>NC_135237.1:537518034-538118034 GCF_051348905.1 Ranitomeya variabilis
ACAGCCGGCTTCTATAGCAATGACCTTCTGTGGCTTACCCTCCTAGTGGAGTGTGTCAGTGACTGCCTTTTAGATGCAGTCTTTCCCATGATTGTGGAGCCTACTGAAACTTTGGACAACATCTGCAAGGAGTTTGTATGTTCTCCCCGTGTTTGCATGGGTTTCCTCCGGTTTCTTCCCACATTCCAAAGACATACTGATAGGGAATTTAGATTGTGAGCCCCATCGGGGACAGCGATGATAATGTGTGCAAAACTGTAAAGCGCTGCGGAATATGTTAGCGCTATATAAAAATAAAGATTATTATTATTATTTATTACTGAGATAATGACTTTTGGGTTTCATCAACATTAACAGAAATAAACACGTGAAATAGTTCACTCTGTTTGTAAAGACTCTATATAATATGAGTTTCACTTTTTGTATTGAAGAACTGAAATAAATTAACTGTTTGATATTCTAATTTTGTGAGTAGAACGTGTGTATGTGTGTACATATATACATATATACATACAGGGTGGGCCATTTATATGGATACAGTCCACTGGCAGCTCTGTTCCTTCCAGGGGGTACGGTATGCTCCCAGCAGGGGAGCACGTCTTGCCACAGCCCGCCTGCCCGGGCACTCCTCAGAAGCAGGAAATTGCTTCCTTGTAAGCCGGCTAGTCCAGCCCCTTTATTAACTATCTCTGTCCCTAAGCTTGGGCATGACAAACCCAGCACATCACAACATACAGAGCATAAGAGCACTTAAAAACAAACACAGCACATTACACATTACAGTTTAAGCATAAATTAACCATCCGGGTGCCACATGGGACACATGTGCCTGACATCAAGGAGGAAAAAGGCAGTTTAGGGTCCCAATCACCTCCTTACAACTGCGCATAACAAGTTTTCTCCAGATTACAGTGGTGGCTGATCTGCGCCACTCCATCCCACTCTTGGATTTGTGCTTGGTGATGTAAAGCTGCATGCAGCTACCTGGTCATTGAACTCCATGCCATGAAGCTCACAGAGCACTGTTTTTGTGCTGATGTTATGTTAGGATCACATTAGTATCGGTAACAAGTTCAAGACCAGTCCATTTAACGCAATCCCTGTGCACATTTTTGGGTAATTTAAAAATTTAGAAAGCCAGAAAAAAAAAAATCCTTACAGATGGTCACATAATTTTTGCATTTTTTTTTTTTGTGATGAGTGGCTTAAGATAAAAATTGTTGTGGTTTTTTTTTTTTTTTTTTTTAGCAGATATGTGCTAAAATAAGGGAAATGTCTGTTTTTTTTTTTGTTTTTTTTTTAAACCACAATTGATCTCTGAAATACAATTTAAATTATATTTCAATTTCAGAAATGAATTGTGGTTTAAAAAAAAAAAGACATTTCCCTTATTTTAACACAGATATCTGGAAAAAAAATAAAGGAAACTTCTGATTTTATTTTTATATTTTTTTTCATTTTTAAAACAACAATTGATCTTTGAGATGCAATTTAAATTATCTTCCCCTTTTTAAAATGGTTACTTTTACATATCTTACACTGTGTGTTTTTTTATTTTTTGCCAATTTAGTCAGGGCTAGTAACCAGCATTTTTTATGTATTTCCTGATTATTATTTTTTATGTATTTTTTATTTTACACATTGAACCCCCTTAACTGATTTCCCTTATAACTGAGGTTGGTGTATTAACCCTAGTTACAGAATAAGGACTCATTTCCACTTGCGAGAAACACGTCTGTGTCTCGCATGTGGAAACCAAGCTGTGGCGCCGGCACTTTGGAGCGGAGCTGTGCAGCTCCATGTGTTACTTTGGAGCGGAGCTGTGCAGCTCCATGTGTTCCTATGCGTCCGCACGCTCCCCTCTGGAGTGCCAGCGCCACAGCTTGGTTTCCACATGCGAGACACGGACGTGTTTCTCGCAAGTGGAAATGAGCCCTTAGTGCAATAGTCTCCTAGGAGTGTGCTTGTTTAACGTCTTCCCTTTTCGGGGAGTCTGGCTGTGTCTGACAGCTGGCTCTCCACCCCTATAGCTGCACGATTGCCTGCAGCCGCTTTATTGTGCAGTGATGTTTTAGTCCAAATAATGTAATAACTTGTGCAACTCAAACACATTTTCAGCTTCAGAATGTAATATGACATATAACTGGGGTGTTTAAACTGGCTTTACGGCCAAACATTTGTCATGTGACATTTAAATATTTCTAACAGAGAAATTTTCGTTTTTGCTTCGGCAGAACTCAGAGGATGAATCCAAGTGGGTGGAGGAGCTCTTAAAGATGCACACCGCTCGTGTCCGAGACATCGAGCAGCTCACCGGACTAGATTTTTATCGGAAGACCAGCCGTAGCTACACGGAGATCCTGTCCCTGAAAACGCACATGCATACGTTTGAGAGCGACATCTAATGCCCCCAGCTTGCAGATGTCAGCTAATCTTCCAAGTGGTGTATATTTTTATATTGGTTTTATTTTTATTTTTTTCGTATTTATTAATTTTTAAACCAGGACACTTAACTATATTAGTATTTTAATCCTTCGTGTCATGCACAATGTCATTCGTCCCGTAATGTCGTTCTGTAGATGTCTGTGTTTGAAAGTCTTACGGCTGCAGCTATAGGCTCATAGACTAAGCTTGTTAATAGTGCTGCAGAATTTCTTCTTGCACTGGGAATTGTTACTTTTCTAGTGCAGCGCCGATATATATTTGTAGACATTTTTATTTTATTTTTTTTCCGAATATGTAAAGTGACTTATATTAACTGGAAATTGTGACCAAACATATTTATGTTGTATGGATTAATGGAACCTCATATAATAAACCACACAAATTCATTTTTAGGCCTATGTGTCCCCTTTGCATATTTTACATCATGGGAGCCGGGTAGTGATAAACAAATTATCTATAAAGGCACATACGGCTGTGAAAGAGTACATCGACAAAACTCTACAGGAGTTCAGAAGGAGGGTGGGAGAACACGTTGGGGACATCTCTAATTGTTGTGCTACCTCCTTGCCAAGGCATGTCAACATTGTACATGGGGGATACCTCAAATTTGAGTTTCATGGGAATTGATCTAGTAAGACCACCCAAGAGAGGGGGCCATTTTGACAAACTATTTCCACAGAGGGAGTTCAAGTGGATCTTCCGCCTACAGACTTGTACTCCGGTATCACTACAGTGTACACATGGATTTTCAGGATGGTAAAGCAATGTCAACCAGACCAATAAATTCTGGTAAGATTGGGTGAACGTCTAATATTTTTGGGGCCCCTAACCTTTTCTCTTTGACTGATGCCACCTGTCTGGGGTAAAATTGGAAAAAAAATCAGGCAGTTTTAACAAGCCCATTTCTTTTATTCTCTAATGTGGTAAGCGGCCTCCAAAAGTGAGTGCAGGAGAACTCTGCTGAGCCCAGCGTGATTCTGTATGGGATTCAGTCATAATACTGTAGCTGTTGATTGACTGACTAATATGTATGGCTGTGTAAATAGAAATAGACGGAATATTTACCCAGCCATACACATTAATGGCTGGGTTATAAGGACACTTTTTAAGGTGGTATATTTAATGCACAACTGTATCAATAACGGTAATCCTGAAGATTAGAGATGAGCGACCCTGTTCGGAAAACGTCCGTGTTCCCAAGCATTTTTCCTCAACGTCGGTAAAATTCGGTCACAGATCGGTAAATTATCACATTTCTACTAATGCTTTTGTTTTCACTTTGTCTAGGATAGTGGTGCGGTATGATGAGCGGATGGACGTGTTTTATGAGGGGAGGGTATGTGTATAGGTCAGAAGAGCAGTGGAGTGTTTTGTTTTTTTAAATAACTTAATGCGTGTACATTCCAGCAGCCAATCAGGGCACAGAAACCATCCACAATGTCATGACACAAGGGCTTCTGTGATTGGCTGCTGAAGTCACATGTTTCTCTCTATAAAAAGCAGACATGTTATTTGCTGGCGCTTTTTTCTCAGTATAACCGCGCAGAGTGGTCGCTCCTCCTGCTGCTGCAAGTGAACTTGTCATTTAGTTAGATTGATTTCACACAGGACAGAATCCTATCTTCCAGCATCTAACTAGTATGTGCTAATGGTGTTGTGCAGGTAGGAGTCCACATTTCCAACTCAAAATCATTTGGGCTAAAACTCTGTTGGTCATGAATCAGTAGGCCCCATTTGCTAACCAAAATCATTAGGCCTAATATTGGGGTTCAGCCAGGAGGCCCCATTTGCTAATCCAAATTGTTTGTGCTAAAACTGTGTTGCAATCAAGAATTAGGAGATCCCATTTGCTAATCAAAATCATTAGGGCTAATAGTGTTGTGCAGGCCGGAGTCTACATTTCCTACTCAAAATTATTTGGGCTAATACTGTATTGCAGTCACAACTCAGGAGGCTCCATTTGCTAATCAAAATCGTTAAAGCCAATAGTTTTGTTCAGGCACACTATCTAAGAAAATAATTACTGAATGTTCATTTTGTGAGAGGTGACTGACAGGTCAGGGCCTAAGGTGGTGAAACAGCTTGTTAAGAGGAGATGGCTACATACAAAATGAGTGGGAAGAAACAAGGTTGTGGTGGAAGGGGGAATAGGCTTGGTGTTCGACGTGTACGTGGGTTTGGTGTTAATGTTATTGAAAGCTCTAGTGAACAAACACCGTTTCATCCTATCCAAAGACAACGGACATCTGTTACTGAACGGGCTACTCTACTCCCTTTCTTTGGCAGCCCCACAGGTATACTCCTTGTAGATGAGGGTTAGAAATAGCGTGTGCTCCAGTAGATGGCTAGCGCTATATCAAGTGGCCTCTCCTCCCTTTCCTCCACCTTAACATCACACAAGTACAATCCTCAGAGGTGGCACACCAATCACCCTTTTTTTCCTTGGCGTCACAAATTTCCAACTGACTGTGGGGAATCACAGATGGACAAGTCTGTAGAGCTGTTCATGCATTCTATTCCATGGGCATCATAGGTCTGCTCCAAAGATTCACAGAATCTAGAGGTGGAAAGCATCTGCACAGACGCCCATATTTTTTTCCTGTTGGATCATGGGCTGGACAAATTAGGGTTAGAGCATAATCCAGACCCTCATTACCAGATCTTAGACCCCCGGAGGCAGGTTATACTGATGAGACTCAGATGCCAGAGGCGCACGCAAATTGTACTGTGGTATCAGGGCAGGAAGAGGAGGGTGACTATCAGGACTAGAAGTGGGAGAACAGAGAGAATGACTGTGAAGTTGTAGATCCCACTTAATGTGAACCCAGAGGCATGCAGCTGAGTAGCTCAGCAGAGGAGATGGAGGAGGAAGATGAGAAAGTTGCTTTGCTGCTTGCCGCACGGACATGGAGTGATGCAACCAGAACAAGCACTGCATCCTCCGCACCAGTCATGATTCTGCAGTTCACAGGGGAGGCAAGGGTTGCCTAGCCTGGCCCTTTTTTGAGACTGCAAAACCCAACTCACATTATCTGCCAACTTTTAAAAAAATGATTCAATAGAGGCAAAACTTGCAATGATGTGACTACTACATGCATGAACCGGCAAATGTGTGATCCACATGCCTTAGTCTGGGAATGACAATGCACTAAAATACAGGCTAGCGAGGCCTCTCCAACCACCAGCCATCCCATCAACCACTTTTGCTGCTTCTTCCTCCTACATCACCGTGCCAAGTGTTCTCACACAGGTCTCTGTCAGCAGAACCTCCACTTGTTTAGCCCCTACAGTTAGGGTAAGCGAGAGTCCATCAGCATGCCTGCATGTTGCGTTCGACGGGCACATCAAAACGACGCATGGGGACGCATCCGCATACAATGCATGTCCCTGCGTACACAATGTTAAATATAGGTACATAAGATGCATGCGGATCTTAAGGAAAGAAGTACGCAGGCCTACGCTGCACACAGAAACGCTAATGTGAAACCGACCTAACCCACCTTGTCTTAATTGAAACTTCAATTCCAAGCTGTAAATGCTGGCCCAGACCCTGATACCTCATGCATGGTCCATGGCTGATTGCTTGTGCTGTGGGTAAATTGATCTGTCAACTACCTGTGTTAATACTCTCCTTACATTTTTCTAACATTAGTGGTATAGATGAGCAAACCCAAACAGTAAAGTTCGGCGTCCATACTGAACACCTACTGTTCAGGCACAGACACCGAACACTGACTTCATCAGGAAGTCCATGTTAGTGTTCGGGTTCGGCTGCCCGAACACCGGGTGTTTCTCACGCTGTCATGTGCATCACAGCATGGCAAACACAGCTTCTGATCGGCGGTGAAATCGTCCCTGACGGTTAGAGAACCGCGGTTCCCACGCTGTCAAAAGACAGCTTGAGCCCTCGGTTGCGATTGGAAGTATAAAGTTTACCTCTGGTCACTGGTGTCAGTGGATGGGACTACTGCTGTTCCCATCATCCTACACCTGCTGCCGCTAATAACAGCAAAAGAAGGAGCGGCTGATGGGGATGCTGCGGAATATGTTGGCGCTATATAAATAAAAATTATTATTCTTATTATTATTAATTATTTAAATAGATAATTTAAAAAAACGTCATGGGGTCCCCAACATTTTTGACAACCAGCCTTGCTAAAGCAGACAGCTGGGGGCTGGTGATCTCAGGCTGGTAAGGGGCCATCGATATTGCCCCCCCCCCCCCCCCCCCCGCTTAAAAGTAGCAGTCCGCAGCTGCCCAGAAAAGGCACATTTATTTGCCTGTCTCTTTCCACTTGCCCTGTAGCGGTGGCAAGTGGGGTTCAATTAGTCATCCATACAGTTTATCGTGCTTTGTGTAAAGTTACAGTAGACAGACTAAAAATTTAAAAAAATGCTTGACCTGGTACAGTTCACAAAATATTTTATGAAAGCTGACTATTGTCATAAACATTGTAGAAGCTGCTTTGTGTGAAATTTCGTTGGTTTGAAATAAAAGCAATAATTGGCCTTCTACAGATTGTTCAAAAATTGGCTATTACCATCAAGTTTGCTTTTTACAACAAGGATATTTTGTCTCACAGTTTTCTTTTAGCTAACAATATTTTCAGTTAAAGATGTCTCATTTCCTGAAAACTGTACAGTAAGGCTGGGTTCACACTGCGTCTGTGGCGTCAGTTAGACGGACTACGTTACACCGCGGCATAACACGGTGTAACACAGTCCATTAATGCCGCCATTATGCCCTATGTCGGACGCATCGCTAGCGCACGCCCACAATGGGCGTGTGCTAGCGATGTGCCGTCATTGAGTGATGGACCCTGGGACGCGGGCTGCAGCGTTTCTGGGTCCGTCACTGCTAGCACAGATAGAGCATCTGCTACCTCTATCTGCGCTAGCGCAATGTCATGTCTGCACTTGCGTTAACAGCAGTCCGTTAACGCATGTGTTGAACGGGCTGCTGTTAACGCAATGTGAACCTAGCCTAAAAAAAAAAATGGAGAAAAAAGGTGGGTTACTTGTCATATATACTGTAGAACTTGGTTTGTGTGAAATTTTGTTGGTTTGAAATAAAAAACCCAAATTGGCCTGCTACAGGTGTAGAAATGTGGGTGTTCAAAAATTCACTAATGTTACATATACTCTAGAACTTTGTGTGAAATGTTGTTGGTTTGAAATAAAAGCAAAAATTGGCCGCCTGCTACAGGTGTACAAATTTGGTCCCTAGGTACTCTGTCCCCAGCCGCCACTATTTCTCCCATTGTGGCATCCCTGCCTTGTACCAGCACTTGTCCGGGAATATCACCCTTGTTCTTACCAACGCGGTTACTGGGATTGTCCACTTAACAATCAACACGTGTACAAGCGCTTGTGGCAGAGATGCTACATTTCCCTGACGCCACACTGGGTGAACATTGTGGAAGCCAGGGCCTGGTCATACCCTGGCACGGCACAGGTGCTACTGATGCTGAGGATTGCAGCCCCTACTTCTATCAGGGTTTCCTACACCACCCGCAGCAATTCATGCACCCCTTCCTGCGCCGCCTCATCCTCCATCTCCGATGTGGTATTTCAGAGCACGTCTTCCACATCATCCGGAAGCTTTGCAGCACTGCCCCATTGAAGTGTCAGCAGGCTCTGCTGAAGCTAATTTGTCTAAGACACAAACCACACACCACGGCAGAGTTATTGAAAAGAATTACAGACCTCACAGATCTGTGGCTCACACCATTGAACCTCCAATCAGGGGTGGTCATGTGTGATAATGGCCATAACCTGGTGGCGGCTGTGAAGCTTAGCAAGCTCACACACATACTATACTTGGCCCACATGCTCAACTTGGTAGTTCAGTGGTTTCTGAAATCCTATCCAGATTTGCCAGAGCCTTTGGTAAAGGTACTCTGTGTCAGCACCCATTTATGAAATTCTGCTACATCTGCTGCTACTCTGGCAGTGCTGCAGCAGAGCATGCAAGTGCCAGCTCACTGACAGGGGTGTGACATAACCACAAGCTGGAACTCCACACTACACATGCTAGCAAGGCTTTGTGAGCAGCGGAGGCCAGTTGTGGAATACCAGCTCAAATACGCCAGTCGTTATTCTGTTTAGCCTCCACACATAGCAACTGAAGAGTGGGCATAGATGTGACATTGGCTCAGTTCTTCAAGACTTTGAGGACTCCACAAAGATGGTTAACGGCGATGATGCAATCATCCGCACAAAGTTCCCGCTCCTGTGCCCATTAAGAGTTGCTGCTGACAATGAAACATCAAGCTTTGCATGTGGACCAGATGGAAACTGAGGAAGACATGAGACAGGAAGATACTACACAGCCCAGCCTCTTCTCATGTGCTCCGCACAGATTGGGCGACAATGAGGAGGTAGAGGCTGAGGAAGAGGAGGAGGAACAGAAGCTGGCGCAAAAGACGCTAGTACCCACAAAAAGTTTGTCCCATCTCTCCTACGTGGATGGGTTGAGAAGGGGAATGAGAAGGAAGAGAGGGAGGAGGAGATGGAAAGTTATCATGGTGGAAAAAGGGAATCTTGGCTGTGGGGACCTTGGCACATATACACTTTACGTACCGCTGCCTTTCCCGTGACCATTGCGTTACATTTATCTGGAACAAAAAAAGAGTACTGGTTGTTCGCCCTGCTAGACCCAAGCTACAAGGAAAACTTTGCATCTTTTCTTTCTTTCTTTTTTTTTTTTTTTTTTATTTTTTATTTTCAAATTTTCAAATTACCTAAACAACAAAATGGTACACATGAATCTGAGACATCGTGTTACATACTTCTGAATGGAATAAAACGTACCATACAACTGCATATTAATATCGAGGTGACCATAACTATAGTTATTTGCATAAAATATTGGTGGCAATTTTAGGTCATGAGGTTCGGGTTGTGCAACCCAAAAGGCTAAAAACAAAATAGTAAACAATTAACATGTGACTCAAGCAACAACAAAAACTGGGGGTGAAGAGAGGGGGGGGGGGGGAGAGAAATACCGGAGGGGAGATAGTGGTCGATGTAGAAATTTCTGAGTACAGGTTATTAGTTTGCGGAGGACGGATACACTACTACCTAAAACCAGTAGAAATTAGTCAGGTAGTTTCGACCATCTGTAGCAGAGTGCCATAGAGAATATTTAAGTAAAACTAAAGTAACCAGGTGAGTGAATAGTGCCCGGGTCCACCACAGTGCATTGTCAATAAACTCGATGAGTTCACAGGGGAACCATTTTGTATAGCTAAGAAGAATAGCTAGTGGATGCATCTTTTCTTTCTGAGGGGGAGAGGTCTCCTAAAATGGTGTTCTACGAGTAGGACATTGTTGAAAAAATTACCATCAGACGATAGTGGCAGGAAGCAAGCTTCCTTACCCAACCATGGAAGATAGGCGAGAGTGACACACAGAAGAGGCAGGGCTATACTGTCCAAAACCTGGGCCAATTTCATGACACCCTCTCAGCGTCCATGCCCTGGTGACTGGTTATTTTTAACAAGTAGGGAAAAGTTTTTAAAGATGGTCAAGCAATACCTGACCGACAAAACCAGCGTACTCCTTTATTCTTCTGTAACCTTCAGCTATAGAGTCCCAAAGCTGTCCACTTTGCATGAGCTGTCCATTTCTGCCTTGGAGGTGTTGTGCTGCCCTTCCGCTAGTGTCTTGTATTAGTGGGGTTTTTCGTGCCACCGGGTGGGTCATAACAGACAGGCACTTTCGCCTGTCAAGAGAAAGTGCTGACAGGCTCACTCTGATTACAATGAACAGAGCTAGGATTAGACCCAACACAAAATGTTTTTAATGTTCAATATTGTTACCTTCTAGGGTTTATGGATGACTGGATGACCCTACTTATAATTTTTCCTGTGTTTGCACTTTGTGTAGAACTACCACAAGAACACTTTCTTAGTTTTTTATGAGGCACTATAGCTGGTGCCTTAAATGGTGTATGGATGACCCTGCTTGTAACTATTGACAAGCTTTGCACTGTGTGCAGCGCGTTTGAGTGTAGGAATATCACAACTACACTTTGTTCAGAATATTTGATTGAGGCACTATAGCCTTTTAGTCTAGAAGTGTCACTATATGGCAATTTTAACAGAATGTGTATGAGGCCCTCCTTTTTGTCAAATACAGGGTGTATCTGATTCCCTAATGTTTGACACTTCTTGTTTCCTTCAGAAATTATACTGACATTTTCTATTTTTTAATTGCGGGGAAAAAAATGTTTAACTTTTTTTTTCTGTGTAAAGTCTAATTTCTCATTGATTTTGATATTATTGTCAGTCCTTAAAGTGGAGTAAGTGTGACACCATTGTTCTCAGCAGCGATTTAGGAGTCAGAGATTCTTCCAGGGGTCCTCCCCATGCTGTTCGCCTTCCATTCAGCACTTCTTCCATCCATTTCAACATTTTCACTACCCTCCCAAGATCTCCTTTTAGGATCTGTTGGAAAAATGCTCAGATTTCCCGTTGACCCCCTTTATACTCGTTACTCGTAACGAGGCCCCGTGCATTAGAAATTGCTCGATTCGAGTAATGAGCATCCGAGCATTTTAGTGCTTGCTAATCTCTAATGACTATCCATCCGTTCTGATCTTTTTCCCATAAACTTCAATGTTTAAGACTTCATTTCAAAATCAAAATGAATGGGTCCTTTACTGGAATGTTTTATTTCTATGTTGATGATCCCAAAATGGATCCAAGAAAGAAAATAATGACTGGACATATTTACAGAACCACATGAATCTTCAATAATGTGATGGGGATACAAGTTTGTTGGCCTTTGCACTCATTATTGATTCCTCTATCATCTTGTAGCTTCAGCATTAGAGATATCTCTATGATATTGTGAAATTAATGTTAGTGGGCAAAAATTAAACTAATATTTTCTGAAATGTAATCTGGGTATAGCCTGATGCACAGACATTCTTTACACAGGTCAGAAAATGCTAAGACCCAATTATGTAGCAAAAAAGTGAGGCCACCCTACAATGAACAAGAGGAAATCCCAAAATCGAGCTCAGTGTGAACTTATGTACTATGCAAATTGCTTGAGAAATCTCTTCACAAGAGCCTGCTGCTTAATACAGCCATGTATTCATGGACTCGGAGGGACACTGTTTCACTTGGGTAGTGTCCAACTGTAAGACAACTGTGTCTGTTGTGAATGTTAATGGACCCTGGGGGGTGAAGAAAAGGTGCTTATATAACTTTTTTTGCTCTGACGACATTTCTCGCTACAGGACAATGTTAAGTAGATTCTTGTTTGCGGGGGTTTGTATTTCTGTGGTCTGTGCTCTTGTCATGAGGATCTAACAAAGTATTAAAATATTTCTTCTCATTGTGCATAGATGATATATCTATAATATCTAATTGGATACTTGTGAATCATCCATAAGAAATACAAAGCGGAATGGCATTTACTGCAAGAACCCAGGGCTAGGCCATAGAGTAGACCGTACCAGTCCAATATTGAGTGCCTTATCCACCCAAGCACATTTTGCATTTTTTTCTCTGAAATTTGACATACATTTTCCTCATTAAAATGTTACATTATGCTAGTTTTTACTTTTTATATTTATTTTTTATGTAATTAGTTTATTACTCTTATGTTGATGATCTACTGTATTTCCACCAGGCAAAGATTTACAAAGCTGAACATGACATTCTTAGTTTAACATTCTGATCGGACTGTGTGAAACCCACTGCCACATCATGGCGAACCTCTATGTGTCCTAGCTTTTTATATCCTTAAAGGGACTCTGTCACCTGAATTTGGAGGGAACAATTTTCAGCCATAGAGGTGGGGTTTTCGGGTGTTTGATTCACCCTTTCCTTACCCGCTGGCTGCATGCTGGCTGCAATATTGGATTGAAGTTCATTCTCTGTCCTCCATAGTACACGCCTGCGCAAGGCAACCGAACACCACAGGTGGCGTCACGAACACCAGACAAACTACACCTTTAATTGGACGCCCCTCAAAAGGGCCACGGACCGGGTCAGGCCACCATGACATCCCCAGAACCGAGAGGGACCCGGTACCGAGTACCCCATTGCCCTTAACATGGGGGCACTCCATATATATATATTCTGGTCTGGAGGGAAAGGTAGTTAGTGCCAGACAGCCGACTGGAGCAGTCTGAGGCAGACAGCAGTGTGAGGGGCCATGCAACCAAGAGGGTGCTGCAGCTTCTAGATAGAGAGATGCAGAAAGAGAACAGATTGTAGAGAAGGTGCAGGAGACCAGAGCACAGGAGAGTAAGAACTGGGGAGGACAGCTGCGACTGAGCTACCTCCTTGCAGAGCGCAGACACTGGAAGCCGGAAGTCTGAGGTTGTGTCGGACTCCACGAGGCACAGCAGAAACCAGCAGGGCAGCTGGACTACATGTGACCTGTCCGCCCTAACACCCAGGGGACACAGTGGCGCATAGAGCCCAGGTCGTGATTGAGATCCTGTAAAAAGGCTCAAGTCACCTGTCATATGGGTTTGTGTCCCACCATTAAGGATGACAGAGAGAACTGTGTGGACCTTGATAAAAGCCATAGGCAGCAAGGGACTACACCACCGCACTAGTAAGAAAGCTTTTAACTCCACCTGGTAAAGGGGATTCTGAACTCTCTTCCAAGCCGACCGGACCCTGCCTGTACCTGTGATCTGGTGCCCTGGGCTGTGGCTGACTGAAGTCTTCAGTAAACCAGGTAAAGAGACTGCAAACCTGTGTCCTCTGTTTCTTACTGCACCACCCACCATCTTCATCTACACATCGGGAGCCGTGGTGACACAACTTCACCAGTGGGAAATTATACCATCTTAGCTGCCATAACCTCACCCAGCGGACCCCTTTAAGCAGCGTCGGTCCACTCTGACCGAATACCACAGGTGGCCTCACAAGCACAAACTTTATTCCCCTTTCAAGACCTTCCCTTTTACTTGGGCGCCCAGGGCCACGGACCGGGTCGCCACCACCGTGACATCCCCTTTAAGTACCGGACCCAGTACTGAGTACCCCTAGGCTCTGGCGGGGCGTCCAAACTGCACCTGTGGGGTTGCATGGCTTGGAGTCATGGGGGCTTTGCCTTGAAGCATGGGTGCTTTGGGACCCAGGTTAGTCTACCTGCTGGTCTGGTATCTCTCCGGAAGTGGACGGCACATGGTGCCACACTTTTTACTTTAGCTCAGAGCAATTTGGAAGAGGTGGAATTGAAGCAATTTTTTTCAACCCCCATAGAGTTTGGGTCACATTGGTGTAAGGGTGTGACAGGAGCTGTCATATACCTATCCCTCTTAAGATGGCATTTGTACAAAGCTTGTGACTTTTTTTGCATTTTTGTGATTTATGTGAAGTTGCATAGAGTGTTATAGGCACTAATGCACTCAGATGTGATTAATGTATAATGTAATTTTTGTGTTTCATATAGGGGAAAGTACAGGATTAAGTTTAGAATATCAGGTAAAGGAATAGGGCCCATAATCTTAGAAATAGGAAGTGGGTTGGCAGGCTAGTATACAGTTAAAATGGTTGGGACCAGCTCAGCAGAGGAAGGGGAAGGGTCATTTAAAAAAGGGGGGTTTTCCTAGTTAGATGGAGTTGGAGGTTAGATTTCAGATAAATAAAGTGCTAACAGGAGTTTAAGTCCACAGGGCTGATGGGCATGAGAAGTACAAACTGTTTGGCAGCATAAGAACGTTAGCGACTGTCTTTAGCGTAAATTCCGGTAATTTCCATGGCCTACGGCCCGGACAAGGTACTGGGAAATATGCCTTATTCTCTTCGTACAACAGGAAGCCAGACGGGGAAACGCGTGAGGGATACGAGTCTTAAAGAAACTGCGAAACCCAACGGAGTATCCTGGGGGGCTGATTGGGCCATTAAGTGAAGGGATACTAGTGCGGTAGAGTAGATGATAAGCACAGCCCAAGGGTGGAGGTGCCGAAGGAATAGGTGCCCAGACCTTGAGGTATAATATAGGATATACTTGGCACACTCGTGTGGGTCTGATGCAATAAAGTATTTATTACAATACATACAGTATTAACAGGTTTCATAAACGTTTCGGTCTGCAAAGGACTTTCATCAGTGTGCTCTATAGAGAGCAGAAAAAGGGCATATGGCATAGACCCTTAAGAGAAAATGTAGCATTAAAATAGTAGGATAAACAGGAAATCCTGAGGATAGAGGGCTATAAACCAGCTGATCAAGCCTTGGAGGAAGCTGTGACCACCGCCATTCAGCTTCCAAGACCTGTGGTGGATACCGCGTCTGTCTCCTCCTCCACAGCTTCCTCCAAGGCTTGATCGGCTGGTTTCTGCTCTCTATAGAGCACACTGATGAAGGTCCTTTGCAGACCGAAACGTTTGTGAAACCTGTTAATACTGTATGTATTGTAATAAATACTTTATTGCATCAGACCCACACGAGTGTGCCAAGTATATCCTATATTAAGTGAGGGATAGCTCAGGCTGAACAAACAGAGAACATGGAGATGTACTGTGCTGTAACATCAATTAAATTTGGACTGCTAAGTAAAGTTGGACTGTTTGTTAAGAAGCGAGTGTCCCCTGATTTGTGTGCGGCTGTTCCTGTACCAAAGGACGTGGATGCAGTGGAGGTCTCCGGCCTGAATGTGAGTACACCGCACTGCACACAGCCTGACACTAAGGGACTAGGACAACCCAGCCCCTTGACCATGACTACCACCCTGTGCACCTTACAACAGCAACAACCTTGGTTGTGCCACTTAATAGACCCAAGTGGCAAGTGACTTGCTCAAGTCACCTCTAAATGGGGTTGTATACCGCTGAGCCTTTGGAGCCCATTATCTAATCCTTCCTTTGATTTAGAAATCTGACCCCATCCATGTGCATGATAACAAAAAACATAAGGGGAATTAAATATTTTTCACTAGCTTTTATTATTAGTAAAAAAAATATTACCGTACCTCGTATTTATGTAAAATGTGTAATCTTTTTGCTTTTCTTACCACTTTTAAAAAATGGTAAATAAGGTGGCCCGGGTGAGTCAAGAAGGGTGGAAATAGAGTTGGTTTATCAATGTTCTACTACTTACAACAATATCTATAGGAGAAAATCCACGACAGACGGAGAAGTAAAGAAAAATAGATGAACGTTGTAAAAAATCCTCAGGCCATTTCGTGTGGTGCACCTCATCAGATACCTTGAGTCCGTAGTACTACATGACAGAACTTTTTTCTATTGCATTTACAATAGTTTTCACGAAATTCAAAACGCACAACAAATCCTGGCTCAAAGCAGGCATGGAGTTTGGTTTTTGGCTCATGAAGTTTGGTAAATTTCTTCCTTCATTTTCAGCCTGAAAAATCTACGTCTAAAAAACACTTCTAAAACATGTTTTTATTTTGCTTTGTTTTGCAGTTTATGCTGTTTTTATTTATTTCACCATGATTTTTTTCAGCCTGAATTTTTTTATTTCTAAACACCTTAAAAATAAGCGGCTTGACTAGAATGAAGTCTCTTGCCTTTTGTTTTTTATTGCACTCTGTGTTTGGACACTGTACAGGGGTCTTTTTTCACTTGAAAAAGATGCCGGTACGGTGTTGAAACACTTAGTACAATAAAAGATTCCTTTTCTACATTTTTTGCAGTAGAATATTTTAATCCAGACTTGCAGCCTGTTTTAAAGTAAAAAATTGTGAATTCCATAGAACACATAATACATTGATTCATGTATTATATGTTCCTTAATTATTCATACATTTTTATTTTTTGAGATTTTATTAATGGATAAAAAACATTCAAATTAATATTTATTTTTGATCCTGGAAAACTGTGGTATTTGATGTCTTTTTTTTCACCAAATTTTTCAAAATGGCATATGTGGTTTGTCAATTTTGCACCAAATCCAATGTTGTCTTTAACCAGTTTTTTTTTTTTTTTACATCTTTTTTGTGTGTAAAATGTGGCAAAATTTGTAAAACAAATCCATAAGTACCGTACATAAAAATCACTTCAGGAGAGGGTTGAATAGAGTACATTTGCTCAAAAAACAGTGACGTTTTAACCCCTTAACGACCGCCGATACGCCTTTTAACGGCGGCCGCTAAGGGTACTTAAACCACAGCGCCGTTAATTAACGGCGCTGTGAAAAAAGTGAATAGCGCCCCCCAGAGTCGGATTTTCTCTGGGGTCTCGGTTGCCGAGGGTAGCCGAGACCCCAGAGAACATGATACGGGGGTTTTTTACCGACCCCTGAGTTGCGATCGCCGGTAATTAACCGTTTACCGGCGGTCGCAACAAAAAAAAAAAAACGCGATGTGCCGTTTAATTTCTCTGTCCTCCGATGTGATCGCACATCGGAGGACAGAGAAATAGGGTCCCCGATGGCCCCCAATAGCCCCCCGATACTTACCTACCTCCCTCGGTGCTCCTCGTGGGTCCCCATGGGCGCCGCCATCTTTTTTCCGGGAAAAAATGGCGGGCGCACACGCAGTACGCCCGCCGCCCGGCACCCGGAAGATCTTTGGGGTCGCTGCTGCCGGGGGTAGCCGAGACCCCAAAGAACATGATCGGGGTGGGTTTGCACCGACCCCTGTTTTACGATCGCCGGTAATTAACAGTTTACCGGCGACCGCAAAAAAAAAAAAAAAAAAAAAAAGCGATCTGTATTTCTCTGTCCTCTGATGTGATCACACATCAGAGGACAGAGAAATAGGGGGATTCGGGGACCCTAACATACTCACCCGGTGTCCCTGGGTCCTCTTCTGTCTTCTCCTGCCAGCCGGCTTTTTCCTTATGGCGGGCGCATGCGCAGTGCGCCCGCCATCTGCTGCCATCTGCTGGCCGGCAGGAGAAGACGAGTTGGGGCTAAAATTAGGGTTAGGGTTAGGGTTAGGGTTAGAGTTAGGGTTAGGGTTAGAGTTAGGGTTAGGGTTAGGGCTAGAGTTAGGGTTAGGGTTAGGGCTAGGGTTAGGGTTGGGGCTAAATTTAGGGTTAGGGTTAGGGCTAGGGTTAGGATTAGGCTACTTTCACACTAGCGTTTTTTGGCTTCCGTCGCAATGCGTCGGAGAAAAAACGCATCCTGCAAAAGTGCTTGCAGGATGCGTTTTTTCTCCATTGGCTTGCATTAGCGACGCATTGCGACGGATTGCCACATGTCGCATCCGTCGTGCGATGGATGCGTCGTGCTTTGGCGGACCGTCGGCACAAAATAAGCTACATGTAACTTTTTTGTGCGACGTGTCCGCCATTTCCGACCGCGCATGCGCGGCCGGAACTCCGCCCCCGCCTCCCCTCACAATGGGGCAGCGGATGCGTTGAAAAAACAGCATCCGCTGCACCCGTTGTGCGGCGCTTACAATGCTAGCGTCGGTACATCGGCCCGGCACACTGCGATGGGCCGAGTACGACGCTAGTGTGAAAGTAGCCTTAGGCTTCTATCACACTTGCGTCGGTACGGGGCGGTCGCAATGCGTCGGCCCGACGTACCGACGCACGTTGTGAAAATTGTGCACAACGTGGGCAGCGGATGCAGTTTTTCAACGCATCCGCTGCCCAGTCTATGTCCTGGGGAGGAGGGGGCAGAGTTACGGCCACGCATGCGCGGAAATGGCGGACGCGACGTACAAAAAAAAGGTTACATTGAACTTTTTTTGTGACGACGGGGCTAAAGTTATGGTTAGGGTTGGGGCTAAAGTTAGGGTTAGGGTTGGGGCTAAAGTTAGGGTTAGAGTTGGGATTAGGGTTTGGATTAGGGTTGGGATTAGGGTTACGTTTGGGATTAGGGTTAGGGGTGTGTTGGATTTAGGGTTTTGATTAGGGTTATGGTTAGGGTTGAGATTAGGGCTGTTTTGGGGTTAGGGTTGTGATTATCGTTAGGGTTGTGATTAGGATTATGGATCGGGTTAAGATTAGGGTTAGGGGTGTGTTGGAGTTAGGGTTGGAGTTATAATTTGGGGGTTTCCACTGTTTAGGTACATCAGGGGGGTCTCCAAACACGACAGCCAATTTTGCGCTAAAAAAGTCAAATGATGCTCCCTCCCTTCTGAGCTCTGCCGTGCGCCCAAACAGTGGTTTACCCCCACATATGGGGCATCAGCGTACTCGGGATAAATTGGACAACAACTTTTGGGGTCCAATTTCTCCTGTTACCCTTGTGAAAATAAAAACTTGGGGGCTAAAAATCTTTTTTGTGGGAAAAAAATATATTTTTTTATTTTCACTACTATGCATTATAAACTTCTGTGAAGCACTTGAGAATTCAAAGTTCTCACCACATATCTAGATAAGTTCCTTAGGGGGTCTAGTTTCCAAAATTTGGTCACTTGTGGGGGGTTTCTACTGTTTAGGTACATCAGGGGCTCTGCAAACGCAACATAACACCCACAGACAATTCTATCAAAGTCTGAATTCCAAAATGGCGCTCCTTCTCTTCCGAACGCGACATGGCGTCCGATCTCAATTCCAGTCAATTTTGCATTGAAAAGTCAAATGGCGCTCCTTTGCTTCCGAGCTCAGCCATGCACCCAAACAGTGGTTTACCCCCACATACGGGGTGTCGGCGTACTCAAGACAAATTGTACAACAACTTCTGGTGTCCATTTTCTCCTGTTACCCTTGGTAAAATAAAAATTTGGAGGCAAAAAGATCATTTTTGTAGAAAAAATGCGATTTTTTTTTTATTTTCACGGCTCTACGTTATAAACTTCTGTGAAGCACCTGGGGGTTTAAAGTGCTCACCACACATCTAGATAAGTTCCTTAAGGGGTCTAGTTTCCAAAATGGTGTCATTTGTGGGGGGTCTCCACTGTTTAGGCACATCAGCGGCTCTCCAAACGTGACATGGCGTCCGATCTCAATTCCAGCCAATTCTACATTGAAAAAGTAAAACGACACTCCTTCTCTTCCAAGCTCTGCGGTGCGCCCAAACAGTGGTTTACCCCCACATATGGGGTATTGACGTACTCAGGAGAAATTGCACAACAACTTTTGTGGTCTAATTTCTCCTGTTACCCTTGTGAAAATAAAAATTTGGGGGCAAAAAGATCATTTTTGTAGAAAAAATGCGATTTTTTATTTTCACGGCTTTACGTTATAAACTTCTGTGAAGCACTTGGGGGTTCAAAGTGCTCACCGAATATCTAGATAAGTTCCTTAAGGGGTCTAGTTTCCAAAATGGTATCACTTGTGGGGGGTTTCCACTGTTTAGGCACATCAGGGGCTCTCCAAACGCGACATGGCATCCGATCTCAATTCCAGCCAATTCTGCATTGAAAAAGTCAAACGGTGCTCCTTCACTTCCAAGCTCTGCGGTGCGCCCAAACAGTGGTTTACCCCCACATATGGGGTATTGACGTACTCATGAGAAATTGCACAACAACTTTTGTGGTCTAATTTCTCCTGTTACCCTTGTGAAAATAAGAATTTGTGGGCGAAAAAATCATTTTTGTGAAAACAAATGCGATTTTTTATTTTCGCGGCTCTACGTTATAAACTTCTGTGAAGCACTTGGGGGTTCAAAGTGCTCACCACACATCTAGATAAGTTCCTTAAGGGGTCTAGTTTCCAAAATGGTATCACTTGTGGGGGGTTTCCACTGTTTAGGCACATTAGGGGCTCCCGAAACGCGACATGGCGTCTGATCTCAATTCCAGCCAATTCTGCATTGAAACAGTCAAACGGTGCTCCTTCACTTCCAAGCTCTGCGGTGCGCCCAAACAGTGGTTTACCTCCACATATGGGGTATCGGCGTACTCAGGAAAAATTGCACAACAAAATTTGTGGTTAAATTTCTGTTTTTACACTTGTGAAAATTAAAAAAAATGGTTCTGAAGTAAAATGTTTGCAAAAAAAAGTTAAATGTTCATTTTTTTTCTTCCACATTGTTTCAGTTCCTGTGAAGTACGTAAAGGGTTAATAAACTTCTTGAATGTGGTTTTGAGCAGCTTGAGGGGTGCAGTTTTTAGAATGGTGTCACACTTGGTTATTTTCTATCATATAGACCCCTCAAAATGACTTCAAATGAGATGTGGTCCCTAAAAAAAAAATGGTGTTGTAAAAATGAGAAATTGCTGGTCAACTTTTAACCCTTATAACTCCCTAACAAAAAAAAAAATTGTTTCCAAAATTGTGCTAATGTAAAGTAGACATGTCGGAAATGTTATTTATTAACTATTTTTTGTGACATATCTCTCTGATTTAAGGGCATAAAAATACAAAGTTTGAAAATTGCAAAATTTTAAAAATTTTCGCCATATTTCCATTTTTTTCATAAATAATCGCAAGTAATATCGAAGAAATGTTACCACTAACTTGAAGTACAATATGTCACGAAAAAACAGTCTTAGAATCAGCGGGATCCGATAAAGCGTTCCAGAGTTATAACCTCTTAAAGTGACACTGGTCAGAATTGTAAAAATTGGCTCGGTCATTAAGTACCAAATTGGCTCTGTCACTAAGGGGTTAAAACAAGGTCACAAAAATCCGGAAAATAAAAAGTATACCCATATTTGACTTCAAAAAATGTGGAAATTAAAAGAAGTATGGTGGAGTTTAAAAACAAAGTCAATCTGACTTAAAAGAACAGATAAAAAAAATAAAGAAAGAAATAACAATCTAGAACCAAGAGGCAGAGGTACAAGTGGAGAAGGAGATGGAAGTGGACATCATGGTATAAGTGGAAGAGGCAGGGGAGTTGGTATCAAACACTGTTTTTGTGTTTTTTTTTTAGGGAAATGACTAAAAACATAGGGAAATAAAAAAATAATAATCTAGAACCAGGAGGTGGAGGTCCAGGTGAAGGTGGACATAGCGGTGTAGATGGAAGAGGTAGGGGAGGAGATATCCAACACGTTTTTTTTTTAGGTAAATGACTTAAAAGAACATAGGAAAAATAACTATGTAGAACCAGGAGGCGGATGTTCAAGTGGAGGTGGACGTGTCAGTGTAAGAGATATTCAACACTTTTTTTTTTCTTTAGGAAAATGACTTAAAAGAACAAAGGAAAATAAAACAAACTAAAACAAGGATTCAGAGGTCCAAGTGGAGATAGAGGAGGTAGAGGCTGGAGGAGTAGGTAGCCAACACTGTTTTTGTATTTTTTAGTTCTTAAGGTACCGTCACATTTAGCGACGCTGCAGCTATCTAGACAACGATCCCGATCGCTGCAGCATCGCTGTGTGGTCGCTGGAGAGCTGTCACACAGACAGCTCTCCAGCGACCAACTATGCGAAGTCCCCTGGTAACCAGGGTAAACATCGGGTTACTAAGCGCAGGGCCGCGCTTAGTAACCCGATGTTTACCCTGGTTACCAGCGTAAACGTAAAAAAACAAACACTACATACTTACATTCCGGTGTCTGTCCCCCAGCGCTGTTCTTCTCTGCACTGTGTAAGCGCCAGCCGGAAAGCACAGCGGTGATGTCACCGCTGTGCTCTGCTTTCCGGCCGGCCGGCGCTTACACAGTGCAGGGAAGCGGACGCCGGGGAACAGACACCGGAATGTAAGTATGTAGTGTTTGTTTTTTTACGTTTACGCTGGTAACCAGGGTAAACATCGGGTTACTAAGCACGGCCCTGCGCTTAGTAACCCGATGTTTACCCTGGTTACCAGTGAAGACATCGCTGGATCGGTGTCACACACGCCGATTCAGCGATGTCTACGGGAGATCCAGCGACGAAATAAAGTTCTGGCCTTTCTGCTCCGACCAACGATGGCACAGCAGGATCCTGATCGCTGCTGCCTGTCAAACTCAACGATATCGCTATCCAGGACGCTGCAACATCACGGATCGCTAGCGATATCGTTTAGTGTGAAGGTACCTTTAGTCTTTGCTTTTTTTTGGCAAGGCCCCAAAACTAAACTAATGGCAAATAGAGTATAACAATGGCTGGGTGTGGCTGGTATAGTTGTCTAGTTAGCCAAAGGACAAGTCCTGTTGGATCCATGCCTGGTTCATTTTAATAAATGTGAGCTTCCCCATGTTGATGGTGGACAGGTGGATGCGTCTGTCTGGGATTACACCCACTGCCGTGAAAAACACACGTTCCGACATGACACTTGCCGCAGGGCAGGTCAGCACCTCCAAGGCATAAAGGGTGAGCTCAGGTCATGTATCCAATTTGGAGATCCAGAAGTTAAATGGGGCAGACATATCACTTAGTATACGGAGACGTGTGGACACGTACTCTTCTACCATGTTGCTATAACGCTGCCTCCTGCTAACAAGGACCATACCAGATGATTGTGCCGGATGTTAAGGCATGCTAAGGGAGTTTTTTCACATTTCGGCCATGCTAACCCTGCATTCCGAGGTGGTGGCAGTGCCCCAGCTGTGTTGTCGATTTCCTCCTCCGCTGCTTTGGTCTTCCACTGAGCCCCCGCTGCCAGATAGGAACATTGTCATTAATGCCTCTGCCAGCGTGCTCTTGTATTCACGCATTTTGCGATCACCCTCAAGTGGTGGAAATAATGATGGTACGTTGTCCTTGTTGCAGAGATCCAGCAGGGTGGCCACCCAGTAATTAGCAGTGGTAACGTTTGGGGCAACTCGCCGGTTGTTATGCAGGCACAGCAATATGTATTGGCTCATGTGTGCCAGGCTGCCCAGAGGCAATGAATAGCTGTCCTCAGTGTGAGGTGCATGGTCTGGGTTCTCTGTATCCTCCCCACCCACCCTCCAGTGATGCCTGTGAGCTGCTTTGAGCTCTATACTGCTATGAAAATGGTTCCACCTTCTCCTCCTCATCCTCCAAACTGTACCCTGGATAGACAGTTGTGTAAATGGCCACTGTTAGTACGGGAGCCCACCCTCCAAGCCATATGTGGATGACAGGCCTGATAACGAATGTCCCTCTAACATGATCAGCTTGCTTCTCTAGTCCCGCTCACTCGGTTCTGGCCCCAATCACTTAGCTCAGTCCTTCTGTCAGTTGTCTTTCCAGTCTAATCACTCAATACTTTACTTGGGTCTGGTCATCGGATCCTCACTCGTAATGGCGGCTATAAGCCAATTTCACTGCACCACACGTCCGTCCTGCTACAGGTTTAGGTGCCGACTCTGCCCCTTCACTGCCCTCCTGGGCCTTTTATAATTACTAACTGTGTGACCGCTATCACCTGACCTGGTGTCTCCTCTAATCTCTTCCCCGAGGGAACATGCACTTCACTCTTCAGTTCATGCTGAGGAATTTCTCTCTGCTTTCCCTTTTCCTATCATCTTTAACCAACAGATAGCGGTGTTCCCCTGCAGACACTCTGTTAGGCATTACCTATGCGTCTTCTAACTTGTCCATCTCCTTACACTCGGATAGTAATTGTTAATAATTTTTTTCAAATCCACTCCTTGAGAAAGCCAATAGGTGAAACGTGAGTCAAAGTGGGACTTTGACTTATGTGTTGATCTCTTTTATGGTATGTCTGTTTTTTATGAATGAAGTGTACTTAAACGGTATTAATCATTTATTCATTTAGCTGATACGTTTATCTACATACATTTATATATCTTTATACTTTTTGTTATACCCTTTCTAAACAGACCATTACTTTGTGAATACAACGCTATCTATTATGAATACCCTCTTTCAGAGGAGTTTCTATTATGCTTACTGTTTCAATGTACTTATTTGTATTGCTTTCAATGTTTCAATAAAACTATATATTTGTATTATATATTTTTATCTATCTGTGGTTATTCACTCCCCCCTCTTTTGTGTAGTAATTTTTTACAGATTGAAAACTTAAGAAATGTTTAAATAATACAACTACCAATTGCATAATACTTGTTCTACTTTATGTCCAAGGCAAATGAAAATGTATTGTGTGCCCCTTTATGAATTAGGCAAATCTTACTCCATTGCTCGTGTTAACTAAGACGTGTGAAAACACCAATCTTAATGAATCAGGCAAAAATTTCACAATGTGATTTGGAGTTAATCGTTGTTGTTTGTTAATTTTTCAGTTGTGCTATATTTTTCTTTTACCGTACTTTTTGGACTATAAGACACACTTATCCCTCCAAATTTGGGGGGAAAATGGGAGGTATGTTTTATAGTTCGAATGTAGCTTCCCGGGGAAGTTGCAGTGGTGGTGGGGCAGGATCAGAGGAGGTAAGGTCCTTTCCTCATTAAACCGGCACCTGCGAGCCCAGTGTCGGTGGCAAGGTAGAGCAGAGTGCATTGCTTTCGTGGCGGCCATTTGGTTTAAGCTGTGGGCCACCAGAGGTGGCACATGTTCAGTCTGGGATCTTGGCCTAGATCTAAATCTGCGCAAACGCCGCCTCCGTGGCGCAACATCTCGGCCGGCCCGAGATACCAGCCTGTGCATACGCCGCCTCAAGCAACCCACAGCTTCATGAAAATGATCTCCAGGAAAGCAATGCACGCCGCTCTGCCTCACCGCCGACACTGGCGTGCAGCATCACACCACTGGGGCACCCACTTCTCCCACCCAGGGCCTGCAGCATTGTCCCACTCCACTGCTGCCGCCCCCCAGGCAAGATACCTTAAATTCGGACTATAAGACAGACCCACAGCTTACAAAAAATCTTTTCCCTAATTTCCTCCCCAAAATTTGGGGTGCGTCTTATGGTCCAATGCGGCTTATAGTCCGAAAAATACAGAAATTTGTGCCTTTTTTAAAGTCTATGGCCCCAATTCATCATTGCCTTTTATCCTGTTTTTTGTCCAGTCTTGTGCCTTATTTTTTGTTTGCACCCTATTCATTGTTTTATTTGTGCCTTTTGGTGCTCACCTGTTTTTTTTTTATCGTTTGCTGCTTTGAGGGTGAAGTTTAGAAGTTTCAGATGTTTTCGCCTTATTAATCAATTGTCACTTTGGGCCAAATCTGGGCCACTCCAGTCCTCCCTTGCGACTTTTGACACCCAAAAAAAAATCACAAAAACAGTTCAAGACAGAAAACAGATCACTATTGACCCTGCACCAAATGCATGAACCGCGTGCACCATTTTGAAGAATTGGGCACCAAAAATAGCAACTAATACTACAAGACAAAAAAGTGAATTATAAAAAACCCCAGTAAATGCTGAGTCGGGGCTGTATCCAACATGTTTGTTTTCTTTCTTGTTCGTAATTGTGGGCAGGGTTTAGGGTTTTTGTTTTCCGCTGATTTACCAAGTGTGACTTTTTGAAAAGTCACAACATTTTTGTGTAAATATACTCCAGTGTCCCACTGCTCTCCCCTGGAGTTATTTCATGTATGTTAATAATTTTTATGCAAATTTTGCAACTTTTCAATATAGTTTTTTACACTAAACAGTTTCAAAAAAGGTTAAAGACAAAAGTGTGTTTTGTGCGAAATTCAATAACCAAGTCAACCAAAGAATCCCAACCAATACCAAGGTATGTGAGCTGTCAATGAAAGTGCTGGTGTGGGTTTACAGCAACTGCTCACTGTTTACTGAGAGGTGATTGCAGCCTCTCCGTGCAGACCTCCTATGATTGATAGCCCTGTTGTCTTATCACTGGCATGCGCATCCATCAGAAGTGTTACTCCAGTCAGGGACTGGAGTACATTTTTGGCTTAAGTTTCTCCACTAAAGTAGCATACATAACTTTTGAGGAATTTGCTGAGGCGTGCTCCATCCACCCACCAAAAATTTTAAAATTTACTACTTTTCAAAATTCTGACAAAATCACTGATGAATTCAGTCCTTTATCTCTCTTTTTGGGCAGATCACAATCATATCAAGCACAACTACTGCTGGCAAAATATAATAAATAGGGTTGAGCGAAACGGATCGTTCATTTTCATAAGTCACCGACTTTTGGCTAAGTCGGCATCTCATGAAACCCGATCCGATCCCTGTGTGGGGTCGGCCATGCGGTACGCGACTTTCGCGCCAAAGTCGCGTTTCAATGATGCTAAAAGCGCCATTTCTCAGCCAATGAAGGTGGACGCAGAGTGTGGGCAGCGTGATGACATAGATCCTGGTCCCCACCATCTTAGAGAAGGGCATTGCAGTGATTGGCTTGCTTTCTGCCGCGTCACAGGGGCTATAAAGGGGCGTTCCCGCCGACCGCCATCTTACTGCTGCTGCTCTGAGCGTAGGGAGAGGTTGCTGCCGCTTCTTCAGAAGCAGGGAGAGCGTTAGGCAGGGTACATAAAGCTACAAACCGCTTGTGCTGTAGCGATTTCCACTGTCCAACACCACCTTTTGTTTGCAGGGACAGTGGAAGCTACATTTTTTTTTCCTCAGCGCTGTCGCTCATTGGGCTGCCCTAGAAGGCTCCCTGACCCTGATAGCTGCGTTGCTGTGCCTGTGTGTACGGCGCTGTGCAAACCAACTGCTTTTTTCAAAGCACAAATCCTGTTTTTCCTTCCTTTCTGCACAGCTATCTTGTGTGTTTGTCCACACTTTTGTGTGCAGCAGTCCTTTTTATAGCTGCCTGCCATACTTTTCTGAGATAACTGCAGGGAGATAAATATTGGCAAGTCTGCCTCCGTGCCATTGCTGTGTGTGGCATCTGTGTCTCATTGTGTGCCACCGAAAACCAGTGTGTGATACTTGGCCATTTTTTTTTTTTTTATAAATTCTCCCTTTTCAAAAAAAAAAATTAGTGGGAGATAAATATATTGGCAAGTCTGCCTCCATGCCATTGGTGTGTGTGGCATCTGTCTCTCATTGTGTGCCACCGAAAACCAGTGTGTGATACTTGGCCTTTTTTTTTTTTTTTTGTGGGTATATTCTCCCTTTAAAAAAAAAAAAAAAAAAAAAATTAGTGGGAGATAAATTTTGGCAACTCTGCCTCTGTGCCAGTCCTGTGTGTGGCATCTGTCTCTCATTGTGTGCGCCACCGAAAACCACTGTGTAATACTGGGCCTTTTTTTTTTTTTGGGTACATTCTCCCTTTAAAAAAAAAAAATAATTAGTGGGAGATAAATATTGGCAAGTCTGCTTCTGTGCCAGTCCTGTGTGTGGCATCTGTCTCTCATTGTGTGCCACCGAAAACCAGTGTGTGATACTTGTCCTTTTTTTTGGGGGGGGGGTACATTCTCCCTTTTCAAAAAAAAATAATAGTGGGAGATTAAGATTGGCATTTCTGCTTGAGTGCTGGTCCTGTGTGTGCCATCTGTCTCAAATTATTGGGCCACAGAAAACCTAGTGTGTAACATTGGGCCTGATTTTCCTTTCAGTGTCAGGCACCTATAAAGGTATATATAAATCCTACAGAAGTTTGAGTTCACCTTATTAGTTGTTTTACAGTAACAAATAGCGTTACTTTGGTTACGTTTTGCAAACAATGAGGAAGTCTAGTGGAAGAGGTCGTGGCCGTGGGCGGTCATTGTCAGCTGGTAATGATGGTAGTGGTGGTGGAGCATCAGGTGGTCGTGGTAAAAGCAGTACAGCACCTAAGTCTCGAGTTGTTGAGCCAAAAACGTCGTCTGCCTACACAAGGCCTCGAACGCTACCTTTTCTGGGAGTAGGAAAACCACTTTTGAAGCCGGAGCAGGAGGAACAAGTATTGGCTTTCATTGCTGACTCTGCCTCTAGCTCTTTCGCCTCCTCCTCGGAAAGTGCCAAATGTCAGAGCAGTGCATCATCAGTGGATGCTCCCGGTCAGGAACAAGTCGCTTCCTTGTGTCCTTCAACCAGAACAACAGTGAAGGATGCGTCAGTCAACACAACAGGTTACTCCATGGAGCTCTTTACACATACCGTTCCTGGGTTAGACAGTGAAACAGTTAACAGGCCATGCCCATTAGAAGTTGAATCGGACATGGAGTGCACAGATGCACAGCCACAGCCAGATTACTATGCTGTTCCTTTGACTCAGACCAGAACATTGCCCTCGCAGTGTACTGAGCCAGAATCAAACCCAGCGGAGACTATGGTGCCCCGTCACAAACGCTATACCACCGGCTTACACGGTGACACAGACGAAGTTGCACACGACATAGAAGAGGAGGTCATAGATGACCCAGTTGTTGACCCCGATTGGCAGCCATTGGGGGAACAGGGTGCAGGCGGCAGTAGTTCTGAAGCGGAGGAGGAGGAGCCGCAGCAGGCATCAACATCACAACAGGTTCCATCTACCGGGCCCGTATCTGGCCACAAACGCGTGGCAAAACCAAAACCAGTTGGAGGACAGCGTGGCCATCCGGTTAAAGAAGCTCAGTCTGCAATGCCTGAAAAGGTATCCGATAGTAGAAAGATTGCAGTCTGGCATTTTTTTAAACAACATCCAAATGATCAGCGCAAAGTCATCTGTCAAAAATGTTCAACTATCTTAAGCAGAGGTCAGAATCTAAAAAGTCTAAATACAAGTTGCATGCATAGACATTTATCCACCATGCATTTGCAAGCCTGGACTAACTACCAAACGTCCCTAAAGGTTGCAGCACCCTCGGCCAATGAAGCTAGTCAGCAACGCTACATCCCTTCCCTCACTGTAAACCCACCATTTCCCGCACCACCTGCAGTATCTGTGCAGCTTTCGTCGCCAGGCCAAAGCAGTCAGGGAATCACCAGGTTTGCAGTAGGAAACACTGCATGTAGGGCACCGGCAAGAATACCATCTCCAACCCTCTCTCACTCACCCATGTCCACCGGCACCACCGCTAGTTCCACGATCTCCAGCTCTCCAGTCCAGCTCACCCTACATGAGACTCTTGTTAGGAAAAGGAAGTACTCATCCTCGCATCCGCGTACACAGGGTTTGAACGCCCACATTGCTAGACTAATCTCATTAGAGATGATGCCCTACCGGTTAGTTGAAAGCGAAGCTTTCAAAGCGCTGATGGACTACGCTGTACCACGCTACGAGCTACCCAGTCGGCACTTCTTTTCTAGAAAAGCCATCCCAGCCCTCCAACAGCATGTTAAAGACCGCATCGTCCATGCACTCAGGCAGTCTGTGACTACAAAGGTGCACCTGACAACAGATGCATGGACCAGTAGGCATGGCCAGGGACGTTACGTGTCCATCACGGCACACTGGGTGAATGTGGTGGATGCAGGGTCCACAGGGGACAGCAATATTGGGACAGTTCTGCCTAGCCCACGGTCAAGGAAAGAGTTGGCTGTAGGCGTTCGCCCCCCCTCCTCCTCTTCCTCCTCCTCCTGCAGAAGTGAGAGCTCGTCCACAGACCGCAGTCGCACATCCACTCCATCCGCAGCTGCCACGGTTGCACACCAGGTGTGCCATTATGGGACAGCTAGTGACAAGCATCAGCAGGCTGTATTGGCAATGATGTGTTTGGGCGACAACAGACACACCGCGGACGTTCTGTCCGAGTTCTTGCAGAATGAAACTCAGTCATGGCTGGGCACTGTACATCTTGAGGCAGGCAAGGTAGTGAGTGATAACGGAAGGAATTTCATGGCTGCCATAGCCCTTTCCCAACTGAAACACATTCCTTGCCTGGCTCACACCTTAAACCTGGTGGTGCAGTGCTTCCTGAAAAGTTACCCGGGGTTACCCGACCTGCTCCTCAAAGTGCGCAGACTTTGCTCGCATATCCGCCGTTCGCCCGTACACTCCAGCCATATGCAGAACTATCAGCGGTCTTTGAACCTTCCCCAGCATCGCCTAATCATCGACGTTGCAACAAGGTGGAACTCCACACTGCACATGCTTCAGAGACTGTGCGAACAGAGGCGGGCTGTTATGTTTTTGTGGGAGGATACACATACACGGGCAGGCAGTTGGATGGCAGACATGGAGTTGTCAGGTGTGCAGTGGTCGAAGCTACAAGACCTGTGTCAAGTCCTTCAGTGTTTTGAGGAATGCACACGGCTGGTTAGTGCAGACAACGCCATAATAAGCATGAGCATCCCCCTAATGCGTCTGCTGATGCAAAGTTTGACGCACATAAAGGAGCAGGCGTCTGCAGCTGAGGAAGAGGAAAGCCTTGATGACAGTCAGCCATTGTCTGGTCAGGGCCGTGTAGAGGACGCGGTACTGGGCGAAGAGGAGGAGGAGGAAGAGGAGGATGAGTACTTTTTGAATGAGGAAGCTTCTCCTGGGACAACAGAAATTAGTGGAGTTGCAAGGCCGGGTTCTGTTTTTTTAAGGGAGACAAGTGACGTAGATTTGCCTGTAACTGCCCCTCCAAGCAGCACAACCGCAGATTTGACAACTGGAACTTTGGCCCACATGGCGGATTATGCTTTACGTATCCTCAAAAGGGACACACGCATTATTAAAATGATGAGCGATGATGATTACTGGTTGGCCTGCATCCTTGACCCTCGCTATAAAGGCAAATTGCAAAATATTATGCCACATGAGAACCTCGAACAAATCTTAGCAACCAAACAAGCTACTCTTGTAGACCGTTTGATTCAGGCATTCCCAGCACACAGCGCCGGTGATGGTTCTCACACAAGCTGGAGGGGGCTACATGGCAGAGGTGTTAGAGGTGCACAGATCAGAAGTGGCGTTGGACAGAGGGGTTTTCTGACCAGGTTGTGGAGTGATTTTGCAATGACCGCAGACAGGACAGGTACTGCAGCATCTATTCAAAGTGACAGGAGACAACATTTGTCCAGTATGGTTACTAACTATTTTTCATCCCTTATCGATGTTCTCCCTCAACCGTCATTCCCATTTGATTACTGGGCATCCAAATTAGACACCTGGCCTGAATTGGCAGAATATGCATTGCAGGAGCTTGCTTGCCCAGCAGCTAGTGTGCTATCAGAAAGAGTATTCAGTGCTGCTGGTTCAATATTAACCGAAAAAAGGACTCGTCTGGCTACCCAAAATGTGGATGATCTCACCTTCATTAAAATGAACCACTCCTGGATTCCAAATTATTTTGCCCCACCTTTCCCGGCTGACACCTAGCTTTCCTATAAAAAGTGCTTGCTTGTGGACTGGTCTTAGGGTACTGTCACACAGTACCATTTTGATCGCTACGACGGTACGATTCGTGACGTTCTAGCGATATCGTTACGATATCGCAGTGTCTGACACGCAGCAGCGATCAGGGATCCTGCTGAGAATCGTACGTCGTAGCAGATCGTATGGAACTTTCTTTCGTCGCTGGATCTCCCGCTGTCATCGCTGGATCGTTGTGTGTGACACCGATCCAGCGATGTGTTCGCTTGTAACCAGGGTAAACATCGGGTAACTAAGCGAAGGGCCGCGCTTAGTAACCCGATGTTTACCGTGGTTACCAGCGTAAACGTAAAAAAAACAAACAGTACATACTCACATTCCGGTGTCTGTCCCCGGCGTCTCAGCTTCTCTGCACTGTGTGAGCGCCTGCCGGCCGGAAAGCGAGCACAGCGGTGACGTCTGACGTCACCGCTGTGCTTTCCGGCTATGGCGCTTACACAGTGGAGAGAAGCAGAACGCCGGGGACAGACACCGGAATGTAAGTATGTACTGTTTGTTTTTTTTACGTTTACGCTGGTAACCAGGGTAAACATCGGGTTACTAAGCGCGGCCCTGCGCTTAGTTACCCGATGTTTACCCTGGTTACCGGGGACTTCGGCATCGCTCCAGCGCCGTGATTGCAACGTGTGACCGCAGTCTACGACGCTGGAGCGATAATCATACGATCGCTGCGACGTCACGGATCGTGCCGTCGTAGCGATTAAAATGGTACTGTGTGACGGTACCCTTACTGAGTGTTCCAATCTCTTAATTTGCAGCAGCTGTTTGTCCAGCATACGACATGTTTACACCTCCCCCAATGGGAAAACTCCCCCCACGGGGCCGTGGTCTCGCCACTTGGCGCAAGCACCCGTTAGTTACAGTGCTGTTTGTCTGAAGAGGTGGGTGTGCCCGCTTTTGGTCGACGGCACTGCCACTGGGTCCCTCATAGTACAATGTAGTGTCTCTGGCGGTGGTGGTGCGCACCCAACGTCAGACACACCGTTGTAACATGAGGGGCCCTGGGGCGGTACCGCCGGCCACAAGAGAGTTCCCACCCCCCCAGCTCAAACTGTGCTCTACCACGTGCAAAATTATCTCGCACAGCTCCACCAATGTTTAGTCTATGCGCTGACATCATTCAATGCCTGGCACTGACAAACAATACCAATTTGTTGACATCTATGATGCTAGTTAAAGTAGTCTGGGTCAGTGTCCTATATTGACACCAGTAAATACTAATTTACTGCCAAATTACATTGTCATAAACTCTGCAGATGAGCCCACCCCTGTACCTAAGCATGCCACCCTTTTTTTATTTATAGTTGTTTTGCTAGACATTAACATCTATTTATTTTTTTGGAGTACTAACTGTGTCAGACACTCCTTGCAATACTCCTCCACTGACCACAATGCTGCCTGTGTATCCATGTAACCGATGTAAAACTGCCATGAGCCTATGTTTGTTATTTTAGGCCTTTGTTAGCCTGTCTGCGGTCCCTACTTGCAATACTCCTCCACTGACCACAATGCTGCCTGTGTATCCATGTAACCGATGTAAAACTGCCATGAACCTATTGTTTGTTATTTTAGGCCTTTGTTAGCCTGTCTGCGGCCCCTACTTGCAATACTCCTCCACTGACCACAATGCTGCCTGTGTATCCATGTAACCGATGTAAAACTGCCATGAGCCTATGTTTGTTATTTTAGGCCTTTGTTAGCCTGTCTGCGGTCCCTACTTGCAATACTCCTCCACTGACCACAATGCTGCCTGTGTATCCATGTAACCGATGTAAAACTGCCATGAACCTATTGTTTGTTATTTTAGGCCTTTGTTAGCCTGTCTGCGGCCCCTACTTGCAATACTCCTCCACTGACCACAATGCTGCCTGTGTATCCATGTAACCGATGTAAAACTGCCATGAGCCTATGTTTGTTATTTTAGGCCTTTGTTAGCCTGTCTGCGGTCCCTACTTGCAATACTCCTCCACTGACCACAATGCTGCCTGTGTATCCATGTAACCGATGTAAAACTGCCATGAGCCTATTGTTTGTTATTTTAGGCCTTTGTTAGCCTGTCTGCGGTCCCTACTTGCAATACTCCTCTACTGACCACAATGCTGCCTGTGTATCCATGTAACCGATGTAAAACTGCCATGAGCCTATGTTTGTTATTTTAGGCCTTTGTTAGCCTGTCTGCGGTCCCTCCTTGCAATACTCCTCCTCCACTGACCACAATGCTGCCTGTGTACCCATGTAACCTATTTAAAACTGCCTTGAGCCTGTTTTTAGTTATTTAAGGCCTAGTAAGACTGTCTGCGGTGCCTCCTTGCAATCCTCCTCCACTGACCACACCAATGCTGCCCGTTTACCCCTGGAACCTATTTTACAGTGCATAGAGCCAATTTTTTAATTTTATTTAATATTAATAAAGCCATGATGGACTACGCTGAACCACGCTATGAGCTACCCAGTTGACAATTCTTTTGCGAGAAAAGCCATCCCAACCCTCCACCAGCATGTAAAAGACCGCATTGTCCATGCACTCTGTCAATCTGTGAGTCCAAAGGTACACCTGACAACAGACGCATGGACCTGTAGGCATGGCCACGGAAGGTTACGTGTCCTTTATGGCGCAATGGGTTAATGTATTGGATGCATGGTGCACACAGGGGACAGCCTGCTAAGTCTGTCTGCAGTCCCTAATTCAAGTTGTCCTCAACTGAATAAATCTGAGCTTCAACCTTCTGGCTCTCATTAAGTGTTTTTTTTAAAAAAAAAAGTTTGGTGGTTGGGGCCTACTAACTCTGTTTGCCCCTCCATGGTGTTTGTCCTCAACTGAATAAAGCTGAGCTTCCACCTTCTGGCTCTAATTATTTTTTTTTAATTGCTGGATGGGGCCTAATACCTCTGTTTGCTGCTCCCTGGTGTTTGTCCTCAACTGAATAAAGCTGAGCTTCAACCTTCTGGCTCTCATTAAGTGCTGTGTTTTTAAAAATTGGTGGTTAGAGCCTACTAACGGTGTCTGCCCCTGCCTGGTGTTTGTCCTCAACTGAATAAAGCTGAGCTTCCACCTTCTGGCTCTCATTAAGTGCTGTTTTTTAAAAATTTGGTGGTTAGGGCCTACTAACGGTGTCTGCCCCTGCCTGGTGTTTTTCCTCAACTGAATAAAGCTGAGCTTCCACCTTCTGGCTTTCAGCCTATAGTATCAGATATTAAACTGCATTTGGCCTTCAACTTTGGTTACGGCCTACTAATGGTGTCTGCCCCTCCCTGGTGTTTGTCCTCAACTGAATAAAGCTGAGCTTCAACCTTCTGGCTTTTGGCCTACAGTAGCAGATATTAAACTGCATTTGGCCTACTAGTGTGGTTGGGCCCTTAAAGCAGTGTCTGCTGCTCCTGGGTTTGCTACTCCACTGAACAAAGCAATGCCGCCTGTTTAGTCCTGTTACCAATTTTGAACTGCATTTAGCCTACTTTATTCTTTGGCCCTATATCTGTTTCCTCCTCATCCTGCCCATTGCCCAGCCACTGCTAGATGAGTCTGCTGGTACATTGACCCAGACCACTACATTCCCCTTGCACTCTACACAGCCAGAATCTGACCCTGCTGAAAGTAAGGTTCCCCTTCCCGCATGTTATACCACCTTACACAGGGACAAAGAGGAAGGTGCAGATGAAAGTGCAGGTTCCTTCATCAGGTGGGGGGGCATACTCGTTGGCGACGTCACTGGCACAGGGCCTCTCAGAGTACGCAAAAGTGTCGCTGCTGGTGGGAGGCGCCCCCACCGTGCAAACACACCGCTGTACTTTGAGGGGCCCTGTGCCAGTGCCAATGCCAACGAGTGGGCCCCCCCTGCTTGCTTAGGATCACAGCACTTGCAACGTTGAAATACTTACCTCTCACTGCTCCACCGCCGTGACGTAGTCCACGTTTCCTGGGCCCACTAAAACCTTGAACCAGCCCTACCCCCCACAACTTTTGCCAAATGACCCCAAATTTCCAATGCCCAACTATTATTATAAAGTTAATTAAGATTGACAAGCTTCAGAAACAAGAATGGATGTTTTTGGCATTAAAATGGGCACTGTAGGTGTTTTCCTGGCCTCCACTCACTGCCGACTATGCTTCCCCATTGACTTGCATTGGGTTTCGTGTTTCGGTCGATCCCCGACTTTTAGCGATAATCGTCCGACTGCACTCGACTCGACTCTGGACAAAGTCGGGTTTCACAAAACCCGACTCGATCTTAAAAAAATGAAAGTCGCTCAACCATAATAATAAACCTTTCAGTTCATATTACTTGTTAAGAATCCAAATGACTTGCATATTAATGGGTTGTACCTTATCAGAAAATCTTCATCATGTTAATTGTTGGAAAATTACAGCAGACCACGTTTTACTCGCTCTCCCCAGTTACAGTGTTGAATCTCCACCACTGTTTATAGCGTCTGGTATTGCCGCTGACGTCAGCGAGCACCCTGTCTTTATTCGGGTATACAGAAAGCTGCTGAGCTCACTGATTGGCTTCCGCAATGTCGACATGACAAAAGGGGACAACCCCTGTAATGTACTTTTATTGGAATCATTTTTATTATAGTATATATTGCAACAAGTACTATTTACAACTGTTTAATAGTGTATGTGTTTCTGTTGCCAGCAAGTGTTATATTGCCAGTAAAGCATTGTTAAAAAAAGGAACAAGAAAGTTTCTGCTCACTGTGTGTGTGTAGCTAAAGCACATTTTACTTTCACTTTGCAAGTTAACAAAATGCGAAGATCCTAAGCTATAAGAAATACCAGTTGTAAGCTGTGTTATCTCTGTTCCTGAATAAATATGTATTCAGTGTTGAACAGCTGGACAGTACAGAGATTAATCAGCTGTCAACAACCTTCCTGCTTAAATCCTTATCAGATGGAGGGTTTAAATTTTTTTCTAATTGCTCACATTGAAATATTTACCATGTTCTCAGTCCTCACAGAATAGCTTGAAGTGTTCATGGTCAGTAACACAGCTACTACAAAAAGTGAAACTCATATATTATATAGAGTCATTACAAACAGAGTGATCTATTTCAAGTGTTTATTTCTGTTAATGTTGATGATTATGGCATACAGCCAATGAAAACCCGAAAGTCATTATCTAATTAAATTAGAATAATTAATAGTGATGAGCTAGGGCATCCCCACATGTAATCGAGCTGACTAATAGCTGTAAATCATTCAGCTGCCGTGTTGAAAAATTAAACTCCGAGCAGTAACAGATACTCGGAGGTCACACGAGCGTGCTCGGGAAAACCCGAGCAACGAGTATATTCGCTCATCACTAATAATTAACAAAAATTCATCTGCAAAGGCTTCCTAAGTGTTTAAAAAGGTCCCTTAATGTGTTTCAGTATAGGCTCCACAATCATGGGGAATCAGTTGACCGGTTCTCTTTAAGCTTCATTTACCTAAAACTAGAGATCCACTTTAAGATGCCAAAGTAACACTTTCTTCTCATCTAAGATCAAATAGTAAAATCTGACCCCTAGTTTATATAGATGAGAATCTATTTGCTATTTTACAGAAAATCTGTGTCCTACGAGTCGCTGCAGCCGTCAGACTAATTTAAAAGCAAAATTTGTGGTCTATAGAGGAAGTGGATTTAAAAAAAATCCACATTGCGGAGAGGAAATTTCATCTGGATGCATCAAAATTGTTATTGGTAATGGACTCACACAGCACGCTGTACCGATCTATGGATAAGAAATAGGGTTTTGCAACATAGGAAGACACTTTATGGCATTTATGTGGTGCCTCTGAGGTCTGGTCGCCACAGAGGTACTGCACCTCATCCAGAGGTGTGGGACTCGGCTCTCGAGTTAGGAGGGGGCACTAACTGGGACTCCACACCAGCATCTAACACCACAACACTCCAGTCAGGGCACCTGGGTGTACCCTAATGGAGGATGGCCTCATCCCAGTCTGGAGAGGGTTACTAAGTAGAGGGTGTGGGTGGAGCCAGTAGTTAGGCGAGGAGCTAATTAGGGGAGAAAGTAGTCAGTCAGTGGGGTGGAAGAGATGAAGTGAGACGTGGAGAAAGGAGCTCTCTGTCAGAGGGAGCTAGAGAAAGGAGAAGCTACAGAAAGAAGGGGTCCTAGGGGCATGGGTAGTAAGGAATCCACCTGTGGGGCCCGCATCCACACCGACCATAGTTGGGTGGAGGGACCAGGTCGCAGTGGGGGACCGGCCCTCAAACTAGTGGGGAAACTAAGGACTCAGCTAGCTACCCGGTGGCTGCAGCATCTGCACGTGCTGCAGCCACATCCAACACATTCGCTAAAAAGGCAGCCAGATGGGATCCAGGACACTCAGAGAACGTCACCCGACAAGGTCCGAGGCTGCTGGATTTGGACACTGTGTGTGAAGCCGCAAGGAAGGAGGGTGAGAGCCAGCGCAGCGAGACGGCCAGAAAAGGAACATAGAAAGGGGGTTCTAGAAGGTGCACCCAATTTACCTGAGAGCTGGCTGGACCACAGACCCGAAGGACACAGCACCCCGGCTGGGGACTACATCTAAGAACTGTGAGTAAACGCATGGAAACTGCACCCTGCTGTGTCCTCTGAATTATTACTGCATAACCTGCCCTGCACCACAACCACCATCATCACCTTTAACACCATCACTGCCCTGGGGTGTAGCTCTACCTGTGGAGAGCTGTAACAACACTGCTGCATCACCATCAGCCCCAGCGATCTCTTCAAGCAGCGTCGGCTAACATCTTCTATTTGCCAAATACCACAGGTGGCATCACGAACAATTCCCCTTTTCCCTATAAACTTTATTTTCCCCTTCAACTGGCTTTTATTGGATGCCCAGGGCCACGGACTGGGTCACTGCTGCCATGATACAACCCTGGCGGGCACTCCATTTAGAGCCATTGGCTGGGTCATGGGACAGAACCAGAGAAGAACGTAGCTGAGGTCTTCGAATACTGTGTCTAAGAGGTGATGGGTATGGGGGCTCATGTCATATCTTCCATGCAAGACACTCCTTAAATCTGGTCTGTGGGAGCCCCTCTACCAAAGAGGAGGACATTATAATTAGGAGCCTCTGATTGTATCCTTTATAACAGTGGTCCCCAACCTTTTTTGCACCAGGGACCGCCTTCAAGCAAGATCATTCTTCCATGGCAGGGCGGGGTAGAGATAGGGAAGGGGCGGGACTTTGGTCATATGGGAGCGGGGTTATGGATGGAGTTGTAGTTTAGTGCATAGTTATCATTTAATTATGACATTTATATAGTATGATGGTTCCACACCTGTAAAACCCCCATATATAGTATGATAGCCCCACACATATAGTATGATTGCTCCACCCCTGTAATCCTCCATATATAGTATGATGGCCCCACAAAGTACTGATTGACATATATATAGAACAAAAAACGTTCACACATTACGTTTTTGTTCCGTTTTTTAATGCAAATTTTAATCTTCGTTTTACAGTACTAGGAAAAGCTATGAGAATTTTAGAAATCTCATGCACACATTGTTTTTTTCTCCTGACTAAATTGGAAAATTGCCGCATGTCACTTCTTTTTTCACCCAAAGAAAGCAATGAGTAAGTGCAAAAACACAGCAAAAAGATGCAGGTGCAATTTTGCAAAAATGCAAAAAACATAAGGAATTTGCATCATGTTTTTTGAGTGGGTACTAAACTTTATCCGCATGCACAAAAGACAAAAAAAAAATTAGCAAAATCTAATTTTTTGTAAGTTTTGCCAGCAGAAAAAAATGCAGTAAAACCGCAAAGTGTAAAAATAGGCTTTAGACCCCCTGATTGAACCCGGTGGTTCTCTGGACTTCACTTTGAGAAACTTAGTATCAGAGAACAACATACAGTCCCGTACCGATCAATAGTTTGGACACACCGCTTCATGCGCTGGTTTTCCTTGTTCTTATTGGAAAGTGCATATTGTAGATTCAGACTAAAGGCAGAAAAATCATGAAGGGGAACATATGGAAACAAGGAGTAAAAAGATGTGTGATTCATTCCTTACAGGCCCCCTTTTACTCTGATGACAGCTTTTCACCACTTTTGCATTCTCTTAGGTCACCTGCAATAACTTTCTACAGTCAGGGCCGGTTTTGGGCAAAGTGGGGCCCTGGGCAATAGTTTAAAGTGGGGCCCCAAACAACATAACATAACATATTGCACGATCACATAGAAGCATTTCTGTTGTATTTACATGCGCTGTGTTCAGGCCACTAAACGAGCGTGATCGACAATATTGAAGTAGTTCGAAGCTTGTTTCCCGGCTTCTTTACTCTGGTTAAGGAAGAATGATGGGGGCAGATAGTCCTTGATACAGTATAATGCAGGTCCCATATAGTACTTATAGTAGAATGCACTCCCCATGGTCCTTGATACAATATAATGCAGCCCCCTCAAGTATAATGCAGCCCCCCTCACAAACACACACACACAGTATAGTGCAGCCCTCCCACACACACAGTTCTAAGAGAAAAGAAACTTCAACTGAATGTGGCGCTAATGACCTTAGGATTTCTTGAATGCATCCATTTCCAGTGAAAATATATTACTAAAAGTTAATTTATTTTCTCCAAAAAATGACCAAATACTTATTTTCCACCAGAATTTGCAAAATAAATCTTGGCAAATCAGACAAGGTGATTTACTGGATTTGTTTTCTCATTTTGACTCTCATAGTTGTGGTCTACCTATGATGTCAATTACAGGCCTCTCTCATCTGTTTAAGTGGGAGAACTTGCACAATTGGTGGCTGACTAAATACTTTTTTTCCCCACTGTATACACATATTTTTAATTATCAAATAAAGGAAGAAGAGACTTAACTTTTATGTGTCTGTTTTTGAAGCTGGATCTTTTCTTCCTGCAAGTTCTACAGAAACATGGCTATATCATCTATCATCATAGATCCATTGTGAGCCCACGCTCCTATAAACCACATACGAAGCAACAGTGCCCCCTAGTGCTAAGTCTAATAGAAGTGCAGGTGTGATGATAATGAACGTAAATTTAATTAATTGGAGTTTATGATTCGAAGGTCAAGTTCACATTTGGTCAGTATTTTACATCAGTATTTGTAAGCCAAAATCAGGAGTGGAACAATCAGAAGAAAAGTTTAATAGAAACACGTCACCACTTCTGTATTTTTCACCCATTCATGATGTAAAATACTGAACATGTGAACGTGGCCTAAGAATTGACCGACCCTCTGGGAGAATGACTCGAGTATAAGCCGAGAGGGGCACTTTTAGTCTAAAAAAATGGGCAGAAAATCTCGGCTTATACTCGAGTATATACGGTATATATGTAATCTTAATGTTGTGATTCTTGTCCTGATACGCGCACAATTTTTATCTTTAATTTTATTATCTTGCCATTTCTACCTAATAAAGGCATTTTATTATCTATTTGCTGCTTGATATTTTTTGGCTATCCATGTTTCCTAACATTTTTTCCTGTAAAATCCATTTCATCTTCGGTTTTGGATGTTTTATTGTCAGTCCGTAAAAGTGGCGTAATACTCAGACACTATTTTTGCTCACGGATCTTGTGATCATTCTGACCCCACGGGGTGGGTTTTTGCGTGGAGCCCCAGATCGAGGGAGATTATCAGTGGTCTTGTATGTCTTCCATTTTCTAATTATTGCTCCCACTGTTGATTTCTTCACTCCAAGCTGGTTGGCTATTGCAGATTCAGTCTTCCCAGCCTGGTGCAGGGCTACAATTTTGTTTCTGGTGTCCTTTGACAGCTCTTTGGTCTTCACCATAGTGGAGTTTGGAGTCAGACTGTTTGAGGGTGTGCACAGGTGTCTTTTTATACTGATAACAAGTTTAAACAGGTGCCATTACTACAGGTAATGAGTGGAGGAAAGAGGAGACTCTTAAAGAAGAAGTTACAGGTCTGTGAGAGCCAGAAATCTTGATTGTTTTTTGGTGACTAAATAGTTATTTTCCCTCATAATTTGCGAAATAAATCTTGCGAAATCAGACAAGGTGATTTTCTGGATTTGTTTTCTCATTTTGTCTCTCACAGTTGTGGTCTACTTATTATGTCAATTACAGGCCTCTCTCATCTTTTTAGGTGGGAGAACTTGCACAATTGGTGGCTGACTAAATACCTTTTTCCCCACTCTATGTGGGGGCTCGTACTATATATAGGGAGCTATGTAGGTCTCATAAAGTATATAGGAGGCATTGGAGGCCCATACTGTATATAGGAGGCTATGTAGGGGCTCATACTATATATAGGAGGCTATGTAGGGGCTCATACTGTATATAGGAGGCTATGTGAGGGTTCAAACTTTATATAGGAAGAATGTGTGGGGTCTTATACTGCACATGAGAGGGCTATGTGGGAGCTCATGCTGTTTATAGGGAGTATTATTATTATTTATTATTATAGCGCCATTTATTCCATTATTATTATTATTTATTGTTATAGCGCCATTTATTCCATTATTATTATTATTATTATTATTTATTGTTATAGCGCCATTTATTTCATGGCGCTTTACATGTGGGGAGGGGTATACATAATAAAAACAAGTACAATAATCTTAAACAATACAAGTCATGACTGGTGCAGAAGGAGATAGGACCCTGCCTACGAGGGCTTACAATCTACAAATATGAGAGCTCATACTGTAGATAGGGAGCTGTGTGTGAGGTGCATATTGTATATAGGAAGGCTATGCGAGGGCTCATCCTGTATATAGGGAGACTATATGTGGGCTCATACTGTATATAGGAGGGCTATGTGGGGGCTTATACTGTATATAGGAATATAGGAGGGCTATGTGGGGGCTCTACTGTATATGTGGAGGCTATGTGGGGGCTTATACTGTATATATGAGGGCTATGTGGGAATTCATATTGTATATAGGAGGCTATGTAGAGGCTAATACGGTGTATAGGAAATTATGTGGGGGCTCATACTTTGCATAGGGAGGCTATGTGGGGGCTCATACTGTAAATAGGAGAGCTATGCGGGAACTCATACTTTACATAGGAGGCAATGTAGGGGCTAATACTGTGTATAGGAGATTATGTGGGGCTCATACTGTACATAGGGAGGCTATGTGGGGGCTCATACTGTATATAGGAGGGCTATGTGGGGATTCATACAGTATATGGGGGACTGTTGTGAATTGGATTTTTGGCTCCCTCTTGTGGTCACTAGCGACATGACACTTTGAGTTTCTTTCCTCAGCTTGGTACCCACCTGGCTCGTTAGTCCAGGGGTGTTGCTATTTAAGCTTCCTGGATTTTCAGTCTGGTGCCTGGCATCGTTGTAATCAGTTCCTTTCTGTTTGCTCCTGTCTGCTGGTCCTGGTTCTTGCAAAATAAGCTAAGACCTGCTTCCTTATTTTTTGGTTATTTGCATTGCTCTTATTTTTGTCCAGCTTGTACTAAATGTGATTCCTGATTTTGCTGGAAGCTCTAGGGGGCTGATATTCTCCCCCCGGGCCGTTAGACGGTTCGGGGGTTCTTGAATATTCAGCGTGGAAATTTTGATAGGGTTTTTGCTGACCGTATAAGTCATCTTCCTATATTCTGCTATTAGTCAGTGGGCCTCTCTTTGCTAAAAACCTAGTTCATTCTTACGTTTGTCTTTTCTTCTTACCTTACCGTTATTATTTGTTGGGGGCTTGTATCCAACTTTTGGGGTCTTTTCTCTGGAGCCAAGAAAGGTCTATCTTTTCCCTTCTAGGGTTAGTTAGTTCTCCGGCTGGCGCGAGACGTCTAGAACCAACGTAGGTACGTTCCCCGGCTGCTGCTATTTGTGGTGCTAGGATCAGGTATACGGTCAGCCTAGTTACCACTGCCCTATGAGCTGGTTTTTGTGTTTGCAGACTTGGTAATAACTTCTGAGACCCTCTGCCATTGGGGTCATAACAGGGGACTATGTCGGGCTCATACTGTATATGTGGAGGCTATGTGGGGACTTATACTGTATAAATGAGGGCTATGTGGGAGTTCATACTGTATATGAGGCTATGTAGGGGCTACTACTGTGTATAGGAGACTATGTGGGGGCTCATACTTTGCATAGGGAGGCTATGTGGGGGCTCATACTGTATATAGGAGGGCTATGTGGGGATTCATACAGTATATAGGGGACTATGTCAGGGCTCATACTGTATATACAGGGGTAGTGTGTGAACTCATACTGTTGTGACAAAGTCACTGGCAAAGTACTGGAGGGGAGATATGTATCACTGAGGTAATTAACTTCAGCTATATGAACCTAGGAAAATGCTCCAGCAAACTAAGTGCTGAGAGGGTAATCAGCCATGTTAAGTGCTAGATCTAGATTTAGTGACCAGCTGAAGTGTGGATGGGAGGCTGCTCACCATGTCTCCACCCCAGGGTGGAGTCCAGACGATAACTACACAGCCTTCTGGCTCACTCAGTGTTGGGTGTGCCTGGGGATGAGAGCTCCAAAGCCGTTTTTGAGGATAAGGAAATTGATCCTTTGTTTATGTTTGCTTACTCAGTGGCGGATCCTGGCAGCAATGTGGACTGTGCCATTTGTTTTTGTTTTGCTCTCCTGTTGGGCCAGAAAGGCCATGTTTATGTTGCTAACCCTGCCCTGGTTTATGCTGTACCTCAATAAACCAGTAGAAAATTTAATTTTTTATTTTTTATTTCTGTGTCTACCTCTATGAGCAACTAAGTGAGATGATCTACCACTGTATATAGGGGAACTGTATGTGGGCTCATACTATATATCTGGGGACAGTGTGTGTGCTCATGCTGTATACAGTGGGCTCATGCTATATATGGGGGCTGTGTTTCGGCTCATACTGCATATAGGGAACTGTGTGTGGGATCATACTGTATATGGTGGGCTTTGTGTGGGTTTATGCTATATATAGGGGGACTGTGTGTGGGCTCATACTGTATATAGGGAACTGTGTGAGGGATCATACTGTATTTAATGGGGCTGTGTGGTGGCTCATACTTTATATAGGGAGATATGTGTGGGCTCATACTGTATGTTGGGGCTGTGTGGGGGCTCTTACTGCATATAAGGAGGTAGTGTGGGGGCTCATACTGTATGTAGGGGGCTATGTAGGGGCCCATATTTTATATAAGTGGCAGTGTGTGGACTCATACTGTATATGGGGGCTGTGTGTGGGCTCATACTGTATGTAAGGGGGCTCTGTGTGGGCTCATGCTGTATATGGGGGCTCTGTGTGGGCTCATGCTGTATATGGGGGCTGTGTGGGGTTTATACTGTATACAAGGAGGCTGTGTGCGGGCTCATACAGTATATAGTGGGGTGTCAGCATACTTAATTCTGCTCAATATTGATATAATCAATATAAACATAAAAAGGTAATTAGAATGTTAATATTGAGCAGAATTATTTTCGACCAATTTGTTCTGCCCTCCACATCAGTCACGGTATCTCATATGGCACCTTGGGAAAATGAATTGCCCACCCATGTTGTAATTCATTTGTTTTGGTTCACATCACACACATGATATAAGGGACTATAAAAGTAAATACAGTCAAACAACAGTATCACATATAATGTCTGATTTATTAGAAAAATAAAAATTTGTTTCACATAATATTTAGAAATATAAAAACAAATTATTTCCCCAACAAGACGCCGTTCAATATACAAAACTATACACAAGGGACAGAAGAAGATATAAACTAGAAAAATCAGCATTGATGAATATCTGCGCCCACAGTGACAACCCCACCTGTAAATCTAATAGTATATTATTTCATAGTTCCCTGGTGTATTTGGTTATATCCCCAAATTGTAGATCCATGTTTCCCAGCATCTTGGCAAATCTGATTAGGTATTCCTAGGTCCGATATGACAGCATAAATGTATTGTTATATGGCTCTAGGATTCTCTCATGTAAGATCATGTTCACACGTCGGAGCAAAAATCAGCGATCATCCTTGGATTTATGTCACTTATTTTCATTGGGTTATTTTTTTTTTTTGTCTCCGCAGCTGGAAATCTGCGTAGAAGTATATTAAAGCATGTGAACAGGTTTACACAAAACACTGTTTCCCAAAAATTGGTTTGTAGAATTTAACATGGATTTAAAAAAAAAAAAAAACTGTGCTAAAAACATCGCTAAATGTGAACATACCCAGAGCATAACATCCCCAATATGAGCTGTAAGAACAGACCATATTGATTGTCATCCAGCTGGACAGGAAAGTGTTATTGGTTGTCATCCAGCTGGACAGGAAAGTGTTATTGGTTGTCATCCAGCTGGACAGGACAGCGATATTGGTTGTCATCCAGCTGGACAGGACAGTGATATTGGTTGTCATCCAGCTGGACAGGACAGCGATATTGGTTGTCATCCACCTGGACAGGACATCTTAGGATCTAATATATACAGGTGACTGCTTTGATCTTAGGTGGAAATTCAGTATAATCCACAGAGTAGAGGATATACAATTCGTGGATAATAATATTTCATGTTGTAACTATCCAGAGATATTCGCCAATATATAATAATTTACAATATTTACAGGTAAAATCATCTATCTTATAAAATATTGTACAAAAGTCACAAATGTGCAAGAAACACAATTAGAAGTTCATTTGTCTCCTTGAGATCAGAAAGCCGACATTTCTACTTCTCAGGACACACTTGGGACAGAATTATGTCTTGTTTTTGCCTCCTTTACCACTTGTCTTTGATGTTTTTCATTATTTCTTATCCTTATTTCTTATCCTATTTTCTTATGCTTCCTGCTGCCTATGAGCAAGGGATTTAAAACAAGTCTGTGCAGCAGAGAGAGGCAGTGTACTGTACAGGTGATGAAACTTCCTGTGACCAACAGGTAAAGTCACATAGTTCATAGGTAAACTGAAGTACCACATTGACAGTGGAAGTGATTCTGCAGAAGTCTGTAATACTAAATACATTATGGGTGGTGCAGTATGGCCTTTAGGTCTCCTTACACACACACTAGTATATTCTCAGGTTGGGGAACTTGGCGTTGTCAGTCTGGAGGAGGCTGGTGTCCCGGGGGCAGTTATTATGGCAGACACATGTGTTGATGAACATTACTTGCTTCTTCATTACTCTGTTATTAGGACAGAGAAACTCCACGTGGGCGGTCCTGGTGCTATGGGGGGTACAGCATCGCCCATCGGTGCATTCACCACAGAACTTGGGCTTATAGCTGTGCATGCTGACACATTTATTGTATTCAAAATGGACGGCATTCTCGGATTTCCTCACTCGCATGCACTTTTTCCCTTTCTGGAAGAGAACGAAAGAATAAAAACTTTAGTTATGCCAACTGTATAAAGTAGGCCATCACCATATTAACAGAGTTACCCCCCCCCCCCCCACCAAAGAACAAATCCCTTATCCACGGGCTTAGTGGTTACCCTCCCACTGAACACTTGAACGGTGGTTCCTCGTCCCCCGTTCCTTTCCACTCCTCGATGTCTTTGTAGCACTCGGCTGTATCATCGCTCTTACAAAAATGGATAGCAGGGTGCATGCGCGACCTCACTGCTCCCACCATGAAGGGTTCTCTTGATAGATAGGAGTCCCAGAAGTTTGGCCTCCAGCAATCTGACATTTATCACCCTTATATATCCTGTATAAGGATCACCAAGCTATGACTTTCCTGCATTGGACACATCATATGAAGATGACCCATCACCGGAGAAGGACATCATGGTCGGAAGAATGGAAGGAACAAGACGAAGAGGAAGACCAGGAGCCCAATGGCTTGATACCATCCAGATAACGGTGGAGAAGACCCTGGATGACCTATCTAGGCTTGCAGAAGATCGATCTTTCTACCATCAAATCACTATCAGGAGCCTGTCTTCTGTGAATACTATGTATCTGACATTGCAACAAAGCATCATGTATGACCTAAAATTGCTCTCTCGTGTGATGGAGTCAACTATGATCCTCACCCATCTCCATGTCAGGGCGAGTAAATGCATGCATACCTTTTCTATGAGCCCCTCCGTCTCTTCATCACAAGGTCGCACCATGCACAGGCGGATCTGTTTCTGCATTTCGCAGCGTCGATTACGATTCGACACCCTGTAGGAGTGGCCCATGCCGCATGTCTTAGAGCAAGCACTCCACTCTGTCGTCTGCTCGATACAATTGGTGCCCATGTCTACTCCAAACGTGGCCTCGGGTCTATAAGCTGCAGAAATAGAAAAAAATGTATATTTAGTATCCCGTGCTGATTACTATATATCCTGCACTGATCCTGAGTTACATCCTGCATTATACTCCAGAGCAGCACTCACTATTCTGCTGGTGCAGTCCCTGTGTGCATACATTACATTACTGATCCTGAGTTATATCCTGTATTATACCCCAGAGCTGCACTCACTATTCTGCTGGTGCAGTGACTGTGTACATACATTACATTACTGATCCTGTACTGATCCTGAGTTACATCCTGTATTATACTCCAGAGCTGCACTCACTATTCTGCTGGTGCAGTCACTGTGTGCATACATTACATTACATTACTGATCCTGAGTTACATCATGTGTTATACTCCAGAGCTGCACTCACTATTCTGTTGCTGCAGTCACTGTGTGCATACATTACATTACTGATCCTGTACTGAACCTGAGTTACATCCTGTAGTATACCCTAGAGCTGCATTCACTATTCTGCTGGTGCAGTCACTGTGTACATACATTACATTACTGATCCTGAGTTACATCCTGTATTATACCCCAGAGCTGCACTCACTATTCTGCTGGTGCAGTCACTGTGTACATACATTACATTACTGATCCTGTACTGATCCTGAGTTACATCCTGTATTATACCCCAGAGCTGCACTCACTATTCTGCTGGTGCAGTCAGTGTGTACATAAATTACATTACTGATCCTGAGTTACATCCTGCATTATACTCCAGAGCTGCACTCACTATTCTGCTGGTGCAGTCACTGTGTGCATACATTACATTACTGATCCTGTACTGATCCTGACTTACATTCTATTGAGCGATATCTTCCGATATGCAAAGGTATCGGTATCGGAGTGGATCGGCCGATACCGGCAAAATATCGGATCTCGTCGATACCCGATACCAATGCATATCAATGGGACACAAAATATCGGAATGGTTCCCAGGGTCTGAAGGAGAGGAAACTCCTTCAGGCCCTGGGATCCATATTCATGTATAAAATAAAGAATAAAAATAAAAAATATTGATATACTCACCCCTCCGGCGGCCCCTGCTCTTAGCGGTGCCTCCGTTCTTAAGAATGCAGCGTTAAGGACCTTCGATGATGTCGCGGCTCGTGATTGGTCGCGTGACCGCTCATGTGACCGCTCACGCGAACAATCACAAGCCTCGACGTCATCGCAGGTCCTAAACTCACTGCATTCTTAGGAACGGAGGCTGCCGGTTACATCGCTAAGGTCCAGAGGCCGCCGGACGGGTGAGTATATCCATATTTTTTATTTTAATTCTTTATTTTTTACATGAATATGGATCCCAGGGCCTGAAGGAGAGTCTCCTCTCCTCCAGACCCTGGGAACCATACACTGGGAACTTCCGATTCCGATTTCCGATATCACAAAAATATCGGAACTCGGTATCGGAATTCCGATACCGCAAATATTGGCCGATACCCGATACTTGCGGTATCGGAATGCTCAACACTATATCCCCCAGAGCTGCACTCACTATTCTGCTGGTGGAGTCACTGTGTACACACAGTGATCCTGATCCTGAGTTACATCCTGTATTATACCCCAGAGCTGCACTCACTATTCTGCTGGTGCAGTCACTGTGTACATACATTATATTACTGATCCTGAGTTACCTCCTGTATTATACCCCAGAGCTGCACTCACTATTCTGCTGGTGCAGTCACTGTGTACATACATTACATTACTGATCCTGAGTTACATCATGTGTTATACTCCAGAGCTGCACTCACTATTCTGCTGGTGCAGTCACTGTGTACATACATTACATTACTGATCCTGAGTTACATCATGTGTTATACTCCAGAGCTGCACTCACTATTCTGCTGGTGCAGTCACTGTGTACATACATTACTGATCCTGTACTGATCCTGAGTTACATCCTATATTATCCCCCAGAGCTGCACTCACTATTCTGCTGGTGGAGTCACTGTGTACATACATTACATTACTGATCCTGTACTGATCCTGAGTTACATCCTGTATTATACCCCAGAGCTGCACTCACTATTCTGCTGGTGCAGTCACTGTGTACATACATTACATTACTGATCCTGAGTTACATCCTGTATTATACCCCAGAGCTGCACTCACTATTCTGCTGGTGCAGTCACTGTGTACATACATTACATTTCTCCATCATGCACTAATCCTCAGTTACAGACTGTACTATACTCCAGAGCTGCGCTCATTAATTTTCCCTCTAGAATTACTATCTATGAATTAATATTCAGTGATAGGCGGAGTATGGATGGATCGTCTGTAGATCATCCTTCTGCCCATGGGGAAATATTCCTGGATACTTGGTCCACCCCAATTTATTTATTTTGAAGTGCTTTCTCACCAGCCATAGCGAAGCCTCCGAACAGCACTTGTTCTTTTGCGTCGCACACCCACTTCTCACAGCATTCCCCGGGGATGGAGACTTTTCTTGGGAAGGGGCAGTCAGGTCCCGGCAGCTGCAGGTCCAGGTTACATCTTGGGACGCATCCGATCTGTCCGTCCTGACAGGAGCAGTGGTATTTACAGCTGGGCTGGAAGCTTTCGCCGTTGCTGTATATGGCGCCATTAAACATACATTTACCTCCTTCCAGCTCTAAGATAAAAAAATAAGAAAAAGGAAAAACAATGTTAAGGTGGAGATGTAAGAGCTATGGTGCATGTGTATGCTGCCAGCCTTAGTGGCGCACTCACCCGCGCATACGCCCACGTCACTTCTCGGCTCTGCACTGAAGTCACAGTATAAGCCCAGCTCCTCCTGACATGGCAGCACCTCGGAGCAGACCTCGCCCTGCTGCCTGGCACACACTGGACAGCAGGCACAACCATCTAACACGACGGGCACGTGGGGAGCACAGTTTGGCGGTTCCTCCGGACAAGGTCCACACTGTGCCGGACATTTCTGAGAGATCACCTGGAGGATGAACATAGAGAAATGATATATACCAGTAATGGTCAACCCTTATGTCCTCACAAATATGTACAGAAAAAGTTTGCCAGCTACTGCACATTAACAGTAGAGTTGTTTTCAAGCATTTTCAGATCTCCAGTGCAGGACCGCCCACTTGTCCATTTTTTAAATCATATAATTCCTTATTCATTGAGCGCCCTCTAGTGGCCGACAGGGGAATCCAGAATTTTATCATTTAAAAAAAAGACAGTGTTTAGTCAAGTTTTGATCCAAATTACAAAACATTAGTTATTATTATGTTTTTATTTTTTATATTTTTTAATCAGAACCGAAACATAGTATAAGAAAAAGTTGCAAAACTTTAACTTGTAAAATAATTAATAATTATAGTAATTAAATAAATAATATGAATAATTAAAGTATGGGGCCGTGCAAAGTTGGTCCAAGGAAAAAAAAAATCACCTTGTGCCCGAATTAGAGCTGATATTCAGATCGTACTCTGCCATGCAAGTCAATGAGTGCGTGCGAAACGTCGGACTGCACTCGGATGACATCTGAGTGCAGTCTGCGGCCTCAAAGAATGGGGAAGATGGAGAAATGTTTTCTACATCTACTCCTCATCTGAGGGAGTCAGAGCACACAAAGATCAAAGTCTTATAAGAGTTTAATTAGCGTGTCATTTGCATAATCAACCCATTTATAAGGCTTTGTAACAAGAAACAGCAGTATGAAAGTAAGTGTCATATCATGCAGCCAAGTCTTCGCCTGCTGTGATGTCCAGGGGCCACAAGATTTCGAAGCCAAATGATGTAGCCGCTGGGCGTCACCTTGAGGGTCCGTGCCCACGATCAGGAATAGTGCAGTTTTGGACGCAGCGTATTTTTACGTTCTACATAAAACGCACGTGTTCTGGAATTATCTAATGACAGTCTATTAGGGGAAATACAGACAGCTACAGAAATGTACATGCTCGGAAAAAGAATCACTGTGGGTGGGAGATTTCGATAAATCCCATCCACTGTGCTTGTAATGTAGAACGCCGCGATTTGGATCATATGCTGCTTCCATCACACTATTATTCCTGATCGTGGGCGCGTAGACTCAGCGTTCAGAAATGTATTTCAGAGTTCTTAAAAAAATGAATTAAACACAAACTATTGTAGAAAAATTGGTAAATTCTGCTCTATGTGCATAAAACTGGAAAACCTCGGAATGGAGGTGTCCACATCCCGGTGTAGATGGGAGAATATCACTAATCACATGAGACAAGTGGGAATGAGAAGGACATTTCTGGTCAGCGGTGACAGCCATAGAATAAGGACTTACAGTACGGATGAGGAGGAATGTGCACAGGGCAGGCAGCAGGCTCCGTCCGCACATCATCACGTCCCGGGAGATTTTTGCTGACTTCCAACTCGTACGGATCAGAATTCTGTGCTTTTCATTCGCCTTCACGCTCTCCATTTATAGGGCGCTGCTACGCTCGCCGCTATCCTATTGGTTACACTTTTTGGAGTGGGAAGTAGCTAAGAAAATGACGATTTATTTAAAAAAAACAAAACACACTTTGCTTTCTTTACCTTTCCCTAGAAGAATCCCTGGATATGGACACTAGATGGCAATGTGAGAGTTTTTCCCGAGGAAAGGAACACGTAATTTTTGTGAGATGGAATGCGTTTTCCATCCCAGCTCATGGAACTGATTTGTGTCGGAGGAACTGATTACTCATCTGAACATGAGGAATGCCTTCTAAAACCACAGGTCCAGACGTCTCGTACAGTCTGGGGACGTGCGGGCGGAATCTACTGTACTCACATTAGTGGATGATACTGTTATATAACCCCAATTACACAAGGACATTCAGCCTCGTGTCCAGGGAAATGTTCTCATCTAAGGACATTGAAACGTGGACTGCTGATGGTACAGAGAACTCTCTGGCCCCTAGGCCCATCTGTTCTAGTCGTTAGACATTTTTTATATCATAGGCTGAGGCGTACATAGAAATCATGAGGCCCCATAGCAGAAGTTCCCATTGCCCTCACCCCCCAGAAAAAATAATATATGGAGGGGTCACAGAAGAGCTTATCTCACAACTTTGAAGCCCTTGCAAAGTAATTTTCCTCCTGTTTATTCCATAGATTCCCCTTTCTTTGCCCCCAGAAAGTATGATGCCCCCAAACACAGTATGCTCTCCCCACAGCGAAATCCTCCACAGTACCCTCCACATGCACAATATGATACTCTACTGTACCCCACCACAAAGAATGGTGACCCCCAACACAACAGTGACTCGAACACAGCCATCCACACAAGTGTAATGGCCTTCCATACAGTATAATGGCCCCAACACAACCCTCTACACTATATAATGGCCCAAACACAACCCTCCAAACTGTATAATGGCCCCACTAAGCCTCCACACAGTATGATAGCCCCAACACAACCCTCCACACAGTATAATGGCCCCCACTATACCTCCACACAGTATGATGGCCCCAACACAACCCTCAACACTGTATAATGGCCCCCACTTAACCTCCACACAGTATGATGGCCCCAACACAACCATCTACACTGTAAAATGGCCCAAACACAACCCTCCAAACTGTATAATGGCCCCACTAAGCCTCCACACAGTATGATGACCCCAACACAACCCTCCATACTTTAATGGCCCCCACTATACCTCCACACAGTATAATGGCCCCACTAAACCTCCACACAGTATGATGGCCCCAACACAACCCTCTACACTGTATAATGGCCCCAACACCACCCTCGAAACTGTATAATGGACCCCACTAAACCTCCAAATAGTATAATGGCTCCCACATAGCCTTTCATATAGTATAATAGGCCCCACATTGCCTTTCATGTAGTGTAATGGCCCCCATAATATACTATTTGATAAAAAAAAAAAATTTTTTTTTTCATCACTCCCCCATTGCTCCGGTCTCTGCAGTGAGTGTTCTGACGGTCTGCACTGCTTGTCACAGTGGGCGCGATGTAGTGATGTCACCACCCCTGCTGCGCTGAGATGTCGGTACTAAGTCGGAGAGGGAGAATGATGGAGGAGGGCTCCCCATTCCCTTATTGCTTTCAACTGCATGGCCATCCAGGATGCCGATATTGTTGAAAGTGTAATGCCGGGCTGCGTGTTAGACTTCTGCATGAGACCTCACACAACTCCATGGCTGTCATACTTCACATACACATTTTGCATCAAATAAATATTGACCACCATTAACAGTAAACAAAAACTAGCAGCTCGGTCTTCAGAAAGTGGTAAAATCCATCCCTCCTAGGGCAAAAGACAAGAACATCCTTTGGATATACAAAGAAACAAACAAAATGGAGATAGAACTCAAGGGGTCCAAGTGAAAAATATGGAGTTTTAGTCACCTATCGAGGTGCAACGCTTCCCAACTGAAGCCTTTACTAAAGGGAATCTATTAGCAGGTAAGAAATATGACAGCAGCATGATGTAGGGACAGATACACTGATTCCAGTGATGTGTCAGTTTGCTAGGTGAAGCAGTTGTAATAGAATCACACTTTTTTCTGCTGCAGATCTAGCAGAGCTCTGAATGCAGAGCTGTGTATAATCCTGCCCACACCACTGATTGGCTGTTTTCTGTGTACACTGTATATTGACGGAAAGCTGCCAATCAGTGTTCGGGGTGTGGCTGGACTGGGAGTCACGAGACACCTAGTCCTGTAGTTATAATCTTGTGCTGATAAACAACTGATTTTAATGAAACACACAGACACAGACTAGTAAGAGACACATCACTGGAATCAGGGTCTTTGTCCCTACAACATGCCGCTGCTGTTATATTATAGAAAAAAATTGCTGACAGGTTATCTTTAAACATGATATAAGCTTTGGTTGGGAAGCTAAAACTTTGCACCTAAATAGGTGAATAAAACTCCACATTTTTTCACTTTCACTTCCATTTTGCACCATCATTAATAAATTTGTCATTTTTACAAGTCTTAGAAATACTCAATTTCCATAAACTTCTAAAAACTGTGACGAAGGTACAACAATTTTCTGTAAAAACACAATAAATTTGCCACATTGTGTGTTCTACTTTTTGGAACAATGCGTTCTAAATGAACATTTTTGCTAAATAAGTTCCACCCATGGTTTGGTTCTGTTTTGGTGAAGCAACGTCTGGAGCTCAAGTAAAAGTAGAGCAAACCGGGGGTCAGAAGAGATCGAGATAGAGCAGATCTAAGGCCTCATTCGGACGTCTAGTTTTTTTTTATATTCGTTATTTCATTTGTTTTTTTGTGTTATCACATCACCCCCTGAGATCCCAGTCTTAAAACTCATCAGTGTGTGTGTCAGGCCAGTCTCACACGTCCAGATAATTCCGGCACCGGAGAAAACGGTACCGGAGTTATCCGTGTCCGTGTGTCTGTGTGCTCACGTGGCACATCAGTGTGACACACGTGCAGAGTTAAGCGCTGTCCCCAGCGTGTGGTGCTGAAGGCGGCATTCATCTCTTCTCGCCTGCAGGAGAAAAGAGATGAAAAATAATTTTTTTTTATTATTAAAAATAAAGTTTGGGGGTCACCAAACGCCTCCCACCCCCTGTGCGCCCGCCCGCTAGCAGAGAAATACTCACCCAGCTCCCGCGATGCCTCCTTGAAACTTGATCTTTCATCCCTTCTCTCCTGCAAGCGCTGCTTTCAGCCGAGCAGGACAGAAGGGATGAATGCCGGCTTCGGCACCACATGCAGGGGACAGCGCTTAACTGTAGCGCTGTTTCTCCTGCGGCGGTACGTGCACACGGAGGAGAGTGCACACTGTTCTCCGTGTGCACGTGTGCGGGACGTATTGCGGACCGTGCTACCGGAGAAAAACGGACATGTCTCCGTGTTTTGCACACGGACACACGGTCTGTGAAAACACGCAGGCACGTGCATAGACCCATTCATTTGAATGGGTCTACGTGTGTCAGTGTCTCCGGTACATGAGAAAACTGTCACTACACGTACCGGAGCCACTGACGTGTGAAACCGGCCTCAGAGTGTGTGCAGTGGGGTTAAGAGCTGGCATATGTCTCAGATAGCCTGGAGCTAAGCCTTGAACGCTGCTGTTAACCATTTAGATGCTGCTGTAAATTTCTAAGTTTGCCATGCCAGTCGGTGGGCTGCTGACAGACCCCCATTGCTACCATTTTGACTCTCCTGTAAAGATCACCTACAGGCTGACCATATAGGAGATAGTGATTTGTCCTATATCCTGCAAAACTGTATTTAGTATAAGAAATTGGATGATGGCAGGTCCAGGTCCATTAAGAGGACTAAAAAATAAAGTTAAAAATAATTTTTAAAAGTTTTTAAAATTAGAAATATTCTAATCACTCACTTTCTCCCACAATAAATATAAAAAAATGGAAAAAAATAAACTTATTCAGTATCGCCGTATCCATTAAAGTCTGTTCTATCAAAATATCAAGCTAATTGACTTATATGTCAAAACCCAAGGAAAAAAAAGTAACAAAATGAGCCTATACCCTATAGTAAGTAAATAGTAATAGTACATGTAAATAGCAGAGGGAACTTAGTTAACAATATTTTGATCAAAAAGGCATAAAAGCCGTCCCACCGCGACAAGGTATAGCCAATTGAGATGATCCTGTTCTGTCTCTAATATTAAAACCTCACCTTTCGTCAGCTGACCTCAATGTGAATAAGGGCAGAGCAGGGCATGACCCAACTGTTTAGACACCTGCCTATGGGAAGCCATATAGAAAGGGGACCACGCCCATTTGTACAATGTGCAAGAAACTACAGCAAAACCAAAGAAATGAGCCGGAGCATGAGCTGGTATATATGCAATGTGTAAGATCCTGTTCACACCTATAACCTATATGGTAAAGAATGGAAAAAGAAATGCCAAAATTTAAGGGTTTTTTTTCACCTAATTTAGAGGTGAAAAGTGCTGGAGCAGATGACCGTACTTTTGGTCCAGGCGCGATCTGACAAAACATCAGATCACACTCGTACCACTGTTATTCTACAGGGTTGTGCAAATGTCTGATTTTTCCATCAGATTGAGTCTGTCCAAGGAAAACATCTCAGCATGATTAAGATAGATCCAACAATCGGATCTTGACCATGCAAGTCAATGAGTCCATGGAAAACATTATGTTGCACTCTGATGACATCTGAGTGCAGTCCAATTTCTGCACATTGACACAATGGAGAAGCCGGAGATATATGCTCCTCATCTGAGAAAATCGGATCATGCTATGATACGCATAATCAGTCGGATTCTCTCTGAGGAGAGACTCTACGGTCGTCTGCACCTGCCCTTCAGGGCACTCCTGACACAGTTTTGCATGTACGAGCTGCCCAATGCGAAAGTATCGCTGTCAAAATGAATCGAGTCAGAATTATTATCCCTTACAGAAAAATAAAAAATGAAGAGTTCTCAGCGGTCGACATCTTTTCACGTGAGCATGGTCTGCAAGCTGCACCAAACGTTGACATGTTATCAATATCGTCGCCCCAGAACAAAATGGGTCATAGACTATAATGTGTCCATTAAAAATAATGGAGGTGACACATCGGCGTGTGAATGAGGCCTAAGTAAGATGAAATGTGTGATATTTCAGGCGATAGAACCACATTGTCTTGCTTGGGCTGCTACGTACCAGCTTGTGACGACCTCTCGGCAAATGTCCGGACATTCTCTGTTTTTTGCCAACACTTTTGAGTTCCCGTACTAGCTAACAAGACCACTTGTGCCGACTTCCCAGCATCCTCGCTCCCGGGCTATTGACTCGAGCTTTTGAATTTGTTATGTACAGTGATTATTCATCCAAACGTCTGTAACCGAGCTCAGAATTCTTGCTTTGGAGGATTTCTCCAGTTTTACTCAGCATTCCACGGTGACTGATGTCATCGCCGCTTGGGCCGTGTACTGAGCAGTTCCCCTTAGCGGTTTAATCATACTTCCCATTCTATAAGACTTGCATGCCAGGGATAACAAATACCTTCAAAGTGAAATATTTTGGTTGCTTTGACTTTTCCATTACTCTAAGTAGAAATTATAACCCCCCTTAGTAAAGCAGACAGCAGTTAGCTTGTCCAGAAGCCCCGTACGCCGACTTTCCAGATCAGCAATCGCAATTAACTTGGCTTCCAGACTTCAGATCCAGGAGTGACTGACATCTAGTCACAATAAGCTTTTCAATAACGGAAACAATACGTTTAGCAGATTTTATAAACGTGTTGATTCATAATTTGCTCGATATATTAATTAGAGGCAGCAGCAGAAAAAAAAGAAGAAAGCAGTAAGTAGCGATTATCGAATCTGTAGAAATTAATTCAGATGACTTCTTCGAATTTGGTAGGGACATTTGTTTAGGATCAAATTATGGGAAATTACCATTTAATGATGTGTAGTATGTTCTGAAGTTTCTACAGATCTCAGATAAATAAATAAAGAATAAAAGAAGAGTTACAAAAAAAATGAATAAAAAACATTCATCACCTCTCCATGGACTTCTGCCAAGCAGTTCCCTCGAGCTTTGGCTACTCTTCCCATAACTCTTCAGGGCTCTTTGGTAACTCCGGTGCTGACAAGGCCTGACAACATCATGGCATCGCAGGACAGAAACCTAGCTCTAGTCAGTGCCGAAGAGTCCTAAAGAGTTCCCGAAAGAGAGACCAGAGTCGGAAGTAACTGCGTGGCAGAAGAGGGGAGGACTGAGGAACAGATGAGTATTATATTTTTCTTCACACTTACCTCTTAGAAGTATCACCAAAAAGGTCTATCTTCGTCTCATCAGACCATAGAATCTTATTTCTCATAGTCTGGGAGTCCTTCATGTGTTTTTTTTAGCAAACTCTATGCGGGCTTTCATATGTCTGGCACTGAGGAGAGGCTTCCGCCGGGCCACTCTGCCGTAAAGGCTCGACTGGTGGAGAGCTGCAGTGATAGTTGACTTTGTGGAACTTTCCCCATCTCCTTACTGCATCTTTGGAGCTCAGCCACAGTGATCTTGGGATTCTTCTTCACCTCTTTCCTCAAGGCTCCTCTCTCACGATTGCTCAGTTTGGCTGGACGGTCAGGTCTAGGAAGACTTCTGGTGGTCCCAAACTTCTCCCAATTAAGGATTATGGAGGCCACTGTGCTCTTAGGATCCTTGAGTACTGCAGAAATTCTTTTGTAACCTTGGCCAGATCTGAGCCTTGCCAAAATTCTGTCTCTGAGCTCCTTGGCCAGTTCCTTTGACCTCATGATTCTCATTTGGTCTGACATGCACTGTGAGCTGTGAGGTCTTATATAGACAGGTGTGCGCCTTTCCAAATCAAGTCCTATCAATTTAATTCGACACAGCTGGACTCCAATGAAGGAATAGAACCATCTCAAGGAGGATCACAAGGAAATGGACAGCATGTGACTTAAATATGAGTGTCTGAGCAAAGGGTCTGAATTAGTGATGAGCGAAGTTTTTATTGCCGCAGCTGAATGATTTACATCTGATAGCCAGCTTGATTAAATGTGGGGATTCCCTAGCAACCAGGCAACCCCCACATGTACTTATGCTGGCTAGCAGATGTAAATCATTCAGTTGCGGCAATAAAAACTAAATTTCCGAGCACTAAAAAATACTCGGAGGTCACCCGAGCGTGCTCGAGAAATCTCGAGTAACGAGTATATTCGCTCATCACTAGTCTGAATACTTATGACCATGTGATATTTCAGTTTTTCTTTTATAATAAATTTGCAAAAATTTCTACATTTCTGTTTTTCCAGTTAAGATGGGGTGCAGAGAGTACATTATTGAGAAAAAAATGAACTTTTTTGAATTTACCAAATGGCTGCAATGAAACAAAGAATGAAAAATGTAAAGGGGTCTAAATACTTTCCGCACCCACTGTATATATATATATATATATTACCTCTTCTCAGCCGTAAAATGATTTCAACAATATTCAAATTTTGCTAAATTTGAGTGAATCGAATCTCCCAAGAATTCAGATTTTAGAGAACCCAAATATTCAAATATTTAGTGGGATTAGATGCAAATTCAATTCACTTCAAATCGATTCTCTCATTTCTGGTAATAAATAAAGAACAATAAAAAATTTGAATTAATAATAAATTATAGAACCAATTTACACTGCCTTCTTTAAAACTGCACACCTACCAATTGGTCACTGCTGTACCTCCAACTCTTTTGTAAAGTGAATAAGAAGGAGCGGGACGAGTGGCATTAACAAAATGCTACGTGTAAAGGGGCCATAGAAGGCAAGAAAGAAGACTGGAAGGGTCCCTATGTCCAGTCTCGAGTGGAGGAAGACCATACCACCTGTAAGGTGAGAAATGCTTATAAATGAGAGGGAAAGAGGGGAGAGAGGGGATTATTATTAAGGTTTATGGAGCATGTGCAACAGCAAGAACTTGTGTTTCTTTCCAAGTAAATTCCTACTCTTTCCACCTGCCTTGTCTGATTCCCTTTATTTACTCCCTTTATTTTTGGGGGTGGTTATTGGCTTTTAAATACAAATGATTGTCCCTTATATTGGTGACAGATCTACAATTTTTGTCTTTTTGGCTGCTGCATGCCACGGACGTGTTCCGCCTTGTCTTATTTTCCAGTTGATGAAAGTGTGTGGTGGCGTAAGTTGATATGTCAAGTATTTCTGGGTTTCAAATAATTTGTTGATTAACGTTTATAAATCTTTTTGGGAGGGAGGGAGATAGCAAATCCATCATTGCCTTGGAATTTTTTTTAAGCCTTGGTGCAAATGTGGCACCCCAGGAGTCTGGTTGCCACAGTCAGGGCCGGTTTTAGACAAAGTGGGGCCCTAGGCAAAAATTTAAAGTGGGGGCCCCAAATGATAACATTGCACTGTGGCCCCCATATTTAGGGGCCTTATATCAGCCAACGGGTCTGCCACTATTAGCTGTAAGCAGCTTTTCGCCATGTTCATATGCAGAATTTTTGCAGCTTTTTCTTCTGCAAATAAGAAGTTTACAGCATTTTACAGCACAAGCAAAAACTGAGATTTTCAGAAATCTCCTGCACACCCTTTTATTTTCCGTTGACTGAATTTCACAACGGCAGCGTTTTTTTAAAATCTGCAGCATATCACTACTTTCAGCAATTTTTTTCACCCGTAGAAAGCAATGAAAAAGTTTTTAAAATGCTGCAAATTGTTTTTCGCTGCGTTTTTTGTGAATAACACTAACTTTATTAAACATGTACTGTAGACAAAATGCATACTAAGCTCTAAGGGTGTGTGTCCACAATCAGTAAACGCTGCGCTTCGGCTGCTGTGTACTTGTACAGCGTCCAACCCGCAGCAGCCACATGTTACAGTATAGTGGATGGGATTTCAAGAAATTCCATCTCTACTATGCACGCACCGACACCCGTACCTCACCCGCAGAGACGGACATGCGGCGCGTCTGTCCAGGCTGCAGCATGCCACTTTATCTGGCACAGACGCGAGTCTCCACCAGAGAAATCTCACCCCTGCAATGTATAGGACGCAGGAAATTCCGCACAGATCAATGAACACACGCGGAATCACCTGTGTTCAAAAGATGGCAGCACTTTGGACGCAGCACATGTCCGCTGCATCCAAAGGGCTGCCATTTCCGGTTCCTCTGCACATACCCTAAAAAATGGGTGCTTTGAAAGCAGTGTTTTTACTGCCAAGAGAGCAGGCTTTGGCTGCAAAAAAAAAATGCACCAAAAACGCTGATTCCTATGCACACACCTGTACTATATATGTGTATGATGTACCCTTATTATTTCACGTGGGAATTCATTTATTTCTATATAATAAATGCCCTGATTCAGCAGACAATATTCCTGTCTGGTGTCATCCAGACAGTAGTGACAGCAGGTCGCCCTGCCAGATTACCAGCAGTGACTGTGGTCAGAGCTTATGCTGATCCCTGCTGTATGTGACTGTGAAACCTGATCCTACAGCAAACAGCACAGAGCTCCAGGACCACATGAGTAAATCACTGCACTGAGGGGGTCTCCAGGGGGGTTTGGGAGAGACACTCTGGGACTGCTGCTTCACTGCTGTACACCCTCTGGGCACTTCATACAGGGGCTGCAGAGGCAGGGGGCCCCCTTTCTAGGTGAGGGCCCCAGGCGTCTGCCTGGTCTGCCTGTGCCAAACGCCAGCCCTGGCCACAGTGGCATTGCCTCCCTCACAGGGAGTAATGTCATGCCTGGAAGCAAGGAGTGGTCCCCTAACCAGGTGTCAGGAGAGAAGTCGAGCAGAACCTGGGGAGTGCAGCTGTGATTAAACTCACCCCAGAGCATAGCGCTAAGAGACAGTTAGCAGCAGGAGGGTGAGCTGTAAGGCAGCAAGGAAAAAGGGAGGACAGCGCAAAAGGAAGGCCTCCTTACCTATCTGGCCAGGTGTATCCCAAATTGCTTCCAGGCTGCCCAGCTCTCCATTACAATCAGTTACCAGTGTCCTGGTCTGTACTATTAACCATCAAGTAAAGGAAAAGAAAACTACAGCCCTTGTGTCCTCCAGTGATCTCTTGTGCCCTGAGTCCTGCACCACAAGCCTGACATAAACGGAACCGGTAGCCCTGGGGACCAGCTCCACCTGTGGGGAGCAGAACCATCCCAGATGCGTCACCATCAGCCCCAGCTTTCTCCTCTAGCGGTGTTGGCCATCCATTGCCAAACACCACAGGTGGTGTTATGTTGAGTCCCATGTACATATTCCCCATTTTGCGGCACAGCCAGGGCCACGGAGTCGGGTCATGGCCCGTGACATCCCCAAAGAACTGTCCGGTTCCGAGTACCCCACGGCCCTGGTGGGCATGTCATTTTGGCATCACGAACAGGATTCCCTATAAACTTTATTCCCCTTTACATCACTTTTTATTGGACGCCCAGGGCCACGGACCGGGTCACTGCTGCCGTGACAACCCCCGAAGAACCTTTGGACCCGGCCCGAGTACCCCACGGCCCTTGTGGGCGTGTCACATAAATAATCTCAACAAGGGATATTCCATGGAGACACCTCATCTAAGGTTCCAGTTGCAGAACATTTACCAATGAAGACTGCACCCAGGGCCGGCTCCAGGTTTTTGTGGGCCCTGAGCGAACATGTCTCAGTGGGCCCCTTTAACACATTCCACAATTCATGATGCACAGATATGGCAGAGAACTATAGGTATAGTACAATGTCAAAGATTTCACTTACTAATTACATTACATGAGTGATATCTACTGTAAATTCTACAATAGCTCAGAAACCGGCGAATCCTTGCAGCGCACTGTGTGTGCGCTGGGGGCATTCAAAAGTCTGCAGTCACACAGATTGACTGCAGACTTTTTATTTTAGACAAGAATGTTTTATTTTAGACAGAATAGTCCTCCATACAGTATTATGGGCACCACATAGTTTTCCATACAGTATCATGAGCACCACATAGTCCTCCATACGGTATAATGGGCCCCATATATTGCTCCTAAAAGTATAATGAGCCCCATATATTGCTCCATACAGAATTAAGGACCCCATATAATGTTCCATGCAAAATAATGCACCCCATATAATGCTCCATACAGTATAATGAGGCCCATATAGTGCTCCTTACAGTATAATGAGCCCCATATAATAGTCCATACAGAATAATGGACCCCATATAATACTCAATACAGAATAATGGATCATATATAATGCTCCATACAGAATGGACCCTATATATTGCTACATACAGAATAATGGACCTCATATATTGCTCTATACAGAATAATGGGCCCCATATATAGCACTATACAGACAAATGGACCCCACATAATGCTCCATCCTGAATAATGGACCCCATATATTGCTCCATACAGAATAATGGTTTCATAGAATGCTTCATACAGAATAATGGGCCCCATATACTGCTCTATACAGAATGGACCCCATATAATGATCTTTACAGAATGGGCCCCATATAATACTCCACACATAAAAAAAATAAATAATCAAATACCTTTCCTTGTTCCTTGCTGGCTGCACAGAGTCAGAAAATGCATTAGAGACCGGAGCGGAGGAGGAACAGGGAGAGGTAAATATTTCAAACAGTTTAAAGCACGATGGGGGTACCCATGGGCAGCTCCTGCGCTGACACTGGGGCACCACGACTCATAGGCCCCAAAGCATGCCCCATCTGATTGCCCAGGGCCCTGTCACTTGCCGGGTGGTGACACCGCCTATGGCTGTACCCCATAAGGAAATTGGATAATTTCTATTAATAATTGCTGTACTCCATAACTAAATTGTAACATGCTTGAATAATTGAATACGCCAGGAAAAGCTCCCGATGTACAAACTAACTCTAACTTTACCTTATGGATGTTCATTAGACCTCCATCATCGGTACATGTATAATTTGCATTTTAGACCACAATACATTTTTAGTCTTGGCGATGAAGGTTTTTTTATAGTTTTGTATTTGTCAGATATAACTTTTCATTTTTCAATTTCCATACATAAAAAAACTTGTCTTCCTAGGATGAGAGATATAAATTAATAATACCTTTTTAAGGTACGAGCGTATAGAATTATAGTGTTTATTCTTGGGCGGTAATGCAAGGAGCTATTAATTATTCATCACTTACAGATCATTAACATGTCTATCTATCCTGTCATTTCAATCATTCCACAACTTTTCCTTTTTGTTGCAATTTCAATGTTGCGTCGGGATCGGCGAACCCGAACATTAAAGGTCGGGATCCATACCTGACACCTAGTGTCTGTGCATGGACTCCGAACAAGGACATCTCACTGAAGTCTGTATTACTGTTCAGGTTCGGCAGCCCGAACAAAGCTTGTTGAAAGCCAATCAAACAAGCTTTTCCGGTGTGGGCTCTTTTGGCTCCATCATAGCCAAAAAAAAGACGTGGGGTTCCATCTATTTTTTATAATAAGAGCAGGAATAACAGATTACTGCGGGCTGCAGACCTCAACTGTCTGGTTTATCTTGGCTGGTTATCAAAAATAAAGGGGGCCACCATGCCATTTAAAAAAAATATATATATTAAATATTAATCATTTTAAAAAACAGCACAGGGTCGCCTTTATTTTTGATAACCAGCCAAGGTAAAGCAGACAGCTGGAGGCTGGCATTCTCAGGCTGGGAAGTTCCATGGATATTTTGCCCTAGTGTGTTGGCAAGCAGGGTAATATTTTGGGGTTGATGTCAGCTGTGTATAGTCCACTGACATCAAGCGCAAGGGTCTATAAGACACCCCCATTACTAACCCCATACTCAAAAGAAATAAACACACACAGAGAAAAGTAATTTAATTGAAAAAGCGCTCCCCGAACCTCTTTTACCCATTCATTAGCCTTAAAAATATATTCATTCTTAATAAGACTTAACTTTTAATAGATGAATAAAATCCGTATTCCCGTTTTGGAGGCAGATGGGCATTATACTCAAGCTCCTTTCATCAAAACTCTAAGATAAGTCCTTTTTGATGTAGGACTATATATCAGTATGTTCTCCTGAGGAACCAATTAATGGGGAAACATTTTGAACTGGGAGCGTTTATAGGGATATGTGTAAATCTTTTTCACGAGTGGTACCCTGTGAAATATGATATAGGGCTAATATTATGCAATTTGAAGCTATCTACATGTGATACATTTGTGTTTTGTTTACTGCCTAGGGAATATGTGCAATAATCTGCCAAAAGTGGCAATGGGATAATAACCATTGGAAACATATACTATAAATATAAGTGGAATCTTACCACTGATATAGCACAAAAAATCTGTATGACTGTATTTGATGGGGAGACAAAAAATCAAATGTTATACCGTTGAATATATAGGAATACCCCGGATACCATAGGAACCCTGTTAAATATATTGTGGGGGAATATTTTTGAAGTTTATGGGGACCTATATATAATCCCTATTAATTTCTCGTGAATAAATATAACCCCCTTCTCAAAAGTCTTTATTCCCCTAGACACTTTTGGGACTATATAGTATCTGCCTAATTTAATCTCTATTTGAATGTGAGATCTGCTTCTTCTTTCTTTTTGGCAAAAAACCCTCCTGATACACTTCACGTACCATATGGTGTATCAAAAATTGCAATATCTATTGACCTAAAACACATATGGTACCATACGGACAGCTCTTTTTCACCCTATGTATCCTATAGGGTTGACTAGGGAGAGGGAGGCATAGCCATCGAGGAGTGGGGGCACCACTGCGTAGGACCTAGGGTGCCAACCTCCACTGATAGGAAGGGAGACAATAGCTGTATAGAAGGGACTGACTTCTCTTCCTTCAAAATTTAAAACCAGATCTCTCTTTTTTGTGTTTTTTTTTAATTTTGTGATGTTATTATACGGATTTTATTAATCTATTAAAAGTTAAGTCTTATTAAGAGATATAATTTGGTGCTTTTCGGTGAATATTCTTTTTCTTGGTACCTAAGAATTGATATACGGTGACCCAGCTTTAAAAATATAAAATAATCCAAAGGGGTCTACCATAAATCCATCCCATGGCAATCCCTGACTCTGCTACATCCTGATGCAGTGCTGAGCGGTGTCATCAGTAATGTGACCGCTCAGCACTGCTGCCGGAACACACCAAGAAGCGTGTGAATCTGGCTTATATGACAAGCGGTGATGTCAGCAAGATTATCGCAGTTCACCGCCAATAAACTGCAGTAAACTTACTGACGTAACTATTTGCAGCGTGAGAAATTTGGGCTGGTGTTATTAGTCTGGGAGGGGGCCAATATCCATGGCCCCTTTCAGCCTGCAGCTGTCTGCTTAGCCTTTGCTGGTTATTAAAAAATAGATGGGTACCAAGGTCATTTTTTGTGACCCTCCCTTTTTAAAAACCAGTAAAGGCTACAGAGACAGTTATGAGCTGTTATTTCCGACATCGGGCGTAATAGTATGCAGATGTCAGACTCCCTCCGTTTGATGTGGGCTCCGGCGGTGACCCCACATCTTTTCCGGCACATGTCAGCTGTTTTGAACAGCTGACATGTGCCCGGAATAGCCACGAGTGGAATCGCGATCCACCTGCAGCTATTAACCCGTTAAATGCTGCTGTCAAACGCTGACAGCGGCATTTAAATTGAACTTCCGGCCATCAGGCCGGAAACCACCCTCTGGTGACCTTCGTCACCTGATCGCGGGTCACCGGTTCATTCGCATCACAACTAGAGGTCTCCCGGAGACCTCTATGGTTGTCACTGCTGGATTGCTGTCAGCGCCACCCAGTGGTCGGCACTCATTGCAAGTGAGTAATTCTACTACATAGAGGTGATCTGATCATCGCCTCTATGTAGCAGAGCCGATCGAGTTATGGCAGCTTCTAATCTCCCATAGAGACTATTGAAACATGCCAAAAGTAAAAAAAGCTTTTAAAAATATATAAAAAATATATATAAAAGTTCAAATCACCCCCCTTTCGACCCATTCAAAATAAAACAAAAAAACAAACATACACATATTTGGCAAAAGAAAAAGAAAAAAAAGGGGGACGGCACTACCTTCCACTTGGAGACCTTCAGCCTCTTTCATGCAGAAAAGCAGTCCAAGTTCCACCACAAGCTACCGGGTGCTCCTCCAGAAATCACATGAAAATCAATGCACTGCATAAGAAAGGAAGGAGGGCACTCATCGATCTGAAGCTAGACTTTGCTTTATTAAATGTTCATTAAAACATCATGGCCGGGAGAGTAAACATGGAGCCCCTGTGAGCAGCGTGAAGACGACGGCCGTTTCGCGCTCTCATTGCGCTTCCACGGGTCTGTATCAATACAGATACAGGCCCATGGAAGCGCAGTGAGAGCGCGAAACGGCCGTCATCTTCACACTGCTCACAGGAGCTCCTTGTTTACTCTCCCGGCCATGATGTTTTAATGAACATTTAATAAAGCAAAGTCAAGCTTCAGATCGGTGAGTGCCCTTCCTTCCTTTCTTATGCAGTGCATACACATATTTGGTATCGCCAAGATTAACCTGATCACTAAACGGCATAGAGAGAAAAAAGGTAAAAAAAACGCCAGAACTACTTTTTTTGGTCGCTGCAACAATGCATTTAAATGCAATAATAGGCGATCAAAAGATCGTATCTGCACCAAAATGGTATAATTAAAACTGTCAGCTCGGCACGCAAAAAATAAGCCCTCACTCAACCCAAGATCACGAAAAATAGAGATGCTGCGGGTATCGGAAAATTGTGCATTTTTTTTTTAACGAAGTTTGGAATTTTCTTTCAAAAGAATTTCATAATGACCTGGAGAATCATAATGGCAGGTCAGTTTTAGCATTTAGTGAACCTGGTAAAAAGCCAAACAAGTGTGGGATTGCACATTTTTTGCAATTTCACCGCGCTTGGAATTTTTTTCCTGTTTTTTAGTACATCATATGGTAAAACCAATGGTGTTGTTCAAAAGTGCAACTCATCCCGCAAAAAACAAGCCCTCACATGGCCATATTGATAAAAAATAAAAATGTTATGGCTCTGAGAAAAAAGGGAGCAAAAAACAAAAACGAAAATACCTCCGGGGGTTAAAGGGTTAATAGGCTGGGAAGAGCAATGGATATTGACTCATTCCCAGAATAGTAAAACCAGCTCACAGCTGTTTGCTTTCCCATGGCTGGTTACAAACAAATAGGGGGGACCCCCACGTTTTATTTATTTATTTATTTATTAGTATTTTTCATTTATTTATAAATAAATAAAAAAATGGAAAGGTGAGAGGCCACCCTATTTTTAATAACCAGCTACGTGAAAGCAGACAGATGTTCGTCTTATACTATTAGGTTGGGAATGCCCATGGTTATTGGGTCATTCCCAACCTACAAATATCAGCCTGCATCAGCCCGAAAGTGGCGCATCATATCAACTCTAGCGCTTAGCCTCAGATCTTTCTGATTGCCATGGTGTGGTGGCAATTGCGGTAATTGTTTTGGGTTTGGTAACGAAGTGTCAGTCAGACACCCCCATTACTAACCCAGTAGTAAAAATAATTAACCACACACAGAGAAAAATAATTTATTTGAATAAAGACTCCCCACACCTCGTACACTCATTTATTATTGAAATGTTCCAATAAAGTAATCCCGATTCCACATCCATGTGGCAGCTATCAGCAAGAGCAGGTGACGCTGATGACAGTAGTAGTCATTAGCCGATGACTGACCGTCGAGATTGGCAAATAAATGGTTCAATGACAATGAAGTAGATGTGGTGGATTGGCCCGCACAGTCCCCAGACTTCAACCCAATCGAACACTTGTGGATATAGTGGAAGAAGCAGCTGTATACTCAAGTGCGTCAACCAGTGTGCACCAACTTTGGGAAAGTGTAGAAGAGACCTGGGATCAGATTTCAGTTGAGACATGCGTGAATCTGATCGAGAGCAGCCCAGAAGGATTCAGGCAGTGTTGAAAGCCAAAAATGGATTTATAAAATACTAAAAAAAATAATAAAAATTAAAATGTTGTTTTATAGGAGCAAAACAGTAACAATGCAGTGACCTGACAAGAATCTGTTTAACTAATTATATGCTAAATAGTTATGCAAATTGCCTCTTCTGAGAAAAAGAGGACTTTACTCTATAGCGCCACCTATTGGAAGTAGCGATCCTACAAGTCACAATCAACCCTTTAACGAGTCGTGCAATATGACTTAGGATAAAAGCCAAATCAGTATCTTAATTCGCAGACACGGTGTTTCGGGCTGTTGGCCCTCGTCAGTGCGAAGCATGAGAACTGATTTGGCTAGGTGAGAGGCTCTGGAGTGGGGTCTAAGGGGTAACGTTTCTCCTTATGGAGAGTGACATACCATCTCTGGCTTGTCAAGGTAAGGAGGCTTATTCGCCGTGCAATGCTCCTCTGGGAATGCTAAATAGTTGCAAGTCAATTTTATGTATGAGATATCCAAGATGATTATCTATAAAGTGATGGTGGTCTCACGTTCGAAGCAGTAGTGGATGGTGAGATATGGAGCCTGAAAGTCAAAAGCACAAAACATTGTTACCCTTTTGCCCATCGGTGTACATAGTATATTGGACTAACATCTCCCCTATACACAGTTTAATGTCCCCACAGCTCGATATATACAGCTCTCCTATACATAATATAATTCCCCCATAGCTCCCCTATACAGAGTATAATGCCCTCCATAGAAACCTATACTCAATACAATGCCCTCACACTGTTTGACGCCCCCACAGTAGTCACGACACTCCATGATGGTCTCCACAGTAGTCCTCACTGTATGAGGGTCTCCACAGTAGTGTCTGCACTGGGCTACTGTGTTGTAGCCCCCGCTGTAGTCACCATATTGTATGAAGATTCCTACAGTGTATGAGGGCCCCCACACTCTATGAGGGCCCACACAGTGGTCCCCAAACTGTATGAGGGCCCTCTCAGTAGTCTCCACACTGTATAAGCTCCCCCAAAGCAGTCCCCACAGTGTTTGAGGGCCCCAACAGTAGCACTCACAATGTATGTATGAGGGCCCCAAACAGTGATCCTTAAAGTAGTCCACACTAAATGAGGGCCCAACATTAGTCCCCACACTATATGATGGCCCCCACAGTAGACTCACACTGTATTAGGGCTTTCACCGTAACACCTACACCGTATGAGGGCCCCCACACTCTATGAGGGACCCCACAGTAACCCCTGCACTGTATGATACCCAATAAGTACTATAAAAATCATATACTCACCTAACCCCGGATCCTGGTGATTGCGCCAGCAGTCAGTGGCAATATGGTTATGTCATCCTGCCGGGGCATACACGGGGGGTCAGGGTTCTGGCGTGATGACATCATCACATTGCTGCACCTGGGACTTGTGCAGTACATTACCTTGCCGTTCTGCAGGCGGCAAGTCTAAAGCGATGTGCGGTCTATAGAACAAAGGGCGGTAGTAATGTGAGATCAAGTCTCCCTGCTCTACCATAGAGTTTAACTGTTAAAGTCATGATCTCTCCCGGTGGGCTCCTACGAGTGAATCACACCGTTTGCCCCCCAAGTGGCTACGCTACTGGACTAGTCGGAACTTGGGTACATGAGGACCTTCCTCTCCTGAATGGTATTGATCTGTGATACTGTATATTGCTATTTTTGGCATAATGTGGCCAACTACTTTGTAAGGTCATTATATTGGCATTTTTTTTGTCATACTAATATATCTGCCTCTTTGGATTTGATACTATAAAGACACACAGTAAATGGCAGGAACAAACGTAATACATTTTCTGTGAATGGACCCAATATTCATTCACACATCACTAAGTAATAAAAGTATAAAAGTAAAAGCTTATCACTGAGATCATTGAGAAGAAAACATGGTTGCGGGGTTCAGGGATTGAAAGATGAATAATTGGATTTTACTAGAAGTAGCAGTGGATTGCTTAACAAATGTTAACTCGCGGACTGAGAAGGAAAGGACGCGGAGCCTGTCTTCAATAAGGTTTCTTCTTAATGACTCATTTCTTAAAGGATCCCTTGTATTATCTTATAATCGGAACACAATAATTATTTCCAGTTCTGCCATCAGTGTCTGCTCCATTGTTGATCTTGAGGTCATTCCCTACACTTTGAAATTCCCCTCATTGTATTACACGACATTTAATCCACCAATTTCCACCGAAGAATGTTTCAGAAACAACATCCATTCATGGCATGTAGCTGTTTTCTAGGTAATGGATGTCAGCGGTAATGCAATGGAACGGAGAATAGTGCGCGATGTTCCAGTGTAGAATAAATTGTATCTGAAGACTGTTTAATCACAGATTAATCTTTGTCAAGAATATTGCAGGCAAACGGCATAACACAAAGACGAAAACTTGTATTGGGACCAGTGTAACAGTAAAATTTCATGTGTGTAAATCATATTATTCCAGTGGAAAAGCTAAACCTCAACTTTACTCACAATTTGAGAATTCGCTTATTGCTGTAGGTTATCCCCATATCTAAGTTCTTCACATATCATTATATTGCAGTAGAACAAAGCCTGTAACTACACATAATTGCTTTATTTATATCATACACTGTTATGGCATTACAATTGAACACAGCCTATAAGGCTATAAATGCTAACACAGCTAATGATAGTCTGCTGTTACATTTTATATGTATGATTAATCTCCCAAGAATAATGCATAATCTTTTATGTTTTCCCAGGGTCCAGAGTCATAAGATTCACAAACATAAATTCACACTATACTGTATCATTGAAATGTGATCTCTATAGTAAAGTTCTATAGTACAAATACCAATTATAAAGAGATATCACATTTCAATTATATAGTAGAGTGTGATTTTATGTTTGCAAATCTTACGACTCTGGACCCTAGAAAAACATAAAAGATTATTTCCATAATAGAACAGTAAATGCATGCCAATTATTAATATACTGTGTGACAAAGTCACTGGTAAAGTGCTGGAGGGGAGATATGTTTCACTACGCTAATGGCGTCAGTGATATAAAACCCAGAGTTTTTCCTCCAGCACACTAAGGGCTGTGAGGGGTTAAGCTAAGTTGCATAATGGGCTGGCTTTTATGTGGACATCCATACAGTGGGTGGGTGGGAGGATGTCCACCTTATCTCCACCCCAGGGTGTATTCTGGCGCTTAAGTAACTGGCCTCCAAAGGAATTCAGTGTTCAGTGTATAGAAAGGAACACTCCAGAGAAGTTGTTATGTTGAACCAACCTGAACCGTGTGTGTGTTCTGCTAGCGGTGTGCGGGAGTAACCCCGCTCTCAGAAGGACTATGCTTTTTGCTACCATTTTGTTTGGTTTTCCTGTCTTGCCCAGAGGGCTGTATTTGTTTTACTACACCTTGGTTTATGCTATTCGTAATAAACTAAAGGAAGTTCTTAAAGCCGCAGTGTTCCCGTCTCTACCTTCGTATGCAGCCGAGTCAACTGATCTACCACAACTGACAAAGCTCAACACAACATTTCTTTCCTGAACTCTTGTGTTCTTTTTCATTTATATCTGCCTATCTCTGCATGCAGCTTCACCATACCTGCCAACTTTTCAAGAACTGAAGGAGGGACATATTACAGTGGGTAAGGAGTATATTCAGACCCCTTTAAATTTTTTGCTTTTTGTTTCATTGCAGCCATTTGGTAAATTAAAAAAAGTTCATTTTTTCTCATTATCGTACACTCTGCACCCCATCTTGACTGAAAAAAACAAAATGTTGAAATTTTTGAAAATTCAATAAAAAAGAAAAACTGAAATATCACATGGTCATAAGTATTCAGACCCTTTGCTCAGACACTCATATTTAAGTCACATGCTGTCCATTTCCTTGTGATCCTCCTTGAGATGGTTCTACTCCTTCATTGGAGTCCAGCTGTGTTTAATTAAACTAATGGGACTTAATTTGGAAAGGTGCACACCTGTCTATATAAGACCTCACAGCTCACAGTGCATGTCAGACCAAATGAGAATCATGAGGTCAAAGGAACTGGACAAGGAGCTCAGAGACAGAATTGTGGCAAGGCTCAGATCTGGCCAAGGTTAAAACAGAATTTCTGCAGTACTCAAGGTTCCTAAGAGCAGAGTGGCCTCTATAATCCTTAAATGGAAGGAGTTTGGGACCACCAGAAGTCTTCCTAGACCTGGCCGTCCAGCCAAACTGAGCAATCGTGGGAGAAGAGCCTTGGTGAGAGAGGTAAAGAAGAACCCCAAGATCACTGTGGCTGAGCTCCAGAGATGCAGTAGGGAGATGGGAGAAAGTTCCACAAAGTCAACTATCACTGCAGCCCTCCACCAGTCGGGCCTTTTTGGCAGATTGGCCTGACAGAAGCCTCTCCTCAGTGCAAGACGTATGAAAGCCCGCATAGAGTTTGCTAAAAAAACACATGAAGGACTCCCAGACTATGCGAAGTAAGATTCTCTGTTCTGATGAGACGAAGATAGACCTTTTTGGTGATAATTTTAAGCAGTATGTGTGGAGAAAACATACAAAAGGCAAACACACAATATAAAAACAATTAAAAGTCACACAAACATGACAGATGGAAAACCCAGAGTAGCTTATAATAAAGCTCAGAGCACCCCCTCCCTTAGCCTATGCACATAATATGGAAAGTGACAGCCCGTTGTTCACATACAGAGAAATGGTCTAAAAATATTAAACACCTGACTCAACATAAACCAGGCTAGAGAGCAGATAGCCAAATGAAAACAGTCACTGTATGACTCATTGGCACACTGTATTGCATCGATACCCCTATAAAATACACAGCATTTACCAGCTAATCAGTAACTGCTCAGAGATTAATGCAGTGAGAAGGTAGCAACATTGAATAATACACCAAGGGGAACTTGTACCTAAACGGTAAAATAAACCAAAGGGTTAAATCCCTACTAACTGCTGAAAAGAAGTAAAGGGCGTAAAGTAAAGGGAGACTCACATCAGAGCTACGTATACGAGTCACCGTACAAAGGATCACTGCACAGTACAGCTGGTGTCGCTGTTAAATATTACATGCTAGGACACATACATGCCTTATGTACCTGAAAACAACGCTGTGCCCAGAAAAATATTCCGGGTCTGATACACATATCAATGCGCATATTGAGACCTTAAAGCACTAAAGTTGTCCAAACAACGGGCATGACACTCAAATCTGAGCCTCGTATGCATACCACAATGTAGTCGTTATCAAAATGCAATGAATAGTATAAGTCACAGTGATGACCGCATAACAAGTTTTTGCCCATAAAGAATGAGCATCAATAAAAGAGTTTACTAAGTACGGCAGACTCCAACAGAAAACATCTGTTAATCGCGATACCACCCATTGTTAACTCATCATTCAGTCAAGGAAATAGTTCGCTGCGCATGGTCAATCCCTCAAAGGGGGCTGTAACTACAAGAATAGACCAATCATGAATGAACCCAGAACCCAGAAAATCGCAGTGGTGCTGCATCCGCGCATAGTGGTAGAATCCTCACTAAGATGCACCACACCACCCATAAGCCTTAGTAGGAGGGATGAATAGACGAACATCCAGACAGCACGCAATCAAGCGGCTGATTTAATACAAAAAGCCAAATGCCGATCGATAGATCTCATCTATTTATTAGAAATTGCCACTTTTGACAGTAATTACCAAGTGGTATTGAAATCGACGCACATAGTAATGCCCGGTGAAGCGCTAATCCAAGTTTTGAAGTAAGCATCTTAAATCCAAGAGATGCAAGTTTAATACGCCTCGAAAAACCTTTGAAGCAGTGCTGTTTTACATGTCGAATTGAATTGTCCATGAAACATGTTGATCACAAAAGAGACACTCAAAGGTGATCTAACACTATAAAGGGGAACCAGCTGGATCCCAGGACACCCAATCTCCACGAGTCCCTAAAAAGAATAAAGTAATGTCCAAAACAAAGGTATTCCTGAAAGCCGGGAACTGGCAGCCAACCCTGAAGATGAAATATAGGATAGAAAGACAATACTCCCCTAGGAGAGTATTCCATATATTAATTTGTAAAACATATGCAGACAGAAAATGTACTTGGCACCGAAGTGACACCCACTTATAAGGGATTTTTCTTTGAAGATTTTTCTGTAGGCTTCGGGGATAAAGCGATCCTAAGAAGACTGAGGCGGTGCTATGCATGCGATTGTAACGATCCAAACAGGTATATGAGAAGAAAGAAGGTTGCAGCACTCACCATCGGCTCTTCATTTCTTTATTCGGTGAAACAAACCTTGATAGGTTGTGGCATTAGAAAAACCATCACCATGGACCCGTAGAAGCGCAATAGCGTGAAACGGCCGTCGTCCGTCTCGTTCCTGCACTTCCCCGCTCCCCTCGTTACGCCTAAGCCTTTTTCTAATGCCACAACCTATCAAGGTTTGTTTCACCGAATAAAGAAATGAAGAGCCGATGGTGAGTGCTGCAACCTTCTTTCTTCTCATATACCATATATTAACCATAACGTTCCACCTATATGATCTGCCAATATGACCAACACTACAGAAGATGGTAGAATAAAGATATAGATGTGTCACAAAAATGGACACAAAAGAATAGAGACCCTTATAACTAGAGTTGACTACCCTGAACATATATGACCAGCCCTCAATAAAGGGGGCTAGGGGCAAAGGGGTTTTACCGCATATAGGTAGATACCTAAGAGTCAACCAGACTCATCCGGTATCACCATCTCCACGGGTGCCCTAAGAACTTATGTGCAGGAAAAAGGATGGTCATTGCATGTCAAAGCTGGTTAAGGCCTCAGCCAATAATAATATCCCTGAGAAAAGGATTGGATGTTTAACAATTCAAAAAATGTCCACTTTTCGAAGAAATAGTCCAAGGAAGTTGATGTTGAAAACCAATGCCTGATGCTTGATGTGAAGGACCTCAGAATTATATTGTCCTGTATCCTGCCAAATAGATGGAACATCTTCTCAGTCAGGTCAAAGAGGAGGTAGAAAAGTCCAATCCGACTCTGGAGACCTGAGAACCAAGAAAAGAGAACAACGGCAAATTAACCCTCTAGTTAATGGTAAAGGTACATCAGACTTGTTTATAAAAGCCCGTGAACAGCAGGTCCTCATTAAGTCCCTGGGGTGAGAGACTGCGAAGATTGAAAATCCACTTGGATTCTTGTCTTAATAATTCGAGGGTGATGTCACCACCCCTGATATTAGACTGTATAGATTCCAGGCCTAAAACCCTCATACCAACACTGGAACCATTATGGACCCATAGAAAATGGGCTGCCACTGACGTTAAGATTTTGCCCTTCGCCTGATCACTTTTAGCCATCTTAATATTAGAAAGATGTTGTTGTACTCTGCGTCTTAGTTCCTGGCTTGTTTGACCTATGTAGATCTTAGGACATCCACATGCTAAGCCATAAATCAAGTTCATGGACTTACAGTTGAAGAAAGTGCTAGAGGAGACCGGTGATGTTAAAGCTGGTAACGATATCTCCTGGCTACCGACTGTCAGATGGCAAATGCTACATCCTCCACATGCAAAGGTCCCATTCAAGAGCGTGCCCCTATCGAGCCTTTGGGTAGGTCTTTTAAAATGGCTATGACAAAGCGAATCCTTCAGTGACTGAGCTTTGCTGAGCACAGCGTTTTTTTCAGGTACATAAGGCATGTATGTGTCCTAGCATGTAATATTTAACAGCGACAACAGCTGTACTGTGCAGTGATCCTTTGTACGGTGACTCGTATACGTAGCTCTGATGTGAGTCTCCTTATATCATTATATCATTATGATCAACTGACGGCTCTCTATGCGCAGCCGCAGTCTCTATGGGTTAAACTTTGTACTGCGGAATGCTTTGTGAGCGTCATGTATCTCTATGGCTACGGACGGTCTCTTCTGCGCAGCCGCAATTTTCGTGGGACTGATCATGCGCAGTGTACTGCACTCCGGACAGGAAGTGCTTTCCATCCATACTTCGGCGTCATCCCTAGCATTGTGTTCTCCAGCGTCCCGGAAGTTTACTACAAGCATGCTTTATACCACAAGGTAATCGCCGCAGCTGTTGTTTATTTTCTCTGCAGTATTTAGGTATTTAAGAATACATGGCAGAGTACACGCTCAGCCCCTGACGAAGCCACCTTGCGGTGACGACACGCGTCGGGCATCTCCACGGGTTCCCCTATGCCTTGGGTTTGTGCACTCTAGGTGGCTTTTGTGGTCTGTATATTTCCTATCTTATTGTCTCAGTTGGCATTTTTGCTGCACCAGGTTTATTCGGCACTGACTGCCCTTTACTTCTTTTCAGCAGTTAGTAGGGATTTAACCCTTTGGTTTATTTTACCGTTTAGGTACAAGTTCCCCTTGGTGTATTATTCAATGTTGCTACCTTCTCACTGCATTAATCTCTGAGCAGTTACTGATTAGCTGGTAAATGCTGTGTATTTTATAGGGGTATCGATGCAATACAGTGTGCCAATGAGCCATACAGTGACTGTTTTCATTTGGCTATCTGCTCTCTAGCCTGGTTTATGTTGAGTCAGGTGTTTAATATTTTTAGACCATTTCTCTGTATGTGAACAACGGGCTGTCACTTTCCATATTATGTGCATAGGCTAAGGGAGGGGGTGCTCTGAGCTTTATTATAAGCTACTCTGGGTTTTCCATCTGTCATGTTTGTGTGACTTTTAATTGTTTTTATATTGTGTGTTTGCCTTTTGTATTCAATAAAAATATTCAGTATTTATCTTTGGTGATCCCCTGTTTGTGGTCTACAGCTTTCTCTTCCTTTTATGAAAGGTCATGGCATCATGACACTGCGATATGTGTTGTGACCTTGCATGCACAAGGACAGAACCGACCAAAGAGAATTAAACTTCACTTGAATGTATTTGCTCATCTTTAACTGTAATGATTACTGTAGCTGCAAACCCTTCATGACTTGTTCTCCAGCTTTAATTTAAGCTTTTGGAACGCCCGCCAGGGCCGTGGGGTACTCGGTACCGGGTCCGGTCGTCATTAATGGGGTGGTCACAGTGGCAGCGACCCATTCCATGGCCGTGGGAGTGAAAGTAAAAGGGACGGTCTTTAAAGTGGTTTTAATAAAGTTTGTAAAAATAGGAAATGTTTGTGACGCCACCTCTGGTACTCGGTCAGGGATGACCGACGCCGCTTAAAGGGGTCTTCTGGAGGTGATGGTGCTGCAGCAAAGATAGTGTCGCTTCCCACAGGTGAAGCTGGGTCCCCAGGGCTTCCGGTGTGTTTGGCAAGGATGGTGTAGTGCCAGAAATAAACAGAAGACACTGGGTTACAGTCTCTTTACCTGGTTTACTGGTGGAAGACAGTCTCAGTCCAGGGTACTAGCAACAGGTCACAGTGTAGTGCAGGCAGCCTGGAAACGAATTGAATCCCTTTGCCAGGTTAGATTGGGAGCCATCCACTATGCACTGATTATTAGTCCCTTGCTGCCTGTGGCTTCCTTACAAGGTCCTCTCTTACTCCCTGTCCTGGGACAGTACCTGCACGGTAGGCAACACAAGCCGTTTCCTTGGGATCTCAATCCATGGGGACTCCGGGCTTTGGTTCTTGCTGTACCTCAGATGTAGTGTGGACAAGTCACTTTCAATTCCTTGCCCTCCGGTTCCGCCGTGGGACATGTAGTTCCTCACAGCCTCGGGCTCCCAGTGCCCGGTTTCTGCACTTCAGCTTAGAGGGGCCCAATCGAAGCCCTCCTCTAGCTCCTGACTTCTCCTCTGCTCCTTCCTCCTTCACTGTCTTACACAATTTAACTAACTCTTCCTCCAGACCAGAATGTATATCGGGAAGTTCCCCTGAAATTGGGTTTAGAGCTCCCCCTTCTGGCCTGGAGTCAGAAGATGTTGCATGTACAGGTTACCTGTCAAAGGGATCCTCCTCGTTTCCAGGCATGGCATCACCCTCCCAGAGAGGAAGGCAGTACCACTGTGGTACCCGAACTCCGGGGGTGCCACACTTTCTTGCAACAGGTTTTTGTTGAGTAAGGAAATTCTGGATTAATTATAGAGAGAGCCCACAAGTGAAAGACGAGAGCTATAGGCTGCTTAAAGATGAAGAAAATGCAAAAAAAGACATTGCTATAAATGTTTTCTGGGAGTAAAATGTCCAAGATCATTTCTTAAAAAGGACCTTTCACCAGTTTTAACCTGGCCTGGTTGTAGGGTTATTATCTTGCAAAATGTATAATTTATAATAAGCCCATCTGAGCATTACCAGAGATTCTTCATTGGGAGTGAATTTGCCCTGCATGACATTGACCAATCATAAGCAGGAGACATCATGCTAGGGAAAAAAATAACACACCTTCAGAAAATCAGTAGAACATGCCATCTTCTGTGAGCTGTATTGATTCTCAGCCCTGATTGATGCAGCTACTGTGTAGAGTAAAGTAGAACTGAGTATTATTACAAACACCTTTAAATTTCATATCATGGCAGTCAGTGTGTGGGAGAGGGGAAATGAGTAAAGCTGAACTGAGTGTGATTACAAACACCAATATATGTTTTGATCTTTTCACAACGGTGTCAACTCTGCTGTATACCTCTCCCTCCACACTGACTGCCATGAGATAAAAGTGGAAAGTGTTTGTAATCACACTCAGGCCTGTTCTACTCTAAACAGTAGCTGCATAGATCAGGGTTGTCACTATTGCTATCTATCATTACAGGATAAGGCATACGGTACTTTTCTGACCTTCTGGGTGGGTGATCTTTTTTACCAGTATTAGACCTCCTCATGATTGATAAACGTCATGCATGGGTCAATGCCCATACCCCCAGAGACAACTCTCTGGTAACTCCCAGTTGGGCATATCATAAATTATGCAGGTGCTTCTCATAAAATTAGAATATCTTCAAAAAGTTAATTTATTTCAGTTCTTGAATACAAAAAGTGAAACTCATATATTATCCCCTTCACGACCTTGGGATTTTCCGTTTTTCCGTGTTCGCTTTTCACTCCCCTCCTTCCCAGAGCCATAACTTTTATATTTTTCCGTCAATTTGGCCATGTGAGAGCTTATTTTTTGTGGGACGAGTTGTACTTTTGAACAACATCATTGGTTTTACCATGTCGTGTACTAGAAAATGGGAAAAAAATTCCAAGTGCAGTGAAATTGCAAAAAAAAGTGCAATCCCACACTTGTTTTTTGTTTGGCTTTTTTGCTAGGTTCACTAAATGCTAAAACTGACCTGCCATTATGATTCTCCAGGTCATTATGAGTTCATAGACACCTAACTTGAATAGATTATTTTTTATCTAAGTGGTGAAAAAAAAATCCAAACTTTGCTAAAAAAAAAAAAAAAAAAAAAAAATTGCGCCATTTTCCGATACTCGTAGCGTCTCCATTTTTCATGATCTGGGGTCGGTTGAGGGCTTATTTTTTGCATGCTGAGCTGGCATTTTTAATGATACCATTTCGGTGCAGATACGTTCTTTTGATCGCCCATTATTGCATTTTAATGCAATGTCGCGGCGACTAAAAAAACATAATTCTGGCGTTTCTAATTTTTTTCTCGCTACGCCGTTTAGCGATCAGGTTAATGCTTTCTTTTATTGATAGATCGGGCGATTCTGAACGCTGCGATACCAAATATGTATAGGTCTGATTTTTTTTTAATTGATTTATTTTGATTGGGGCGAAAGGGGGGTGATTTAAACTTTTATATTTTTTTTATTTTTTTCACATTTTTTTTTACTTTTTTTTAACTTTTGCCATGCTTCAATAGCCTCCATAGGACGCTAGAAGCAGGCACAGCACGATCGCCTCTGCTACATAGCAGCGATCTGATGTTCGCTGCTATGTAGCAGAAAATCAGGTGTGCTGTGAGCGCCAACCACAGGGTGGCGCTCACAGCTGCGGGGGATCAGTAACCATAGAGGTCTCAAGGACCTCTATGGTTACTATTCTGAAGCATCGCCAGCCTCCGATCATGTGACGGGGGTCGGCGATGCGATCATTTCCGGCCGCCCGGCCGGAAGCGGTAGTTAAATGCCGCTGTCTGCGTTTGACAGCGGCATTTAACTAGTTAATAGGCGCGGGCAGATCGCGATTCTGCCCGCGCCTATTACGGGCACATGTCAGCTGTTCAAAACAGCTGACATGTCCCGGCTTTGAAGCTGGCTCACTGCTGGAGCCCGCATCAAAGCGGGGCTTCTGACCTCGGACGTACTATCCGGTCCGAGGTCAGAAAGGGGTTATATAGGGTCATTACAAATAGAGTGATCTATTTCACTTGTTTATTTCTGTTAATGTTGATGATTATGGCTTATAGTCAATGAAAACCCAAAGTTATTATCTCAGTAAATTAGAATACTTTATAGCACCAGCTTGAAAAAATGATTTTAAAATCAGAAATGTTGGCCTACTGAAATATATATTCAGTAAATGCACTCAATACTTGGTCGGGGCTCCTGTTGCATCAATTTCTGCATCAATGTGGCGTGGCATGGAGACGATCAGCCTGTGGCACTGCTGAGGGGTTATGGAAGCCCAGGTTGCTTTGATAGCAGCCTTCAGCTCATCTGCATTGTTGGGTCTGGTGTCTCTCATCTTCCTCTTGACAATGCCCCACAGATTTTCTAAGGGGTTAAGGTCAGGTGAGCTTGCTGCCAATCAAGCACAGTGATACTGTTGTCTGTAAACCAGGTATTGGTACTTTTGGCAGTGTGGACAAGTGCCAAGTCCTGCTGGAGAATGAAATTTCCTTATCCAAAAAGCTTGCCGGCCGAAGGAAGCATGAAGTGCTCTAAAATTTCCTGGCAGATGGCTGCTGTAACTTTGGTCTTGATAAAACACAGTGGACCTACACCAGCAGATGACATGGCTCCCAAAACCATCACTGAGCGTGGAGACTTCACACTAGACCTCCAGCAGCTTGGATTGTGGCTTCTCCACTCTTCTTCCAGACTCTGGGACCTTGATTTATCTTGAAATGCAAAATTTGCTTTCATCTGAAAAAAACACATTGGACCACTGAGCAACAGTCCAGTTATTTTCTCCTTGGCCCAGGTAAGACGCTTCAGGTGTTGTCTATTGGTCATGAGTGGCTTGACACAAGGAATGTGACACTTGTAACCCATGTCCTGGATACATCTGTGTGTGGTGGCTCTTGAAGCAATTACTTCGGCAGCAGTCCACTCCTTGTGAATCTCACAAAATATTTTGAATGGCCTTTTCTTAACAATCCTTTCATGGCTGCGGTTATCCCGGTTGCTTTTGCAACTCAACTTTCCATCAATATGCTCGGATACAGCACTCTGTGAACAGCCGGCTTCTTTAGCAATGACCTTTTGTGGCTTTCCCTCCTTGTGGAGTGTGTCAATGACGGCCTTCTGGACATCTGCCAAGTCAGCAGTCTTCCCCATGATTGTGGAGCCTACTGGAACAGACTAAGGAACCTTTTTAAATGCTTAGGAAGCCTTTGCAGGTGTTTTTTGTTAATAATTTTAATTTACTGAGATAATGAATCTTTGGGTTTTCATTGGCTGTAAGCCATAATCATCAACAGAAATAAACACTTGAAATAGATCGCTCAGTTTGTAATGACTCAATATAATATATGAGTTTCACTTTTTGTACTGAAGAACTGAAATAAATTAACTTTTTTATGATATTCTAATTTTGTGAGAAGTACCTGTAGCCTAAACTTTACAAACCAATATCTCCTCAACAGAGTGGAATATAAACAGTAAAACAAAAGTTTTGTAACTACTTTAGTCTATATGTATGTTTGTATTTGTGATATGTTGTACTATTTTAATACTTTAATAAAAGAGATTAAACATAAACAGTAAAACAATGTTTTGTTCAGCTCTGCGGCCACTAGTCCATGATGTGGACAGTTTAAAATACTCAAACTTTTGAAGGATCCTTTCTGAAAAAGAATGCGTAGCTGTTGCCCATTCTCTGGAGCGCTAGAGTAGGTCTTTTACTGAAAAAAAAAACACATTTTAATCTTGAAACAATGTCTTTGACTATGGATTCTTGATTTGGCTACAGTAGGGCAATAGAGCAAAGTCCATCTAATTAAGCTTTTAAAAACATTTTTTTTCATGATTTGCATTAAGCTACAGCCTAAAATAATGCAGTCTGGAAGTAAAAGGCCACCATCTGGATAAATTACAAGCTGCAAAGACTGTGACTTCATAAAAGCATAAAGTATATTTATGTTGTGTCTGAGTTATTCAAAATTAGCACATAAGCAAATACACACTATTGTAGTAACAAGAACACCAGTTGTAGCAACTAAAGGAGCTTGTGGCTTGGAGTATTACACCATGATAATAATATTCTATGAACTGCCTACTTCTCTTGTGTATTAGACAATTCCATTTTTTTTTAGCTGTAATAGACTTCTAAGTAATGTCATGGTTCCATATATTGTGTATATACTGTATATATATATATATATATAATTCATTAAATGGGTGTCCAGCAGACTTTAAAAGGGTGTTACTTAACAAAAAAAACCTTCACATTTCATGCTTTCAGCAATGGCACCACATGGAAGAGAAATGTCACATGACCTGAGCAAGAAAAAAAATTATTTACACAAAAAATGTGAAGGCTACAAGAAGATCAGCAAAGCTTTTATTAATAGTCAGAATACTGTAGCAAAAGTGATACAAAGATGGAACAAAGCTGGAACTGCAACCATCTCAGAGAAACATCCAGGCTAACTGTGGAAGTTAATACCTTATCAGGGGAGACTTCTGGGGAGAAAAGTTGTAGAAACTCACCATACAAGTTTACTGCAGTTAGCTGAAGAAGTAGAAACTGAACCAGGGTGAGTTTTTTCCGTGACACAATATGGCATCCACTGCAGAGGAATGGCATGCATGGATGTTGTCCATAAAGGAAGCCTCTTCTACTGCCCATGTACACAACGCCATCTATAATTTGCTAGGGTCCATGCTGAAAATTATGAAGACTTTTGGGACTCTATAATCTGCAGTAATAAGACCAAGATAAATGTTTTTGGAACTGATGACTTCAAAACTGCATGACATTTTCGAACATGACAATGATCCAAAACACACAGCTGTTGCATTTCTGAACAACAGAGTGAAAGTGATTCAGTAACCAAGTGTCCCCTGATCTGAAGTAAATCGAACACCTATGGGGAATTCTAAACAGACAAGTAGTCGTCATTAGTGTTGAGCATTCCGATACCGCAAGTATCGGGTATCGGCCGATACTTGCGGTATCGGAATTCCGATACCGGGATTCCGATACTTGCCGCGTATCGGATACCGGAATCGGAAGTTCCCAGATTCAAAATGCAGAAATTCAGCCAATGAGAATGATTCCAAGTGTGGGCACATCCTGTTTAGCATGGAGGGCATGAAACTACTGGCAAGGCTGTGATTGGCTGCTGAAATGATGTCATGATGCAGTTTAAAAGTCGCTGGCGCCATTTTGCGATCACTCTGCTGTGAATTCAGTTAGTGACAGGACGCTGTTTGCTGACTGAGGGACAGTTTAGAGATAGCGATTTGCTTCTTTGTGCTTTCCAAAGGCTAATTTAGCAACCGCTGTGTTCACCTACTATTCACCTTGCTTTTGCCTTGTAGCGCTGTTTTCACAGCGATCTGCAAGGTCTGTGTGTGTGTGTGTGTGTGAGTGCAGCCCACTCTCTAGTCTGAGTGCAGCCACATAGGCCATCCATAGCTGGTTGTATTCAGTTCAGGGAGGGTGGTTCATTGCCTCATACTGTTCTTTTTTTTTTTTTTTTCAAGTAGTGTAGTCTGCTGCTAATTTATTCAAAAAAATCCTATTAGTGTCTTTCCACCCGTCTCCAGCTAATTTGTGGAAAAACACTACATAGGATAACGTAGAGGAGGGTTTTTGGGCCTTGCAGCGCCGTTTACGGCTGTCTGCACGGTCTCCGTGTGACTGCAGCTCGCCCTGTAGTCTGTGAGCAGCCATAGCCTGGTTGTCTCCAGCTCAGGGTTGTTCACTGCGTCATACCGCCAAATCAATTTTCATTTTGTTTTAAGTAGTGCAGGCTGCTGCACATTTTTTCAAAAAATTCCTATTAGTGTCTTTCCACCCGTCTCCAGCTAATTTGTGGAAAAACACTACATAGGATAACGTAGAGGAGGGTTTTTGGGCCTTGCAGCGCCGTTTACGTCTGTCTGCACGGTCTCCGTGTGACTGCAGCTCTATCCGTTGTCAGTTCAGCCCCCAAGAAATAAATAAATAATAAAGTTCACCAAACACACCAGTTACACCACTTTACATTTGTGTAGGCCACATTAGCTCATATTAAAGTCTAGTCCACACTTTAGAAAATTAGTGTTTCTTATACCTGTTAGGAGGAGTTGCTCAGGAATAAGCACACAAAGCCGTTAGTACTTTTCTGCTTATCTTTATCAGTCAACCAAGATGAAGAAGGCAGTGAGTAAGGCACGTGGGCGTGGGCGCGGAGCAGGGAGGGGACGTGGGGATTCTGTGCCTGCTGCGGGCACCGGTGACTCATCAGCACCCACTTTCACCAGGCAACAGTCATTCATGCGCAGCTTTGTGTCAGAGCGCCGTACACCGCTGCTGCGTGAAGGACAAATTGAAGCCGTTGTCGGATGGATGGCAGCTAATGCATCAACTTCCATTAGTGCCACATCCTCTCAGACACAGAGCACTGGAGAGCAGCCATCTGTCTCTTCACCACCTGCCAAATTGCCCAGGCAGACAGAGAGCCCAGGACAGGAGCCGTCTCTACTTCTGTTCTCTGAATCTCTTGGCTTGGAAACAGGGGGCCAGCCAAGCAGCATTGGAGAAATGGAAGAAGAGGCAGGGTGCAGTGATGCCCAACAGCTTTTTCTCTCTTCCTCTGAAGAGGCGGGTGGGCCAGTGGCTCCGGTCACCACATCGCAGGCCGCATCAGCTGATGATGACACTCAGGTGCCACTTACTGGTGCGTGCTCTGCTGCTGAGACTACCCAGGAGGAGCAGTTGGGGGCAGAGGGTAGTGTAGATGATGAGGTCCTTGACCCATCTTGGCGTGAGGGACAGGAAGGTGGTGGGAGCAGCTCTGAGGAAGAGATTCCCCGTACGGCCCAAAGAGGGAGAGGGAGGGGGAAGACTGCGGATCCTGCAGCCTCCGCTTTGGCAGCCATTAGGAGCATGTCTCTTCCAAAAGCCAAAAAGGGCGCTCCCAAGACTTGCAGTGCCTGGTCCTTTTTTGACACAGTTGCAGCTGACATTTGCTATGTCAAATGCAAGGTGTGTCATCAGAAAGTCAAAAGAGGTCGAAATGTCAGCAGCCTCAATACCTCCAACATGTGGAAACATGTGCGCACCAGGCACCCGGCGGAGTTAGAAAAACACACTGAAGAGCTAGGCCAACCAACAGCGGCAGCTACCACCTCTTCAGCTCGTGTTGCCTCTTCCTCCAGCTCACACGCAGCTGGTTTGGCTTCCTCCCAGGATCCCGTGGAAGAACCTCTGGCCCTGTTGTCCAGAGACCCGCTGTAATTCCACCCGCAGCACCACTTTCCCAGTCAATCACACACTCCCAGCCCAGTCTACAGCCATCGGTAGTACAGGCATGGGAGAAAAGGCGGCCTTTCTCGTCAAACCACCCACGAGCACAGGCTCTGACTGCAGGCATTGCCAAACGTCTGTCACTGGAAATGCTGTCATTCAGGCTGGTGGAGACTGACAGCTTCCATGACTTGATGTCATTGGCAGTCCCCCAGTACAATGTGCCCAGCCGCTTTTACTTCAGCAGGCAAGCCATCCCTGCCCTGCACAAGCATGTGGAGGGACACATAAAACACGCGCTACTGAACGCCGTCAGTAGCAAGGTCCACCTCACCACCGATGCGTGGACCAGTCACCATGGACAGGGGCGATACCTTTCCCTCACTGCCCATTGGGTTAATGTCGTTGAGCCGGGTACAGACCGTGCGAGTGGCGCAGGACGTGTCCTGCCCACTCCAAGGATTGCAGGAATCCATTCTGTACGCATTGACTCCTCCTCCTACACCAGTTCCTCAGAATCATCGCTGCAGGAGCCGTCACAGTCCACCTCCACATGGACCCGTGATGAACGTGTACCTGTTACGACCGACATGAGCACAGCCGTGGCCAAACGTCAACAGGCCGTCTTGAAATTAATTTCTTTGGGGAATCGAAGCCACACAGCGCAGGAGCTCTGGAATGCCATCAAGCAGGAGAGCGATGTGTGGTTTGTGCCAGCGAATCTCCAGCCAGGCATGGTAGTGTGTGATAATGGCCGAAATCTGGTGGCAGCTCTGGGCCTCGGCAACCTCACTCACATCCCATGTCTGGCACATGTGCTCAATTTGGTCGTGCAGAGTTTTCTGAGGGACTATCCGGATCTTGATGCACTGCTGCACAAGGTCCGCCTAGAGTGTGCTCACTTGCGGCGTTCCAGCACGGCAAAAGCGCGCATTGCGGCTCTGCAGCGCCGACACCGCCTGCCGGAACATCGCATCATATGTGACCTACCTACCAGGTGGAATTCCACGTTACATATGTTGGAGCGGTTGTGTGAGCAGCAGCAAGCTGTAATGGAGTACCAGCTGCTTCAGGCGCAAAAAAGTCGCAGTCAGCGCCGTACAGACTTCACAACCACAGAGTGGGCCACTATGAAGGACGTCTGCCAGGTTTTGCGTCCCTTCGATTATTCCACGCGGATGGCGAGTGCAGATGATGCACTAGTCAGCATGACTGTCCCCCTTATCTGCCTGCTTGAAAAATCACTGCAAGCGCTAAGGGATGATGTTGTGGAAGAGGTGGAGGATGAGGATTCAGCATTTCCATCATCTTCTGGACAGTCAGCGCCACGTGGTTCCTCACAAACGCGTAGGCAGGGGACAGTTTGTGAGGAGGATGAGGAGGAGTCAATGGAGGAGGAAGACATCCGTCCAGAGGAGGGAGTTACACAATTGTCCAGTAGTCAGTGTGTACAGCGAGGGTGGGGTGATGACGAGCGGGCAGAGATCACGCCTCCAGCAGGGGACAGCGTTTCTTGGGCAGTTGGCAGTCTGCAGCACATGGTGGATTACATGCTGCAGTGCCTGAGAAACGACCGCCGCATCGCCCACATTCTCAACATGTCTGAATATTGGGTGTTCACCCTCCTCGATCCTCGCTACCGGGACAACGTAGAAAGCCTCATCACACCGTTGAACCGGGAGCGAAAAGTGCGGGAGTACCAAGACACACTGGTGAATTCCATCATCTTCTCCATTCCAAGTGAGAGAAGTGCTGCTAGTGCATTCCAAAGCAGCTCAGTGCGTCCAGGCAGTGGTGGAGGCTCTGCACAAAGAGGGAGCAGAAGCAGTGCCTCTGCCCAAGGCAAGACCAGTATGGCCCAACTGTGGCACAGTTTTCTGTGCCCGCCACAAAAGTCTACACCATCACAGACGGCTCCAGTCAGCAGGAGGCAACGGTTCCGTCAGATGGTGACAGACTACATGTCTTGCCCTCTTGCTGTACTCCCAGACGGCTCTTCCCCTTTCAAGTTTTGGGTCTCAAAGCTGGATACATGGCCAGAGCTAAGCCAGTATGCATTGGAGGTGCTGTCTTGCCCTGCGGCCAGTGTATTATCGGAACGTGTCTTTAGTGCTGCAGGTGGTGTACTAACTGACCGTCGCATGCGACTATCCTCCGATAACGTTGACCGGCTTACTTTCCTGAAAATGAACAAGGCCTGGATCTCGCAGGAATTTGCCACTCCTCTTCCTGATTAAATAATTAGGTGACTGTCTACAGTATCCAGGTCTCCTGTTGTGTTCATCTTTCTACCACCTGAACTTAAATTCCTGGGCTCCAACACCGCCAGTTGAGGCTCAGAAGTGCCGTCTGCACAGTCAAAACATACGACCCAGTGTTATTGGGTTTCAGTAACGTCAGCTGATCCCCAGCTGTGTAGCCGGCAATGTGTCATGCGACCGCCACGCTGACACAACAACTGAAATGTAAGGGAATCTGTCCCTCCCCCCAAGGCGTTTGTTACTGAAAGAGCCTCCTTGTGCAGCAGTAATGCTGCACAAGGAAAAGGTAGCTATTTTGGTTTAGCTCCTTGCACACGCAGAACTTAACACTTATAAAATGTGTCCACTGATACCGTAAAACCGTCCCGGAGGTGGGACTTTCCTTCGTAATATGATGCAGCACAGCCGTCATTCCTCCCCCCCCCGGCGCCGCGCCCCGGCTCCTCAGCGTTGTTTGATTCCGTCCCGGAGCCTGCGCTGTTATGTTATCCTTTGGCCAGGCACACTTAGCGCTGCCCGTCTTCTGGCATCATTTGGTGTCAGGATGGCTGCGCCTGTGCGGCCGCGCTGGCCGAGAGCCCGCCTCGCAGTGTCTTCTGATTTAATCCCACTGGGGGCCTGGGATCCATGGACATGCGCAGTGCATATCTGAACCTCCACCTCTCACTCATCTCCCTATGGCTTCTTCAGACTGTTCGGTGTCAGCTGGTCCCTAATAGCATGCCACGGCCGTGACACCGCACAGTCTTAAGAAGCCGTAGGGAGGGGAGTGAGAGGCGAGGATATGCACTGCGCATGGCCATGGATCCCAGGCCCCCAGTGGGATAAAATCAGAAGACACTGCGAGGCGGGCTCTCGGCCAGCGCGGCCGCACAGGCGCAGCCAGCCTGACACCAAATGATGTCAGAAGATGGGCAGCGCTAAGTGTGCCTGGCCAAGGGATAACATAACAGCGCAGGCTCCGGGACGGAATCAAACTACGCTGAGGAGCCGGGGCGCGGCGCCCGGGGGGGAGGAATGACGGCTGTGCTGCGTCATATTACGAAGGAAAGTCCCACCTCCGGGACGGTTTCACGGTTTCAGGGGACACATTTTATAAGTGTTTAGTTCTGTGTTTGCAAGGAGCATGATGAAAAGAGCCACCTTTTCCTTTTGCATCTTTTGTGCTGCACAAGCTGGCTCTTTCAGCTACAAACGCCTTGGGGGGGGGTTAAAGGTTCCCTTTCGACTTTCTTAGGCTTCGGCCTACATTGTGTTCCTCTGCTTTTCCACCTGTCCCTGGGCTCCAACACCGCTAGTTGCCGTCCAGAAGTGCTGTCCGCACAGTCCCAACAGTCCCTCCTCTGTTATTGGGGTTCAGTAACGTCAGCTGTTCCCCTGCTGTGTGTGTGGCAATCCCTCCTATCTCCTCCACCTCCTCCTCCACCTGTCCCTGGGCTCCAACACCGCTAGTTGTTGCCTGGTAGTGCTGTACGCGCAGTCCCGACAGTCCCTCCTCTGTTATTGGGGTTCAGTAACGTCAGCTGTTCCCCTGCTGTGTGTGTGGCAATCCCTCCTACCTCCTCCTACCTCCTCCACCTGTCCCTGGGCTCCAACACCGCTAGTTGTTGCCTGGTAGTGCTGTACGCGCAGTCCTGACAGTCCCTCCTCTGTTATTGGGGTTCAGTAACGTCAGCTGTTCCCCTGCTGTGTGTGTGGCAATCCCTCCTATCTCCTCCACCTCCTCCTCCACCTGTCCCTGGGCTCCAACACCGCTAGTTGTTGCCTGGTAGTGCTGTACGCACAGTCAACAGTCCCTCCTCTGTTATTGGGGTTCAGTAATGTCAGCTGTTCCCCTGCTGTGTGTGTGGCAATCCCTCCTACCTCCTCCTACCTCCTCCACCTCCTCCACCTGTCCCTGGGCTCCAACACCGCTAGTTGTTGCCTGGTAGTGCTGTACGCGCAGTCCCGACAGTCCCTCCTCTGTTATTGGGGTTCAGTAACGTCAGCTGTTCCCCTGCTGTGTGTGTGGCAATCCCTCCTATCTCCTCCACCTCCTCCTCCACCTGTCCCTGGGCTCCAACACCGCTAGTTGTTGCCTGGTAGTGCTGTACGCGCAGTCCCGACAGTCCCTCCTCTGTTATTGGGGTTCAGTAACGTCAGCTGTTCCCCTGCTGTGTGTGTGGCAATCCCTCCTATCTCCTCCACCTCCTCCTCCACCTGTCCCTGGGCTCCAACACCGCTAGTTGTTGCCTGGTAGTGCTGTACGCACAGTCAACAGTCCCTCCTCTGTTATTGGGGTTCAGTAATGTCAGCTGTTCCCCTGCTGTGTGTGTGGCAATCCCTCCTACCTCCTCCTACCTCCTCCACCTCTTCCACCTGTCCCTGGGCTCCACCACCGCTAGTTGTTGCCTGGTAGTGCTGTACGCGCAGTCCCGACAGTCCCTCCTCTGTTATTGGGGATCAGTAACGTCAGCTGTTCCCCTGCTGTGTGTGTGGCAATCCCTCCTATCTCCTCCACCTCCTCCTCCACCTGTCCCTGGGCTCCAACACCGCTAGTTGTTGCCTGGTAGTGCTGTACGCGCAGTCCCGACAGTCCCTCCTCTGTTATTGGGGATCAGTAACGTCAGCTGTTCCCCTGCTGTGTGTGTGGCAATCCCTCCTATCTCCTCCACCTCCTCCTCCACCTGTCCCTGGGCTCCAACACCGCTAGTTGTTGCCTGGTAGTGCTGTACGCACAGTCAACAGTCCCTCCTCTGTTATTGGGGTTCAGTAATGTCAGCTGTTCCCCTGCTGTGTGTGTGGCAATCCCTCCTACCTCCTCCTACCTCCTCCACCTCCTCCACCTGTCCCTGGGCTCCAACACCGCTAGTTGTTGCCTGGTAGTGCTGTACGCACAGTCCCAACAGTCCCTCCTCTGTTATTGGGGTTCAGTAACGTCAGCTGTTCCCCTGCTGTGTGTGTGGCAATCCCTCCTACCTCCTCCACCTCCTCCTCCTCCACCTGTCCCTGGGCTCCAACACCGCTAGTTGCCGTCCAGAAGTGCTGTCCACACAGAGCCAAACACCTCGCCAATGTGTTAGTGGGGTTCAGCACCGCCAGCTGTTCCCCTGCTGTGCAGCCGGCATCGTGTACTGCGACCGCCACGCAGGCACAACAAGTTAAATTTAAGGGAACCTGTCCCCCCCCCCAGGCGTTTGTTACTGAAGGAGCCACCTTGTGCAGCAGTAATGATGCAAAGGGAAAAAGTGCCTCTTTTCGTGGTGCTCCTTGCACATGCTGATCCTAACACTTATGAAAAGTGTCCCCTCCTACCGTGATACCGTACGGTTGGTGGAACTTTCCTTTGTGATGTGACGCAGCACAGCCGTCATTCTTACCCCCTTGGAGCCGTGCGCCGCCTCCTCAGCGTTGTTTGAATCAGTCCCGGAGCCTGCGCTGTTAGGTTAGCCCTTGGCCATGCACACATTTTGCGCTGCCCGTCTTCTGACATCATTTGGTGTCAGGCTGGCTGCGCCTGTGCGGCCGCGCTGGCCGAGATCCCGCCTCGTACTGTCTTCTGATTTCATCCCACTGGGGGCCTGAGATCCATGGACATGCGCAGTGCATATCTGAACCTCCACCTCTCACTCATCTCCCTACGGCTTCTTCAAACTGTGCGGTGTCAGCTGGTCCCTAATAGCATGCCACGGCCGTGACACCGCACAGTCTGAAGAAGCCGTAGGGAGGGGAGTGAGAGGCGAGGATATGCACTGCGCATGGCCACGGATCTCAGGCCCCCAGTGGGATTAAATCAGAAGACAGTACGAGGCGGGATCTCGGCCAGCGCGGCCGCACAGGCGCAGCCAGCCTGACACCAAATGATGTCAGAAGACGGGCAGCGCAAAATGTGTGCATGGCCAAGGGCTAACCTAACAGCGCAGGCTCCGGGACTGATTCAAACAACGCTGAGGAGGCGGCGCACGGCTCCAAGGGGGTAAGAATGACGGCTGTGCTGCGTCACATCACAAAGGAAAGTTCCACCAACCGTACGGTATCACGGTAGGAGGGGACACTTTTCATAAGTGTTAGGTTCAGCATGTGCAAGGACCATAATTAAAAGAGCTAAGTTTACCTTTTCCAGCATTAGTGCTGTACACGATGGCTCTTTCAGCTACAAACGCCTGGGGGGGGGGTTAAAGTTTCCCTTTCAACTTGCTCCAGTGCAGGCTTCGGCCTACACTCTGCTCCCTCTCCTCCTCCTGCTGACCCTGGGCTCTAACACCACCAGTTGGGGCCCAGATGTGCTAGCTGCACAGAGAAAAACACCAGCCAATGTGTCAGTGGGGTTCAGCACCGCCAGCTGTTCCCCTGCTGTGCAGCCAGCAACGTGTCCTGCAACAGCCACGCAGACACAAGAACTGGAATTGAAGGAAACCTGTCCCCCCTCCCCCAGGTGTTTCTACGTTTTACAGCCACCTTGTACGACAGTAATGCTGCATGTGTGCAAGGTGGCTCAGAAACTTATTCTCCTTGCCCATGTTGAACTGAACACGTCTAAAATGAGTCCTCTGCGACCATTAAAACGTCCCTCAGGTGTGATTTTCCTTTGTATTGACACGCAACAAGCTCCTTGGTAGCGCTGCCCGTCTTCTGGCATCATTGTTTGGCTGCCTGCGCCTCTGCGGCCGCCTTGCCCCACCCAACGCCCCTCGGTGTCTTATTTATTTGAACTGCAAGGGTGTGATTGATGGGCATGAACGGTGCATTTCTTCGCCTGTCCCTCATCTCCTTCCGCCTTCTTCGGACTGTGCGGCTTCATGGCCGTGGCATGCGATAAGGGATCAGCTGACGCCGCACAGTCTGAAGCGGGTGTAAGGACCCGAGTGCGAGAGGCGAACATATGTGCTGCGCCAGGCCATGAATCCCAGACCCGCAGTGTTTTAACAATGTTAAGACACTGCGGGGCTGGGATTCATGGTCATCGCGAAACGCACCGGCCGACATTACATGATGTCAGAAGATGGGCAGCGCTAACAGCGCTAGGCCAGGGGATAACACGACAGCGCAGACTCCTGTACAGCAAATAACAACGCTCAGGAGGCTGCACCCAGCACCAAGGTGGGATTCTTGACATCTGTGCTGCGTCTCATTACGAAGGGAACTCGCGCCTCCAACACAGTTTGACTGTATAAAGGGCTAAATGTTATACGTGTTTCATTCGGCGTGTGCAAGGAGAAAAATTAAAAGAGCAACCTTTGACTTGTGCGGCACTACTGCTGCATAAGCTGTGGCTCTTCTAGTTTGGAACACCTGAGGGGGGGTTAAAGGTTACCTTTGAAATTGGTTCAAGTAGGCTTCAGCCTACACTCTGCTCCCCCTGCAGAGCCCGGGCTCCAACACCGCCAGTTGGGGCCCGGTACTGCTAGCTGCACAGAGCCAAACACCAGCCAATGTGTCAGTGGGGTTCAGCACCGCCAGCTGTTCCCCTGCTGTGCAGCCGGCAACGTGTCCTGCAACTGCCACGCAGGCACAACAGACCCAAAGCTGCCGCCAGTGCAGGCTTCGGCCTACACTCTGCTCCATCTCCTCCTCCTGCTGACCCCGGGCTCTAACACCGCCAGTTGGGGCCCGGTACTGCTAGCTGCACAGAGAAAAACACCAGCCAATGTGTCAGTGGGGTTCAGCACCGCCAGCTGTTCCCCTGCTGTGCAGCCGGCATCGTGTCCTGCAAAAGCCACGCGGACACAAGAACTGAAATTGAAGGGAACCTGTCCCCCCTCCCCCAGGCGTTTGTACGTTTTTAAGGCCACCTTGTACAGCGGTAATGCTGCATGTGTGCAAGGTGGCTCATAAACGTATTCTCCTCGCACATGTGGAACTGAAAACACGTCTAAAATGTGTCCTCTGTGTGACCATTTAACCGTCCCGGTGGTGTGACTTTCCTTTGTAATGACACGCTGCAACCCCCTTGGTAGCGCTGCCCGTCTTCTGGCATCATTGTTTGGCTGCCTGCGCCTCTGCGGCCGCCCTGACCCACACAACGCCCCTCGGTGTCTTATTTCTTGGGACTGCGAGGGTGTGATTGATGGGCATGAGCGGTGCATCACTTCGCCTGTCCCTCATCTCCTTCCGCCTTCTTCAGACTGTGCGGCTTCATGGCCGCGGCATGCGATAAGGGATCAGCTGACGCCGCACAGTCTGAAGCGGGTGTAAGGACCCGAGTGCGAGAGGCGAACATATGTGCTGCGCCAGGCCATGAATCCCAGACCCGCAGTGTTTTAACAATGTTAAGACACTGCGGGGCTGGGATTCATGGTCATCGCGAACCGCACCGGCCGACATTAAATGAGGTCAGAAGATGGGCAGCGCTAACAGCGCTAGGCCAGGGGATAACACGACAGCGCAGACTCCTGTACAGCAAATAACAACGCTCAGGAGGCTGCACCCAGCACCAAGGTGGGATTCTTGACATCTGTGCTGCGTCTCATTACGAAGGGAACTCGCGCCTCCAACACAGTTTGACTGTATAAAGGGCTAAATGTTATACGTGTTTCATTCGGCGTGTGCAAGGAGAAAAATTAAAAGAGCAACCTTTGACTTGTGCGGCACTACTGCTGCTTAAGCTGTGGCTCTTCTACTTTGTAACCCCTGAGGGGGGGTTAAAGGTTACCTTTGAAATTGGTTCAAGTAGGCTTCGGCCTACACTCTGCTCCCCCTGCAGAGCCCGGGCTCCAACACCGCCAGTTGGGGCCCGGTACTGCTAGCTGCACAGAGCCAAACACCAGCCAATGTGTCAGTGGGGTTCAGCACCGCCAGCTGTTCCCCTGCTGTGCAGCCGGCAACGTGTCCTGCAACTGCCACGCAGGCACAACAGACCCAAAGCTGCCGCCAGTGCAGGCTTCGGCCTACACTCTGCTCCATCTCCTCCTCCTGCTGACCCCGGGCTCTAACACCGCCAGTTGGGGCCCGGTACTGCTAGCTGCACAGAGAAAAACACCAGCCAATGTGTCAGTGGGGTTCAGCACCGCCAGCTGTTCCCCTGCTGTGCAGCCGGCATCGTGTCCTGCAAAAGCCACGCGGACACAAGAACTGAAATTGAAGGGAACCTGTCCCCCCTCCCCCAGGCGTTTGTACGTTTTTAAGGCCACCTTGTACAGCGGTAATGCTGCATGTGTGCAAGGTGGCTCATAAACGTATTCTCCTCGCACATGTGGAACGGAAAACACGTCTAAAATGTGTCCTCTGTGTGACCATTTAACCGTCCCGGTGGTGTGACTTTCCTTTGTAATGACACGCTGCAACCCCCTTGGTAGCGCTGCCCGTCTTCTGGCATCATTGTTTGGCTGCCTGCGCCTCTGCGGCCGCCCTGACCCACACAACGCCCCTCGGTGTCTTATTTCTTGGGACTGCGAGGGTGTGATTGATGGGCATGAGCGGTGCATATCTTCGCCTGTTGTCACTCATCTCCTTCCGCCTTCTTCAGACTGTGCGGCTTCATGGCCGTGGCATGCGATAAGGGATCAGCTGACGCCGCACAGTCTGAAGCGGGTGTAAGGACCCGAGTGCGAGAGGCGAACATATGTGCTGCGCCAGGCCATGAATCCCAGACCCGCAGTGTTTTAACAATGTTAAGACACTGCGGGGCTGGGATTCATGGTCATCGCGAAACGCACCGGCCGACATTACATGATGTCAGAAGATGGGCAGCGCTAACAGCGCTAGGCCATGGGATAACACGACAGCGCAGACTCCTGTACAGCAAATAACAACGCTCAGGAGGCTGCACCCAGCACCAAGGTGGGATTCTTGACATCTGTGCTGCGTCTCATTACGAAGGGAACTCGCGCCTCCAACACAGTTTGACTGTATAAAGGGCTAAATGTTATACGTGTTTCATTCGGCGTGTGCAAGGAGAAAAATTAAAAGAGCAACCTTTGACTTGTGCGGCACTACTGCTGCATAAGCTGTGGCTCTTCTAGTTTGTAACCCCTGAGGGGGGGTTAAAGGTTACCTTTGAAATCGGTTCAATTAGGCTTCAGCCTACACTCTGCTCCACCGGCAGAGCCCGGGCTCCAACAACGCTAGTTGCTGTCCGGAAGTGCTGGCTGCACAGAGCCAAACACCTCGCCAATGTGTCAGTGGGGTTCAGCACCGCCAGCTGTTCCCCTGCTGTGTAGCCGGCAACGTGTCCTGCGACCGCCACGCAGGCACAACAGACCCAAAGCTGCTGCCAGTGCAGGCTTCGGCCTACACTCCCCTCCCCCTGCTCCTCCTTCTGCTGACCCTGGGCTCTAACACCGCCAGTTGGGGCTCTAGGTAGACAAGCTTGAATAGGTCCCCATCCTGGTTCCAGTACCGTCAGCTGGTTCCGGGCAGAGCCTTTGGCTTAGGTGCCTCCCTCTGGGTATCCGAGTTCCACCAACGTCAGGTGGTCCTTGGTAGTGCTTTCAGGCACGGGTACCTCCTGCTTAGTAACCGGGTTCCAGTAATGTCAGCTGGTCCTCGGTAGTTCCATTGGCTCTTGGACCTTCGGCTACCCATCCGGGTTCCAGTACCGTCAGCTGGTTCTCGGCAGTGTCTTTTGCTCTTGTACCTTCTGCTCCCCATCCTGGTTCCAGTACCGTCAGCTGGTTCCGGGCAGAGCCTTTGGCTTAGGTGCCTCCCTCTGGGTATCCGAGTTCCACCAACGTCAGGTGGTCCTTGGTAGTGCTTTCAGGCACGGGTACCTCCTGCTTAGTAACCGGGTTCCAGTAACGTCAGCTGGTCCTCGGTAGTTCCATTGGCTCTTGGACCTTCGGCTACCCATCCGGGTTCCAGTACCGTCAGCTGGTTCTCGGCAGTGTCTTTTGCTCTTGTACCTTCTGCTCCCCATCCTGGTTCCAGTACCGTCAGCTGGTTCCGGGCAGAGCCTTTGGCTTAGGTGCCTCCCTCTGGGTATCCGAGTTCCACCAACGTCAGGTGGTCCTTGGTAGTGCTTTCAGGCACGGGTACCTCCTGCTTAGTAACCGGGTTCCAGTAAAGTCAGCTGGTCCACGGTAGTTCCATTGGCTCTTGGACCTTCGGGTAGCCATCCGAGTTCCAGATCCATCAGCTGTTTCTCGGCATTTTCTCAGCCTTCTTGTACCTTCTGCTACATTTCCAAGTTCAAGACCCTAAAGACGATGACCCGGAAGACCACCCCTAAGATGATGACGACACCAGAGACGACAACCACCGAGATGACGACGACCCTGGAGACGATGACCCTGAAGACGACCCCAATGACGACGACCCCGATGACGACGACCCCGGAGACGACAACCCTGGAGACGACGACGACATGGGAGACCGAGAAGCAGAAGAACAAGAGGCTGCAGAACAAAGAGCAGAAGAACATTAAGCATAACACTAAATATCAGAGCAAAAGATATTATCTAAATTATAAGCAGAAGAAGACTAAGCAGTGTATGGGGGTGAGTCCGTTCCTCCTCGTGGTGCCCCTGGATAAAGCCTGATGCTGCAGGCCAAACTGAACGCGGACAAATGTAACTCTTTTGTGACAGGCAGAACGGAAGGTGTAATCTTCAAACTTTTATAGATAACAACTACGGGAATGCCTGTCACAAATAAGAATATGATGAAGAAGTTGAATATGAAAAAGATAATAGTTAAATAAAAAGAATATGAACAATGTAAAAAAAAAAAAATTAGAGGTAGAAGAAGATGAATAAGGTGAAGATAGTTGATGTCAAAGAAGCTGATGATGAGGATAATGAAGAAGAAAGTGTGGGAGAAGTAAAAAAGAAGGTGAAGGACGTGGAAGTAGTGAAACATCAATATCTGACAAAATAAAAATAAAAAAATAGTCAAAATCTTTCTAACGCCGACCGTCATAAAAAAAAAAAAAAAAAACCTGCTATTCTATTTGTTTGGGCTAAACCTCTGTGCCTTTAATGTCTCCGCCACCTCCCCCAATACATCCTACATTATTCTTAGTTGTTTTCCTTCATGTAGAATTAACCTACAAGGAAAGAAAGGGTTTATTTTAACCCCTTCACCCCCGGAGCTTTTTCCGTTTTTCCATTTTCGTTTTTCGCTACCCTCCTTCCCAGAGCCATAACTTTTTTATTTTTCCGTCAATTTGGCCATGTGAGGGCTTATTTTTTGCGGGACGAGTTGTACTTTTGAACGACATCATTGGTTTTAGCATGTCGTGTACTAGAAAACGGGAAAAAAATTCCAAGTGCAGTGAAATTGCAAAAAAAGTGCAATCCCACACTTGTTTTTTGCTTGCCTATTTTGCTAGGTTCACTAAATGCTAAAACTGACCTGCCATTATGATTCTCCAGGTCACTACGAGTTTATAGACACCTAACATGACTAGGTTATTTTTCACCTAAGTGGTGAAAAAAAATTCCAAACTTTGCAAAAAACAAAACAAAACAAAATTGCGCCATTTTCCGATACTCGTAGCGTCTCCATTTTTCGTGATCTGGGGTCAGGTGAGGGCTTATTTTTTGCGTGCCGAGCTGGCGTTTTTAATGATAGCATTTTGGTGTAGATACGTTCTTTTGATCGCCCGTTATTGCATTTTAATGCAATGTCGTGGCGACCAAAAAAACGTAAATCTGGCGTTTCGAATTTTTTTCTCATTACGCCATTTAGCGATCAGGTTAATGCTTTTTTTTAATTGATAGATCGGGCGATTCTGAACGCGGCGATACCAAATATGTGTAGGTTGGGTTTTTTTTTTATTGATTTATTTTGATTGGGGCGAAAGGGGGGTGATTTAAACTTTTATATTTTTTTTATTTTTTTCACATTTTTAAAAACTTTTTTTTTTTACTTTTGCCATGCTTCTATAGCCTCCATGGGAGGCTAGAAGCAGGCACAGCCCGATCGGCTCTGCTATGCAGCAGTGATCATAAGATCGCTGCTACACAGCAGATTTGCAGGTGTGCTGTGAGCGCCGACCACAGGGGGGCGCTCACAGCCACCGGCAATCAGTAACCATAGAGGTCTCAAGGACCTCTATGGTTACCTTCCTGACACATCGCCGACCCCCGATCATGTGACGGGGGTCGGCGATGCGCTCATATCCGGCCGCACGGCCGGATGCGGTAGTTAAATGCCGCTGTCTGAGTTTGACAGCGGCATTTAACTAGTTAATAGCGGCGGGTGATCGCGATTTCACCCGCCGCTATTGCGCGCACATGTCAGCTGTAAAAAACAGCTGACATGTCGCGACTTTGATGTGCGCTCACCGCCGGAGCGCACATCAAAGCGGGGGTCCCGACATGTGACGTACTATACCGTCACATGTCGGGAAGGGGTTAATTCCGATATTTTCGTCCCATTGACTTGCATTGGGATCGGGTATCGGTATCGGATTAGATCCGATACTTTGACGGTATCGGCCGATACTTTCCGATACCGATACTTTCCGATATCGGAAGGTATCGCTCAACACTAGTCGTCATTCTCCGTCCAGCATCCAGGATTTCTTGAAGAATGGGAAAAGATATATGTTGCAATGTCGCCAACTTGTTCATTCTAGGCCTAGAAGACTTCATGCTGTCCTTAAAAATCATGGAGGTCATACAAAATACTAGAAGTTGTAGATTTAATGTACGGTGTATTCATTTTTGCATCAACTAATTCGAGAAAAGAAAAAATGTTCTCTGAAATTATATTCAGTCTTGTAAAAATTTTGAAAATTGTCCTTGTTTTCTTTGAGATATTGATACTTTTCAAAAGGGGTGTACTCAGTTATGCTGAGCACTGCATATGTTCAATATATATACAGGGAATATAAAAAGTTAAAAGTTTACCCCTGTTAAAATGCCAGGCTTTTTTTCATGTAAAAAAAATCATACCAAGAAGAATCATTTCAGATTTTTTATTCCACCTTTAAAGTCGACCATAATTTGTTCAATTGGAAAACATACTAAATTTTGTTTAGGTGGAAAAAGAAGAATTACGATGCTTTGTTGAAGTACCCTATGAGTTTATGTCAGCATTTGGTCTTTTTGGGTAGGAGTCTATCTAGAATTGACAATCTTTGCCCACTCTTCCTTGCTAACTCCAAATCTGTCAGATTTCGTGGGTATCTCCTATATAAAGTGCCCTCATCAGGTCACCCATAGATTTTTTATTGGATTCGGGTATGATCTCTGGCTGGGCCATTCCAAAACTCTGATCTTTGCTTTGGTCAACCATTTTTTGTTGATTTTGTTGATTTGAAGGTATGCTTTGGGTGATTCTTGTTCTCCGCTTCATCTACAGCTTTTTAGCAGAGGCCTGAAGGTTTTGTTGCAAAATGATCTAATATTTCGAACTGTTCATAATTCCCATCACCTTGACCAAAGCCCCAATTCCAGTTGCTGAAAAACAGCCCCAAAGAACAATTCTGCCTCCACCATGCTTTGTGTTCTTTAGGTGATGCGCAAAATTGGATTTTTGACAAAATACTTTGTGGAATTATAGCCAAAAGGTTCACCCTTGGTTTCATCAGACCATAACACATTTTCCCACATGGTTTTGGCAGATTTTATGTAGGTTTCTGCAAACATAGCCGGTAGTGATGCGCGAGCATGCTCGGATAAGCTGTTGTCTGAGCACTAGTGAGTGTTAATAGGGTATCTTCAGCATGCTCTATGTTTGAGACGTAGCTGCATGTCTCTCAGCTGTTCGACAGCCACAACACATACAGAGATTGACTAACAAACAGGCAATCACTGCATGTATTGTGGCTGTCGAACAGCTGCGAGACATGCAGCCATGGCGACTTGAGCATAACATTAGAGCACGCCGAAGATACTCTGTTAGCACTTGAGCATGCTGAGATAAGCTTATCCGAGCATGCTCACTCATCACTAAGCGAGGCCTTAATTTTTTTTCTCTGCAAGGAAGGCTTCCATCTTGCCAGACTATCCCACAGGCCAGAGATGTGAAGAATACAGGAGATTGTTGTCACATGCAGTACACAACCAATATTTGCCAGAAATTCCTGCAGCTCCTTTAATGTTGCTGTAGGCCTTTGGGCAGTCTCCTGAACCAATTTTCTTTTTGTCTTTTCATGAATTTTTGAGGGACGTCGAGTTCTAAACTAATGTCACTGTGATGCCAAATTTAAGGCACTTCTTGATGAAGTCTTCACAGTGTTCCATGGTACATTTAATGGCTTGGAAATGTTTTTGTACCCTTGTAACTTTCAACAATGAGATCCCTTTGCTGTGTTGTAAGCTGTTTATCGACTATGGCTTCTATTGTAAAATGCAACTAAGAAAATGTCAGTAAGATCCTCCTAGAACAGTTAGACTTTAAATGATAACTCACTATTTACCATTCTAGTTTTGTTATATTTTTTTCTTCTTCGTCAAAATGATTTTTGTTTGTTTCTCCAATAACTTCATACAGATTTTGGGTGACATTAAGCTGAGCATGTGCAGTCAGTCTACTGTCACTGTAGCTGTGCTCAACTGTGAAAGTAGTTGGCAGCTCTATCCTAGTTCAGTAAAAAGGTGAGGCTAGTATATGAAGAAATAGCCAGAATGGAGAAATCTAATTTCTTTGATGTGCAGCTCCAAGCTATCTTGGAAATCTTTCCTCTATCTAGCCAGTCACACTGTGCAGCACAATAAGATTCCTCTGGATATGGATAGGAGTCTAGGATCATTCACTTCAGGCAGGATAAGGGGATTAACATGAAATAAATTGTCGGTGAATAAACTGCCTAATGAAGCGGGCTCTCACCCCCCATCCCTTCTTCCCTCTCACAGAGATTTCCAGTTGGGAAGCAAAAAACAGGTGTCAGCTTGAATCTCTAATTAATACAATGGGCATAAATGAAATCTTAAGGAAATCTTAAGTATCATGCAGGAGCTCCTTTTAGGCCAAAAAAAACCCCAGCAGCACCAAGGAGGATGTCTTTTGTGTGTAGACAAAAAGGAAAAGGACAAGAGAAAAACCACCTGTGACAAACTGGACTGCCTATGATCTGCAAGGAGTACTGGCACTGTGGCAGGACTGGTCAAATGTTAAATGGCTATTAACATGCCTCCTATCTTTTCGAGAACAGAAAGCAGTACGCGCTGTTTCAAATTTTGGCCGTGCCCCTGGCCACACCCAAATCCATGCCCATTTACCATTTCATTCTACCCTGGCAGGAAGAGATGTCAAAGAGGTGGTGGCAGTGCAGGACATTCAGTAGACACCCAAGACTGCAGCGCGTAGACCTAAATCCGGGACTGTCTAGGATGCTTAGGATTAGAGATGAGGGGATCAATTCACGGGACTCAGGTCCGGCGTCCAAGTCAGTGGTACCAGGGTGACTCATCAGGAGACCCTCAAATCTCTTACCTTCCAGTGTCCCCAATGTGGCTTTTCATTAGCCATGGCCGGCAGGACGTCATCTGTGCGTCCTGCTCATCTCTACTTTAGACCTGTGGATTTATTTTTGTTCATTCATTCACAGTCAAAGGCGCCAGAACTTTCTCATCTTTTAAGAGTAACCCTATAAGTTTGAGTTCACTATTGCAAAAATTGACAGGTTGGTGTTATGGTCTGTGAAATCCCGACCAGAGCTCCCAAAAAGTTGCTGGAAACCTTGGTAGGAGTACACAGCTATAAGGTGTAATGTAAAAAATGGTAAAGCATATGGAAATCCAATGGTACAAAGAGAAGCTTCTGGGGCACAATGCAAAAACTAATGTGTGTTGTTTATAATGCCAATACCTCTTATGTGGCAGATGGGATTTAGGCCACCTCAGGTATCATGGATGGGCAGCGACTTGGTCTTGTATTCCAATTCTTGGGTTAGCACTGTTTATTCCTATATTGGACAAGTGTGCGCCCCCCTGTCTCAGGCTCCCGTGCCTTTGGTAGTGATGTCATTATTAGGTATAATGAATGTATTCTGTCATGTGTTATGTAGAAACACATGTTCTGGACTGGTGATAACTTGTGGAAACAAAGAACAAGGCGAAATGCTGGTATGTGGCAGCAAACAATGTTCCATCCCCACAGGAACGCCAGGATCCAGATTATGACACTTTTGGCCGAGCGATGACCTAGCGAGTGGTGCACTCTGCGTCCATATATTATATGTCTGTATTCTTCCGGAAATTCAGCTGCAGATAAGGTCGAGTCTACGAAGCGCCGTGTCTTGTAGACATTCCTGCTCAATGAGAGAAATGTTTCCTTTCCCCCCGGTAGCTGCTTAAACTCTTGGTCGATGAGAATGTCAGAAGAAGGGACTTTCTAAAGCTGGAAAAAAAATGTGAAAATAATGTTCCAAAAACAGAACATTCTGCAAACACCTCAAACAAGACGCCTTTATACATCCCTAGGGGGCTGATTTATTAAGACTTGAGGTGGAAAAGTACAAGGGAGAAAGACCGGAGGGCTGACGCTATTGTGATGCTGCTGTCATGACCTCACATCGGAGAATGAAGAAGAGATTCATGGAATTTTCCATCTATTTATCAGTGTTTCCATATGATGTATGAGAATAGCAAAAACAGGGCTACAAACGTGAAGGCTTCACTGCCTGATGCCGTAGAAAGGAGTTATATGACTTTAAAATATGGCTAGCTAGAAATAGCACCACTTTTATCCAGGGGATGTGTATGGGATTTTGCAGACGTGACTGGACCCGAGCTATCAGTAGGTTTTTGCTCTGTAATCTGAGAGCAGCATGAGCTAGGAGCTAAGACTCTGATTCCAGCGATGTGTCTCTTTATTGGCTGTGTTGCTGTTTTAATAAAATCAGCAGGAGATTACACTACACTACAGGACTAGGTGTTTCGTGCCTCCTGGTCCATCCACTCCCTCACCACTGATTTTATCAGATTTCTGCCTATGCACAGTGTACACAGAAATCTGCCAATCAGTGGTGTGGGCGGGGTTATGCAGGGTTCAGTATTCAAAGTTCTTCTTGATCTGAGAATTGTAGAAAAATGACTTGGACTGCATATCCAAAAATCATACAATGATAATGCTTAATGCTGCTAGGCAAAAAATTACAAAACTGAACATGAGGTTCTTAGTTTAACATTCTGATCAAACTGTATGAAGTGCAATACCAGTGGATCCCTAGCCTAAATGGTGCGGCGTCATGCACAATCCACCTTCACATTGCATCGGCATGGTTGACAACCTGGTACAGCCCCCATGCTGCGAGGCTGAATCCCCATGACTCCAGGCCGCACCACCCCAGATGCACAAACCCACAGCAACAATGGCCACCACACAGCACCAACACCAAGTGAATGGATGGAAAAAAAACCTCCCCTTCCTCTTTCTTTTTGTTTTACTTGGACCATGCTGGTCTCCCATTTGACTCAGGTATTTCTAAATTAGCGACAGACTGCGAGTGGGGCGCCACCTATTTTTGCTCTCAGCTCACAGTCTAAGAGTTTGTAGAAGGTGAGTTTTTGTTCCTCTATTCACCTGGTGTTGGTGCTGTGTCGCAGCCATTGTTGTTGTAGTGCTGTGCCTTTGGGGTGCTGTGGACTGGAATCACGCCGCCCTATTTGCTTTACAATTTATCCATGAAAAACAGATGACATATAGATAGTGTCCGTATGGTCTCTCTGATTTTTGCTGCACCCATTGGGTTCAGTGATTGAGTAACTAGGACACGACTGGGGCATGCTGTGATTATTTTCATACAGACTGTGGGTCTTTGTGAAAAAAAGTATTCATCTAAATGGGAACATTGGCTTACATTGGTTCCCACGCTGTCAGTTCTGTACACATACCGAAAATGCAATAAATAATGCATGTGCCATGTTATGGGTATCATGTGTGCAATGACAGTAGCTCTTATATCTCTTGGCACAAACAATTATTGCGACAAGTGGTTCACTAAATGTGCTCTAATTCTTTCAGTCATAGTAAAGTGGTATAGTGCAGCCAATCAGAATGGACTATCATAGCCTGTATAAAAGCAGAGGCAGGGAAAGCAGCAGCCATTTTATGGTGATTTAGGATAGGAGTATGAAATAGCTAACAGCTTTGCAGCAGAGATAGGAAGAAAAAGCTCCAAAGCGTTGGACAAATATTCTAGTCTCTAATGTGATAAACTGCAACAGTGAATGTAGTAGCCTGTGTTTGAAACAGAGATTTCATTCATAGGGAGAGAGGTTCCAGTAGCAATGCCAGACTCAATGTGATTGATCAGTGCAGTGATATGGTCTAGCTTGCGTTTTTTGTCTTCATTCCTAATACACTAGAAAGCAGCAGCAAGACAGCACAATATTTTGAAAAATAATGTTAAATTTCAATGCTTCTGTTAGAATGGAGAGGCAGTGTGTATGGTCGGCCTCTTCCCTGTTCTGAAGAGCCCTAGTTTTGGGGATTGATGGGGGCCATAGCAATTGGACCCCCAGCGATCGGAAAGTTGTGCACCACCCTTTTGGATGGTAGATAATTTTCAAACTTGAGAATACCCCTTTAAGTTTATTGAGGTTTCATTGTCAAATTATCACTCTTAATCATTTGTGATCAGACAGATCATTCCTTGCAGAACACTGACTCAAACTGACAGTGTCGCTGTCAGAGGTAACATCATCCTGGTGTGAATGAGATAAAGGTTGTGCCATATATTCTATATAACGCTACACTTTCTCCCCACTACTATGCATGCCGGAGGCAAATCAGACTAATTGTGGCATGCAATTACCAGTATTACTGATTGGATGGTTGGTGACAGTGGTGCTTTATCTGCTGCTCGCGTCTCCTCAATTCTTATGTGTGGTGTGTTTTTCTTTTTTTCTTTTACACTAAACCATTCATGGTTATTTTTTCTTTTATCGCACATTTTAGTACAAACTGTTATTAACTTTTGACAATCTTTTCAACCCCAGTCATTTCACTCAAAGTATGGCATCTGGCTGCAGTATAGGTGTGGCATGTATGGTTAGGAAACTGGACTAGTAAAACAGGTGTCGAAAAACAGACATGCAAAGTTAAATGTCTACATTTTTAAAACTTTTTTTTCTATTTTTGTTAAGCAAAATTCAACCCCTAAGAAATGCTAGACAGATCCAAAAAGCCAGCTGCTGCAATAGAGCTTTGTATTAGTGTGGCTATACAGATTAAAAAATTGATTTTTAATAGAGATGCAAACTAAAAAAAAATGTTTGCAACACACACACTTTGTGAGGTAGGCAGTCACAGTTAAATATGTGCATTTTGGGGTATTTCATTTTTATTCGGGGGGAAGGGGCAAGTTCAGACGTTTGGAAACTTGAGATTATTTTCCATTAAAAACTATTGTGCTGTCCAGGGTCGGACTGGCCCACCGGAGAACCAGGCACTGACAGCTGCTGGCATACTGGCCAGCAGCTGCCTAGGGTCCCCACTGCTCCAGGGGCCCCCAGCCAGTGGTGTGTTACTAATAGCGATACTCCCAGCAGCTATGGGGCCCCTGAGTCACGTGTCAGCTGAGCAGCAGCTGGAGACAGGAGCCTGTCCCCGCTGCTAACAAGAAATGAATATTCATGCTTCCCCATGCCCACATGGGCGTGGAGAGGAGTGAGTATTCATTTCACATAGCAGCCAGTGTTAGACACAGGCTGCGGCTAACACTGCCTGCATGTAAATCTAGAGCGGCTGCTTTGGGGCCCCGGAGGTGGGCTCCTGCCAGGTAGCTAATGCCTGCAGCTTGGCAGTGAAGCGGAGCTGCAGGGATCCGATGCCATCCTGCTTCCTATCCGCTGCCCGGCACTTCCTGTCTGACACAGCGTGGCTGGATGACATCATCATTCAGCGTGGCGGTTTCAGAGAGAAAGCTGCCAGCGCCAAAGATGCTGCTTCCTGGATGTGCTGCGGCTGCGGGGAACATGTGGATAGGTGAGTGTTGCTGGGTCTCTGTTTGTCTGTCTGTGTTTAGTGTGTAATGTGTGGTGTTGCGTTTGTGTGTGTGGTGCTGTGTGTGTGAGAGTGGTGCGGTGCTCTGTATATTGGAGATGTGTTTATTGAAGATTGGCAATGGTGTGGGTGATGAAGAGAGCAGTGATGGGAATCGTGGGGAAGAAGGCAATGTTGGTCGTGGTGGAAAGAATGATGGAGGTGGTGGGGAGGAGGCAATGATGGAGGTGGTGGAATGGGCAATGATGGGGTGGTGGGGGAGAAGGCAATGATGGAGGAGTTGGAATGGGCAATGATGGGGTGGAGGGGGAGCAAGCAGCAATGATGGGGGTGGTGGAAAGGACAATGATGGTAGTGGTGAAAAAGACAATGGTGGTTGTGGGGGAGGAGGCAATGATGGAGGTGGTGGAATGGGCAATGATGGGAGTAATGGGGAAGAAAGCAATGATGGAGGTGGTGGAATGGGCAATGATATGTGTTGTGGGTGAGGGGGCTGCATTATACCCTATGAGGGGAGCTGCATTATACCTTGAGGGGGCTACATTATATTCTGTGTGGGAGATTCATTATTCTCTCAGGGGGCTACATTATATTCTGGGGGGCTACATAATACTATATGAGGGGGGCTGCATTATGCTGTAAGATGGGGATTCAGTATATTCTATGGGGGGGGCAGTAAGACCCTTCCTACACTCACTCATTAAAGCTGGGCCCTCCTACATTGTGCCAGCAGCCTGCTCTGACAGTAAGGCCCTTTCTGCACCTGCTCACCACAGCTGGGCCCTCTTACATTGTGCTAGCAATCAGCTCTGATAGTAGGACCCTTCCTGCACCCGCTCATCAGAGCTGGGTCCTACTATATTGTGTCAGCAGCCCCCTCTGACGGTAGGACCTTTCCTGCCTCTTCTCATTAGAGCTGGACCCTCCTACATTGTGCCAGTCATACACTCTGACCGTAAGACCCTTACTGCAACTGTTCATCAGAGCTGGGCCCTCCTTCATTGTGCCAGCAGTCACTTCTGACAGTAGGACCCTTCCTGCACCAGATCAACAGAGCTGGGTCCTACTATATTGTGTCAGCAGCCCCCTCTGACAGTAGGACCTTTCCTGCCTCTTCTCATTAGAGCTGGACCCTCCTACATTGTGCCAGTCGTACACTCTGACTGTAAGACCCTTACTGCAACTGTTCATCAGAGCTGGGCCCTCCTACATTGTGCCAGCAGATTCCTCTGACAGTAGGACCCTTCCCACACTCACTCATTAAAGCTGGACCTTCCTACATGGTGCCAGCAGCCTTCTCTGACAATAAGGCCCTTCCTGCACCCTCTCATCAGAGCTGGCCTCTCCTACATTGAGTCAGCAGCCCCCTCTGACAGTAGGTCCCTTAACACGCTCATTCATAGTAGCTGAGCTCTACTTCAATGTACCAGCAGCCTCCTCTGGCAGTAGGACGCTTTCCACACTCACTCATCAGAGCTGGACCCTACTACATTGTGCAACCAGCCTACTTTGACAGTAAGACCCTTCTTGCACACTCTCATCAGAGCTGGGTCCTTTTACATAGTGCCAGCAGCCAGCTCTGACAGTAGGACCCTTCTTGCACCCGCTCATCAGAGGTGGGTTCTCCTACATTGTGCAAGCAGCCCCCTCTGACAGTAGGACCCTTCCCACTCTCACTCATCAGAGCTGGGACCTCCTACATTGTTCCAGCAACCTGCTCTGACAGTAGGACGCTTACCACACTCACTCATCAGAGCTGGATCTTCCTACATTGTGCCAGCAGCCTGTTCTGACCGTAAGACCCTTCCTGCACCCGCTGATAAGAGCTGGGCCCTCCTACATTGTACAAGCAGTCCCGCTCTGACAGTAGGACCCTTCCCACATCCAATAATTAGAGCTGAACCCTCCTACATTGCGCAATCAGCCCCCTCTGACAATAGGACCCTGCCCATGCACACTCATCAGTGCTGGGCCCTCCTACATTGGGAAACAGCCCCCTCTGGCAGTAGGCCCCTTACTGCACCCACTCCTCAGAGCTGGCCCCTTCTATATTGTGCCAGCAGCTTCCTCTGACAGTAGGACCCTTCCCACAATCACTTATGAGAGCTGGGCCCTCCCACATTTTGCCAGCAACCCGCTCTGACAGTAAGACCCTTCTTGAACCCTCTTGTCAGAGCTGAACCCTCTTACCCTGTGCCAGCAGCTCACTATGAAAGTAAGACACTTCTTGCACCCGCTCATCAGAGATGGGTCCTCCTATATTGTACCAGCAGCCCCTCTGACAGTAGGACCCTTTCCACACTCACTCATCAGAGCTGGACCCTCCTACATTGTGCCAGCAGCCCACTCTGACAGTTAGACTCTTCCTGCACCCACTCATCAGAGCTGGGCCCTCCTACATTGTGCCAGCAGCCCCTTCTGACAGTAGGACCCTTCCCACACTCACTCATCAGTGCTGGGCCCACCTACATTGTGCCAACAGCCCGCTCTGACAGTAGGACTTTTAACTCACCCGTTCTTCAAAGCTAGAATACTTTGTAAATATTTCTCCAGCAATATGCGCTCCTGAAGGATGATGATGGAACTCGATATTCTGATTCAAGGATGATTTTTATTTCCAAGTAAAATACAACCGGCTTCGACTTCATGGAGTCTTCCTCAGGTATAATGTCATGCATATAAACAGATCTATCTGAACACATTTTATAGCAGATATGCCTGGATGTCACTTTGGGTGGGGGTTGAAAGATCTGTTTTGTTTTCAGCCCCCACCCAAACTGACATGCAGGGATAGCTGCTATAAAATGTGTTCAGATAGATCTGTTTATATGCATGACATTGTACCTGAGGAAGACTCCAAGAAGTCGAAACCGGTTGTATTTTACTTTGAAATAAAAATCATCCTTGAATCAGAATATCGAATTCCATCATCATTAGTGTTGAGCGATACTGTCCGATACTTGAAAGTATCGGTATCGGATAGTATCGGCCGATACCCGAAAAGTATCGGATATCGCCGATACCGATACCCGATACCAATACAAGTCAATGGGACACCAAGTATCGGAAGGTATCCTGATGGTTCCCAGGGTCTGAAGGAGAGGAAACTCTCCTTCAGGTCCTGGGATCCATATTAATGTGTAAAATAAAGAATTAAAAAAAAAATATTGATATACTCACCTCTCCTGAGGCCCCTGGACATCACCGCTGGTAACCGGCAGCCTTCTTTGCTTAAAATGAGCGCGTTTAGGGCCTTCCATGACGTCACGGCTTCTGATTGGTCGCGTGCCGCTCATGTGACCGCCACGCGACCAATCACAAGCCGCGACGTCATTCTCAGGTCCTAAATTCCTAGAATGAGGCGTTTAGGGCCTGACAATGACGTCACGGCTTGTGATTGGTCGCGTGGTGGTCACATGAGCGGCACGCGACCAATCAGAAGCCGTGACGCCATGGAAGGCCCTAAACGCGCTCATTTTAAGCAAAGAAGGCTGCCGGTTACCAGCGGTGATGTTCAGGGGCCTCCGGAGAGGTGAGTATATCAATATTTTTTATTTTAATTCTTTTTTTACACAGTAATATGGATCCGATACCGATTCCCGATACCACAAAAGTATCGGAACTCGGTATCGGAATTCCGATACCGCAAGTATCGGCCGATACCCGATACTTGCGGTATCGGAATGCTCAACACTAATCATCATCCTTCAGGAGCGCATATTGCTGGGAGAAATATTTACAAAGTGTTATCGCCTATGAAAGCACTGTTCAGTGTGCTCATCAGTTCCCAGATCTCTGCAGCAAACTGAATGGAAAGAGGAATGGAGTGATCCATGGATTGGATCTATACGCAGTATCTCAAGACACCAAAAAGGTGAGTGGATTCACACTGAGTACACACCTTTGGAACCTAACTGCTAGGAGAATATCCAATAAAGGAAGACCACCTATGCCAAGCATGGTATCCATCCACAAACAGCTGTTTCGGGGTTTTTGCCCCTCATCAGTGTGGAGTAGGAAACTGGCTATTAGGAGCAGTGCCTGGTGAAAGGCTATGAAGGAACAGATGAATGACCTCGGGGAGACCAAAACATCCAACACTGCGGAGACACCATCACGTGTTTCTCAATGCAGTGATCCAGAACACTGCCCCCATCCCTTATGGGAAATATGCAAATGCATGTAAAGTAAGCTGCGGAGACACCATCACGTGTTTCTCAACGCAAGCAATGAATAGCCAGGCCTTTCTCCAGGAAGGAACAACCACGGGAAGGGCAGCATCCAATAAAGGAGAATATCCAATAAAGGAAGACCACCTATGCCAAGCATGGTATCCATTTACAAACAGCTGTTTTGGGGTTTTTGCCCCTCATCAGTGTGGAGTAGGAAACTGGCTATTAGGAGCAGTGCCTGGTGAAAGGCTATGAAGGAACAGATGAATGACCTCGGGGAGACCAAAACATCCAACACTGCGGAGACACCATCACGTGTTTCTCAACGCAGTGATCCAGAACACTGCCCCCATCCCTTATGGAAAATATGCAAACACATGTAAAGTAAGCTGCGGAGACACCATCACGTGTTTCTCAACGCAAGCAATGAATAGCCAGGCCTTTCTCCGGGAAGGAACAACCACGGGAAGGGCAGCATCCAATAAAGGAGAATATCCAATAAAGGAAGACCACCTATGCCAAGCATGGTATCCATCCACAAACAGCTGTTTCGGGGTTTTTGCCCCTCATCAGTGTAGAGTAGGAAACTGGCTATTAGGAGCAGTGCCTGGTGAAAGGCTATGAAGGAACAGATGAATGACCTCGGGGAGACCAAAACATCCAACACTGCGGAGACACCATCACGTGTTTCTCAACGCAGTGATCCAGAACACTGCCCCCATCCCTTATGGGAAATATGCAAACGCATGTAAAGTAAGCTGCGGAGACACCATCACGTGTTTCTCAACGCAAGCAATGAATTATAAAATCAAAGACAATGGCATACCACGGATACCCTGGAGGCAAAACCAACGAGTTTTGAAAATTAGGTCTTAGTCATGGTTTTGCATTCAGGGTATCCGTGGTATGCCATTGTCCTTGCTTTTATCATGACAATACAATAAACGTTAAGTTTTATTCATAAAGTCCATCACTGGAGAAAACTTCCTTTTTCTTTTTCTATGGGCTCTCCTCCATTACTCAGGCTATCCAAGCAGGGCATGTCTTCATCTTTCCTGGACAGTTTTCCAGGTGGATCCTGGTTGGTGGATCCTACTCTATGATGTCTATACATTACAATAGGGCATACAGACCCAAGTTACAGTGCACATTTTCTAAAAAGATTTTATGCAGTTGCACAAATCTCTTTATTGGTTTGCTGCGTTGTATCAGTCTTGGCCCAGGCTCTTTAGCTCATTGAGTATTGTCAGAGCTGGATATAATTATACTGACTTGTCAGCTTAGAGCAGGACTAGATATGAACAGGTTTACAGACTGCGAATATAAAAAAGGGCGTTTTTATTCATTGTATTTCTTGACCCCCTTTTATAGTGATCAAATGGTCCCACAGGCTTCAGACATAAGTGTGGATATGTAAGTGAGAAATGTACTTTGTTGCCCAACCCCTTTTAGCTACATTAATGTAAAACTGTAAAATCCCTTTAAAGGATGTCTCATTCTCCGTCATGTGTACATTTCTAGGTTTACTCTGCTATTACAAATGCCTCCAAGGTTTGTATAATTGAATAGTAAAATGGGAAATTTGTCATTTTCCAGCGAATCCAAGAAAACCACTCATCAGCTAATAATGGAACGAATGTGTCATAGAGATTCCATGACTTTCTCCTGTACAAAATGATAAAATCTTGTGATCCAAGTACTTACATAATGCTGGTTTACTAGACGCTTGAGCTTCTAGTGCTCCTGTGAATGAGTCGCTGTTATGTAGGTTTTTCCTGCGGAGTGGCTAAAACAGAATGTTCCCAATAAAAGCTGCTGGAAGAAACATCTGCGGCGTTTGTGCACTTTCACCTCTGAGAGTTTTGATTTTTTTTTGCAAATAATGAAAAAGTAAGAAAGTTTTGAGGAAAAAATAACTTTCCCATAGTCTCTGATGCAAAAGCTAATCCCACACATAATTTCTTGTCGCCATTGGTCTTTTTGCTCTGTTATTTTAACTTAATAGAGACTGTCTGTATTTAGAAATGACTGCTCTTGGTTTAGTCTGGTGGATAGTATCATAGATACCGTCTTATTAAGAAGATGAGAATCACTATTTTGATAAAAACTCACAGAAATCCCGAAAATAGATTAACAAATAATCTGAAGACTAACTTGCAGAGGACAGGGCAACATCTACCATGTCGTGAGATGAGCCTCAGTCAAGCAGTGATCTGTGGTTTCTCTCTCGGGGCAACAGAATCCTCCCAATACTAGTCAGGTAGCCACAGCGTTATTATTAGAAATGGGCGGACCCCTGGACGTTCGGGTTTGACCGAACAGTTAAAAAAAGTTTGGGTTCGTGTACCAGAACGGTACCCAGATGACACATCACCGCTAGTCACTGACACTGCGCTCGCAGCAGCTCATTCACCAGTGGTTCTCAACCTGGACGGTCGCATCTTGGCACCGTCCAGGTTGAAAACGTTTGTCCACAGACATGGATTACGGCATGGGTCAGAACAGCGGTAGGTGAGGGATATGGTTGTTTTCTTATTTTTATTTAACTACAGGAGACCATGGCTTCAGTGGAATGGGCGTTAGGGGAGTATAATTGTAAGAAAAGAAAACAGTAGCCAGCTCACCACTAATCACCGCAGGTGCACGGAACTTCGTTGCAGGGAAACGAGTAGATCATCAAGGAAAAAAAAGGGGTTGAGTTCCAGCTCCTTTAAAAATTCATAAGTCTTAAATGAAATCCAATAAAATTCATATGAACATGAACAAGGTATCAAAAAACTCCCTCCGGTGGGTGCCCTCCAGCATGAGAGGCTAAACGGCAACGCGTTTCGATCAAACGATCTTTATCAAAGCCATATCATGCACTGAATGTGCTGCTCTATATGCTGGATCTCACCCAATCAGATTCTTAGAGCAGATCACATGACAATTTAGTAAGGTCCTACCATAAAAACATTATTAACACTTTATATCTTAATAAAATATACACTTCCTACTCAGCAATAATGTAACATAGTCTCATAACGTTTATTTAGTCCTATTGGGAAACGGGTATTGAGATGGAAAATCCAATACGCTTCTCGCGTAAGGAGACGTCTCCTGTTGTCCCCACCACGAGGAGACATGTTAACCTGTTCGATTCCCTGAGCCTGAAAACATGCAGTACTGCGCGCATGGTAAGTGACAAAATGCCTAGATGCTGCCGATATAGTTCTGTTACTACTCTGCGTGTTGCCTATGTCATACAAATGTTCCCGGATGCGTGTTTTTAGTTTTCTGGTCGTGCAACCCACATAAGATAGGTTGCACTCACTACAGTTGATTTTATACACTACATTGCTAGAATTGCAATTGATATATTGCTTAATATGAAATTTCATTGTTGCATCCGCATTGTGAAAGACTTTAGCGACAACAGCTTGTTTGCAGGTGCTGCAATTATTTGTACCACACCTAAAAAAAACCGGATAATTTAACCATGTTTTATTAAATTTCGTTCCCTCTGCCCGAAACATGCTAGAAGCTATTTTATTGCCGATAGTTGGCGCTCTCCTTGATACCACATTTATACCGGATTGTAAAATATCATACAATTGAGGATCCTCATGGAGAATGGGCAAGTATCTGTAAATGATATCTTTCATTTTTGTAAATTGTGGACTATACTGGAAACATATGTACGGTTTATTTTTTCTCTCCGTATCTATGTTTCTATGTGTGGTTATCATATCTCTACGATTTTTTCTTTCTACAATCCTTTTAGCCCGATTAATTGTCCATTGAGGATATTTACGATTTTTTAATTTATTTGTGATCTGCTCAAATTCTCCATGTAGATCTTCCTGCCGGTTACAGTTTCGCTTTATCCTGGTGAATTCACCCACCGGAATTGATTCAATTGTATGTCTGCTGTGGCTACTGCCAGCATGTAGGATGGTGTTACCTCTTATTGGTTTGTGGTGCGTTTTGGTGGTAATATTTTGGTCCGTATTTCCCGTAAGTTCCAAGTCCAAAAAGGAAATGTTGTTACCATCCCATTTGTGTGTAAATCTGATGTTATAGTCATTAGTATTGAGATAATCCACGAAGTGTGGTATGGCAGACACATCCCCCCCCCCCCAAATAATGAGGGTATCATCTATGTATCTGCCATACCACACCACATGATCCAGAAACGGATTGGCCACAGAGAAAATAAATTCCATCTCCCAAAAGGCCATGACCAAGTTTGCCAAAGAGGGTGAGTATTTAGCACCCATAGCCACTCCGGCTTGTTGCAAAAAAAACTGGCCATTAAAAGAAAAAAAATTGCTTGTCATTAAAAATTGTACCACCGTAAGCAAATACCCAATTAAATCCTCGGAATAATTACTAAATTTTTCCAGATGATACTGTACCGCTCTTATTGCCAGACTATGGGGAATACAGGTATATAAAGATATGACATCACAACATAACCAGGAATAGTTGGCATGCCATATCTTATTATCCAAACTGCATAAAACCTCCTTGGAATCTCTAATATATCCCGGAGTGCGTTTCACCAGAGGCTGAAGAAGTGAATCCACCCATTGGCAGAGTCTTTCATTGCATGAGCCAATTCCAGATACTATTGGACGCATTGGAGGGATGTCCTCTTTTTTGTGTATTTTGGGTACCCCATATATAATGGGGAGAGTTGGATTTTCCACCCTGAGGTATTCTACTTGTTTTTTGGTTAATACCCCTAGATTTTCACCCTCTAATATAATTAAATCCCTCTTTTTCATGATTTCTCGGGATGGATTTTGTGCCAATTTTTTGTATGTATTTTGGTCAGACAATAGATCTAACATTTTACTATGGTAATCTGCTGTATTCAATACCACCACCACTCCTCCTTTATCTGACATTTTTATAGTAAGATCTGTCATTTCTTTGAGTTCTTTAATTGCACTCTGAAGTTTTTTGGGTATATTACTCTGATTGCTTCCATTAGTTTTCTTATCATTATAGAGTCGTCGTAATTCCCTCTCTACACTATCTTGAAATCGGTCCATGCATTCTGATCTGGCCTGTACTGGATAATAATATGGATTCCTGGTGATAAAATCCTGAGAGACATTTACCCGATCTTTATCCGACAATATTTCAGAACCAAGATCCTGTAGTGAGACCAATGCCACCTGTTCTCTAAATTCCATACCCGAAAATTCATTATCTATTCTATGCGACACAATAGTTTCCTCCTGATTTTGTTCACGTTCTAAACTATCCCCACATCGAAAATGCTTTTTAACAGTCAAATTACGTATGAATTTATTAGTGTCCATAATGGCTGAAAACAAATCAAAATCCTGATCCGGGACAAAATTAAGACCCAGAGATAAGACTTGGGTCTGATTGGATGTCAGAGGCTTAGACGATAGATTCAGCACATTGGTGTATTCACTTATTTCCTGTGCAGTTTTTTGTTGCGTGTTGTCATCCCTCCTTCGTCTGTGCTTTCTTCCCCCCCGCTTTTTAAGTTTTTTGTCTGGCGGTGATTATTTTTAAAAACACCTGCCCTGTTTTCATTGAGGGAAATGTCTGACGCACTGCCTTGATTGTCTGACGAATCCGGGTCTAAAGAAGTGAAATACACGTGCGGTTTGGTTACTTTCTTTTTATAGCTTTTACGCTTGTAATAAGTCTGACTCTATTTTAATATAGACTTAGGGGTTTTATTTTCATTAGTCCAATTACCCCAATCATACACCTTATTATTCTGATAATCTTTGGAGTCTCTGGTGAATTTCCTTTTTTTGCGCTCCCTGATTTGTTCCTCCAAAGCAACTGTTCTTTCATTGATTTTTTTCATCAGTATATCAAATTGTGCATTTGTTCTATGCTCTTCCAACCATGAATTAGTTTCATCTAACTCCTGTTGAATGTTTTTTAATTATGGTAGGACCTTACTAAATTGTCATGTGATCTGCTCTAAGAATCTGATTGGGTGAGATCCAGCATATAGAGCAGCACATTCAGTGCATGATATGGCTTTGATAAAGATCGTTTGATCGAAACGCGTTGCCGTTTAGCCTCTCATGCTGGAGGGAACCCACTGGAGGGAGTTTTTTGATACCTTGTTCATGTTCATATGAATTTTATTGGATTTCATTTAAGACTTATGAATTTTTAAAGGAGCTGGAACTCAACCCCTTTTTTTTCCTGGAGTATAATTGTGTTTGTTATTTTTAAATAAAAATGTAAAAGTGTGTTTATTTCAAATAAAAGACTTTATACTTGCTTTGTGTTAATTTACAATATGACTATAGGATTAGTAATGGATAGGTGTCTTATAGACACCTCTCCATTCTAAGCCATGGGCTTGATGTCACCAGACAATACAAAGGTGACATCAACCCCACAAATAGGAACCCCACTTGCCACCGCCACAGGGCAAATGGGAAGATCCGGGTAAAGCACCAGAATTGGCACATCTAATACATGTGCCTTTTCTGGGCGGCTGCGGGCTGCTATTTTTAGGCAGGGGGACAAGATCCATGGCCCGTTACCAGTCTGAGAATACCAACCCCAGTTGTCTGCTTTAGCTTGGCTGGTTGTCAAAAATGGGTGGGATCCCACATCATTTTTTTTCAATGATTTATTTAAATAATTAAAAAAAACAGGGTGGGGACCCCTCTATGGCCGTGGTTACACCTGTGAGAAACTTGCATGAGTCTCACGTCTCAATGCCCATCACAGCTGCCACCACTTGGGATCGGAGTGTGCGGCTGCATGTATTTTTATGTAGCTGAGCGCACCGCTCCAAGTGCTGACGGCAATGCCAGGTATTGAGACGCAAGACTCGTGCGAGTTTCTTGCAAGTGTGACCCCGGTCTCTTCTTGATAACCAGCCTTGATAATGCTGACAGCTGAGGGTTGCAGCCCACAGCTGTCAGTTTTCCCTGGCTGGTTATCAAAAATATAGGGGAATCGACACTAGGATTTTTTAAAAAAATATATTAATTTAGAGCGCATGCGGTGGCTACTTCCATCAGTATTCCCAGCAGTAGTCCCAACAGCCAACGCCAATGTCCGGAGATAAACCTTTTACTTTCGATCACAACTGCTGGCTCATGCTCTCATTTGACAGCGTGGGGACCGCAGCTCTCTGAATGATTATACCGCCGATCAGAAGCAGTTTTTGCCGACAGCGTGAGAAACACCTGGTGTTTGGGGGTAGCCAAATAGTAACATGGACTTCCTGTTGAAGTTGCCTTAGATATGTAATTTGGATCATTGTTATGTTGTAAACGTGATTCTCTAGGGCACACAGTGAGGGTAGCGTCTTCTCTTTCAATGAAAAGCAGTATATCTGTGAATTCATGATACTTTGAAATGTAGCATCGCCCATAATACCAGCATTGCTCATGTACCTGTGGCACCCCAGAGTCCTGGTCGTCACAGTGGCATTGCTTTCCTCACAGGGAGAGTGATGTTACTCTTGGAGGCAAGGAAGGTCACCAGGTAAACACAAGCATGCAACATGTTCACACTCCAAGCCAAAAGGGGGAGCTTTTGATCCTATTCCTAGGTGACTCCCCTATATATATTGTGGTTTGGAGGGAAAGTGAGTTAGTTCCTGTCTGAGAGACAGAGGGAAAGGAAGCAGAGGGGCCGTGCAGCCATGAGAAAGTGCTGCAGCCCCTGGACAGAGATAACACTGAAAGAAGAACAGATTGTAGTGAGCATGTAGGAAAGAGAGGCACAGGCGAGTGACACCTGGGAAGGACAGCAGCGAGCAGACTATCTCCCTGGCAAAGCGCAGCCACAGGTAGCCGGAAGACCAAGGCTTTTGTGGGACTCTAAGACACATAGCAGAAACCGGCAGGACAGCTGGATTATGTATCACCTGTTCGCCCTAACACCCAGGAGACACAGTGACACATAGAGCCCGGGTCGTGATAGAGATCCTGTAAAAAGACTCGAGTCACCTGTCATATGGGTTTGTGTCCTAACCTATATGGGGGACAGAGAAAAGAACTGTGATGACCTTATCAGAAGCCATAGGTAGTAAGGGACTACATTACCACCACACTAGAAGGAAGGCTTTAATCTCCACCTGGAAAAGGGGACTCCCAACTTGCCTCCAAGCCGGCCCGACCCTGCCTGTCCTGTGATCTGGTGCCCTGGACTGCAGTTGCCTGAAGTCTTCAGTAAACAAGGTAAAGAGACTGCAAGCCTGTGTCCTAGTTCCTTATTGCACCATTCACCATCATCTTCCATCTACACACCGGGAGCCCTGGGGATACACTTCACCTGTGGGAAGTTATACCATTTAGCTGCCATAACATCACCCCAGAGGACCCCTTAAAGCAGTGTCGGTCCCCACTGACCGAATACCAGGAACATAAACTTTAATCAATATCCCTTTTACATGGGTGCCCAGGGCCATGGACTGGGTCGCCGCCGTGACACGTCCCCTTAAGTACTGGATCTGGTACCGAGTAGCCCACAGCCCTGGCGGGCATTCCATACCAACACCATCATGTTTCACTGTAGGCACCATGCATTTTTTATTGTACTTCTCACCTTTGCGAGGCCATACATTTTTAAACCCTTCAGTTTCAGAAATATTTGTTTTGATCTCATCACTCCTGAGCAGAGACAATCCAAGGAGTCTTCATATTTTTGGTATGGACCCTGGCAAATTGTAGGTGGCTTTTTTGTGCATGAGCTTTAGGACAGGCTTTCTTCTTGGACAACACCTATGCATGCCATTCCTCTGCAGTGTACACCAAATTGTGTCAAGGGAAACACTCACCATGGTTTGGCTCTCTACTTCTTTTGCTAACAGCAGTGAACTTTCATGCCCATTTTCTTCAATCCTATTCACCAGAAGACACTCCTGCTTAAGTGGTAGCTTCCACGGTTGGCCTAAATATCTCTGTGAGATGGTTGCAGCTCCATCTTTCTAAAATGTTATAATCACTATTGCTACAGTATTCTGATTGTGAATCATCACTGATCTTCTTGTAGCCTTCACCTTCTGGCATAAATAAATTATTTTCTTGCTCAGGTCTAGTGACATTTCTCTTCCATGTGGTGCCATTGCTGGCTGCGTTTTTGCAACACAGTGTGAGTGAATTTGTTAGGAAAATTAATTTTCTGGGTGTTCAAAGTGACAAGTCTTGCTTGCAATCAATGTTCCACATCTATGAGAGAATTTTGTAGTATGGTATCCCACAGAAAATATGTTCGGGCAAATGTTTTCTAACAAATCTGTTGGGGTGTACTCATTTTTGCTGATCACTGTACATACATATGAATAATTCACTGCTGGTATCTATTTATACATGTAGCATATACAGTGGCAGATAAAAGTTTGGGTACCCCTGGTCAAAATTACTGTTATTTTGAACAGTTAAGCAAGTTGAAGATGAAATGACCTCTAGAAGGCCTAAAGTTACAGATGACACATTTCCTTTGCATTTTAGGCAAAAAAAGATATCGTAATTTTTTTACATTTTAAAAATTCCAAAAAGGAAAATGGGTCTGTGGGAAAGTTTGGGCTCCCTTGGAGATTTGTGTGCTCAGATAACTATGGTTATGGCTTGTTCACTATCATCGTTAGGAAAGGCCAGGTGATGCAAATTTCCCAGCATTATAAAAACCCTCTAAGCATTTTCAAGTTGCCCTTTCCTCAGTTCGATACGTAATTAAGAAACGGTAGTTGAAAGGAACATTGGAGGTCAAGATAAGGTCTTGAAGACCAAGCAAAATTTCATTGATTGCTTCTTGTAGGATTGCTAAAGTGACAAATCAGAACCCCCACTTCACTGCAAAAGACCTTCAGAAAGATTTAGCAGACTCTGAAATTGTGGTACATGGTTGAGTCATGCTTTTGTGGTTGTGTTGCAACCAATGGCACAAAGAACTTTTCACAGGTAGAGGGAAGAATGGATTCAATAAAATTTCAACAAATTCTTGATGCAAACATAACAACATCTGTAAAAAGCTGAAGTTTATAAGAGGATGACTTATACAAATGGATAATGATCCTAAATACACATCAAAATCCACAATAGACTATGTCTAAAGGTGCAAGCTGAAGGTTTTACACTGACCCTCACATTCCCCTGACATGAATATTATTGAAAATCTGTGTCTAGACCTCAAAATAGCAGTGCATGCAAGAAGGCCCAGGAATCTCACAGAGCTGGAGGAATTTTCCAAGGAAGAATGGATGAAAATCCCTCAAACAAAAATTGAAAGACTCTCGGCTGGCTACAAAAAGCATTTGCCAGCTGTGATACTTGCAAAAGGGAGTGCTACTAGATAGGAACCATGCAGGGTCCCCAAACTTTTTCATTGGCCTCTTTTCCTTTTTGTAATTTTTAATATGAAAAAGATAAAAATATATATAAATAGATTTTTGCCCAAAATACAAAGGAAATGTGTCATCTGTAAGTTTAGGCCCTCTGGAGATCATTTAATCTTGAACTTGCTTAATTGTTCACAATAACAGTAATTTTGACCAGGGGAGCCCAAACTTTTACAAGCCACTGTAATTATGTATATACTTGATTTACTGGTGGAATATTTTTATATATGATGTTTATTCGCAATGTTGTCACTGTGGTGATGTGGCAGTAGCGTTTTGGGCAAGAGGGTCAGGAGACTCACTGTGGCAATGTGGCAGAGCCCAGCAATGTAACACAGTAAAGAGGTTCAGGAAATCACGGTAACAAAGCTGGTCATCGGTATAGTAGGGTACCCTGCAGTATAGCAGAGATTAGTTTGTCAATGCAGAGATTTTCACAGAAGAAGTCAACAGTAATCATGTGGATGTCAACTACCTGAATACTCAGGCCGCAATGTGCCACCTGAGATGGTATATAATGGTTAGAACCCTGGAAACTTGACGTGTCTGTTAACCCAACCCGAATTATAGTACCCTGACATGCCAAGTTATAGAGATAACCGATTCCAGCAAGAGGGAGCAGCACCCATCTCTGGATCTTTGGAATTTGGAACTGTGTTTCAGAAAAATGGAGACCTAATTATTATTATTATTATTATTTATTGTTATAGCGCCATTTATTCCATGGCACTTTACATGTGAGGAGGGGTATACATAATAAAAACAAGTACAATAATCTTAAATAATACAAGTCATAACTGGTACAGGAGGAGTGAGGACCCTGCCCGCGAAGGCTCACAATCTACAAGATGCTATAAAGATATAATAATTAATACAGTATACTGAACCTAAAAGCAAAAAAGTGTAAAACTTCTCTATAATCACTCTGAGCAATCCATATAATCACATTTGATATTATAATACCGCTCGGCGACATATTTTATCACAAACATTAACATTTTACAATCTAAACCTTATAAACCCTAAATCCATGTGATTTTCATGATGTTCACTGACAGATACTTGCTATCTACGTCTATGTGCGCATTTTCTGGGCCTAAAATTTCACATCTTCATGGGACCACATATTTTACGAACATAGAAAGAGAAAAATCATGAATGGGCTTTTGTACGACTCCAGCAATTGTGTTTGTCTGTCGTACAAACATCGTGAAAAATGGTTGATGAAAAAGAAAATACATGTTGGAATTGGCTGGCAAATAATTTGCGATCCTCGGTAATAAAAGGAATATTTTTAGGGTAATTCAGGCAGTTGGTTGTTTTCTTAAGCAGCATGGTACTGCTGATGTAGGCAGGAAAGAGAAGTTCACAGCTGTCCTACCGAAGGGGAAATACCACCTGATAAAATAAACACATGCCAGGCCATAGCGCAGGAAATTAGAAAGTTCCCACTGTGACGACTGAGGAACAGACGAAATCCTGGAACACACACATACACGTATCATGTACAGAAGTATAGAGACAGCGCTAGTGTAAGATATTATACACCTGAGCAAAAGTATGTTTTAGTTGGTTCTTAGACATACTGAAAATTCAGTCCCTTTATTGGGGTCCTGAGGTTTAGAGACTTCTAGGCCTCAGCAGGTTTAATGAGCCCAGGAGTAGGGAGAAATCATTTTAAGGTTAATCTACCTATCTACCTATCTATCTATTATCTATCTACCTATCCATCTATCTATTATCTATCATCTATCTGTCTGTCTATCTATCTATCTATCTATCTATCTATCTATCTATCTATCTACCTATCCATCTATCTATTATCTATCATCTATCTGTCTATCTATCTATCTATCTATCTATCTATCTATCTATCTATCTATCTATCTATCTATTTTCTATCTATCTAATATCTATCTATTATCTATCTACCTATTATCTAATTATCCATCTATTATCTATCTATTATCTATCTACCGTATTGTTTGCACTATAAGACACACTTTTTCCCCCCAAAAAATGTGAGGAAAATGGGGGGGTGCGTCTTATAGTTGGAATGCAGGCTTACCGGCCGTGGTGTGGTGGCAGCAGAGGCGCGGGCATGATGAGGCGCAGTGAGCGGTATGGCGTGAGTGGGGTCCCTTCCACAGGTGAGGTGACGCAGCGGCCCGGTATCCAAGGTAAGCAGCAGATCCGGGTGAATCATGGCTTTATCGGTGGCGGCGCAATCTTCCGGAGGCCGCGCGTGCGCAGATGGAGATCGCGGCGGCCATCTTCCTGAAGCCGAGATCAAAATCTGTGAACTCGGCTTCAGGAAAATGGCCATTGCGATCTCCATCTGCGCATGCGCGGCCTCCCGCGGCCATTTTCCTGAAACCCCAGGAAGCAGAGCACTTCATCTGCGCACGCGCGGCATCAGGAAGATGGCCGCCGCCACCGATAAAGCCATGATTCACCCGGCTCTGCTGCTTACCTTGGATACCGGGCCGCTGCGTCACCTCACCTTTGGAAGGGACCCTGCTCACGCCATACCGCTCACTGTGCCTCATCATCCCCGCACCTCTGCCGCCGCCACAGCACTGATGCAACCCCCCATGGACACCAAGCCGTGGCGTCGCCCACCTAAACAGGAAGGGACCCTGCTCAGGTGCACGCCGTACTGCATCACCCCACCTCTTCCGACACCATGCCTCCTGTGACCCTGCTCTGCCACTGTCAGCCCTCAGGTAAAATACTGTAAATTCGGACAATAAGACAGACCCCTATCTTATAAAAAATCTTTTTTTCTGCAATTTTCACCCCAAATTTGGGGTGTGTCTTATGGTCCGGTGCGTCTTATAGTCCGAAAAATACGGTATCTGTTATTTATCACTTATCTATAATCAATTATCTATCAACTATCTATTACCTATCTATCTACTGCGACACCCACTAGGGCCGTGGGGTACTCGGAACCGGGTCAGACGGTTCTTAAAGGGGTGGTCACGACAGCAGTGACCCGGTCTGTGGCCCTGGGTGTGCAATTAAAGGGATGTAATGTGGATAATGAAGAATGGGAATAAAGTTGATATAGGAAGGAGGTTTGTACGTGACACCTGTGGTATTCGGCCAGAAATAGCCAACGCTGCAGTTCAGATCATCTGGGGCAGATGGTGATGCAGCTGAGTTGTTATAGCTCTCCACAGGCAGAGCTTAGTCCCCAAGGCAGTTAAAGAAGTGTGTGGTAAATTTATAGATGGAGAGTAGTGGTGCAGGTCGAGTGATGCAGGAAACAACTGAGAGGACACAGCAAGATACAGTCTTCACGTTTTACTCACAGTTCGGATGTTATTCCTCAGCCAGGGTGCTGTGTCCTCCAGGTCAGTGGTGCAGGAAACTCTCCAGTAACTTGGGACACTTGTCCAGAACCCCCTTTGTATGTGCCTTTCCTGGCTGTCTCACTCCCCTGGCTGCCACCTCTCCTGCCCCGCACTTCACACCCAGTGTCCCAAGCTGGTAGATGCAGGTCCTGTCGGGCGACATCTTCACTGTCCCCTTGACCATCAGTGTCCACCTTTTCAGCGAAGTAGGTGCGAGAGTGGCTGTTGCACTTACAGACAGGACAGCCTCTGGGTTACTAGTTGGGACCTGTACTTCTTCCACTAGTTCAGGGGCCGGTTCCCCTTACTGCGACCTGGTCCCTCCACCTGACGATGGTCAGTCTGGATGCGGGCCCCACGGGTGGCTTCTGCACTTCCAGTGCCCCTAGGACCCCTTCATTCTCTCTGGGAGCTTCTTTCCTTTCTCTCTCTTCAGACTGTCAGGAGCTTCAGACCCACATGTCTGCTCTGCTCCACACTCTCATCAACTCTCTAACTTACTAACTCTCTCCTCCCCTTTCCCCACTTTCTCCACCCACACCTTCTACATAATCCCTCCTTGGTCTGGGGAGGTCTAGTGTTGGGTGTGTTAGGGTTCTGTACAGTGTCCCCTCCTTACCATAGAGTTGAGGCACCACACCTCTGGCTGAGATGCAGTACCTCTGTGGCGACTGTACCCTCAGGAGCACCACACTATTATCTATCTATCTATCTATCTATCTATCTATCTATCTATCTAGCAATCATCTATGTATTATCTAGCTTGAGAAAGGTTGGTCATAGTCGAAACATTGCCACACCACATGGGCTAATAAAGTCCACTTTTTTCATCATTTATTGGAATGCTGCCTCCTTTTTTCTTTTTTATTATTTATACAAATTGGATATTTGCTTGGAGGGCCCTGCACCCTGAATTCATTTATACGGTACTGTTCCATGCAGAGTGTACATTAATGAGAAAAAAATTAACTTTTTTGAATTTACCAAATGGCTGCAATGAAACAAAGAGTGAAAAATTTAAAGGGGTCTGAATACTTTCAGTACCTACCTACTGTATCTATCTATCTATCTATTGATCTTCTATTATCTATCTATCATCTATCTATCTATTATTTATTATCTAGCAATCTATCTATCTATCTATTATTCCAAAAATTGAGGCAGCACACCATCCAAGATCCAAGACAAAAGTGCTTAGTTTAATTGCCCATCTCAGTGACATTTCGGCTCATGTTGAGTCTTTTTCAAGCAATACATAAGTGCACAAACAGGATATTTATAGCATACAAGTGATTAAGTGTTCTTAATAGCAATTACATTAAAAAGAGTATGACAGCTCAGCAGATACTATAGAATTTATTCTTAAACTTTTGGAGGTTGTACTTTACAATAATTATTTTCTGTTTAGAGATGAATATTTTATGCAAATAAGGGGAACGGGAATGGGTGCCAATATGGCACCTGCCTATGCAAATTTGGTTATGACAGCCATGGAGGAGGACCTTGTCTATGTGTCCCACCATTTCAGTAAAGTTTTGGAATGGTGGCAATACATAGACGATGTCTTCCTCCTATGGAAAGGGACAGCTGTTCAACTAGAATGCTTTGGAATGTTTTTGATCAGTTTAAATGAAGATATAAAATTCACACTGGTGTATTCGAAGAAGGAAATACAATTCCTGGATATATTAGGAAAATGTGAAGATAACAAAAATTTCAGTAGATAATTTCATAAGTCCACTGATAAGAACAATTTACTGAAATATGAAAGTCATCATTCCCGTAGATTGATAGAAGCTTTACCACATAGTCAATATCTACGTGCTAAAAGCATAGTTAGTGATAATGAGGTATTGGAGTCAGGGCTAGAGTCAGCACCCGGCATACCCGGACAATTGTCAGGGCCCTGGCGAGACGGGGGCCCATTTACGGTAGTAACGGTTGGTTCACAAGTAGTACTGTACACTCACACACTCCACACAGACACACTTATGCCGTTATGCGCTCCTGGAGGGGCCCCGCTGACGCTGTGCTGTTGTGTGACACAGCATGACAGTCTCCCAGCCAGGACTCGGAGATGGAGCACATCCATCATCACCGCCCCACGCCGCTGCAGGAATACTCACCTCTGGGACCGTCAACATGGATACGCAGTCACTTCCGGCCGGGTGAGAGCTCATCATCCTAAGAGCTCAGAAAAGAGATCCTGTCATGCACGTCCTCCACCGTCCAGGTCCAGACGTCCAGCGGCAGCGCAGGTGCAGCGCCAAGCAGAAAGACGAGCAGGAGGCAGGAGCAGCACTGCAGTCAGGTGCACGGATGGTGCATCCAGTCTCTGTCCCTGTGTCCACAACGGAAGCAACGGCGAAGTGAAGCAGTGAGTGAAGAGTGAGTCTTCCTTCCAAGTTCCTGGTGGTCACAATGCATAGCGGGGGCGGGGGGATGCAGCCTGCTGGGAGTGGATCATCATGCCTGGTCTCTGCTCTGTGCAACTTGCAACACAGACAGTACTGTCTCTGTCTGGGACTTGTTCAACAATATGGTATGTTAGCGATGCTGGGACTTGTAGTCCTAGACTGTCTGTCTATACTAAATGGCTGGCTGAGTTATATACTACGTACGTGGGCTGTGTTATATGTCATGATTTCCCAATGGCAGGGAAATAAAAAAAAATAACAAAACAGACTAGCTCTCGGGTGATGGAAACTAAAGTTGACCGTGACCTGAACCTGACACAACACTTGAAGTAGCCAGGGAGTGTTCCTACGATGCCCTAGACACCACGCGCCAGCCGGAGATCTAACTACCCCTATCAGAGGAATATACAGGCCTGTCTTACCTCCAGAGAAGTACCCCAAAAAGGAGATAGCAGCCCCCCACAGATATTGACGGTGAGTTAAGAGGAAATGACATACGTAGGATGAACAGCAGGTTTAGTACAGAGAGGTCCGCTTTCTAGATAGCAGAAGGATAGGAAAGTGTTACTTCACGGTCAACTTAAAACCCTACACAAAAACACCATCCTGAAATTACTTTAAAACTCCAGTGACAACTCATGCCACTGGAGTGGCAATTTCAGTCCACAAGAGCTTCCAGCTGCAGATAGTCACATTACTGCAAGCTGGACAAGAAGTTAACATAAACTCAAAACAAATTCAACTTAGCTGAACAGGAACTTGAGGCAGGAGAATGCAACAGAATGCTACTGATACATTGTTGGCCGGCATAGGACTAACAGCCAAGCAGCCTTAAATAGGAAACTCCTCTAACGGGTGGCAACAGGTGAGCAGAGATAGCAGAAAGCACACAAGTGGCACTACCATCAAACACCACCGGGGGAGCCCACAAACAGAATTCACAACAGTACCCCCCCCTTAAGGAGGGGGCACCGAACCCTCACCAGAACCACCAGGGCGATCTGGATGAGCACTATGAAATGCACGAACCAAATCAGGAGCATGAACATCGGATGCTGTCACCCAGGAATTATCCTCCTGACCATAGCCCTTCCACTTAACCAGATACTGAAGTTTCCGTCTGGAAACACGGGAGTCCAAGATCTTTTCCACCACATACTCCAATTCACCCTCGACCAGCACAGGAGCAGGAGGATCAGCAGAAGGAACAACCGGCACCTCATACCTCCGCAATAATGACCGATGAAAAACATTATGAATAGTAAAAGATGCTGGGAGGTCCAAACGAAAGGACACAGGATTAAGCACCTCCAGAATCTTATAAGGGCCGATAAACCGAGGCTTAAACTTAGGAGACGAGACCTTCATAGGAACAAATCGAGAAGACAGCCACACCAGGTCCCCAACACAAAGACGAGAACCAGCACGCCGATGACGATTAGTGAACTGCTGAGTCCTCTCCTGGGACAACCTCAGATTGTCCACAACCTGTCCCCAAATCTGATGCATCCTATTCACCACGGAATCCACTCCAGGACAATCCGAAGGCTCCAATTGACCGGACGAAAAACGAGGATGAAACCCCGAATTACAAAAAAATGGAGAAACCAAAGTGGCAGAACTGGCCCGATTGTTAAGGGCAAACTCTGCCAACGGCAAAAAATCAATCCAATCATCCTGATCAGCGGACACAAAACACCTCAGGTAAGTCTCCAAAGTCTGATTAGTACGCTCAGTCTGGCCATTAGTCTGAGGATGGAATGCAGACGAAAAAGACAAATCAATGCCCATCCTGGCACAGAACGCCCGCCAAAATCTAGACACAAACTGAGTACCCCTATCAGACACTATATTCTCAGGAATACCATGCAAACGCACCACATTCTGAAAAAATAGAGGAACCAGCTCAGAGGAGGAGGGCAACTTGGGCAAGGGTACCAAATGAACCATCTTGGAAAAACGGTCACACACCACCCAGATGACAGACATCCTACGAGAAACAGGAAGGTCAGAAATAAAGTCCATAGAGATGTGCGTCCAAGGCCTCTTAGGAATAGGCAAGGGCAACAACAACCCACTAGCCCGAGAACAGCAAGGCTTGGCCCGAGCACAAACATCACAAGACTGCACAAACATACGCACATCTCGAGACAAGGAAGGCCACCAAAAGGACCTAGACACCAAATCCCTGGTGCCAAAAATTCCAGGATGACCTGCCAACGCGGAAGAATGAACCTCCGAAATAACTCTACTGGTCCAGTCATCAGGGACAAACAGTCTACCAGGCGGACAACGATCAGGCCTATCCACCTGAAACTCCTGCAATGAGCGTCGCAGGTCTGGGGAGACAGCTGACAATATCACCCCATCCTTCAGGATGCCAGTAGGTTCGGAATCACCAGGCGAGTCAGGCTCAAAACTCCTAGAGAGGGCATCCGCCCTCACATTTTTAGAACCAGGCAGATATGAAACCACAAAGTTAAATCGGGAGAAAAATAACGACCAGCGCGCCTGTCTAGGATTCAGACGCCTGGCTGACTCAAGATAAATCAGATTCTTGTGATCAGTCAAGACCACCACCTGGTGTCTAGCACCCTCAAGCCAATGACGCCACTCCTCAAATGCCCACTTCATGGCCAAGAGCTCCCGATTTCCAACATCATAATTTCGCTCAGCGGGTGAAAACTTCCGAGAAAAAAACGCACATGGTCTTCTTACTGAGCAGTCAGGACCTTTCTGCGACAAAACTGCCCCTGCTCCGATCTCGGAAGCATCCACTTCAACCTGGAAAGGGAGCGACACATCAGGCTGGCGCAACACAGGAGCAGAAGAAAAGCGGCGCTTAAGCTCCCGAAAGGCCTCCACAGCCGCAGAGGACCAATTAGCAACATCAGCACCCTTTTTAGTCAAATCAGTCAAAGGTTTAGCAATGGCAGAAAAACCAGCTATGAATCGGCGATAGAAATTAGCAAATCCCAAAAATTTCTGAAGACTCTTCAGAGAAGTAGGTTGTATCCAGTCACAAATAGCCTGAACCTTAGCAGGGTCCATTTCCATAGATGAAGGGGAAAAAATATATCCCAAAAAGGAAATTCTCTGAACCCCAAAAATACACTTTGAGCCCTTCACAAAAAGAGAATTAGCCCGCAAAACCTGAAAAACTCTCCTGACCTGTTGAACATGAGATTCCCAGTCCTCCGAAAAAATCAGAATATCATCCAGATACACAATCATAAATTTATCCAGATATTCACGGAAAATATCGTGCATAAAGGACTGAAAAACGGAAGGGGCATTCGCGAGACCGAAAGGCATTACCAAATACTCAAAATGGCCTTCAGGCGTATTAAATGCGGTCTTCCACTCATCCCCCTGCTTAATCCGCACCAAATTATACGCACCACGAAGATCGATCTTAGTAAACCACTTGGCCCCCTTTATGCGAGCAAACAGATCAGTCAGTAAAGGCAAAGGGTACTGGTATTTAACTGTAATCTTATTCAGAAGTCGATAGTCGATACAAGGTCTCAATGAACCATCCTTTTTACCCACAAAGAAAAAACCTGCCCCTAGTGGAGACAAAGAGGGGCGAATATGACCCTTTTCCAAAGATTCTCTGATATACTCCCGCATAGCAGCATGTTCAGGTACAGACAAATTAAACAAACGACCTTTAGGAAATTTACTACCGGGAATCAACTCGATAGCGCAGTCACACTCTCTGTGAGGAGGGAGAGAATCAATTTTAGGCTCCTGAAAGACATCATGAAAATCTGACAGAAATGCTGGGATCTCAGAGGGAGTAGATGAAGAAATGGGAACCAAAGGAGCATCCCCATGAATCCCCCGACATCCCCAGCTCAACACAGACATTGATCTCCAGTCCAAGACTGGATTATGAATTCGTAACCAAGGTAATCCAAGCACTAAAACATCATGTAAATTGTATAACACAAGGAAACGAATAATCTCCTGATGGTCTGGGGTAAGATGCATAGTCACTTGTGTCCAGTATTGTGGTTTATTGCTAGCCAAAGGTGTAGAATCAATACCCTTTAGGGGTATAGGAACTTCCAGAGGCTCTAAATCAAACCCACAACGCTTGGCAAAGGACCAATCCATGAGACTCAGAGCGGCACCAGAATCCACATAAGCATCCACGGTAACAGATGATAATGTACAAATCAATGTCACGGACAAAATAAATTTAGACTGCAAGGTACCCATAGAAGAAGATTTATCAACCTTCTTATCAACCTTTTTTATGCGTTTAGAGCATGCTGATATAACATGAGCTGGATCCCCACAGTAGAAGCACAACCCATTTTTACGCCTGTAATTCTGTCGTTCGCCTCTAGACAGAACACTATCACATTGCATATGCTCTGGTGCCTCTTCATAGGTCACCGCCAAATGGTGCACAGGTTTTTGCTCAGAGGATACCGCCAAATGGTGCACAGGTTTGCGCTCCCGTAAACGCCGATCAATCTGGATAGCCAATTTCATGGCATCATTCAGACCTGTAGGCACAGGGAACCCCACCATGACATCCTTCACGGCATCAGAGAGACCCTCTCTGAAATTCGCTGCTAGAGCGCACTCATTCCATTTAGTAAGCACCGACCATTTACGAAATTTTTGGCAGTATATCTCAGCTTCGTCTTGCCCTTGGGAAAGAGCTATTAAAGCCTTCTCAGCCAAAATCTCTAAATTAGGTTCTTCATAAAGCAACCCCAAAGCCAGAAAAAACGCATCCACATTTAGTAACGCAGGATCCCCTGGCGATAATGCAAATGCCCAATTTTGTGGGTCACCCCGCAGTAGAGAAATAACAATTTTAACCTGTTGTGCAGGATCACCAGCGGAGTGAGATCTCAGAGACAAAAACAATTTGCAATTCTCTTTGAAATTCAAAAAACGGGATCTGTCTCCGGTAAAATATTCAGGCATAGGGATCTTAGGTTCAGACATTGGAGCACGTATAACAAAATCTTGTAAGTTCTGAACCTTTGTAGCAAGGTTATTCAAACCTGCAACCAGACTCTGTGGATCCATGATTCAAACAGGTGTAACCAAAGCCATTCAGAGATTAAGAGGAGAGGAAAAAAAAAAAAAGGCTGAAGACTGCAGTTTAAGCAAGAAGTACAAATGAGCAAACTAAGGAGCAGTTTCAAACACAATAGAGAAAAAAAAAACTTTTCTAATCCTTTCCTGCTTTAGTGCATGGTTTTAACACATGGCCGGCCAAACTGTCATGATTTCCCAATGGCAGGGAAATAAAAAAAAATAACAAAACAGACTAGCTCTCGGGTGATGGAAACTAAAGTTGACCGTGACCTGAACCTGACACAACACTTGAAGTAGCCAGGGAGTGTTCCTACGATGCCCTAGACACCACGCGCCAGCCGGAGATCTAACTACCCCTATCAGAGGAATATACAGGCCTGTCTTACCTCCAGAGAAGTACCCCAAAAAGGAGATAGCAGCCCCCCACAGATATTGACGGTGAGTTAAGAGGAAATGACATACGTAGGATGAACAGCAGGTTTAGCACAGAGAGGTCCGCTTTCTAGATAGCAGAAGGATAGGAAAGTGTTACTTCACGGTCAACTTAAAACCCTACACAAAAACACCATCCTGAAATTACTTTAAAACTCCAGTGACAACTCATGCCACTGGAGTGGCAATTTCAGTCCACAAGAGCTTCCAGCTGCAGATAGTCACATTACTGCAAGCTGGACAAGAAGTTAACATAAACTCAAAACAAATTCAACTTAGCTGAACAGGAACTTGAGGCAGGAGAATGCAACAGAATGCTACTGATACATTGTTGGCCGGCATAGGACTAACAGCCAAGCAGCCTTAAATAGGAAACTCCTCTAACGGGTGGCAACAGGTGAGCAGAGATAGCAGAAAGCACACAAGTGGCACTACCATCAAACACCACCGGGGGAGCCCACAAACAGAATTCACAACAGTTATATACTACATCACGGCCCGGGCCTGTGCTATATACTACATGGGTGGCTGTGTTATATACTACGTGGGTGGCTGTGTTATATACTGCGTGGGCTGTGCTATATACTGCATGGCCTGTGATATATACTGCGTGGGCTGTGTTATATACTGCATGGGCTGTGTTATATACTGCGTGGGCTGTGTTATATTACTGCGTGGGCTGTGTTATATTACTGTGTGGGCTGTGTTATATTACTGCGTAGGCTGTGTTATATTACTGCGTGGGCTGTGCTATATACTGCGTGCCGGGCTGTGCTATATACAACGTGGCTGTGTGATATACTACGTGGCTGTGTGATATACTACGTGGCTGTGTGATATACTACGTGGCTGTGTGATATACTACGTGGGCTGTTATATACTACATGGCTGTGTATTATATACTACGTGGCTGTGTATTACTGTATATACTACGTGGGCTGTGTTATATGCTATGTGGCTGTGCTATATGCTGCGTGGCTGTGCTATATTTCTCTGCTGTATCTGTGCATCATGAATCGTGGTATGTGTTAAAGGGGGGGGCCCACTGAGACTCTTTCGCTTTCAGAAACCTGGAGCCGGCCCTGATTGGAGTCCTCTTTTAAAATGATGACAAAAAAAATTCAAACAGAGAAACTATCCTGGTAAGGTTCTAAAAAAATGGAAAGATAAAGTAAAGGAAATTAAAAGGGAGAGCCTTTTATGTAAAAGAAAAAAAAAAGAGAAAACTTTGAATATGATTCCATTAATTACAACCTTCTGAGAGGTGGTGGGGATTGTCAAACGGCATTGGCCAATGCTAGGCCGTTGTCTAGTCTCATATAAGCGCTCTAAAAACATAAAGGACAAATTGGTCCGTTCAGACAGAGGTCCTAAAAAATCATCTTTTCAGCCCTCCCTTACTGGTAAAAGTCGAGTAGGGTGTTGTCCATGTCTTGGATGCATAAATTGTAATATGATAAAACGAGACTCTTTTTTTTCATCCAATTACTAATGAAAATTGTTTTATAAAACATTTTTTGACTTGCTCTAGTGACTTTGTAATCTATTTATTAGAGTGTCCCTGTAAATTGTGGTATGTGGGTGAGACCACATGGGATTTTAAAACCCATGTGAATCACCACAGATACACAATAAGAAAGAAGAAAATGGATTTACCAGTTTCTAAACATTTCGTGGAACATGGCCACATAGAAAAAAACTTGAAATTTAGGATTATAGAACTTATACCTCTATTGAGATGGGGGGGGGGGGGGTGACAGAATTAAGATTTTGAAAACTAGGGAGCTTGAATGGATTCGGAAATTAAATACATTGAGACCATATGGGTTGAATGTGGATTTTAAATTGCAAACAATCTTTATTTATGGTGATCAAATGTGGTAACTTTTTCTTCCTTTTTTGTATTTTGCTTTTTCGGATGTAGCAATTGTTATAATGATTATCTTTTTTCTTCTAGATGAGATGTGAAATATGAATTTTTTCAAGAATCATGGTGTTAGGGCCCGGGATTCTCCTACTGCACCAATTGGATCCCAAGCCTTGTCTCCCATTATTCTTCAGCCGCAGTGGAGCCTGCTCAGCAGAGACATCGGTCTCAGCGTCTTGCTTGGACTCGTGTTGTTCATCTAGTTACTGCTGGCTCTTTAGCTACAGCTATACTAACTAGCAATAGGCGGCTGCAAGCAGACATTCCTGGGTCTAAGTCCAGAAATCACTCCACTGAGCATGCTCGTGAGGCGTCCTCTCATTGGTGGTCGGCCGTCAGCTGTTCAGGTCCTGTGTCGGCTCCGAATTGGTCTACGAGCAAGGTCCTGTCTGATTGGCACAATCTATGAAAGGATCTTTGGCACGCCCGTCGGTGCGCTAAGATCATTTATGTTACATGCATGTGTGGAACACTACGGCAATGTGGACTTGTTTGCGTATGCTCAGGGCAGGCATATAGCCTTTAGAATTCTGGCTTCTCCGGAGAGGAGTTTGTGCTTGAGGTCAGGGTGGGCATATAGCCCTTAGAATTCCAGCACCTCCAGGGAGAGGACTTCGTATGAGTGCATATGCTGTGACTGTGTCCACTACCTGTTTTCTTGACCCTGAGAGGGTAGAGCTCACTTGTGCAGTAACAGGGGATTTCACATTTCACCATTTCCACTAGCGTGGCATCTAGCTGCTCCATACTGTTTCTACCCCTCATTAGCTGCAGTTTTATATCTCTGCACAGTGGACCCCGGATTTAATGTAACAGCGTTACTCCACACAGGGAGAGGATAAATGGAGGGAAGTATGGACAAGGTATACTTGATAAACAGGGGCAACAGTTATAGGATTTGGTCAGGGAGAGTTCAAAGGTATCAAACTTATGCGGGAGCAGATATCTCAGGCCACCGTATTCAGACTGTGGCCTGGTGGTCCCGTCTCGAAATATGTCCCTTGCGGTCAAGTTGTGTAGAGGAATCACTAATGCTCAGTGACGTCTTGGGAGTTAGAACTTTCTGGGGTACTGGAAGGCGTCTCTGCTTATCTTCTCCGGTAAGTCTCCATGGGCCCCTTGGGCTTGGGCCTACTTTGTCCTGCCTACACAGCAAGGAAGGACTCACAGTCGACCTCCGTGCACTACAGCTTCCCACCGCCACTCTGCCTGTTGCCACGCACTGTCACCCTTTTATAGTCTCCACGCCCCCTGGCCTCAAGTTCAAAGGTCTGTCCAGAGATCTAAGCTTACCCCCCTGCAACGTAGGTGACAGTACCGATGGTTCCGGACTCATCCCGGACAAAGCACACCAGGGTCGGCTCTCCTCCTTGCATCTTGACCACAGTATTAGTAGAAAGTAGTGATGAGGGAGTATACTCGTTGCTTAGGTTTTCCCGAGCACGCTTGGGTGGACTCCAAGTATTTGTGAGTGCTTGGAGATTTAGTTTTCCTTGCCACAGCTGCATGATTTGCGGCTACTAGACAGCTTGATTACATGTGGAGATTCCCAATCAACCAGGCAACACCCACATGTACTCAGGCTGGCTAGCAGCTGTAAATCATGCAGCTGTGTCAACAAAAACTAAATCTCCGAGCAGTCACAAATGCTCGGAGACCACCCGAGTGTGCTCTGGCAAACCCGAGCAACGAGTATACTCACTCATCACTAGGAGAAAGGATTTAGATTCTGAAATGTGGCTCCGTGTCTGGACCACACTATTAGCAGAAATAATTTATTTTCTGAAATGTGGCCTGGTGTCTGAACCACACTATTAGCAGAAGGGATTTAGATTCTGAAATGTGGACTCCTGGCTGGATCACACTATTAACACAAATGATTTAGATGTTGGAAGGTCAATTTCACACAGGATCCTATCTATCTGAACTATCTGACTACTTGCAGCAGCAGGAGCAGCCTCTCTGCGCTGTTGCACCGACAAAACGGCACAAGAACAACATGTCCACTTTTTATATGGAGAGAGGCATGTGACTTCAGCAACCAATGACAGAAGACATTGTGTCTGGATGTTGTGGATGGTTTCTGCACCCTAAAACCACACATTAAGTTAATTAAAAAACAAACAAACATTCCCCCGATACTCTGACATCTCACCACTCCCTCCCCTCATCAAACACGTCCCTCCCTGCTCATCATACAACACAACTATCCTAGCCAAAGTCCTAACAAAAGCATTAGTGGAAACTTGATCATTTACCGAACTTTGCAGATTTTGAGGAAAATGCTCGGGAATCCAAATACGAATCTGAATGTGTAACCTTCGTACCGACTTTGAGATTGGCAAACGTTTTCCAATCAAGTTCACTCATCTCTACTGACCATTATCAAGATGTTTTAAGAGAACCATCAGCACCAGATTTTGCAATCTTTTTAGATAAAGATAAAAATAATATCGCACAGTGAATATATAATATTTCTTTTTATTGGTATCACTAGAATTAACATAGTAGAAATGGAGTCATGTAATTAATCATCTCTGATCACGAGAGCAATGAATATTCCTGCAGATAACTATGAAGCTTAGTATCTAGTGTATTTCCTAGCGCTGTCTGCTTATTGTTTACTTTCCTCGGAATTACATTCCTCACCCTCTGTTAGTTAATTCTGGCCCTGCTTCAGGTTTTTGACCAAAAACAGGAAACACAGTCTACAAAGTTTAGTCTTAGCTACTTTTGACTGGCGAGTCTGAACATCTGAACCATCCTATAAAAAGGATTCCTCCTCAGAGGACACATGCGTCGACCACGAATCCAGAAGGCCAGAAAAGTATGAGGTTGTGTGGTTGTACAGTACATGGCACGTGGACCACCAAACTGCAGCTGCTGGTTCTATTTTTACCCTTATGAATAGAGTTTAACAAACGAGGTCTCGGCAAATATTTTCTGTACTTATTTCCAGGTGTTGGGACCCTTGATTGTCCCATGTGCTAAATATGGGTTACCCAGTCCATTTCCCAACATTACAGGAATTCCTGGCGGTAACTATGAATAGAATATCTATTCTACCATTTCAAGCTTCCACTGTTGCCTGCGCTTCGCCAGACTTAGCGATCATACACACAGCATTATTCATATGCACTGTAGCTTCATACCGTTCCGGTAAAAGAAGAAGGAAATGACCTTTTAGAAAGAATGTAGTTTAACAATCCATACAATTTATAGAGGGGTTGTTTCCGCATTTATTCTATTACTTTTGCTAGAAATTCTTTTAGTTTAAGAGATTGTTCAATTTAGTAAACCCATCTTCATATACCCTATCAGGATATTCATATACTGATTAGGGTGAAAAGTGAGTACATAGAGCATCCTTCGTTAGTGTTTCGATAGTTATATAAAACAAACAACTCAAACTGAGTGCTAGAGATGGAAGAATTATTGTGCAAGACTCCGGTCAATCGGCCAGGTCAGTACTCCGTGACTGTTGGACGGCAAACCCGTGAATCCCCTTGTCTCCTTACAGTCATGTCTCTTCTTTTGATTTGCTGGACTGATGCAAAGTCTTGAGTGTCACCTCGCAATGATGATGCTGTGCCAGCCCTATCTAATAAGTAGAGATGGCGGGAAGTAAGAAGATATGCAAGTCTCCCATTCACTGGTCAAGGAGGACTGACGTGGCCGATTGACCAGAGTCCTGCAATTGATTCTTCCATCTACTGAGCACTACTTACCCTCACTGGGTCCGTTGCCAACTCTCTGCTACTGTTTGGCTGCAGCAGTGATGTCACATCAACAGCGCTGCAGTCAATAACTGAGCTCAATGGCTATGCTTCTGGAGCGCCCCCACTGCCGCAGGGCCGAGGGGTACCCGGTACCGGGCCTCTGAGTCTCTGTTCTGGGGTTGTCACGGTGGCTAGACCCGGTCCATGACCCTGCTGAGGGGCGTCCAGTGAAAGGTGGTGGTAAATGGTGGTGATATTGCGGTGCAGTGTAGGTCGTAGTAAATAACGAGGACACCAGGTTGCAGTCTCTTTACCTCTTTACTGAAGGTTTTAGAATCCTCAGTCCAGAGCGCTGTCAACAGGGCTGTTTGAGACCGGCCGGTCCAAAGGCACATCAGGAGTTCTCTTTACAGGTGGGAATCAGTGTCTACCTTCTAGCGCTGTGTGTTGTAGTTCTTCCCTGCTGAGCACCCGGGATAGTCCTCACAACTGATTCTGTCTGTCTCTGATGTTCGTTCTCTCCGTCCCCCAGGTGATATGGTAGGACGCACCCGTATGACGGGGTAGGATTGGAGTTCTTCCGGGACCCTAGAGTCGCCCCTCTCCCACAGCTGCCTCCGTTGTCTGCTTAGGTGATTTGTGTGAGACAGCCAACCTATAATTGGCTGTCCGGCCGTGGTTTGCAGTAGTACTTAGAGTCTCTTACTTGCTCGGCGTTCCGGCCACCGACTGTTTGCGCCTCAGAAGGATGTTGCCTCGGTCTAACAGCACGACTCCTTCTGGTCCTAATGCCTCTTTTCTGTATTCCCGTTGTTCACTGGTTAGTTCTGCTCTTAGGAGTCTGCCAGGATCCCATCCCTGACAGGTCCTCTCACTAGCTCTTCCCAGTTACTTCTCTCTCTGTCTTCCTGTCCAACCCCCAGTTTTACCAGAATGTGAGGAGTGGCCTACTAGATAGAACCACCCCCCTGGTGGCCGGAGTGTGAAGTGTAGTGTGAGTGTTACCTGGTCAGAGAAACTCCTTTAGTGCAATCAGACGTAACATCACTCCCCTTAGTGGCAGAGCGACATTACTGCAACGACCAGGACTCTGGGGCGCTGCACTCCCCCCCGGTTAAATCCAGTACTCCCGGACTGGGAAAACAAGAACAACAATACATGTTAACAGAAAACACACAAAATTTTGAAATAGCATAAACAATTAAACATTACAGTGCTTCCCTGTTGTGAACTATATTTCTTTGCTCCCTCTTGTGGTCATTAGCTTTATGGCACTTGGAGTGTCTTTCCCCAGGTTGGCACCCACCTGGGGTTCGTTTGGACTTGGGTGTGCCTATATAAACTTCCTGGATACTCTGTATTGTGCCTGGATTCGTTGTTATCAGACCATGTCTGTTTTCTCCTGTCTCCTGATTTTGCAAGATAAGCTAACTCCTGCTTTCTTATTTTTGTGCATTTGAATTTTCCTTATTTTGTTCCAGCTTTGTTTAAAATGTGATTCCTGATTTTGCTGGAAGCTCAAGGGGGGCTGCTATTCTCCCCCCGCACCGTTAGTCGGTGCGGGGGTTCTTGGATATTCAGCGTGGATATTTTGTAGGGTTTTTTGCTGACCGTATAAGTCATCTTTCTATTTTCTGCTATTAGTCAGTGGGCCTCTCTTTGCTAAATCTAGTTCATTCTTACGTTTGTCATTTCTTCTTACCTCACCGTTATTATTTGTGGGGGGCTTGTATTAACTTTGGGGTCTTTCCTCTTGAGGCAAGAGAGGTCTTATTTTCTCTGAAAGGGTTAGTTAGTTCTCCGGCTGGCGCGAGACGTCTAGAACCAACGTAGGTACGTTCCCCGGCTGCTGCTAGTTGTTGTTGCTAGGATCAGGTATACGGTCAGTCAAGTTACCACTTCCCTATGAGCTGGTTTTTTGTGTTTGCAGACTTAGCTGGTATTCCTGAGATCCTCTGCCATTAGGATCATAACAGTAATCCAGGCCAAATAAGTGCATTGCTGAAGCGGGATTATAAGAAAAGAAGTCTGAGGTTTTTTTTGTTTTTTTTTTCTTCCTCCCCTTTATCTCTGAGTGGCTTGAAGCTCTGCTGCAGACATGAATGTTCAGACTCTGATTACTAGTGTGGATCAGCTTGCTGCACGTGTGCAGGGCATTCAGGATTTTGTTATTAGCAGTCCTATGTCAGAACCTAAGATACCTATTCCTGAGCTGTTCTCTGGAGATCGATTTAAATTTGGGAATTTTAGGAATAATTGTAAATTGTTTCTATCTTTGAGACCTCGTTCGTCTGGAGACTCAGCTCAACAAGTTAAAATTGTTATCTCCTTCTTGAGTGGCGACCCTCAGGATTGGGCTTTCTCATTGGCGCCAGGAGATCCGGCATTGGCAAATATTGATGCGTTTTTTTCTGGCGCTCGGATTGCTTTATGAGGAGCCCAGTCTTGAAATACAGGCAGAAAAAGCATTGCTGGCTATCTCTCAGGGCCAGGATGAAGCTGAGGTGTACTGCCAAAAATTTCGGAAATGGTCCGTGCTTACTCAATGGAATGAGTGTGCTCTGGCCGCAAATTTTAGAAATGGCCTTTCTGAAGCCATTAAGAATGTGATGGTTGGTTTTCCCATTCCTACAATTTTAAATTTTTCTATGGCTCTGGCCATCCAGGTTGATCGGCGTTTGCGGGAGCGCAAAACTGCTAATCCTCTGGCGGTGTTGTCTGAACGGACGCCTGACTCAATGCAATGTGATAGAATCCTGACTAGAACTGAACGGCAAAATCATAGGCGTCAGAATGGGTTGTGTTTTTACTGTGGTGATTCTACACATGTTATCTCGGCATGCTCTAAACGGCCATCAAAGGTTGTTAGTCCTGTCGCCATTGGTAATTTGCAGCCTAAGTTCATTTTGTCTGTGACTTTGATTTGCTCATTATCTTCCTACCCTGTTATGGCATTTGTGGATTCAGGTGCTGCCCTGAGTCTTATGGATTTATCGTTTGCCAAGCGCTGTGGTTTTGTCCTAGAGCCTTTAGAAAATCCTATTCCTCTTAGAGGAATTGATGCTACGCCATTGGCAGAGAATAAGCCGCAGTATTGGACACAAGTGACCATGTGCATGTCTCCTGAACATCGGGAGGTGATTCGTTTTCTTGTTTTGCATAAGATGCAGGATTTGGTCGTTCTGGGTCTGCCATGGTTACAGATCCATAATCCAGTTTTGGATTGGAAGGCAATGTCTGTGTCAAGTTGGGGTTGTCAGGGAATTCATTGCGATTCCTCGTCGGTGTCTATTGCTTCTTCTACTCCTTCTGAAGTCCCTGAGTATTTGCTGGACTATCAGGATGTATTCAGTGAGTCCAGGTCCAGTGCCCTTCCTCCTCATAGGGACTGTGACTGCGCTATAGATTTGATTCCTGGTAGTAAATTTCCTAAGGGACGACTATTTAATCTGTCTGTACCTGAGCATGCCGCGATGCGTGCTTATATTAAGGAGTCTTTGGAGAAGGGACATATTCGTCCATCCTCTTCCCCTCTTGGTGCAGGATTCTTTTTTGTGGCCAAGAAAGACGGGTCTTTGAGACCGTGTATAGACTTTCGGCTTTTGAATAAAATCACTGTCAAATTTCAGTATCCTTTGCCACTATTGTCGGACTTGTTTGCCCGGATTAAGGGTGCCAAGTGGTTCACCAAGATAGATCTTCGCGGTGCGTAAAACCTTGTGCGCATTAAGCAGGGAGATAAATGGAAAACTGCATTCAATACGCCCGAAGGTCATTTTGAGTACTTGGTGATGCCTTTTGGGCTTTCTAATGCCCCCTCAGTGTTTCAGTCCTTTATGCATGACATTTTCCGGAAGTATCTGGATAAATTTATGATCGTTTATCTGGATGATATTCTGGTTTTCTCTGATGATTGGGATTCTCATGTAAAGCAGGTCAGGATGGTGTTTCAGGTTTTGCGTGATAATGCTTTGTTTGTGAAGGGCTCAAAGTGTCTCTTTGGAGTGCAGAAGGTTTCCTTTTTGGGTTTTATTTTCGCCCCTTCTACTGTGGAGATGGACCCAGTCAAGGTCCGAGCTATTCATGATTGGACTCAACCCACGTCCGTTAAGAGTCTTCAGAAGTTCTTGGGTTTTGCTAATTTCTACCGTCGTTTTATTGCTAATTTTTCTAGCGTTGTAAAACCTTTGACGGATATGACCAAGAAAGGTTCTGATGTTGCTAATTGGGCTCCTGCGGCCGTGGAGGCCTTCCGGGAGTTGAAGCACCGGTTTACTTCGGCGCCTGTTTTGTGCCAGCCTGATGTCTCACTTCCCTTTCAGGTTGAAGTAGACGCTTCTGAGATTGGTGCAGGGGCTGTTTTGTCGCAGAAAGGCTCTGGTTGCTCTGTTATGAGACCATGTGCTTTTTTTTCTAGGAAGTTTTTGCCTGCTGAGCGAAACTATGATGTTGGTAATCGGGAGTTGTTGGCTATGAAGTGGGCATTTGAGGAGTGGCGTCATTGGCTCGAGGGAGCTAAGCATCGTGTGGTGGTCTTGACGGATCACAAAAATCTGATGTACCTCGAGTCCGCTAAGCGCCTGAGTCCTAGACAGGCTCGTTGGTCGTTGTTTTTCTTCCGTTTTGACTTTGTGGTCTCGTACCTGCCTGGTTCAAAGAATGTGAAGGCTGATGCTCTTTCTAGGAGTTTTGTGCCTGACTCTCCTGGAGTCTCAGAGCCAGCGGGTATTCTTAAAGAGGGAGTAATCTTGTCGGCCATTTCTCCTGATTTGCGACGTGTGTTGCAGAGATTTCAGGCTGGTAGACCTGACTCTTGCCCACCTGACAGACTGTTTGTTCCTGATAAATGGACCAGTAGAGTTATTTCCGAGGTTCATTCCTCAGTGTTGGCAGGGCATCCTGGGATTTTTGGTACCAGAGATTTGGTGGCTAGGTCCTTTTGGTGGCCGTCCCTGTCGCGGGATGTGCGATCTTTTGTGCAGTCCTGTGGGATTTGTGCTCGGGCTAAGCCTTGCTGTTCTCGTGCCAGCGGGTTACTTTTGCCCTTACCCGTCCCGAAGAGGCCTTGGACGCACATTTCCATGGATTTCATTTCAGATCTTCCGGTGTCTCAAGGAATGTCTGTCATCTGGGTGGTCTGTGATCGTTTTTCCAAGATGGTCCATTTGGTGCCCTTGCCTAAGTTGCCTTCCTCTTCCGATTTGGTTCCTTTGTTCTTTCAGAATGTGGTTCGTTTGCACGGCATTCCTGAGAATATCGTGTCTGACAGAGGATCCCAGTTTGTGTCCAGATTCTGGCAATCCTTTTGTGCTAGGATGGGCATCGATTTGTCATTTTCATCTGCCTTTCATCCTCAGACTAATGGCCAAACAGAGCGAACTAATCAGACGCTGGAGGCTTATTCGAGATGTTTTGTTTCTGCGGATCAGGATGATTGGGTGACCTTCCTGACATTGGCTGAGTTTGCCCTTAATAATCGGGCAAGTTCCGCTACTTTGGTTTCGCCATTTTTCTGCAACTCTGGTTTTCATCCGCGGTTTTCCTCGGGTCATGTTGAACCTTCTGACTGTCCTGGGGTGGATTCCGTGGTGGATAGGTTGCAGCGGATTTGGAATCTTGTGGTGGACAACTTGAAGTTGTCACAGGAGAAGGCTCAGCGCTTTGCCACCCGCCGCCGCGGTGTGGGTCCCCGACTTCGTGTTGGGGATTTGGTTTGGTTGTCTTCTCGGTATGTCCCTCTGAAGGTTTCCTCTCCTAAGTTTAAGCCTCGCTTTATTGGTCCTTATAAAATTTTGGAAGTCCTTAATCCGGTGTCATTTCGTTTGGATCTTCCGGTGTCGTTTGCCATTCACAATGTGTTCCATAGGTCTTTGTTACGGCGGTACGTGGTGCCTATGGTTCCTGCTGCTGAGCCTCCTGCTCCGGTGTTGGTTGAGGGCGAGTTGGAGTATGTGGTGGAGAAGATCTTGGACTCTCGTCTCTCTAGACGGAGGCTTCAGTATCTGGTCAAATGGAAGGGCTATGGTCAGGAGGACAATTCCTGGGTGGTCGCCTCTGATGTTCATGCAGCCAATTTGGTTCGTGCCTTTCACGCTGCTCATCCTGATCGCCCTGGTGGTCTTGGTGAGGGTTCGGTGACCCCTCCTTAAAGGGGGGGTACTGTTGTGAACTATATTTCTTTGCTCCCTCTTGTGGTCATTAGCTTTATGGCACTTGGAGTGTCTTTCCCCAGGTTGGCACCCACCTGGTTCATTTGGACTTGGGTGTGCCTATATAAACTTCCTGGATACTCTGTATTGTGCCTGGATTCGTTGTTATCAGACCATGTCTGTTTTCTCCTGTCTCCTGGTCTCCTGATTTTGCAAGATAAGCTAAGTCCTGCTTTTTTATTTTTGTGCATTTGAATTTTCCTTATTTTGTTCCAGCTTTGTTTAAAATGTGATTCCTGATTTTGCTGGAAGCTCAAGGGGGGCTGTTATTCTCCCCCCACACCGTTAGTCGGTGCGGGGGTTCTTGGATATTCAGCGTGGATATTTTGTAGGGTTTTTTGCTGACCGTATAAGTCATCTTTCTATTTTCTGCTATTAGTCAGTGGGCCTCTCTTTGCTAAATCTAGTTCATTCTTACGTTTGTCATTTCTTCTTACCTCACCGTTATTATTTGTGGGGGGCTTGTATTAACTTTGGGGTCTTTCCTCTTGAGGCAAGAGAGGTCTTATTTTCTCTGAAAGGGTTAGTTAGTTCTCCGGCTGGCGCGAGACGTCTATAACCAACGTAGGTACGTTCCCCGGCTGCTGCTAGTTGTTGTTGCTAGGATCAGGTATACGGTCAGTCAAGTTACCACTTCCCTATGAGCTGGTTTTTTGTGTTTGCAGACTTAGCTGGTATTCCTGATATCCTCTGCCATTAGGATCATAACACTTCCCTTTATGGGAGGTGAGGACTCTTGAACGTTGAACGTTGCAAAAGTTAGGTCATGCACAGTTTATGACTCTCAGTTCAGTGATTGAAACAGCGGGGACCCCGGGTAAACAAAGGGGTCCCCTTTTAGAAGTATTGTCCATTTTAAAACCTGTAACAAAAGATATATACACAAACATTTTCAACTAAATAACAGCCCTTATTAGAATCTCTAAGTTATGTAGCGGAGGGGAATTTGATTCTGAGTGCTGCGTGTGGACCTTCGCAGCACAGGGGTTGCTACTGGCCTAACAGGGCCCACTATACTTGCTACCCCTGGTGTAGTGTACTGCCTTCTAGCTACACTTTCAGTGAGTCTGGGTAGCACTGGCAGGCTGAAGCTCTCAGGGCTGCTGCTGCTGGCAACAGTAGGTACGGCAGGCTCACCGATAGCAGAGGGAGGATTTGCCGGTTCAACGGTTGGCATGGCATCTTCAGGTAGGGCTTGTTGAGGTTGCGGGGCCGGATGATCTGGTACCACCATTGTTTCTGGTGGGTCCGGCTGTTGAAACGTTAGAACAGGTACCACGATGGCCTGATTTATCTGAGTCCAGGACTGGGGAAAGTCACCAAGGACGGTATGGATCATCTTCTCCTTTTCCACCAGCGGGGAGATTCCTGGGGCCGTGTCCCTCTCTCTCAACTTATCGGGGCAGACCTTAAGGTGATCCCTGGATACCGCTGTCGAGGTCTCCCCTCTGTCCTTGCTGATGAGACAGACCTTCGTGTTGTCGAAATCGGATGGCAGGATGGTATACGGTTCTGCTTCCCATTGGTCATCGAGCTTGTGTAGTCTCCTCTTTCGTTTAAGTACTTGCTCACCAGGTGACAGGGGAATCGCAGGAGCGTGCTGGTTGTAGTCCCTTTCTTGTTTTTGCCTAGCCTGGGCGAGACTTCTTTCCACGCACTCCTGTACTTTGCGGTACCTTCGCTGCCTTTCTGCATCCCAATCTGCATCCGGCGAGGTATCTTCGGGGACTAGGACCCCCATGTCCAGATCAACGGGTAACTGGCTAGGCCTTCCCCTCATTAGGTACGCTGGAGTACAATTGGTGGAATTTACTGGGATGTGATTGTAGATATCCACCAAGTCAGGCAACTTTGTCGGCCACAGGTTCCGTTCCTCTACGGGCAAGGTCTTCAATAAGTCGATCACCACCTGGTTCATCTTTTCGCACATCCCATTGGTTTGAGGATGGTACGGCGTGGTTCGGATCTTCTTACACCCGTACAGTTGGCAGAACTCTTGAAACACTTCTGCTTCGAATGCTGGTCCCTGATCAGTCAGTACCTTCTCCGGGTAGCCATGGGGCCTACAAAAGTACTGCTGGAAGGCCTTGGCGGCAGTCCTGGCCGTTAGATCCTTGACAGGTACAACCACCAGAAATATGGAGTAGTGATCTACGATGGTAAGAGCGTAGATATAGCCGGACCGGCTAGGTGTCAACTTCACATGATCCAGCGCGACCAGTTCGAGCGGCCGTTTGGTGATGATAGGCTGCAGGGGAGCCCGTTGGCTGCCACGGTCCTTCCTGCGCAGGCTACATGGACCGCACTCCCGACACCACTTCTCAATGGCTCTCTTCATGCCAATCCAATAGAACCTCCCTCGGAGTAGCCTCTCTAGCTTCCTCCATCCGAAGTGTCCGGCTCCATCATGGTAGGCTCCCAGAACCATGGGCGCATCTCGCCTTGGCACCACTATCTGCCACACCAATTCATGAGTACGTGGGTCGATGCTCCTCCTGCACAGCTTGCCATCATGGATAAACAGTTTGCTTCTCCCCTTCCACAGCTGTTGGGTTTCCTGTGGATCATCTGGGCCGGGATGCAACCCTGTCTGCGTCAAGAGCTCTTTCACCCGACGGACCGCGGGGTCACCATCCTGAGTTTCCGCCCATCCGTGATGGGGCAGGGGATTCAGCGTGGCATCCGGTTGGTTCCTGTGCCTGTTCTTCACATGATGAGAGTTCTGAGTGGCTTTGGGGCGATGGAATGCAGGCAGCTCCACCTCTTCAAGTGCCTCCGGGTCTTCTCCCGTTTCTGGCAAATTGGGCAATTGGGACAAGGCATCGGCATTGGCATTCCTGTGTCCTGCCCGGTACTTGATGGTGAAATCGTAGTTGGACAGCCGGGCCATCCACCGCTGTTCCAAGGCCCCGAGTTTGGCAGTATCCAGATGCGTTAGCGGATTGTTATCCGTGAAGACGGTGAATTTCGCGGAGGCCAGGTAGTGTTTGAACCTCTCTGTCACTGCCCAGACGATGGCAAGGAATTCCAGCTTAAAGGAACTGTAGTTGTCAGGGTTTCTTTCCGTGGGACGGAGTTTCCTGCTGGCGTAAGCGATCACCCTTTCTTTGCCTTTCTGGACCTGGGACAGCACGGCTCCTAATCCCACATTGCTGGCATCTGTGTACAGCACAAACGGTTGGTCGTATTCGGGGTAAGCCAGTACCTCTTCTCCCGTCAGTGCCGACTTCAAACAAGCGAAGGATCCCTCCAGCTCCTCGTTCCAATCAAAGGGGGTGTTCCTCCCCTTGGTCTTCTTTGGTTGGCCCACCAACAGGTTTTGCAAGGGTGCGGCCTTCTTGGTAAAGTCCTTAATGAACCTCCGGTAATAGCCTACCAGCCCGAGGAACTGCCGGACTTCGTGAAGGTCACTGGGCCTTGGCCAGTCCTTGATCACCACCGTGACCTTGTCGGGGTCTGGGGCCACTCCTTCAGCGCTCACCACATGGCCCAGGTACTGCACTTTAGGTTTCAGCAGATGACACTTGGACGGTTTCACCTTTAAGCCAAAGTTGGACAGGGCTTCAAACACCTCGGCCAGGTGCTTCAGATGGTCTTCGTAGGTCTTAGAGAAGACAATGACATCATCCAAATACAGCAGCACGGTTTCGAAGTTCATGTGTCCCAGGCAACACTCCATCATCCTCTGGAACGTCCGGGGAGCATTGCACAATCCGAAGGGCATGTAATTGAACTCGCAGAGACCCATTGGTGTCGTGAAGGCCGTCTTCTCTTTGTCCGCCTCTGCTACAGGAACCTGCCAGTACCCACTGGTGAGATCTAAGGTAGAGAAGTAGTTAGCAGATTTTAAGGCAGCCAGAGACTCCTCTATCCTGGGCAGTGGGTATGCGTCCTTATGTGTAATGCGACTCAACTGCCTGTAATCAACACACATCCTCATTGTACCATCTTTCTTTTTAACAAGGACTAACGGAGCTGCCCAGGGGCTACAGCTGTCTCTCACCACCCCAGCCTATTTCATTTCCCGCAACATGTCCTTGGCACACTGGTAATGAGCTGGGGGTACAGGGCGATATCTCTTTTTTATGGGTCGGTGATCTCCCGTAGGGATATGATGTTGGATCCCTTTCACCTGCCCAAAATCTAAGGGGTGTTTGCTGAATACCTGCTCGTACTCGTGTACCACCCTGTAGGCCCCCTGTTTTTGATGGGATGGGGTAGAGTCAGTGCCCACATGCAATTCCCGACACCAGTCTTTCGAGTGCTCTGCAGAACCGTTGTCCTCCGCCACGTTTGACGGGACCAAGGGTTCAGGTGTCTGTATCACACTATTATTAACAGTGAATAATTTGGCGAGCGTGGCATACTTGGAGAGGTGAACCTCTTCCTCCCCACAATTGAGGACACGTACGGGCACTCTCCACTGGCGAACGTCGACCACCCCCCGGGCTGTCAGAATAGTAGGCCTATTGTCTGAATATACGGGTTCTACCAAGGCCTGGTAGTCCTTTCCCCTGAGGCCTATGGCTGCCCGACACCATATTAACATTTCACTCCTGGGGGGTATCGCGATGGGGTTTGAATCACTCACAGTGACACGACCAATCTCACCACCAGTCAGCTCTACCTGCTGTCTCTGCATCAGAGCTCTGATTTCCTTCTGCAGGGCACGTTGCTCACTGTGGCCAGCGGTTTATGCCACCTGTTGCAACAAAACAATAACTTCTGCAAGACAATTTTCTATAACATTAGTACCAAGAGTCATCATGGGATTACATTCTCGACGATCAATATCAACAATCACAATCCCTTGGGCTTTCAATTCCACCCGCCCCACCTTGATGGTGACCTCCTTATACCCCACTTGTGGCAACGGCTGACCATTACTGGCTATTATGGTGAAATCATCGTCAGGGCCACGAGTAATATCGGTGTCCTCCCAATACCGTTTATAAAGCATGTAAGGTATAGTCGTCACCTGAGAACCGGTGTCCAGCAAAGCGTTCAAGGGGATTCCATCAACCACTACAGGGAGAACTGGTCGTCCTCCAATGTACTTGGTTCTCCAATGCTGCGGGCCTGACAGTCCTACTCCTGGGGGTTGGCCCTTTGCCCCAGGGGTTGCTCGTTTAAAGGACAGTACCTTGCAAGGTGGCCCACCTGGTGACAGCGGCGGCAGATGGGTCGTCCGTCCTGGTGGAAGCGATCGTCGTTCCGGCCTCTGGTCGGCGGAGTCCTCCTCTGTCGCATCCAAGGGACATCCTCTGGTCTGGAGGCCAACTGGATCTTCTCCTTGGGGGCCTCCTGTAGGGACTGCACCGTCCGGGCCAGGGCAGCAACGCTCTTGGTTAGCTCCTGCATCTGGAGACGAAGTCCTGCAGGGGAGTCGTCCTCTAGGCTCTGGGCATCGGCCTCGGCGGCGACTGGGGCATCCGACGCCACCTCCTGGTGGTATGTGAGAGCGGGACGCCGGGGAGGTGCTGCACGGCTGGGCTGTCGCTCCTGCAATGCCTGGATGGCATTATCTTTGAATTGCGCAAAAGTCAAGTCTGGATTTTACATGGCCAGGAAGTGCAATTGGCCCTGCTGGTGACTGCACAGGAGCCCCTCAATGAACCGCTCCTTCAGGATTTTATCCTCATCCTGCATGCTGCCGGGGTCACTCTGCTTAATGGCCCGCATTGCCTCCTGGAGATTAAGGGCATAGTCCCGTAAGCTATCCTGCGGTCTCTGTTTGCATCCATAGAAAGTCAGTTTAATTTCTGTAGCAGTGCGAGTATCGAAGGTAGCTTTAGGCTTTGCAAAAATCTGCAGTGCAGTTCCCTTATCCTCGGCGGGCCAGGACTTCAATTCTCTCAGAGCCGCCCCAAAGAGTTGGCCGGTTATCATATGAACCTTCTGAGGCTCTGTCAGGGGATAGAACTCGAGCAGGCTGCAGAGCCCTTCCTTAAAGTCAGTGAATGTATGCGACTCCCCAGAGTATAGTGGGAGCCAGGCCGCTCCGGGCAGGTACGGCATAGAGAAGGGCATTATGACTTTTGTGTTAGCGGCAGCGTCCGACTGGCTGACGGGAACAGCGGGTTCTGCGGCAACCGGTGGTTGTATTAGGGCCGCGGCTTCGCCCGCTGCGGGTCCCGGAGGTGCCCCTGCGTCCCCGGCTGCGGCCTCTTCCTCCGCTCCTCCCGACTCGGACATGGCTGGCCCTTCCTCCACTAACCTGCTGGAGATCGGAGTTCCTCTTCCGGGATCGGCACGTTACCGCGCTTTCTCGTTCCGCGCTTCTTTTTGGCCGGTCCCGCCCACAAAGCTGAGGCTCCTCCCTCCGCACGCTGCGATGGCGAATCGTGGCGGGAACTCCTGGCGGCAATTGTCAACGCACAGTCTTTGCAATAAGTTACAGTCCAAGCACAATAAATCACAGTTCCAAGGCACACATGACCTGATTCTTCAGGCTTAAGTAAATCCTGTTCGTGACGCCAAAATGGAGCGCCCCCACTGCCGCAGGGCCGAGGGGTACCCGGTACCGGGCCTCTGAGTCTCTGTTCTGGGGTTGTCACGGTGGCTAGACCCGGTCCGTGACCCTGCTGAGGGGCGTCCAGTGAAAGGTGGTGGTAAATGGTGGTGATATTGCGGTGCAGTGTAGGTCGTAGTAAATAACGAGGACACCAGGTTGCAGTCTCTTTACCTCTTTACTGAAGGTTTTAGAATCCTCAGTCCAGAGCGCTGTCAACAGGGCTGTTTGAGACCGGCCGGTCCAAAGGCACATCAGGAGTTCTCTTTACAGGTGGGAATCAGTGTCTACCTTCTAGCGCTGTGTGTTGTAGTTCTTCCCTGCTGAGCACCCGGGATAGTCCTCACAACTGATTCTGTCTGTCTCTGATGTTCGTTCTCTCCGTCCCCCAGGTGATATGGTAGGACGCACCCGTATGACGGGGTAGGCCTGGAGTTCTTCCGGGACCCTAGAGTCGCCCCTCTCCCACAGCTGCCTCCGTTGTCTGCTTAGGTGATTTGTGTGAGACAGCCCGCCTATGACTGACTGTCCGGCTGTGGTTTGCAGTAGTACTTAGAGTCTCTTACTTGCTCGGCGTTCCGGCCACCGACTGTTTGCGCCTCAGAAGGATGTTGCCTCGGTCTAACAGCACGACTCCTTCTGGTCCTAATTCCTCTTTACTGTATTCCCGTTGTTCACTGGTTAGTTCTGCTCTTAGGAGTCTGCCAGGATCCCATCCCTGACAGGTCCTCTCACTAGCTCTTCCCAGTTACTTCTCTCTCTGTCTTCCTGTCCAACCCCCAGTTTTACCAGAGTGTGAGGAGTGGCCTACTAGATAGAACCACCCCCCCTGGTGGCCGGAGTGTGAAGTGTAGTGTGAGTGTTACCTGGTCAGAGAAACTCCTTTAGTGCAATCAGACGTAACATCACTCCCCTTAGTGGCAGAGCGACATTACTGCAACGACCAGGACTCTGGGGCGCTGCACTTCTGCTGACAGCACGAGCTGCTGAGCTCAATTATTGGCTGCAGCGCTGTTGATGTCACAAACACAGGCAGAGGAGTAGAGCGGACCCTAGACCCGGGACAGGTGACTAGTACTACAATTTATTTATACTTATTGCAGCATATATTTTTATAAAAGAGGAGATCCCCTATAACATCAGGGTTCCCCCGGATTACACCTGGAAATCCTTAGTGAAGAAGATAATCTGTAATCAATTTATTGTCAAGGATCCATTTGAACAATTAGTGACTTTTATCGGTGGCCATCAATCTCGGGATCTGTTTGCAACCAGAGAATGTAAATGATTGATAGGACACTTGGGCACTAATACCTGGATCTAACATTATCACTATATATTAATATACAATATACTTCGACAAGGAGTTCTTTAACTCCTAAATAAGAGCTGTAAAATATTCAGCAAGCGTGCAGGAAACCTCCACATACACATATTCCAATGCTTTTGCATTTCAGAAAATTTATTTTCCATTGCAATATCCATTTACTTGATATTATTAACTGTTCCAGAAACTCACAGGCAAATTGAGCTACGTACAATGGAATAATTTAAAGAAGTCAGACACTAAGCTAAAAAAAAAAAATACAACCTGTAAACCGAAAACAACCTGTAGATTCCTGACAACGTCACAATGAGCATTACAGAGAGGCTGGCAGGGATGTCACATGGCACATACACATAGGGATTTGTACCCTGTCTTGGTAGTGCCTTCTAAACTTGCCAACAGTCCCAATTTTACCAAGACTATCTCACAAACATAACCACAAAGTGGCGGGGTTGTGTCCTATGTACAAGATTTAACTCCTATAATACTGCTCCCTTTGTGCAATAATATAGCTACTATAATACTGCCTCATATGTACAAGAATATAACTACTATAATACTGCCCCATGTATAAGAATATAATTACTATAATACTGCCCCTATGTACAAGAATATAACTACTATAATACTACCCCTATGTACAAGAATATAACTACTATAATACTGCCCACTATGTACAAGAATACAACTACTATAATACTGCCCCTATATACAAGAATATAACTACTATAATACTGCCCCATGTATAAGAATATAACTACTATAATACTGCCCCTATGTACAAGAATATAATTACTTTAATACTGCCCCATGTATAAGAATATAACTACTATAATACTGCCCCTATGTACAAGAATATAATTACTATAATACTGCCCCCTATGTACAAGAATAGAACTACTATACTACTGCCCCATGTACAAGAATATAACTACTATAATACTGCCCCTTTGTACAAGAATATAACTACTGTAATACTGCCCCTATGTTCAAAAATATAACTACTATAATACTGCCCCTATGTACAAGAATATAACTGCTATAATACTGCCCCTATGAATAAGAATATAACTACTATAATACCGCCACTGTGTACATGAATATAACTACTATAATACTGCCCCTATGTACAAGAATATAACTCCTATAATACTATCCCCTATGTACAAGCATATAACTGCTATAATACTGCCCCTATGTACAAGAATATAGCTACTATAATTCTGCCCCTATGTACAAGAATATAGCTATTATTATACTGACCCCTATGTACAAGAATATAACTACTATAATACTGCCACTATGTACAAGAATATAACTACTATAATACTGCCTCCTATGTACAAGAATATAACTACTGTAAGGCCGGCCTCACACTGGGCGTAAGACAATACGCCACGTATTATACGTCCGTACTACGGCCGTAATACGGAGAAATGTTCCCAAAATAGTGATCCGTAGTCAGGGTGTGTCAGCGTATTTTGCGCATGGCATCCTCCGTATGTAATCCGTATGGCATCCGTACTGCGAGATTTTCGCGCAGGCTTGCAAAACCGACATCTAATGGATTTATGTGCTCAAATGTTCATTAAAACATATAGACAGTATATATATATATATATATATATATATATATGTCATTGAGACACATATATATATATTCTGTATTTAGATTTCATTCAGCGCGATATGTGTTAAAAGTCGGTAATTCAATTGCCGGCTTTTCATTTCTCCTGCACAAACCCGACAGGATATGAGACATGATTACATACAGTAAACCATCTCATATCCCCTTTTTTTTTGCATATTCCACACTACTAATGTTAGTAGTGTGTATGTGCAAAATTTCAGCGCTGTAGCTGCTGAAATAAAGGGTTAAATGGCGGAAAAAATTGGCGTGGGCTCCCGCGCAATTTTCTCCGCCAGAATGGTAAAGCCAGTGACCGAGGGCAGATATTAATAGCCAGGAGAGGGTTCATGGTTATTGGCCCCCCCGTGGCTACAAACATCTGCCCCCAGCCACCCCAGAAAAGGCACATCTGGAAGATGCGCCTATTCTGGCACTTGGCCACTCTCTTCCCACTCCCTGTAGCGGTGGGATATGGGGTAATGAAGGGTTAATGCCACCTTGCTATTGGAAGGTGACATTAAGCCAGATTAATAATGGAGAGGCGTCAATTATGACACCTATCCATTATTAATCCAATTGTTTGAAAGGGTTAAAAAAACACACACACATGATTTAAAAGTATTTTAATGAAATAAACACAGCGGTTGTTGTAATAATTTATTGTTCTCTCAATCCATCAGGAACACCCTCGCTTGGAAAAATAAGAAACGCACAAGATACATACCTTCTGGTGAACCGTCTCGTCCCACGAAGTAATCCATCTGAAGGGGTTAACTAATATTACAGGCACGAGCCCTGCTAAATGCAGCTGTGCTCCGTGCCTGTAATCCCCGGCGAATGAATGAAATGTAGGTCATTGACCTACATTTCCTTCAGTCGCGGTGAGGCGCCCTCTGGTGGATGTTCTCATGAACTGCAGCCTGGGAACTTTTTCCCACGCTCCAGGTCATATGAGGACATCCAGCAGGGGCGCATCACCGCGACTGAAGGAAATGTAGGTCAATGACCTACATTTCATTCATTCGCCGGGGATTACAGGCACGGAGCACAGCTGCATTTAGCAGGGCTCGTGCCTGTAATATTAGTTAACCCCTTCAGATGGATTACTTCGTGGGACGAGACGGTTCACCAGAAGGTATGTATCTTGTGCGTTTCTTATTTTTCCAAGCGAGGGTGTTCCTGATGGATTGAGAGAACAATAAATTATTACAACAACCGCTGTGTTTATTTCATTAAAATACTTTTAAATCATGTGTGTGTGTTTTTTTAACCCTTTCAAACAATTGGATTAATAATGGATAGGTGTCATAATTGACGCCTCTCCATTATTAATCTGGCTTAATGTCACCTTCCAATAGCAAGGTGGCATTAACCCTTCATTACCCCATATCCCACCGCTACAGGGAGTGGGAAGAGAGTGGCCAAGTGCCAGAATAGGCGCATCTTCCAGATGTGCCTTTTCTGGGGTGGCTGGGGGCAGATGTTTTTAGCCACGGGGGGGCCAATAACCATGGACCCTCTCCTGGCTATTAATATCTGCCCTCGGTCACTGGCTTTACCATTCTGGCGGAGAAAATTGCGCGGGAGCCCACGCCAATTTTTTCCGCTATTTAACCCTTTATTTCAGCAGCTACAGCGCTGAAATTTTGCACATACACACTACTAACATTAGTAGTGTGGAATATGCAAAAAAAAAGGGGATATGAGATGGTTTACTGTATGTAATCATGTCTCATATCCTGTCGGGTTTGTGCAGGAGAAATGAAAAGCCGGCAATTGAATTACCGACTTTTCACTAACACCGCTGCGTATTTCTCGCAAGTCACACTGTTGGTCAGTGTGGAATCCGTATTTTTCTCGCCCCCATAGACTTTCATTGGCGATTTTTTTGCGCAATATGGTGACAAACGCAGCATGCTGCGATTTTGTACGGCCGTAGAAAGCCGTATAATACTGAACCGTAATATACGGCTAATAGGAGCAGCCCCATTGAGAATAATTGTGCAGTTTATTTTGCGAGTTTTACGGACGTAGTTTATGCGCTCATACGTCCGTAAAACTCGCTAGTGTGAGGCCGGCCTAATACTGCCCCTATGTACAAGAATATAGCTACTATAGTACTGCCCCCCCCCATGTACAAGAATATAACTATAATAATAATCTCTTTATTTATATAGCGCGAACATATTCCGCAGCGCTTTACAGACATTATCATCACTGTCCCCGATGGGGTCACAATCTAAATTCCCTATCAGTATGCCTTTGGAATGTGGGAGGAAACCAGAGTACCCCAAGGATACCCACGTAAACATGGGGAGAACATACAAACTCCTTGCAGATGTTGTCCTTGGTGGGATTCCTACAGTATATATAGAAATATAACTACTATAATACTGCCCTTATGTGCAAGAATATAACTACCATAATACTGCTCCTATGTACAAGAATATGACTACTATAATACTGCCCCCTATGTACAAGAATATAGCTACTATAATACTGCCCCTATGTGCAAGAATATAACTACTATAATACTGCCCCTATGTACAAGAATATAACTACTATAATACTGCTCCCTATGTACAAGAATATAACTACTATAATACTGCACCTTATGTATAAGAATATAACTGCTATAATACTGCCACTATGTACAAGAATATAACTACTACTAGATGGAGGCCCGATGCTATCGCATTGGGAGGGCGGTAATGTCACGATGGGGGCAGGCTTTGCAGCATTGAGAATCTTCCCCCCATTTGCTCACCCACCTATCCACTGTATTTCCCCATGTGCTGACTTCTCCCGTCTGTGCTTTCTTCTTTGACCCGTCTACCCCATGTGCTATCCCCCTTGTCTGCTGTCTCTCTCCTTCCTGTGCTGTGTTCTCCCCTCATGTGCTGTCCCGTTTGAGCTGTCTCCCCCTGTGCTGTGTCTCTCTCACCCCCGTGCGCTTTCTCTCTCCCCCATCCAATACTGACATTACAGCAGGAGATTGCAGAGGATACATTTTGTGAGATATTGTTTAAAAACAGTCAGTGAAATATTATATCTGACAAAAGAAATCCTCTGTGATCCCCTGCTGTAATGTCACTATTGTCTTTTGCTTCCTCCCCTGCCCAGGAGCTGTGGTATGTTCTGTACACGGTCAGACACAGACAATTTTTAACATGAACTTTTGTTTGTGGGAAAACCCCTTTAAAGTGACCGGCTTCCTCTGCCTGTAGATGCATTGTGAATCTGCCGCCGGGATAAGCCGAATGATTCACTGTGCCTGTGTGGAATTTGCGCAGGCACAGTAAATCAGACCGCCACCATCTTTGTGCAGACAGATAGTGGCGGTAACATTAAAACTGCGCATGCACTCCTCCTGTACAAAGATGATGGCAGTCAGTGAATCATTTGGCTGATCCCGGTGGCGGCGTGTTCGCAACAGGGTTCCGCTGGTGGTACCGCGCAAGAGGCTGTGTACGGCGTATACAATGTGTGTGGTGCGTACGGCGTATACAGTGTGTGTGTGGTGCGTATGACATATACAGTGTGTTTGTGTGTGTTTGGTGCGTACGGCCTATACAGTGTGTGTGGTGCGACGGTGTTCCACTGGTGGTACAGCGCAAGAGGCTGGTACCACCAGCAGTTTCCATATTGAGACAGCCATCACTTGGGTGTCCCAATATGGAGGTCGGTGAACTTCCGCCACTTGGAATTCTGGGATCTGGACACATCTGGACGGAACAGGATGTGAAGACATTACAAGGTAAGTATATATTAAAATAATACTGCCCCCTATGTACAAGAATATAACTGTGTTGTGTTGTTATGGGGCATAAGTCTCATGGAAAGTTATAATACACTGCTCAAAAAAATAAAGGGAACACTTAAACAACAGAATATAACTCCAAGTAAATCAAACTTCTATGAAATCAAACTATCCACTTATGAAGCAACACTGATTGATAATCAATTTCACATGCTGTTGTGCAAATGGAATAGACAACAGATGGAAATTATCGGCAATTATCAAGACACACTCAATAAAGGAGTGGTTCTGCAGGAGGGGACCACAGACCACATCTCAGTACCAATGCTTTCTGGCTGATGTTTTGGTCACTTTTGAATGTTGGTTGTGCTTTCACACTCGTGGTAGCATGAGACGGACTCTACAACCCACGCAAGTGGCTCAGGTAGTGCAGCTTAACCAGGATGGCACATCAATGCGAGCTGTGGCAAGAAGGTTTGCTGTGTCTATCAGTGTAGTGTTCAGAGGCTGGAGACACTACCAGGAGACAGGCCAGTACACCAGGAGTCGTGGAGGGAGCTGTAGGAGGGCAACAACCCAGCAGCAGGACCACTACCTCAACTTTTGTGCAAGGAGGAACAGGAGGAGCACTACCAGAGCCCTGCAAAATGACCTCCAGCAGGCCACAAATGTTCCTGCACAAATGGTTAGAAACTGACTCCATGAGGATCATCTGAGTGCCCGATGTCCACAGATGGGGGTTGTGCTCACTGGCCAACACAGTGCATTTGCCACAGAACACCAGGATTGGCAAATTTGCCACTGGCGCCCTGTGCTCTTCACAGATGAATGCAGGTTCACACTGAGCACATGTGACAGATGTGACAGAGTCTGGAGACGCCGTGGAGAGCAATCTGCTGCCTGCAACATTCTTCAGTATGACCGGTGGGTCATGTAATGGTGTGGGGTGGCATTTCTTTGGAGGGCTGCACAGCCCTCCATGTGCTCGCCAGAGGTAGCCTGACTGCCATTAGGTACCAAGATGAGATCCTCAGACCCCTTGTGAGACCATATGCTGGTGCAGTTGGCCCTAGGTTCCTCCTAGTGCAGGACAATGCCAGACCTCATGTGGCTGGAGTGTGTCAGCATTTCCTGCAAGATGAAGGCATTGAAGCTATAGACTGGCCTGCCCGTTCCCCAGACCTGTATTTGATTGAACACATCTGGGACATCATGTCTCGCACCATCCACCAATGTCACGTTGCACCACAGACTGTCCAGGAGTTGGCGGATGCTTTAGTCCAGGTCTGGGAGAAGATCCTTCAGGAGACCATCCGCCGCCTCATCAGGAGCATGCCAAGGCATTGTAGGGAGGTCATACAGGCACGTGGAGGCAACACACACTACTGAGCATCATTCCCTTGTCTTGAGGCATTTCCACTGAAGTTGGATCAGCCTGTAACTTCATTTTCCACTTTGATTTTGAGAATCATTCCAACTCCAGACCTCCGTGGGATATTTGTTGTGATTAACGTTAATCATTTTTAGGTTTAATTGTTCTCAACACATTCCACTATGTAATGAATATTTACAACTGGAATATTTCATTCAGTGATATCTAGGATGTGGGATTTTAGTGTTCCCTTAATTTTTTTGGAGCAGTGTATATAAAAGAGATTAAATGCTTCCCAGTGCCAGACGACTTCAAATACCTCTCTCCCTTCACTCTGGTGTGAGTACATATTCATACCATTTTCTGATCTAGGTGTCAAATGTCTATGGACTGTTAAATGTAATTAACATCACGAGAAAGAAGTAGTGAAGATTTTTATGTTTGCAGAGAGAAGATTGTGTCACTGACAGCTCACTTCTGATAGAACAGCGGACATTGCCCGTTTCCCTTTTTCACTGTTTGTCAAGAGTCCAGGTGTACGCAGAAAGGTTAAGTCTCACTTTGGGAAATGTAGATATAGAACATGATTCACGTAAGCTGATGTATAATAGATATTATATACAGCGCTGTTAAAATATTCAGGAATATTCAACCCCCCTCCTTTCAAATGTCCCATTTTATTGCATATTTGTTACTGTGACTGATTTCTGGTGTTTGGAAAAAAATACGGAATTCTGTATCTTTGACGAATTTTCCAACACAATTAGATTTGCATTAAAAATCTCAATACTGCATAGCTTCTAATTATCCAGAAAATAGGTGTAGAACACTTAGAGGTCTCATATGAGTATATTGAATGAGCTCTTTAATGCAAACACTGCCTTATTAGTGTCAAAGTGACCTCAACCTATCTGGTTAGGTGAAAATGGATGGTGTAAATTGTGGTAAACAATTAGCCATTTAACACACTGCAGAATAAGGCTTGTTAGGCTACTTAAATTTTAGAAATGGTCCACAAATTATCCCTTTTTAAGGGGAGATGCGTGTCTTGCTGGTGTTTATACACACTAAGTGTGAACAGTCATGACTTTTTCACATGAGTGGTGTAAAAATTATCGTTCTTTACGGAGTTTCAAGAGCCTTTTTCTTTGCTAAATAAAGAACTGAAAGCTTTTTCACAAGACGTCCAAAAATTATCCATCAATTTAGGGGGCAAAAACAGTTGTCCTTGGCATTGTGGAAAGTGAAGAAGTAATGGCTTCTCAAATAGTAATGAAAATGATTCCATTTTGCAACAGGTTTGCTATTCACAAAACTGGTAAACAAATAGAAAGGCTTTTTTATTAAACCTTTCAAAAATTATCCTTTTTTAAGGAGCAAGAAAAAACAAGAACAATCTAGCTTTTTTCTAAGTGAACATGCAACGGCTTGTTGTCAACCAGCATTTAAAAAAATAGTCCTGGCTTGTATGCTGTTTTATATTTATGCACCCTCAAAACTGAATGTTTCACATCAGCTGTACAGCCTGAATGTTTTGTGCCGGGACAGTGGTAGCTGAGGAAGTCACACAGCAAAGCATTAGGATGGGCAGGCAAAGAGGTCTCTGGCTGTGTTGATGGCCGGCAGAGCATGGACCTTCATCACTGATGGCAGGAGAAGGGTGGAGAAGACTAAAAACGTGCAGTTAAGTAGGCAGATTGAGTGGCCAATTTAATCATTGGAGTCAGCCATAGGTGACTGAATGTCATCACTGATACATGACTGATTAATTTTGAGAGATGTAAGGTTTTCCACGATTTTGGGAGATTGGTCTGATTGGCTATGACAAAGCCACCAGACACACTGAGTACCTACTCTGACATTACACTGGAGGTTGAGTCTGTTCTTGCTGCTGGTCTGATCTGCTGACCCAGAAGTCTGCCTGAAAAAGGACATAGTCTAGGGCAACAGAAGGTGGCATACTTGGAGTGCAAAAAGCAATAGCGGGGGGTGACTGTGATAATGATGTTGATGACACCAAACGGGTACTACACAAGGGTGTGGCCTGGCTGAAAGAAAGACAAGCCTAACCAGAAGTGGGACAAGAACAACTATAGGTTTGCTCTGCTTTCAGGCCACTTTGCTTTTCCCAAATAAGCATGTAATGTAGCCTGATGTGCTGATGGAAAGATGTAGTTCCTAATCTGTGTGAGCCAATACGATCTCAGCTTATTTTCCTCTTGCAAAGCCTGCAGACTGCCAAATAATCATCAGACATCAACGTGCAAAAGAACTTCCACACTCTAGATGCTCGTACGTACGATTCTAAATCACCATGAGCCAATCTCTTAGGCACGAGAGACTCCTTCACCATCACCTGCTCCAGAGCTCACCACTGAGCAAGCTTATTTTGCTCCAGAGAATATTTTAGCCACCCATCACCTGCACTGTGTATATTCCGAGGCCAACAACCTGCTCCGCTAATGACCTCCCAAACGCCTATTCTTGGTTCCCATGTCTTGCTCACCACTAAATCATCATCAAGGATTTGGCTAACAGAATGGATAATGGCATGAGCTGTTTGTAACTTGTGTTTCGTACTACTACCATGGGGACGGTGGCTGCCAGAGATAATGGTGGTAAAAATACAATGGACCCTTGTAGTTTGTCTTTTTGTAGAACACTAAGGTGATGAATAGTTTTCCAATTGTTGCATCAGCATGATAACATTATTGAATATAAGGGGTGACACTTGATATCCCTCTAGTATCTTGGACCTCGGATGTGCTCGGCACTCGGCGAGCAGTAGCCGGTGCTCGATTTAAACTTGAATCCCTGCCCCGCATGTTTGGTGCCTGTAAAACAGCGAATAAGCCTGCAGATATTGAAAGCTAATCACTGTAATTCCATATCCATCTTGGTAGTGGCATTACCGTACTGTGATTGGCTGGCCGTATGACATCATCGGGGTTATAAAAGGACAGGCGCCACCAGGCTCAGCACACTGACGCCATTGCACAACTCTGTTGCAGTTCTTAATGTTGGGCTAGAGAGTGCTTGTTCTGGAATTTGTGTGCACAGCTTAATGAATCCTGTAGTGTTGATACTGGTGCTGAAGCAGAACCTTCATACTAATAGTCTTTGTAAGGGCTAATTTTGTGCTTTGCAGGTTGTATCAGATAAATTCTGCATTTAGCCTAGGGGGGAGAGAGAGTTGTAGGAGCAGGGAGAGTGGCTGAATACAGTCTCTAGGCAGGGACTAGGGCTTTGCAGTCCGTTGATACATACTGTATATATCTGTGACAGTTGACCACATTTTTTTTTTTTTTTTTTTTGGGGGGGGGGGGGTGAAAAAAATGACTATATTATCATCCATGGAGTATTACATGCTTTTTGGCACATTTCTGTGTTATGTAACAGTCCAAAAAAGTGTTGAAAAACTTTTCTGTATTCAATTGCGCATCCATATACTATAACATGCCCTGTGGTACATTTCGGTGGCATATCACACTCCAAAAAAGCGTTGAAACATTTTTCTGGCTTCAATTACTCACCAATAGAGTATTATGTGCTTTGTGGTACATTTCGGTGTTATATAACACTCTCAAAAAGAGTTGAATTTTTGTCTTCTGGATTCAATTACTCACGCGTAGAGCATTACTTGCTCTGTGGTGCATTTTGTTGTTATATAACAGTCCATAAAAGCATTGAAAAATGTTCCTGTATTCAATTACTCATCCATATACTTTTACATGCTCTGCGGTCCATTTTGGTGTTATATAGCATTCCCAAAAAGCATTGAAACATTTTTCTGAATTAAATTACTCACCCATAGAGTATTACGTGCTTTCTGTTACTTTTTGGTGTTATATAACGCTCAAAAAAAGCATTCAAAAATCTTGCAGTATTCAATTACTCATTCATAGAGTATTGCGTGCTTTGGGGAACATTTTGGTGGTATACAACACTCCAAAAAAAGCGTGCAAACATTTTTCTGGATTCAATTACTAATCCATACAGTTTAACATGCTTAGTGGATGACAATGCAACAAAGATAGCAGAATCCTGCGAGACTCCTGAGGGAGCGACCAGAGTAATATTGGAGCCAGACCAAGCTGGCGCGACAGCGGAGGTGGCAGTTGAGCATTAGCAGTGCACCCACCCTTACATGTGGCCAAGTGATGGAAGGCATTGATTATCTTCCAACTGACAGGGTCACTTGCTGAGGGCATGTGAGCAGTTGGCACTTCATTCTTCTTTAGAACCTGCAAGAGGGAGACGGGAATACTTGCCAATTGGTGCTCTAAACCAGGGTTACAAAGAAGGCAGCCTTCATGGAAGAACTTGATCTTGCCGTGGAGAAAGAGTGGAAGCTAGGGAAAAGAGTCAGTGTGATGCAGAGTGAACAATGAGGTGAAGGAGCCGAATGAACTGCCCCAAAATGGCAGCAAAGCAGGACCTTGAGAAAGTAAATGGTAACCACAAAACGAAGTAAAGCCCCCAAGAGTGTGACAGATAACCACACACAAGAGGGACTAGAGCAGGGATCTCAAACTCAGCAGGGTAAATTGGTCAAAGAAAAAAAATGAAAATGATGGGCCATTTCAGTGATAGTATTATTTTTTTACTTGTTGATTACTTTTTTAATTTTTGGCTTGTTTATCATATGAGTTATGGTACCATTTTTTTCTTACTTCAGTTTAAACATAAAATATATATTTTTACATAATTTTTCTTACTTTAATTTGAATTAGCTTTTAATTTATTTTTTAGTTCCCTAATCGGCTCCACACCGAGATATTATTCAACAATCAGCCCCTTATAGTAATTCTGGCCCCCATCTTGTAATAATGTCCCCCATCGTGGTCCCCACCCTGCGGGGGAGTGACGCACACCGAGGTCAGCTGACGGCCTCTATTTGGCCGGTGGCTGGTATAGATGCTGCAATGCAGAGAGCCGGTCTCTATGACGCGATACTGCTCAACTGGATGTGTGGATGAAAAAAGTATTGGCGGCCCCCAGACTTCCTGGATGTGATCCTCTCGAGAGTTCAGGGGTCCAAGGGCTGCACAATGGAGCCTTGGGGGCTGTATGCAGCCTGTGGGCCAGGTGTTTGAGACCCCTGGCCTAGTGTAATGTGTCTGTGAATTGTGCGTAAGGGCATTGCCACTAATGTAATGAGGATGCCATTGTGATCTAAGCCTTCAGAGTGTAAGTGACAAGTATCCTGGAAAGTTGACTTCTTTGTTCATGAGTTTTCATACTTCTTCCACTTGGGGGCAGCACAGACAAACATTACAACTAAGCTACACCTTTGTCTCCTAATGATTGTGTATAGTAATTAACCAAAGTTACTCCTAATAATATAGTGTAAGGAATGTTCCCCAGGCTGAACACAGACAGCTGCTATAATGTTAATTATTATGAATCTTATTATACAATTATGTTAGTTAATGTTATTTATTATTTAGTTTTAACTAGTGATATCGTAAAGTATGGATAATGAAGAAACGGTGGTGTTCCTTTACATTATAATTTACATAGTTGACACTAGGGTTAAGTTTTAATCCTGTATTTGTGTATAAACGGGAGTAATTTGAAGCTCCTTGCTGTGCACAGTTTTGCACTGATTTTTTTTTATTGTTTCTTTGCTTCCTAAATGCAAAGTTAAACAAATTTCAAAATAGCATTCACTATTGTACCGTTTTGCTTGTGCAAGTCTCTGTATATCCTTTATCTGCTGAGCACTTTTGCATAAATGTTACAAATCCCTCAGAGCTCCTGCTCCTGCTCTGGCTCTATTCATGTTCCCCTTCTCTTCTTTCAGAGTTAGGATAGTAGGAGGAAGGGTGTTGTAGTGGATCTGCAGTGGAGAGGGGAGAAAGTGTCTCAGAGGGCACAGAAAATAGGCTATAGACAGAGAGAAAAGATCATTTTTAGAAAAAATTTTTGGATATGTGCTGCCGATACAGAAAAGCAAGTGAATAAATATACAGACTGTATTACTGTAAGAGACACAAAGCTCATATCCAGCCTATATTACTGGGAGAGCCACAGAGCTCACATCCAGCCTATATTACTGGGAGAGACACAGAGCTCACATCCAGCCTATATTACTGAGAGAGACACAGAGCTCACATCCAGCCTATATTACTGGGAAACACAGAGCTCACATCCAGCCTATATTACTGGGAGAGACACAGAGCTCACATCCAGCCTATATTACTGGGAGAGACACAGAGCTCACATCCAGCCTATATTACTGGGAAACACAGAGCTCACATCCAGCCTATATTACTGGGAGAGACACAGAGCTCACATCCGGCCTATATTACAGGGAGACACAGAGCTGACATCCAGCCTATATTACTGAGAGAGACACAGAGCTCACATCCAGCCTATATTACTGGGAGACACACAGAACTCACATCCAGCCTATATTACTGGGAGAGACACAGAGCTCACATCCAGCCTATATTACTAGGAGGGACAATGAAGATAGAAAAGTTCCATCAGCTCACCACAGCTTGTGTATGGCAAGTTTTCTCCCTCAGCTGCCTCAATATCGATCCAAAAGCCAGGACAACATTGCACAAAATCACATTGGTCTTTATTTTTTAATTTCACAACACATTCAAACTCAAGCAGTGCAGATGGAGAAAACACCTATCTGTATGATGCTTTTCTGACCCTATGGTTCTTAGTCATAGCCAGTGTCTCAGCAAGTGGACTCACAATTGTTTATACCATTATAGTGCACAATGACACAACCATCACTTGCCGTGGGTAACTTCTGTGTTGCACTTGTATTTAAAGGGAACCTGTCAGCAGGATTGTGCTCAGCAACTTAACAGTGTCAGGTCGGCGCTGTTATACTGATTAAAATTATGCCTGGATTGATGAAATCTGTCTTGTGGTTGTTGTTAAATCTTTATTTTCAGTTTTAACTTTTAACGGCGGCCGCTAAGGGTACTTAAACCACAGCGCCGTTAATTAACGGCGCTGTGGAAAAAGTGAATAGCGCCCCCCAGAGTCGGATTTTCTCTGGGGTCTCGGTTGCCGAGGGTAGCCGAGACCCCAGAGAACATGATTCGGGGGGTTTTTACCGACCCCCGAGTTGCGATCGCCGGTAATTAACCGTTTACCGGCGGTCGCAACTAAAAAAAAAACGCGATTTGTCATTTAATTTCTCTGTCCTCCGATGTGATCACACATCGGAGGACAGAGAAATAGGGTCCCCGATAGCCCCCGATAGCCCCCCAATACTCACCTATCTCCCCCGGTGCTCCTCGTGGCTCCCGATGGGCGCCGCCATCTTCTTCCGGGGAAAAAATGGCGGGTGCATGCGCAGTGCGCCTGCCGCCCGGCACCCGGAAGATCTTTGGGGTCTCGGCTGCCCGGGGGCAGCCGAGACCCCAAAGAACATGATCGGGGTCGGTTTTTACCGACCCGTTTTGCGATTGCCGGTAATTACCTGTTTACCGGCGACCGCAAAAAAAAAAAAAAAAAAAAGCGATCTGTAATTCCCTGTCCTCTGATTTGATCGCACATCAGGGGAGAGAGAAATAGGGGGATTCGGGGACCCTATCATACTTACCGGTGTCCCTGGGTCCTCCTGCGTCTCCTACTGCCGGCCGGCTTCTTCCTCGGGAAAGAAAATGGCGGGCGCATGCTTAGTGCGCCCGCCATCTGCTGCCATCTGCCGGCCAGCAGGAGAGACGAGTTGGGGCTAAAATTAGGGTTAGGGTTAGAGTTGGGGCTAAATTTAGGGTTAGGGTTGGGGCTAAATTTAGGGTTAGGGCTAGGGTTAGGGTTAGGCTACTTTCACACTAGCGTTTTTTGGCTTCCGTCGCAATGCGTCGTTTTGGAGAAAAAATGCATCCTGCAAAAGTGCTTGCAGGATGCGTTTTTTCTCCATTGACTTGCATTAGCGACGCATTGCGATGGATTGCCACACGTCGCATCCGTCGTGTGATGGATGCGTCGTGCTTTGGCGGACCGTCGGCACAAAAAAACGCTACATGTAACTTTTTTGTGCGACATGTCCGCCATTTCCGACTCCCGCCTCCCCGCACCTCACAATGGGGCAGCGGATGCGTTGAAAAACAGCATCCGCTGCACCCGTTGTGCGGCTCTTACAACGCTAGCATCGGTACGTCGGCCCGACACACTGCGATGGGCCGAGTACGACGCTAGTGTGAAAGTAGCCTTAGGCTTCTTTCACAATTGCGTCGGTACGGGGCGGTCACAATGCGTCGGCCCGACGTACCGACGCACGTTGTGAAAATTGTGCACAGCGTGGGCAGCGGATGCAGTTTTTCAACGCATCCGCTGCCCAGTCTATGTCCTGGGGAGGAGGGGGCAGAGTTACGGCCACGCATGCGCGGAAATGGCGGACGCGACGTACAAAAAAAAAGGTTACATTGAACTTTTTTTGTGACGACGGTCCGCCAAAACACAACGGATCCAGTGCACGATGGACACGACGTGTGGCCATCCGTCGGCAATACAAATCTATGGGCAAAAAAGGCATCCTGTGGGCACATTTGCAGGATCCGTTTTTTGTCCAAAACGACGGATTGCAACGGATGCCACACGACGCAAGTGTGAAAGTAGACTTAGGGCTAGGGTTAGGGTTGGGGCTAAATTTAGGGTTAGGGTTAGGGCTAAAGTTAGGGTTAGGGCTAGGGTTGGGGCTAAAATTAGGGTTAGGGTTAGCGTTGGGGCTAAAGTTAGGGTTAGGGTTGGGGCTAAAGTTAGGGTTGGGATTAGGGTTGGGATTAGGGTTAAGGTTAGGGTTGGGATTAGGGTTAGGGTTGTATTGGGATTAGGGTTATGTTTGAGGTTAGGGTTGAGATTAGGATTAGGGGTGTGTTGGATTTAGGGTTTTGATTAGGGTTATGGTTAGGGTTGAGATGAGGGCTGTTTTGGGGTTAGGGTTGTGATTATCGTTAGGGTTGTGATTAGGATTATGGATCGGGTTGAGATTAGGGTTAGGGGTGTGTTGGGGTTAGGGTTGGAGTTAGAATTGCGGGGTTTCCTGTTTAGGTACATCAGGGGGTCTCCAAACACGACAGCCAATTTTGCGCTAAAAAAGTCAAATGGTGCTCCCTCCCTTCTGAGCTCTGCCGTGCGCCCAAACAGTGGTTTACCCCCACATATGGGCTACCAGCATACTCAGGACAAATTGGAGAACAAATATTGGCATCCAATTTCTCTTGTTACCCTTGTGAAAATAAAAACTTGGGGGATAAAAAATCTTTTGTGGAAAAAAAAAATATTTTCTATTTTCACTACTCTGCATTATAAACTTCTGTGAAGCACGTGGGCATTCAAAGTTCTCACCACATATCTAGATAAGTTCCTTGGGGGGTCTAGTTTCCAAAATGGGGTCACTTGTGGGGGGTTTCTACTGTTTAGGTACATCAGTGGCTCTGCAAACGCAACATAACGCCCGCAGACCATTCTATCAAAGCCTGCATTCCAAAATGGCGCTCATTCCGAGCTCTGCTGTTATGACCCCAGTGGACAGGGTCTCAGAGGAACGTGTAAGTCTGCGAGATTCAAAAATCCAGCTCATAGGGCTGTGGCAACTGGGTTGACCAAATAGCTACTCCTAACGCCAACACTAGAAGTAGCCGGGGATCATGCCTACGGATCGCTAGATGACTCGCGCCAGCCGGAGAATCTAACTACCCCTAGGAGAAGAAAACAAAGACCTCTCTTGCCTCCAGAGAAAGGGACCCCAAAGCAAGATACAAGCCCCCCACAAATAATAACGGTGAGGTAAGAGGAAATGACAAACACAGAAATGAACCAGGTTCAGCAAAGAGAGGCCAGCTTACTAATAGCAGAATATAGCAAGATAACTTATCTGGTCAACAAAAACCCTATAAAAATCCACGCTGGAGATTCAAGAACCCCCGAACCGTCTAACGGTCCGGGGGGAGAACACCAGCCCCCTAGAGCTTCCAGCAAAGGTCAGGATACAGATTGGAACAAGCTGGACAAAAATACCAAACAAAACAAAAGCAAAAAGCAATGAAGCAGACTTAGCTTGAAATACAGGAACCAGGATCATAGGACAAGAGCACAACAGATTAGCTCTGATTTCAACGATGCCAGGCATTGAACTGAAGGTCCAGGGAGCTTATATAGCAACGCCCCTGAACTAACGGCCCAGGTGAGGATATAGGAAAAGACAGAAGCTCCAGAGTCAAATCACTAATGACCACTAGAGGGAGCAAAAAGCAAAATCACAACAGTACCCCCCCCCCCCTTAGTGAGGGGTCACCGAACCCTCACCACGACCACCAGGGCGATCAGGACGAGCGGCGTGAAAGGCACGAACTAAATCGGCCGCATGAACATCAGAGGCGACCACCCAGGAATTATCTTCCTGACCATAGCCCTTCCACTTGACCAGGTACTGAAGCCTCCGCCTGGAGAGACGAGAATCCAAGATCTTCTCCACCACGTACTCCAACTCGCCCTCGACCAACACCGGAGCAGGAGGCTCAGCAGAAGGAACCACAGGCACAACGTACCGCCGCAACAAGGACCTATGAAACACGTTGTGGATAGCAAACGACACAGGAAGATCCAGGCAAAAGGATACAGGATTAAGGATTTCCAATATCTTGTAAGGACCAATAAAACGAGGTTTAAATTTGGGAGAGGAAACCTTCATAGGAACAAAGCGGGAAGAAAGCCACACCAAATCCCCAACACGTAGTCGGGGACCCACACCGCGGCGGCGGTTAGCAAAGCGCTGAGCCCTCTCCTGTGACAACTTCAAGTTGTCCACCACAAGATTCCAGATCCGCTGCAACCTATCCACCACAGAATCCACCCCAGGGCAGTCAGAAGGTTCCACATGACCCGAAGAAAAACGAGGGTGGAAACCAGAGTTGCAGAAAAACGGCGAAACCAAGGTGGCGGAACTAGCCCGATTATTAAGGGCAAACTCAGCCAACGGCAAGAAGGTCACCCAATCGTCCTGATCAGCAGAGACAAAACACCTCAAATAAGCCTCCAAAGTCTGATTAGTTCGCTCCGTCTGTCCATTAGTCTGAGGATGGAAAGCAGACGAAAACGACAAGTCAATGCCCATCCTACTACAAAAGGATCGCCAGAATCTGGAAACGAACTGGGATCCTCTGTCTGACACAATATTCTCAGGGATGCCGTGCAAACGAACCACTTTCTGGAAAAACACAGGAACCAGATCGGAAGAGGAAGGCAGCTTAGGCAAAGGAACCAAATGGACCATCTTGGAGAAGCGATCACATATCACCCAGATAACAGACATGCCTTGAGACACCGGAAGATCAGAAATGAAATCCATGGAGATATGTGTCCAAGGTCTCTTAGGGACAGGCAAGGGCAAGAGCAACCCGCTGGCACGAGAACAGCAAGGCTTAGCTCGAGCACAAGTCCCACAGGACTGTACAAATGACCGCACATCCCTAGACAAGGAAGGCCACCAAAAGGATCTGGCCACCAGATCTCTGGTGCCAAAAATTCCTGGGTGACCTGCCAACACCGAGGAATGAACCTCGGAAATGACTCTGCTGGTCCACTTATCAGGCACAAACAGTCTGTCAGGTGGACAAGAATTAGGCCTATCAGCCTGAAATCTCTGCAACACACGTCGCAGATCTGGAGAAATAGCTGACAAGATAATACCATCCTTAAGAATACCAACAGGTTCAGCGACTCCAGGAGCATCAGGCACAAAGCTCCTGGAAAGAGCATCGGCCTTCACATTTTTTGAACCTGGTAAATACGAGACAACAAAGTCAAAACGGGAGAAAAACAATGACCAGCGGGCCTGTCTAGGATTCAGGCGTTTAGCAGACTCGAGATACATCAGATTTTTGTGATCAGTCAAGACCACCACACGATGCTTAGCACCCTCGAGCCAATGACGCCACTCCTCAAATGCCCATTTCATGGCCAACAACTCCCGATTGCCCACATCATAATTTCGCTCCGCAGGCGAAAACTTCCTAGAGAAAAAGGCGCAAGGTCTCATAACAGAGCAACCAGGGCCTCTCTGCGACAAAACGGCCCCTGCTCCAATCTCTGAAGCATCCACCTCAACCTGAAAGGGAAGCGAGACATCAGGCTGGCACAAAACAGGCGCCGAAGTAAACCGACGTTTCAACTCCTGGAAAGCCTCCACGGCAGCAGGAGCCCAATTAACCACATCGGAGCCCTTCTTGGTCATATCCGTCAAAGGTTTCACAATGCTAGAAAAGTTAGCGATAAAACGACGGTAGAAGTTAGCGAAACCCAAGAACTTCTGAAGACTCTTAACTGACGAGGGCTGAGTCCAATCAAGAATAGCTCGGACCTTGACTGGGTCCATCTCCACAGCAGAAGGGGAAAAAATGAACCCCAAAAAGGGAACCTTCTGTACACCAAAAAGACACTTTGAGCCCTTGACAAACAAAGAATTTTCACGCAAAATTTTAAAGACCATCCTGACCTGCTCCACATGCGAGTCCCAATTATCAGAAAAAACCAGAATATCATCCAGATAAACGATCAAAAATTTATCCAGATAGTTCCGGAAAATGTCATGCATAAAGGACTGAAAAACTGAAGGGGCATTAGAGAGCCCAAAAGGCATCACCAAGTACTCAAAATGACCTTCGGGCGTATTGAATGCGGTTTTCCATTCATCCCCTTGCTTAATGCGCACAAGGTTGTACGCACCACGAAGGTCTATCTTGGTAAACCACTTGGCACCTTTAATCCGGGCAAACAAGTCAGACAACAGCGGCAAAGGATACTGAAATTTGACAGTGATCTTATTTAAAAGCCGATAGTCAATACAAGGCCTCAAAGATCCGTCCTTTTTAGCCACAAAAAAGAATCCCGCACCAAGAGGGGAAGAAGACGGACGGATGTGTCCTTTCTCCAGAGACTCCTTGATATATGAACGCATCGCGGTATGTTCAGGTATCGACAGGTTAAACAGTCTTCCCTTAGGAAATTTACTGCCTGGAATCAAATCTATTGCACAGTCACATTCCCTATGAGGAGGCAATGCACTGGACCTGGACTCGCTAAAGACATCCTGATAGTCAGACAAATACTCCGGAACTTCCGAAGGCGTAGAAGAAGCAATAGACACAGGCAGGGAATCCTCATGAATACCACGACAGCCCCAACTAGACACTGACATAGCCTTCCAGTCAAGGACTGGATTATGGGTCTGTAACCATGGCAGCCCCAAAACAACCAAATCATGCATTTTATGTAGAACGAGAAAACGTATCACCTCGCGGTGTTCAGGAGTCATGCACATGGTAACCTGTGTCCAATACTGCGGTTTATTTTCTGCTAATGGCGTAGCATCAATACCCCTAAGAGGGATAGGATTTTCTAATGGTTCAAGAATAAAACCACAGCGCTTAGCAAATGAGAGATCCATAAGACTCAGGGCAGCACCTGAATCTACAAACGCCATGACAGGATAAGATGACAGTGAGCAAATCAAAGTTACAGACAGAATAAACTTAGGATGCAAATTACCAACGGTGACAGGACTAACAACCTTAGATATACGTTTAGAGCATGCTGAGATAACATGTGTAGAATCACCACAGTAGTAGCACAAGCCATTCCGGCGTCTATGAATTTTCCTCTCATTTCTAGTCAGGATTCTATCACATTGCATCAAATCAGGTGTCCGTTCAGACAACACCATGAGGGAATTTGCGGTTTTTCTATCACATTGCATCACATCAGGTGTCTGTTCAGACAACAACATGAGGGAATTTGCGGTTTTGCGCTCCCGCAACCGCCGGTCAATTTGAATAGCCAGGGACATGGTATCATTCAGACCTGTGGGAATGGGAAAACCCACCATAACATTCTTAATGGCCTCAGAAAGGCCATTTCTAAAATTAGCGGCCAGTGCACACTCGTTCCAATGTGTCAGCACGGACCATTTCCGAAATTTTTGGCAATACACCTCAGCCTCGTCCTAGCCCTGAGACAAAGCCAGCAAGGCTTTCTCTGCCTGAATCTCAAGATTGGGTTCCTCATAAAGTAAACCGAGCGCCAGAAAAAACGCATCAATATCAGCCAATGCCGGATCTCCTGGCGCCAACGAAAAAGCCCAGTCTTGAGGGTCACCCCGTAAGAATGAAATAACAATTTTTACTTGTTGAGCAGAGTCTCCAGACGAACAAGGTTTCAGGGACAAAAACAATTTACAATTATTCCTGAAATTCCTAAACTTAAATCGGTCTCCTGAAAACAGTTCAGGAATCGGAATCTTGGGTTCAGACCTAGGATTTCTGGTAACATAATCTTGTATACCCTGCACACGAGCGGCAAGCTGGTCCACACTTGTAATCAAGGTCTGGACATTCATGTCTGCAGCAAGCTTAAGCCACTCTGAGGTAAAGGGGAAAAAAGAAAAAAAAAAAAAAAAAAAAAAAAAAATGAGAGAGGGAAAAAAAAACCTCAAAATTTTCTTTCTTATAATCCCACTTCTGCAATGCATTAAACATTTAATACTGGCCTGGCATACTGTTATGACCCCAGTGGACAGGGTCTCAGAGGAACGTGTAAGTCTGCGAGATTCAAAAATCCAGCTCATAGGGCTGTGGCAACTGGGTTGACCAAATAGCTACTCCTAACGCCAACACTAGAAGTAGCCGGGGATCATGCCTACGGATCGCTAGATGACTCGTGCCAGCCGGAGAATCTAACTACCCCTAGGAGAAGAAAACAAAGACCTCTCTTGCCTCCAGAGAAAGGGACCCCAAAGCAAGATACAAGCCCCCCACAAATAATAACGGTGAGGTAAGAGGAAATGACAAACACAGAAATGAACCAGGTTCAGCAAAGAGAGGCCAGCTTACTAATAGCAGAATATAGCAAGATAACTTATCTGGTCAACAAAAACCCTATAAAAATCCACGCTGGAGATTCAAGAACCCCCGAACCGTCTAACGGTCCGGGGGGAGAACACCAGCCCCCTAGAGCTTCCAGCAAAGGTCAGGATACAGATTGGAACAAGCTGGACAAAAATACCAAACAAAACAAAAGCAAAAAGCAATGAAGCAGACTTAGCTTGAAATACAGGAACCAGGATCATAGGACAAGAGCACAACAGATTAGCTCTGATTTCAACGATGCCAGGCATTGAACTGAAGGTCCAGGGAGCTTATATAGCAACGCCCCTGAACTAACGGCCCAGGTGAGGATATAGGAAAAGACAGAAGCTCCAGAGTCAAATCACTAATGACCACTAGAGGGAGCAAAAAGCAAAATCACAACACTCTGCCATGCGCCGAAACAGTGGTTTACCCCCACATATGGGGTACCAGCATACTCTGGACAAATTGGACAACAACTTTTGGGGTCCAATTTCTTTTGTTACCCTTGTGAAAATAAAAATTTGGGGGCAAAAAAATCTTTTTTGTGGGAAAAAAACATTTTTTATTTTCACTACTCTGCATTATAAACTTCTGTGAAGCACTTGGGCATTCAAAGTTCTCACCACATTTCTAGATAAGTTCCTTGGGGGGTCTATTTTCCAAAATGGGGTCACTTCTGGGGGGTTTCTACTGTTTAGGTACATTAGGGGTCTGCAAACGCAACATAACGCCCGCATACAATTCTATCAAAGTCTGCATTCCAAAACGGCGCTCCTTCCCTTCCGAGCTCAGCCATGCGCCCAAACAGTGGTTTACCCCCACATATGGGGTACCAGCATACTCAGGACAAATTGGACAAAAACTTTTGGGGTCCAATTTCTCTTGTTACCCTTGTGAAAATAAAAACTTGGGGGCTAAAAAATCTTTTTTGTTAAAAAAAAATATTTTTTATTTTCACGACTCTGCATTATAAACTTCTGTGAAGCACTTGGGCATTCAAAGTTCTCACCACACATCTAGATAAGTTCCATGGGGGGTCTAGTTTCCAAAATGGGGTCACTTGTGGGGGGTTTCTACTGTTTAGGCACATCAGGGGCTCTCCAAACGCGACATGGCGTCCGATCTCAATTCCAGTCAATTTTGCATTGAAAAGTCAAATGGCGCTCCTTTGCTTCTGAGCTCAGCCATGCGCCCAAACAGTGGTTTACCCCCACATATGGGGTGTCGGCGTACTCAGGACAAATTGTACAACAACTTCTGGGGTCCATTTTCTCCTGTTACCCTTGGTAAAATAAAAATTTGGAGGCAAAAAATCATTTTTGTAGAAAAAATGCGATTTTTTATTTTCACAGCTGTACGTTATAAACTTCTGTGAAGCACCTGGGGGCTTAAAGTGCTCACCACACATCTAGATAAGTTCCTTAAGGGGTCTAGTTTCCAAAATGGTGTCACTTGTGGGGAGTTTCCACTGTTTAGGCACATCAGGGGCTCTCCAAACGCGACACGGCGTCCGATCTCAATTCCAGCCAATTCTGCATTAAAAAAGTCAAACGGTGCTCCTTCACTTCCAAGCTCTGCGGTGCGCCCAAACAGTGGTTTACCTCCACATATGGGGTATCGGCGTACTCAGGAGAAATTGCACAACAAAATTTGTGGTTAAATTTCTGTTTTTACACTTGTGAAAATTAAAAAAAATGGTTCTGAAGTAAAATGTTTGCAAAAAAAAAAGTTAAATGTTCATTTTTTTCTTCCACATTGTTTCAGTTCCTGTGAAGCACGTAAAGGGTTAATAAACTTCTTGAATGTGGTTTTGAGCAGCTTGAGGGGTGCAGTTTTTAGAATGGTGTCACACTTGGTTAGTTTCTATCATATAGACCCCTCAAAATGACTTCAAATGTGATGTGGTCCCTAAAAAAAAATGGTGTTGTAAAAATGAGAAATTGCTGGTCAACTTTTAACCCTTATAACTCCCTAACGAAAAAAAATTTTGTTTCCAAAGTTGTGCTGATGTAAAGTAGACATGTGGGAAATGTTATTTATTAACTATTTTTCTTGACATATGTCTCTGATTTAAGGGCATAAAAATACAAAGTTTGAAAATTGCTAAATTTTAAAAATTTTCGCCATATTTCCGTTTTTTTCATAAATAATCGCAAGTAATATCGAAGAAATGTTACCACTAACTTGAAGTACAATATGTCTCATATGGGAAGCAGACGGCGAGGGACCTGACGGACACTGGAATGTAAGTATGTAGTGTTTTGGGTTTTTTTACATTTACAATGGTAACCAGGGTAAACATCGGGTTACTAAGCGGGGCCCTGCGCTTAGTAACTCGATGTTTACCCTGGTTACAAGCGAACACATCGCTGGATCGGTGTCACACACACCGATCCAGCGATGACAGCGGGTGATCCAGCGACGAAAGAAAGTTTCAAACGATCTGCTACGACGTACGATTCTCAGCGGGGTCCCTGATCGCAGTAGCGTGTCAGACACAGCGATATCGTATGTATATCGCTGGAACATCACGGATCGTGCCGTCGTAGCGACCAAAGTGCCACTGTGAGACGGTACCCTAACAGTCATTGTAAGGCCATGTGCACACGTTCAGTATTTTTCGCGTTTTTTTCGCGTTTTTTCGCTATAAAAACGTGATAAAAACGCGAAAAAAACGCGAAAAAAACGCCTACATATGCCTCCCATTATTTTCAGTGTATTCTGCATTTTTTGTGCAAATGTAGCCTTTTTTTCTGCGAAAAAATCGCATCGTGGAAAAAAAAGCAACATGTTCATTAAAATGCGGAATTGCAGGGGATTCCGCACACCTGGGAGTCCATTGATCTGCTTACTTCCCGCACGGGGCTGTGCACACCATGCGGGAAGTAAGCAGATTATGTGCGGTTGGTACCCAAGGTGGAGGAGAGGAGACTCTCCTCCACGGACTGGGCATCATATAATTGGTCAAAAAAAAAGAATTAAAATAAAAAATAGTCCTATACTCACCTTCGATGTCTTCCCGCCTCTCCACTGCACGCTGTCGCTTCGGTTCCTGTAGCTGGTGTGCGGTGAAGGACCTGCCGATGACGTCGCCGTCTTGTGATTGGTCGAGACCGGTCATGTGACCGCTCACGTGACCGCGACGTCATGGAAGGTCCTGCGCGCACACACCATCTATACAGAACGGACGCCGGTGAGGAGATCAGCTGTCTGCGGGTGAGTATAAGCATTTTTTTTATTTTTTTTATTATTTTTAAACATTCTATCTTTTACTATAGATGCTGCAAAAGCAGCATCTATAGTAAAAAGTTGGTCACACTTGTCAAACGCTATGTTTGACAAGTGTGACCAACCTGTCAGTCAGTTTTCCAAGCGATGCTACAGATCGCTTGGAAAACTTTAGCATTCTGCAAGCTAATTACGCTTGCAGAATGCTAAAAAAAACATGAAAAAAACGGAAAAAAAACGCAAAAAAAAATGCGGATTTCTTGCAGAAAATTTCCGGTTTTCTTCAGGAAATTTCTGCAAGAAATCCGGACGTGTGCACATACCCTAAGGGCTAATTTTGTGCTTTACTGTTTGTATAAGATACAATCTGCAATTAGCTAAGGGAGGGAGATAGAGTTGCTGGAGCAGAGAGAGTGGCTGAATACAATATCTAGGAAGGTATTAGGGCTTTGCAGTTCATTGCTAAATATATAGCAGCGGCAGTTGAACACATTTTTATTTTTGAAAAATTGACTATATTGCCATCCACAGAGTATTAGGTTCTTTGTGGAACATTTCTGTGTTATATAACACTCCAAAAAAGTCTTGAAACATTTTTCTGTATGCAATTACTCATTCATATATATTATTACGTGGTCTGTGGTACATTTTGGTGTTACATAACAGTCCAAAAAAGGGTAGAAGCATTTTTAAGTATTCTATTACTCATCCATATACTATTATGTGGTCTGTGGTACTTTTCAATGGCATATAACACTCCACAAAAGCATTGAAACATTATTCTGTACGCAATTACTCATCCATTGAGTTGCGTGATTTGCAGTACATAACGGTGGTATTAAACTCCAAAAAATGCTTTGACTGTTGCAGGTGACCAATTTTTTTTTTTTTTTTATTAAAAATAAATTTAGTTTCAGTAGACCTAGCAATTAAAGAGTACATAAGGTGTGCTGTAAGGGACAAGGAAGTGGAAGTGATGATGATGGTGCACGCAGACGCAGAGGATGTGGGGCAGGTGCGACTACGCCTTTTGCTGGATCACAAGAAACACACCCATCCACGACACACAGGTTCCTGTCCCACTTTGTAGGAAGGCATGGTACATCACTTTTGAAGTCACAGCAGTGCGAACAGGTGGTTAGTTGGATAGCAGATCATGCTTACAGCATGCTTGGCAGCACCACTCAGTCTTCTTCACAGTCCAGTCTCACCAGCCAACAGTCTGGATCACTTAATCATCACCCTGATCCTCCATCCTCCCACCATGTTGAGTCTCAGGAGAATGGTGATCTCACACTAGCACACTCTGAGGAGCCCTTTACAACATCACTTCTTGATTGTTGCCTCACACTTAATTTTCCAAGAGGGACAGGAGGAGATGCTGTATGGGGATTCACCAAAGAGCAGCCACGGCCCCAAAAATTGACTGTGGGGAGCAGCAACACACTACCCGTACGACAGGTAGCTCTAGCCTTTTTACAGGGTCTCTATCATGACCCGGGCTCTATGTGCTACTGTGTCCTCCGGTTTCTATGGCAGACAGGTGACTTGTAATCCAGCTGTCCTGCCGGTTTCTGCTATGAGACATAGAGTCCGTCACAACCTCGGTGTTCCGGCTACCGGTATCTGAGCTCCGTAGGGAGGTAGCTCAGTCGCGGCTATCCCCCCTAGCTCTTTATTCTCCTGCAATTCACTTCCCCTTCATGCTCTCTACAGCTTGTTCTGCTTTCGCTTTTCTCTTTCCTTTCAGGAGCTGCAGCACCCTCGTGGCTGCACGGCCCCTCTCTCAAACCCTCTGCCTCAGACTGCTCCAGTCTGCTGTCTGGGACTCTCTGACTGATTTTCCCTCCAGACCAAAATATATATAGGGGAGCCACCCACAAGTTGGATCAGAGCTCCTCCTTCTGGCCTGGAGTGTGAACATGTTGCATGCTTGGGAATACCTGATGAGAGATCCTTCCTCGCTTCCAAGTGTGACATCACTCTCCCCGTGAGGAAAGCAATGCCACTGTAACAACCAGGAACCTGGGGTGTTACACATGCCAGTGTCAGCTCACCGACTGGTGTGCGACTTCACCACGCGCTGGTACTCCACACTGCACATGATGGCAAGACTTTGTGAGCAGCAGAGGCCAGTTGTTGAATACCATCTCCAACAAGCCCGTCGGTATTCTAGTTAGTCTCCACACATAACAACTGAAGAGCGGGCATGAATGTCTGCAATTTGTCTGGTTCTCCAAGACTTTGAGGACTCCACAAAGTTGGTGATCATTAGCGCAACAATCCTGCTTCTGTGCCTACTTAGAGTCACTGCTGGCAATTAAACATGAAGCTTTGCATTACTGACAATTAAACATGAAGCTATGCATGTGGACCAGGTGGAGACAGAGGAAGACATGCCACAGTGAGATACTACCCTGCCCAGCCTCATTTCATCGGCTGGGGAAGAGGATGAAGAGGAGGATGTGTCAGCTTGGGTGGAAGAGGAAAGGGAAGAGTAACACAAAACTGATTTTTTATATCTTTTTTCTTTATTCATCATTTTTTAGATTTAGTTTTTTTATGTAACTCATTTAAAACAACATACAATTTACAAAACTAAAACTAGCTATCTAGAACCACGAGGCTTACATCCAAGTTGAGGTAAAAATGGATATAGCGATATAGGTGGAAGAGACAAGGGAGGAGTAATCTAACACTGTCATTTTGTTGAACTGACTTCAAAGAACATAGAATGAACCCCAAATAAACTAACATGCTACAACCAAGGGGCGAAGGTCCAACTGTAGGAGGAGGTAAATGTTGCGGTGTAGGTGGAAGAGGCGGACGAGATGGTAGCCAACACAGTTTTTTATTTGGGGAGGAGGCACCCAAATGAAATGAATAGCATATAGAGTTGAAGACTGGCTGGGTGCAGCTATTATAGTTGTCTAGTCGTCTACCCTCTGGGTTCTCTGGACCCCCAGAAGCGACGCAACAGTGATGCCCATGAGGTGATCTGAGTGCAAACCTCTGTGAACATGGTTGTTCCTCCTCACCTGCTTCCCCTCCTCATCATCCGCCCAAACTGTCCCATGGCTGTGCGGTTGGGTACCTGGCCACGAAGACAGAAACCCATCCCCGAGCCATGTATGGAAGACAGGCCTGATAACAGTGTGAATTGGCTCTGCTCCTCCTCCTGCTCCTCTTTCTCCTGTGCCACCACCTCATCCACCATCACCACCTCATCCATCGTTGCCTGAATTGTTTTTTCCAGCAGACATGAGAGGTATATAATGCTGATCATGGTGTCATCTGCGCTGGCCATATTGGTGGAATATTTGAAGCAGTGCAAAACAGCAGACACGTCTCACATGGAGGCCCAGTAATTGGTGGTAAAGTGGTGTTGTTCTGCAGAGCAACTGAGCCGTGCGTGCTGCAGCCGAAACTCCACTATTACCTGCTGATGCTCATATAGTCTCTCCAGCACATGCAAGGTGGAGTTCCACCTTGTTGGTACATTGCATATCAGCTGGTGAGCAGTAAGGCAGTAGTATCGCTGCAGTGCAGACAGGGTGAAAGTGACAAAAGTGTGCACACACTGCCCTCAATTTCAGCAGTAGCTCTGACATGGGTGAGTAGTTTTTCATGAAGCTGTGCATTACCACGTTTATCACATGTGCCAGTGCAGCGCCCCAGAGTCCTGGTCGTTGCAGTACTGATGCTCCGCCGCTAAGGGGAGTGTTGGTACGTCTTATGGCACTGAAGAAGTTCACCTGACCAGGTATCACAGACACCAATACACTTCACAGTCTGGCCTCCAGGTGGAGCTAAGGGCGCTATGTATTAGGCCACTCCTCACAATCTGGTAAAACTGGGGGATAGATAGGAAGTTAGACAGAAGCTGACTGGGTTGGAACCAGGCAACATCCTGTGGCAGAGGGTGTTGCAGGGGAAGATTCAGGGGGGTCCCTGTCAGGGGTGGGATCCTGACAGAGGCCTAGCGAACAGAAAGAACGTTACGGGACCGCACCTGCACTTCATTGCGGCGGTACCCCAAGAATGGACAAGAAGCGAGGTTTATTGTGAAGAGTGAGGAACGAGATCAACGCAACAAGGAGAAAACACCAGTAGGAGTCGTGCTGTAAGATCGAGGCAACATCCTACTGAGACGTGTAGCCGGTGGCCGGAAACGCCGAGGAAGTACTGGCTCCAAGCCTTACTTCAAACCAACGGCAGGACAGTCAGTTATAGGCGGGCTGTCTCACCTAAATCACCTAAGCAGACATAGGGGGCAACAGTGGGAGAGGGGCGACTCTAGGGTCCTGGAAGAACGCCAGGCCTACCCGTCATACGGGTGCGTCCTAGCCATATCATCTGGGGGACGGAGAAGAACATCAGAATCAGTTGTGAGGGAACATCAGAAACAGACACAACAGTTGTGAGGACTATCCCGTGGTGCTCAGCAGGGAAGGACTACAACACACAAGCGCTAGAAGGAAGGCACAGATTTCCACCTGCAAAGGGAGCTCTGGAGGTGCCATCGGACCGGCCGGTCTCAGACAGCCCTGTTAACCGAACTCCGGATTGAGGATCCTGAAGCCTTCAGTAAAGAGGTAAAGAGACTGCAACCTTGTGTCCTCGTTAATTATTCATCGCACCCTGCACCACACATCATCACTCAACTTTCAGTGGACGCCCCTCAGGAGGGTCACGGACCGGGTCTAGCCACCGTGACAATCCCAGAACCGAGACAGAGAGGCCCGGTACAGAGTATCCCTCGGCCCTGCGACAGTGGGGGCGCTCCACCAGCAAGGGATGTGCCTCAATCCGGCTAGGCTAAGAGCTGCTATGAGTTTTCTCCATTTATCGCAGACCACCAGGCCGGGCTTGAGGATTACCGGCACCAACCACTCATCTATCTGCTGTTTGATTCCAGTACACAGCTCCTGCACGTTGTGGGATTTGTGCCCCAAACAGAAGAGTTTAAGAGCAGCCTGGTGTTGTTTCTCCCTGGCTGTACTCAAGTCGGTGGTGCAGGTATTCCTGTGATCAAATGTGGAGACAGTGGAGGAAGCAGAGTAGGAGGAGGCAACCTGGACAGATAAACGTCCAGCAATCATCAGTGATGGTAGAATATGGGCTAGAACATCTTCCACCTCCGTCCTAGTCGCCACTACATTTAGCCAATGGGCAGTTAGCAATATGTAAAATCCCTGACTGTTCTTACTAGTCCACATATCGGTGGTAATGTGGACCTTGCCACTGATGGCGTTGCGCAGTGCACACCTGATTTGGTCCGCAACATGTTTGTACAAGGCAGGGATGGCCAGCCTGGAAAAGTGGTGGCAGTTGGTAGCAACATACTGCAGGACAGCCATTGCCATGAGTTTTTTAAAACTGTCCATCTCCACCAGTCGCAATGGCAGCATTTGAAAGGCCAGTAATTTGGAAATGCTGTCATTCAGGACCATGGCTCGTCGGAGAGTATCTCCTCTTTCTCTTGAGGATTTGGGGAATGGAAAGCTGAATACTCCCATGGGATGTTGTGGGAGATGCACGGTGGACTGGTGGTGGCCTCTTTGCAGGGTGGCGGGTGGCCCTGTTTATCATAAGCAGGAAGAAGAGTCCTTAGAGTAGGAGGAGTCTTAGATCTGTCATGCTTTTTAAGGTGTGTACACCACTACACCTTGTGCTCAGGTTCAGAACATTTATGTCTCTCTTCAATGTCTGATGGCACGGAGCGCAAAATGTTTATCTCTTGTCAGAAGCACATTGCCTAAAGAAATGCCATTAATTTATTATTTTTCTTGTTTTTTGTTTGCTGTCGATTGTAATTTTGCGATTTTAAAATTTCTCGTTAGTTTTAGATCACATGACTTTCTGGTGGGTGCGGTTTATTTGCCAGTGTATAAATTGCCGGGCAATTTTATGTGTTGCAGCTTTGACAAAGAACACAGTTTGTGTTCGAAATGCGTTGCTGCGTTATCTGGGTGCCATGTAATTTTTTTTACAATTTTGGAATAACGTAAAGCCTTTTTTATCAGCTGGACTCATTTTCCCAATTTTTTAATGTATTACTCAAGTGGTCCGCTTGGAGTCCGGGCTGTTACACACAGGTGGTAAGCTGGCATTCTTATTTCTTTTTTTCATTTTAGAAAGTCTTCAGCTGATCTTCAGCTCATACATTTCAAAATCAGAAATGAGCATGTTCCTGTATAAGATACATAACCAGTAGAGAAGAATCTATTTCATGCAAATTGAATGTGTAAAAACCTAAGAAATTTTACACAAATTTGCAATTTGTGAAAATGACGCAACAAATGGCTTCTGATCATTTTACACATTGCAGAAGATTGCTTCAGCCAGAGAAGGACTTTGCATGCAGCTAGATGGGCTTTCCTATAATTGCTTGCAGCTATCACCTCACATGGGGTATCAAAACCAATCAGGAGAAACTAGCACAGCTTGTATAAAAGCCGAGACAAGGAATGCAGCTGCCATTTTTAGCTAAATCTAATAGTGAGACGTCACAGCACACAGTTCAGCGATAGGGAGAGAAAGCCTGAAAACACTGAATAAACATTACAGAGTGTGTGTGACAGCACAGTAGTGAAGAACACTCACCATTTGTTTGATCGTAGCCATATATGTTGAGGTCACTTGTACACTTGAAAGGGTTCAATATAGTCATTGGAGACCTCAGAATGTTGCACAAGTCTTTCAGGGCTGCAAATCAATTCTCCGAAAATATAATTTTGGGGAAAAGTTAGGTGAGCCTACTGAATTCGAATGTCAAACAATTTGTGGTTCTCTAATAAACAGTGAATACATGCTGCTTTATTAATTCTGCTGTTATTTACCAGTCCTGTGTGGGATCTACTCAAAACTGTTCAGTTACATAACCCTCCCTGTTACAGAATACCAAGCTCTTGTTACATCACCATTTCTGAGGAATTTTCCATTTAATGAGACATTTAGAAATAAGGGCTTCCCCATATAACCAGTTTAACCACTTCCACCAGTGCTGTTTGAGACTCATGGATTGATGCACTTATTATTTTGCCAAAATGTTATTTTACTGAAAGTGTAAGTGAATGTGTAAACATGACCTTAGAATAAAATTGCAGAGTTTGTCTTATGCTTTCAGACCCTGATACATTTATTTGTACAAATGTATTCACCTTTTGTGTTTTTTATTAAATAAGTGCTCTCTTTTATGACTTGTTCTATTTCTTGCTGCTTTTTTTTTGCTTTTTTTTAATTTTTCATTATGGCACACGTATGGTTAATCAATTTTATGCCAATAGTTAAAGTTGAAAGTTGTTCATTTTTTTACGCCTTTTTTGGCGCAAAAGTAAAAAAAAAGACAGATTATACTCCACTTGTGTTCTGGAGTACAATGGTGCAAAAATCGAGACTTTTTTAATTAAAAGGGAAAAGTTAAAAAAATGGGCTAAAATATCGGGATAACCAAAGCCAGGCCCTTGATGCTGACCAAAGTGAAAAACAGACAAAGTCATCAATAATTAGCTTAAAATGATGATAATTAAATAATAAGACACAAACATAAAACAATTATTTTTACCCCAGAAAAAAAAAAATCAAAAGCAATGATGAACATGCACCAAAAAGTAAAAATGGTTTCTGTAAAAAAAAACAAAACAAAACTATCAACAAGCAGATTTTGGCTGTAGTTCCTGGGCCTCATGCGGTTTACCACTAGCGGGGGTCATCGGGTTTTCCCGCTAGGATGTAAGTCTTTCTGAAGTAATCTATTAGAGCACATTGAGCCTCCCTCGCACCAATCGGCCCCATCCCAACGAGTTGTCCTAATTCCCACTTTTCCCGGAACCGTTTGTGAGAGCCGGAGGTGACGGCCCTGCTCTCACTCACTCTTCCTCTTAAACCGCAGGCTTGCCTCTCTAGTTATCGCCTCCTTGTGGATCTTTGCGACTTGGCCGTCAATGGCAGCCTCTTGTGCCTAGGGCGGAAAGGACTGGGCCTCGGCTCTCAACGAGTGACGTCTGGTCTGCGAGTCTTGATCAGCGCAGGGCGCAGATCATGGACTTGAGCAACATAGTTAGAACTTTGGGTTTTCTCAGCTGTAGTCTTGACCCAGCTGGTCCGCCGAGGCCATCATGACAGGCCTCGGTGGACCACCTCTGGGCTGTGTCCGCTTCACTTTCCTTCTTGGCACCAAATCTTCTTGCGGTTTGGCGTGCAAACCTTTTATTCTCAGGAACTCCGGGTTTCCAGTTACATGATCGGGTTCAGCACCCTAAATCACTCCCCCTGCAAATCTTCCAGGCTAAATTGGTTCCATTTAATTCTGCCTGGCTAGCAGATGGTAGTCTTTCTCCACTAATGTGACCTTCTGAAAGAACTCTTGAGGGATATCTCTGCGTCCCCTTACACATTAAACGCCGTGTACGCTCAAGAGAAATTGACATGTTACAGATTTCAAATAACAGCACCGCAGGTCAGTTTAAGCAGCGTAAAAAAAAAATAAGCACAGTGGGCAGGAGATTTTCATTCATCCCATCTACTTTGCTGGAACTGTAAGACATGGTGTTTGCAAACTGAAAATACAAAGCAATAAAAGCTTACCAAAAACCCATTGTGAGAACTTTTTCTAACAGGTCCAACCGCTAACCATGTGCCATTTATAATACTAATGTCTTCTTATGTGGCAGAAGGACCTTTGTGCCCCCTTAGACACCAGAGACTAGGTATAACTGTTACCTCTGCACCTTGACTTTGAGGACCCTCGCCAATTATGATAATGAACAGGACAAGGTCCTTATGGCCACTCACTTCAACCATGGAGACAATCCCAGTTCCCATCTCAGCTTTCCAGTATGATACCTAATAGACCCATATCTCAGGAAAAATATGGCGGATTTAAAAAAATAAATAAATAAATAAAAAAGACACATACACAAAAACAGACATTTCAGGAGAACAGTGGGAATAGCAAAAAACTAGATACTTCTGGCCTGGTGACTGGTACTCTTTATTGTTGCCATCAGTATATGATGGCGAGCAGGAGGTTTGTGGCTTTGCATCAGAAATCACGTTCCAACTTCCATAAAGAAATACAGCCAGGCATTTCAGATAAAGTAATAATGATATTCAAGGGTGAATATGGCCTTTTTTACCCTATGAGGGTTTTGAGTACAGAACTACAAACTATGGACAGTGTCTAACAATGCCTTGAAAAAGTATTCATACTCCATGCCCTTTTCCACATTTTTTCACATTTCACCCACAAACAAATGTATTTTATTGGGCTTTACTGTTGTGAATTCCGTTCTCGGGCTCCCTCCTGTGGTCGTGAATGGTACTTTGGTGAGTTCTGTCCTTGGACACCCTCTGGTGGCTTTGAGTGGAACTGCTGATCTTTGAGGTTGGCTTTCTCAGCTGCCCTCGTTTATTGCTTCTGCTGGCTTCCCTATTTAACTCTGCCCAGGTCGTTAGTCCATGCCAGCTGTCAATGTCTCAGTACTGGTTCAGATCTCTCTTGGATTTCTCAGATGACCTGACTACTCCAGCAGAAGCTAAGTCTTTGCTAGTATTTGCTGTTCATTGGTTTTTGAATATATTTTTCAGTACATGCTATGTTTCAGTCCAGCCTGCTATTATGATATTTCCTTGCTAGCTGGAAGCTCTGGGGGTGCAGAGCTGCACCTCCACACCGTGAGTCGGTGTGGAGGTCTTTTTGCACACTCTGCGTGGTTTTTGTAGTTTTTTATACTGACCGCATATTTCCCTTTCCTATCCTCTGTCTTTCTAGAGAAGATTCGGCCTCCTTTGCTAAAATCTGTTTCATTCCTGTGTTTGTCACTTCCCTCTTAACTCACAGTTAATATTTGTGGGGGGCTACCTTTACTTTGGGGAATTTCTCTGAGGCAAGGTAGGCTGCTATTTCTATCTTTAGGGGTAGTTAGCTCTTAGGCTGTGAAGAGGCGTCTAGGGAGAGTTAGGTATGCTCCACGGCTATTTCTAGTGTGTGTGATAGGATTAGGGATTGCGGTCAGTAGAGTTACCACTTCCTCAGAGCTTGTCCCAGGTTTTCTGTTTTAACCATCAGGTCACTTCGGGTGCTCCTAACCACCAGGTCATAATAGTACAGCTGGCCCACAAAGTGTTAATGCATCTCAAAAGAGGGATAAGAGAAGTTCTGAGTCAATTTTTTTTTCTTTGCAGCTTGTTTTGTCTTTCTTTTCCCCTTAACCTCTGGGTGGTTCAGGACTCAGGTGTAGATATGGATATTCAAGGTTTGTCCTCTTCTGTGGATCAACTCACTGCTAGGGTACAGAGTATTCAAGATTATGTAGTTCAGAATCCTATGTTAGAGCCTAGAATTCCAATTCCTGATTTGTTTTCTGGGGATAGATCTAAATTTTTGAATTTCAAAAATAATTGCAGACTGTTTCTTGCTCTGAAACCCTGCTCCTCTGGTGATCCCATTCAGCAAGTAAAGATTGTTATTTCTTTGTTGCGTGGTGACCCGCAAGACTGGGCATTCTCCCTTGAGCCAGGAAATCCTGCATTGCTTAATGTGGATGCATTTTTTCTAGCGCTTGGATTGCTTTATGAAGAACCTAATTCTGTGGATCAGGCAGAAAAGATCTTGCTGACTATGTCAGGGTCAGGATGAGGCAGAAGTACACTCACCGGCCACTTTATTAGGTACACCTGTCCAACTTCTTGTTAACACTTAATTTCTAATCAGCCAATCACATGGCGGCAACTCAGTGCATTTAGGCATGTAGACATGGTCAAGACAATCTCCTGCAGTTCAAACCGAGCATCAGTATGGGGAAGAAAGGTGATTTGAGTGCCTTTGAACGTGGCATGGTTGTTGGTGCCAGAAGGGCTGGTCTGAGTATTTCAGAAACTGCTGATCTACTGGGATTTTCACGCACAACCATCTCTAGGGTTTACAGAGAATGGTCCGAAAAAGAAAAAAAATCCAGTGAGCGGCAGTTCTGTGGGCGGAAATGCCTTGTTGATGCCAGAGGTCAGAGGAGAATGGGCAGACTGGTTCGAGCTGATAGAAAGGCAACAGTGACTCAAATCGCCACCCGTTACAACCAAGGTAGGCCTAAGAGCATCTCTGAACGCACAGTGCGTCGAACTTTGAGGCAGATGGGCTACAGCAGCAGAAGACCACACCGGGTACCACTCCTTTCAGCTAAGAACAGGAAACTGAGGCTACAATTTGTACAAGCTCATCGAAATTGGACAGTAGAAGATTGGAAAAACGTTGCTTGGTCTGATGAGTCTCGATTTCTGCTGCGACATTCGGATGGTAGGGTCAGAATTTGGCGTAAACAACATGAAAGCATGGATCCATCCTGCCTTGTATGGAGCATCTTTGGGATGTGCAGCCGACAAATCTGCGGCAACTGTGTGATGCCATCATGTCAATATGGACCAAAATCTCTGAGGAATGCTTCCAGCACCTTGTTGAATCTATGCCACGAAGAATTGAGGCAGTTCTGAAGGCAAAAGGGGGTCCAACCCGTTACTAGCATGGTGTACCTAATAAAGTGGCCGGTGAGTGTATATTGCCAGAAGTTTAGAAAGTGGTCTGTGCTTACTCAATGGAATGAGTGTGCCCTGGCAGCAATTTTTAGAAAGGGTCTTTCTGAAGCCCTTAAGGATGTTATGGTGGGGTTCCCCACGCCTGCTGGTCTGAATGAGTCAATGTCTTTGGCCATTCAGATTGATCGGTGTTTGCGCGAGCGCAAAGTTGTGCACCATTTGGCGGTGTCCTCTGAGCGGAGGCCTGAGCCTATGCAATGTGATAGGACTTTGACCAGAGCTGAACGGCAAGAACACAGACGTCAGAATGGGCTGTGTTTTTACTGTGGTGACTCCTCTCATGCTATCTCTGATTGTCCTAAGCGCACTAAGAGGTTCGCTAGGTCTGTCACCATTAGTACTTTGCAGCCTAAATTTCTCTTATCTGTTACTCTGATTTGCTCACTGTCGTCCTACTCTGTTATGGCATTTGTGGATTCGGGCGCTGCCCTGAACTTGATGGACTTGGAGTTTGCCAGGCGCTGTGGTTTTTTCTTGGAGCCTTTGCAGAGTCCTATTCCCTTAAGGGGGATTGATGCTACGCCATTGGCCAAGAATAAACCTCAGTACTGGACTCAGCTGACCATGTACATGGCTCCCGCACATCAGGAAAATATTCGCTTTTTGGTGTTGCATAATTTGCATGATGTTGTTGTGTTGGGTTTGCCATGGTTACAGGTTCATAATCCAGTACTGGATTGGAAATCAATGTCTGTGTCTAGTTGGGGTTGTCAAGGGATACATGATGTTCCTTTGATGTCAATTTCTTCTTCCACTCCTTCTGAAGTCCCTGAGTTTTTGTCGCATTACCAGGATGTATTTGATGAGCCCAAGTCCAGTGCCCTACCTCCTCATAGGGACTGTGATTGCGCTATTAATTTGATTCCTGGTAGTAAGTTCCCTAAGGGCCGACTGTTCAATTTATCTGTGCCAGAACATGCCGCTATGCGGAGTTATGTAAAGGAGTCCTTGGAGAAAGGGCATATTCGCTCGTCTTCGGCGCCGTTTGGGAGCAGGGTTCTTTTTTGTGGCCAAGAAGGATGGCTCTCTGAGACCCTGTATAGATTATCGCCTTCTCAATAAAATCACGGTCAAATTTCAGTACCCTTTGCCTCTGTTGTCTGATTTGTTTGCTCGGATTAAGGGGGCTAGTTTGTTTACCAAGATTGACCTTCGAGGGGCGTATAATCTTGTGTGTATTAAACAGGGCGATGAATGGAAAACAGCATTTAATACGCCCGAGGGCCATTTTGAGTACCTGGTGATGCCATTCGGGCTTTCTAATGCTCCATCTGTGTTTCAGTCCTTTATGCACGACATCTTCCGGAAGTATCTGGATAGGTTCATGATCGTATATTTGGATGATATTTTGGTCTTTTCAGATGATTGGGAGTCTCATGTAAGGCAGGTCAGGATGGTGTTCCAGGTCCTTCGTGCTAATGCGTTGTTTGTGAAGGGCTCTAAATGCCTCTTTGGAGTTCAGAAGGTTTCCTTTTTGGGCTTCATTTTTTCCCCTTCTACTATCGAGATGGACCCTGTTAAAGTTCAGGCCATTTATGATTGGACTCTACCTACATCTGTGAAGAGTCTTCAGAAGTTCCTGGGCTTTGCTAATTTTTACCGTCGCTTCATCGCTAATTTTTCTAGTGTGGTTAAGCCTTTGACTGATTTGACGAATAAAGGCGCTGATGTGGTGAATTGGTCCCCTGCGGCCGTTGAGGCTTTTCAGGAGCTTAAATGTCGTTTTACTTCGGCCCCTGTGTTGCGTCAGCCAGATGTTTTGCTCCCTTTTCAGGTCGAGGTTGATGCTTCTGAGATTGGGGCAGGGGCTGTTTTGTCTCAGAGAAGTTCTGATGGCTCCTTGATGAAGCTGTGTGCTTTCTTTTCTAGAAAGTTTTCGCCTGCCGAGCGTAATTATGATGTCGGCAATCGGGAGTTGTTGGCTATGAAGTGGGCATTTGAGGAGTGGCGACATTGGCTTGAGGGAGCCAAACATCGCGTGGTGGTCTGACTTACCTCGAGTCCGCCAAGCGGTTGAACCCTAGACAGGCTCGATGGTCACTGTTTTTCTCCCGTTTCGATTTTGTGGTCTCATACCTTCCGGGATCTAAGAATGTGAAGGCTGATGCCCTTTCTAGGAGTTTTTGGCCTGATTCTCCGGGAGTCCCTGAGCCGGCTGGTATTCTTAAAGAGGGGGTGATTCTGTCTGCCATCTCCCCCTGATTTGCAGCGGGTGCTGCAGGAGTTTCAGGCTGATAGACCTGACCGCTGCCCAGTGGAGAAACTGTTTGTCCCTGATAGATGGACTAGTAGGGTTATTTCTGAGGTTCATTGTTCAGTGTTGGCTGGTCATCCTGGGATTTTTGGTACCAGAGATTTGGTTGCCAGGTCCTTTTGGTGGCCTTCCTTGTCACGGGATGTGCGTTCTTTTGTGCAGTCCTGTGGGACTTGTGCTCGGGCCAAACCTTGCTGTTCTCGTGCCAGTGGGTTGCTTTTGCCTTTGCCTGTCCCGAAGAGGCCCTGGACACATATTTCCATGGATTTTATTTCTGATCTTCCTGTCTCTCAAAGGATGTCTGTCATCTGGGTGGTTTGTGATCGGTTTTCTAAGATGGTCCATTTGGTACCCTTGCCTAAATTGCCTTCCTCCTCTGATTTGGTTCCATTATTTTTTCAGCATGTGGTTCGTTTGCATGGCATTCCGGAGGACATTGTGTCGGACAGAGGTTCCCAATTTGTTTCTAGGTTTTGGCGGTCCTTTTGTGCTAAGATGGGCATTGATTTGTCTTTTTCTTCAGCGTTCCATCCTCAGACAAATGGCCAAACCGAACGAACCAATCAGACCTTGGAAACCTGATCAGCAGAAACAAAGCATCTCAGATAGGATGATTGGGTGACCACCTTGCCATTGGCCGAGTTCGCCCTTAATAATCGGGCTAGTTCTGCTACTTTGGTTTTGCCTTTTTTTTGTAATTCTGGTTTTCATCTTCGTTTTTCTTCAGGGCAGGTTGAGCCTTCTGACTGTCCTGGTGTGGATTCTGTGGTGGACAGGTTGCAACAAATTTGGACTCACGTGGTGGACAATTTGACGTTGTCTCAGGAGAAGGCGCAACGTTTTGCTAACCGCCGTCGCTGTGTTGGTCCCCGACTTCGTGTTGGGGATTTGGTTTGGTTGTCTTCTCGTTATGTTCCTATGAAGGTTTCTTCTAAGTTCAAGCCTCGTTTCATTGGTCCTTAGAAGATTTCTGAAATTATCAATCCTGTGTCGTTTCGTTTGGCCCTTCCAGCTTCTTTTGCCATCCATAATGTGTTCCATAGGTCGTTGTTGCGGAGATATGTGGCGCCTATGGTTCCTTCCGTTGATCCTCCTGCTCCGGTGTTGGTTGAGAGGGAGTTGGAGTATGTGGTGGAGAAGATTTTAGATTCTCGTATTTCGAGACGGAAGCTTCAGTACCTGGTTAAATGGAAGGGCTATGGTCAGGAGGATAATTCCTGGGTTGTTGCCTCCGATGTCCATGCTGCCGATTTGGTTCGTGCCTTTCATTTGGCTCGTCCTGATCGGCCTGGGGGCTCTGGTGAGGGTTCGGTGACCCCTCCTCAAGGGGGGGTACTGTTGTGAATTCCGTTCTCGGGCTCCCTCCTGTGGTCGTGAATGGTACTTTGGTGAGTTCTGTCCTTGGACACCCTCTGGTGGCTTTGAGTGGAACTGCTGATCTTTGAGGTTGGCTTTCTCAGCTGCCCTCGTTTATTGCTGCTGCTGGCTTCCCTATTTAACTCTGCCCAGGTCGTTAGTCCATGCCAGCTGTCAATGTCTCAGTACTGGTTCAGATCTCTCTTGGATTTCTCAGATGACCTGACTACTCCAGCAGAAGCTAAGTCTTTGCTAGTATTTGCTGTTCATTGGTTTTTGAATATATTTTTCAGTACATGCTATGTTTCAGTCCAGCCTGCTATTATGATATTTCCTTGCTAGCTGGAAGCTCTGGGGGTGCAGAGCTGCACCTCCACACCGTGAGTCGGTGTGGAGGTCTTTTTGCACACTCTGCGTGGTTTTTGTAGTTTTTTTATACTGACCGCATAGTTCCCTTTCCTATCCTCTGTCTTTCTAGAGAAGATTCGGCCTCCTTTGCTAAAATCTGTTTCATTCCTGTGTTTGTCACTTCCCTCTTAACTCACAGTTAATATTTGTGGGGGGCTACCTTTACTTTGGGGAATTTCTCTGAGGCAAGGTAGGCTGCTATTTCTATCTTTATCTTTATCTCCATGGCTATTTCTAGTGTGTGTGATAGGATTAGGGATTGCGGTCAGTAGAGTTACCACTTCCTCAGAGCTTGTCCCAGGTTTTCTGTTTTAACCATCAGGTCACTTCAGGAGCTCCTAACCTCCAGGTCATAACACTTTACTATGATATACCAACACTAAGTAGCATGTAATTGTGAAGTGTAAGGGAAATGATACCAGTTTTCTAATTATTTTAAAAATATAAATCTGAAAATTGTGACGTGCATTTGTATTCAGCCCCCTGAAGCCCGATACCCTTAAATAAAATCCTGAGTAACCAATTGCCTCCAGAAGTCACGTAATTAGTAAATTGAGTCCACCTATGTGTAATTTATTCTCAGTATAACTACAGCTGTTCTGTGAAGGCCTCAGAGGTTTGTTGAGGACATTAGGGATCAAACAGCATCATGAAAACCAAGCAAGCTATTTGTCCAAGGCAGATTTAGGAAAACCTGTCATGGGCTTTTATTTTTTAAACGGATTACAGGAAAGTATTGGGGCGGTCCGTTTCCTCCCCGGCCCGGGTTTTCCCTGTGGCCTATGGCCACAGATTCTTTCGTTAACACCCCTGCAGGAGAGGGTTGGGTGTGTTGGTGTGGAGTTTTCATGGTGCAGAACCAAGCAGAGAGAACTCGTGGCACCCAGCAGCGTAATATGGTATTGCATTATTCCCTATGAGGGGGGCAGCATTATACCCTATGGGGGAGCAGCATTATTCCCTATGGGGGAGATACATTATACCCCTATGGGGCAGCAATATTCCTTATGGGGGAGCTACATTATACCCTATGAGGGGGGCAGCTTTATTCCCAATGGGGGAGCTACATTATACCCTATGGGGGCAAGATTATACCCTATGGGGGTGCTGCATTGTACCCTATGAGGGCGGCAGCAATATTCCCTATGGGGGAGCTACATTGTACCCTATGGGGGGCAGCAGTATTCCCTATGGGGGCGCTACATTATAATCTATGAGGGGGTAGCATTATTCCCTATGGGGGAACTACATTATACCCCCTATGGGGGCAGCATTGTACCCTATGAGGCGGCAGCATTATTCCCTATGGGGGAGCAGCATTATTCCCTAAGAGAGAGCTGCATTATACCTTATGGGGAGCTGCATTGTACCCTATGGGGGCAGCATTATTTCCTATGGGGGAGCTACATTATACCCTATGGGGAGCAGCATTATTCCCTATGGGGGGAGCAGCATTATTCCTTATGGGGGAAGCTGCATTATACCCTGTGGGGGAGCTGCATTATACCCTATGGGAGAGCTGCATTATACCATTTGAGGGGGGCAGCATTATACCCTAAGAGGGGTGGCAGCATGATGCCCTATGAGGGGACTGTGTTAGACTCTGAGGGGCTGCATTATACTATATGAGGGGGCTGCATTATATTCTATGGGGGCTACATTATATTATATGAGGGGGCTGCATTATATTCTATGGGGGCTACATTATATTCTATGAGGGGCTGCATTATATTCTATGAGGGGGCTGCATTATACTATATGAGGGGGCTACTTTATATACTATGAGGGGGCTGCATTGCACCCCATGAGGGGGCTACTTTATAGTCTATGAGGGGGACTACTTTATATTCTATGAGGGGGGGCTACCCCAACACCTGCTACATAATGAAGACGTGTACTACCTTATATTATACCCGGATATTAGAGCATTTTACCACACAATTGGTGGTCTTGTATTTATTTCTATGTAGTTACATAGTGGGCCCCAAAAATTATTTTCTCTGGTGGGCCCAAGGTGCTCCAGTCCGACGCTGGCACCCACTGACCCCTGTGTCTCCAAAAGACTGGAGACTGGGCAATAGGTTCACCTTCCAACAGGACAACGACTGTAAACATCCTGCCAGACCTACAATGGATGGTTTAGATCAAAGCATATTCATGTGTGTGAATGGCCCAGTCACAGTCCAGACCTAAATTCCATTAAGAATCTGTGGCAAAACTTGAAAACTGCTGTACACAGACATCTCTATCCAATCTCACGGAGATAATTCACAGCACTGTATGATACTTCCTTTATCCGCTCCATAGTTCGGAAACCCTGAAGTGGTTAAAAGAAATGATATGCTCATTTTTGGAGCAGGTTCCGTTCAGAAGCCACCCGCTCCCTGCAGTATAATTCACAGCATAGCCAGCACAAATACAATGGCTGAGCCACCTTAAGAAAAGGACTGCCGGTGTTCTCCTGAAACATCTTTGCCTGGGAAAGCACAACAGCTGCACCAACATGTGAAAGACGCTGTGTACACATAGCCAAAGGGTACGTGAACAACAAGTTTTATTTATCTGAATCTGAACTCATTATCTTTCCTCACTCTCGCATATCTTGCCTACCTGATCTATCTATCAAAATAAATGAAATCACACTTTCCCCTGTCCCCAAAATCCGCTGCCTCGGAGTAACCCTTGACTCTGCCCTGTCCTTCAAACCGCACATCCAAGCTCTCGCCACCTCCTGTCGCCTCCAGCTCAAAAATATTTCCAGAATCCGTCCTTTCCTCAACCCACACTCTACCAAAATGCTCGTGCATGCCCTAATCATCTCCCGCCTCGACTACTGCAACATACTCCTCTGTGGCCTACCTTCTAACACTCTCGCACCCCTCCAGTCCATCCTTAACTCTGCTGCCCGTCTAATTAATCTCTCTCCTCGCTACACTCCTGCTTCCCCTCTTTGCAAATCCCTTCACTGGCTCCCAATTTCTCAGCGTATCCAGTTTAAATTACTAACACTGACCTACAAAGCCATCCATAATCTTTCTCCTCCGTATATTTCCACACTAATCTCTCAATATCTTCCCTCACGTAATCTCCGGTCCTCCCAAGACCTCCTCCTTTCCTCCACGCTTATTCGCTCCTCACCCAATCGCATCCAAGACTTCTCCCGAATATCACCCATCCTCTGGAATTCAGTGCCCCAACACATCCGGTTATCCACTACTTTTGGATCCTTCAAAAGAAACCTGAAAACCCATCTCTTCAAAGAAGCTTACAGCCTGTAAAGACTACACGGCCACCTCAACACCACTGGAGCTACTGCAACCCTTGACCTACTGTGTCCTTCCCCACAATCCTGTAGATTGTAAGCCCGCAAGGGCAGGGTCCTCTTCCCGCTGTACCAGTCTGTCATTGTTAGTTTTGTTTACTGTAAGTGATATTTGTATTTTGATGTAACCCCTTCTCATGTACAGCACCATGGAATTAATGGTGCTATATAAATAAACAATAATAATAATAAATAATAATAAATTTATTTAATTTTTTAGGAGTTTTGCGAGCAGAAATTTTGTCCCCGATTCCGCATTGCCTTTTCTCCAGTTTTCTGGAGTAATGTTCTTCTTTTTAGTGGCTTTAGTATTTGCTCCTTATTTTTCATACATTTTGCAGCACTTTTTTGTGTGTGTGGTTTTTTTTTTTAAGTCCGTTTTATTTTAAAATCAAGAACTTTGCTTTTCCAGATGTTTAGACAGATTCATGATGAGTGGCAGGTACCAAATGTGACTTTCTTTTTTTTGGGCCTCATCCCACTCCGGTCTTTGCCTGGAGTAGGGTTTTCTGGAAGAGTTTTCAATTTGCCTAATTTTTGCAACTTTTTAAAGTATTTGAGACTGTTGGTGCTGAATAGTCTCAAAAACAAGACACAAAAATAAAGATCATTTTTGATTTTCCGTTAAATTCATGAGCTGTTTGTGCCATTTTTAGAATTTAGAGCAAAATATGTTAGCGAATATCACGAAACAAAAAAAAGGAAAAATTACATCACTAAATTGCAAATGAGGAGTTGGGCCCTTTGATTCCTACTCAGATTCACTTTCTCCTCCAAAAACTCAGCTAAAAGACTCATTGTACACACAGACAATCTAAATAAACCTTCATCCCGGGAACCACTGAGAAGTTGGATTATAGGAGATTTTGCTCTTTCTTCCCAATTTCATATTATTGTAGAAAAGTACAACTTCTTCACATTATGACCAGTAGATGGCATTATACCGTGCACTGTGGGACTACTGCTGCCAACTGATATGGATCATGGTTTGGCTTCACAAAGGAACGACCCCTGGATTACATTTTTGTGCCAAACTATCAGAGAAGTTCTGTGTAAGCGCATTACAGGTTCACTAATCTCCGGCACTGTTGTGTGAGTATTCTCTAAGGTACAGAGCATTATCCTCAGTGAGCGGATTTAGTTCTTCCCAGGTGAAATTAAATACAGCTCAGCTTACTATACGCAAGGAAGCGATATTAATTGAAGAAGTGACAGTGCTGGCCTTCGTAGAGTGCAATCCGCGACCATCACAAATCCCAGTAATAATTGTATGTAAGTTTTAGCTGAACGTAGTAATGAGTTGTTATGAGATTAACATGTACGGGGCTTCACACAGTGCAGTAAAAAGGCAGTGACCCAGGTTAGTCCAACTTAAAAAAATGTATTTTGGTAACTCACAACAAAAAGGAAAATGTTACCCTCCGGTTCGCAGCCGGATCGTCCATAATATTCCTTAACACTCCATTACCATGGGCGACTGCACCGTCGTTTCTACACTGAAAGTTTAAATGGAAATCGTAGACATGAGCCACTCCCAAAACCTAGAGTGGAGGGAGAGATCCATCCCACTACTAATCCTATAGGTCTCTCCAAAAATAAAAGCCCATGTCAGGTTTTTCCTAAATCTGACCTGGTCAAGTTGCTTGACCAAGTCTAAGCTTACTTTTATTTTGCATTGTAACCACAGCAGCGACTGTGATTACAACGCACTCAGGCGGGTTCAACATGCCTCTATGTGCATCGTAGGGGACACACAGCGGCCCTCGCATAGGATTCCCCTCACTGGCTCACAAGACACACACTGGCAATGCTGCATTTTTCCTTGGATGACGTGTTGCATTCATGAGCTCTGCAACAGGTCATCCAAGGAAAAATGCAGCATTGCCAGTCTGAGCCCTGTGCCCCACTGATCACCCAGTTAGACTACTACACACTTTAGCCCTGTAGCCTACAGGATGCACATACATAATAGGCATGATCATTTACAGCAGCACGCTGTCTCTGCTATCCAGCAGACTGCTCAAAGTACAGGCACCAATGTGTGAAATGTGGGATAAAGGTTTGTGAGAATTATTGGGTCGTTTTTTTAATACTTTCTGGTACACAGGGTTAGGGGCATCTCACCTAGATTGCATCAATCCGGGGCGGCACATAAGGGGTAACATCCCCGATGACGTTGCGAGAGCCAAAATCTCCATGTGCGAATGATGAATTAGGGAAAAATTATTTCCCGACTCTACATACAGCAATCAGAATCATAGACCTATCACAAAATCTAGTACCCATAACATGTAATATATTTAACAAGAAAGACATCCAGGTCTACTTGTACTGAATCAACCAATACAACATCTGGCAGAGAGTTCCATAGTCTCACTGCTCTTACAGTAAAGAATAGTCTCACTGCTCATACAGTAAAGAATCCATAGTCTCACTGCTCATACAGTAAAGAATCCATAGTCTCACTGCTCATACAGTAAAGGATCCATAGTCTCACTGCTCTAACAGTATATAATACACAGTCTCACTGCTCTTACAGTAAATAATCCATAGTATCACTACTCGTACGGTAAAGAATCCATAGTCTCGCTGCTCATACAGTAAAGGATCCATAGTCTCACTGCTCTTACAGAAAAGAATCCATAGTCTCACTGCTCGTACAGTAAAGAATCCATAGTCTCGCTGCTCATACAGTAAAGGATCCATAGTCTCACTGCTCTTACAGAAAAGAATCCATAGTCTTACTGTTCATACAGTAAAGAATCCATAGTCTCACTGCTCATACAGTAAAGAATCCATAGTCTCACTGCTCATACAGTAAAGAATCCATAGTCTCACTGCTCTTACAGTAAAGAATCCATAGTCTCACTGCTCATACAGTAAAGAATCCATAGTCTCACTGCCCGTACAGTAAAGAATCCATAGTCTCACTGCTCATACAGTAAACAATCCATAGTCTCACTGCTCTTACAGTCAAGAATCCATAGTCTCACTGCCCGTACAGTAAAGAATCCATAGTCTCACTGCTCGTACAGTAAAGAATCCATAGTCTCACTGCTCATACAGTAAACAATCCATAGTCTCACTGCTCTTACAGTAAAGAATCTCCATCTGTGATGATTAAACCTTTCTTCTAGATGTAGAGGATGTCCCCTTGTCACTGTAGCAGACCTAGGTTCAAAATTATCATTAGAAAGGTCTCTGTACTGTCCCTTTATATATTTATACATGATAATTGCAAACACTGCAGTGAGTTGCATGTTGTGTAAGAGAAACTATATTTAAGGCATCTGATGTAGTGAGTGTGAAAGCGCTGGAGAGTAATTTGTCTTAAGTGTGATTTGGTTAAAGTATTTGGAAATCCTGCACCGAATACCAGTGTGCATTGCCGAGTGCATTTCTACCTCATTAATGTAATTGTTCTGTCTTTCATGTCTCAGATGTGAATAGTCTTTTTTATTGTGGTCCTATAGAGTGGGTCTGACAATTGTTGCCCTTTAGCCACTACCCAGTGTCACATTAGACCACGATGGATAATATTAACCAGTTATTCCAACTTAGCGACTGATCACCTATCCTGTTCTGGCTGTTTGCTGGAGGTCTAACTCATGTTCCCCCCAACAATCCCAATAACGATCCCATCCCAACAGCGGTCATGTACTCTGCTATCACCAACAATCTTATAGACAATAAAAGGGGCCATGCGAGGCCGTCTATAGTCTAACAGGATCTTTCAGATGCTACTCATCACAATAAAGTAAAGGGTCCCCAGCAATCAGCAAACGATAACCTATCCTGTGGATAACTTTTTAATGACTTGATTACCATGCACCACCAAAAATACTAAACATTACCTTACAAACCATTCTAGGCCAACAGGAATACTATTCACTAAATAAACCACTCCACGTAAACATGCATGATGTAAAACCTGAAAAAAGTAGGTAAAGTGATTAAAATTTAGGGGAATTATGACAAGTTCCTTGTGAAAAGCAAAGCACTTGGAAACCCCTATCAAAAAAATAATAATAATATATCTATATATACAGAATATACAGTACAGACCAAAAGTTTGGACACACCTTCTCATTTTAAGATTTTTCTGTATTTTCATGACTATGGCCTCAGAAATCGCAGGTTAACAGCAGCTCAGATTAGAGACCAGGTCAATGCCACCAGAGTTCTAGCAGCAGACACATCTCTACAACAACTGTTAAGAGGAGACTTTGTGCAGCAGGCCTTCATGGTAAAATAGCTGCTAGGAAACCACTGCTAAGGACAGGCAACAAGCAGAAGAGACTTGTTTGGGCTAAAGAACACAAGGGATGGACATTAGACCAGTGGAAATCTGTGCTTTGGTCTGATGAGTCCAAATTTGAGATCTTTGGTTCCAACCACCGTGTCTTTGTGCGACGCAGAAAAGGTGAACGGATGGACTCTACATGCCTGGTTCCCACTGTGAAGCATGGAGGAGGTGTGATGGTGTGGGGGTGCTTTGTTGGTGACACTGTTGGGGATTTATTCAAAATTGAAGGCATACTGAACCAGCATGGCTACCACAGCATCTTGCAGCAGCATGCTATTCCATCAGGTTTGCGCTTGGTTGGACCATCATTTATTTTTCAACAGGACAATGACCCCAAACACACCTCCAGGCTGTGTAAGGGCTATTTGACCAAGAAGGAGAGTGATGGGGTGCTACACCAGATGACCTGGCCTCCACAGTCACCAGACCTGAACCCAATCGAGATGGTTTGGGGTGAGCTGGACCGCAGAGTGAAGGCAAAAGGGCCAACAAGTGCTAAGCATCTCTGGGAACTCCTTCAAGATTGTTGGAAGACCATTCCCGGTGACTACCTCTTGAAGCTCATCAAGAGAATGCCAAGAGTGTGCAAAGCAGTCATCAAAGCAAAAGGTGGCTACTTTGAAGAACCCAGAATATAAGACATGATTTCAGTTGTTTCACACTTTTTGTTAAGTATATAATTCCAGATGTGTTAATTCATAGCTTTGATGCCTTCAGTGTGAATGTACAATTTTCATAGTCATAAAAATACAGAAAAATCTTTAAATGAGAAGGTGAGTCCAAACGTTTGGTCTGTACTGTATATATATATATATATATATATATATATATATATATATATATATATATATATATATATTTGAGAAAGGCTCATTCAGAGCCGAAACGTTGCACAGAGGTGTGGGTTCAATAAATCCTGCATATTATCTACAAGTTTGTGGAGTGCTGCCTGTTTCTTTGAAATATATACAGTTAGGTCCATATATATTTGGACAGAGACAACATTTTTCTAATTTTGGTTATAGACTTTACCACAATGATTTTTAAACAAAACAATTCAGATGCAGTTGAAGTTCAGACTTTCAGCTTTCATTTGAGGGTATCCACATTAAAATTGGATGAAGGGTTTAGGAGTTTCAGCTCCTTAACATGTGCCACCCTCTTTTTAAAGGGACCAAAAGTAATTGGACAGATTCAATAATTTTAAATAAAATGTTAATTTTTAGTACTTGGTTGAAAACCCTTTGTTGGCAATGACTGCCTGAAGTCTTGAACTCATGGACATCACCAGACGCTGTGTTTCCTCCTTTTTGATGCTCTGCCAGGCCTTCACTGCGGTGGTTTTCAGTTGCTGTTTGTTTGTGGGCCTTTCTGTCTGAAGTTTAGTCTTTAACAAGTGAGATGCTGCTCAATTGGGTTGAGATCAGGTGACTGACTTGGCCATTCAAGAATATTACACTTCTTTGCTTTAATAAACTCCTGGGTTGCTTTGGCTTTATGTTTTGGGTCATTGTCCATCTGTAGTATGAAACGACGACCAATCAGTTTGGCTGCATTTGGCTGGATCTGAGCACACAGTATGGCGGCTCTGAATACCTCAGAATTCATTTGGCTGCTTCTGTCCTGTGTCACATCATCAATAAACACTAGTGACCCAGTGCCACTGGCAGCCATGCATGCCCAAGCCATCACACTGCCTCCACCATGTTTTACAGATGATGTGGTATGCTTTGGATCATGAGCTGTACCACGCCTTCGCCATACTTTTCTCTTTCCATCATTCTGGTAGAGGTTGATCTTGGTTTCATCTGTCCAAAGAATGTTCTTCCAGAACTGTGCTGGCTTTTTTAGCTGTTTTTAGCAAAGTCCAGTTTAGCCTTTTTATTCTTGATGCTTATGAGTGGCTTGCACCGTGCAGTGAACCCTCTGTATTTACTCTCATGCAGTCTTCTCTTTATGGTAGATTTGGATATTGATACGCCGACCTCCGGGAGAGTGTCGGTCACTTGCTTGGCTGTTGTGAAGGGGTTTCTCTTCACCATGGAGATTATTCTACGATCATCCACCACTGTTGTCTTCCGTGGGCACCCAGGTCTTTTTGCATTGTTGAGTTCACCAGTGCTTTCTTTCTTTCTCAGGATGTACCAAAGTGTAGATTTTGCCACTCCTAATATTGTAGCAATTTCTTGCATGGTTTTTTTCTGTTTTCGCAGCTTAAGGATGGCTTGTTTCACCTGCATGGAGAGCTCCTTTGACCGCATGTTTACTTCACAGCAAAACCTTCCAAATGCAAACACCACATCTCAAATCAACTCCAGGCCTTTTATCTGCTTAATTGAGAACGACATAACGAAGGGATTGCCCACATCTGTCCATGAAATAGCCTTGGAGTCAATTGTCCAATTACTTTTGGTCCCTTTAAAAACAGGGTGGCACATGTTAAGGAGCTGAAACTCCTAAACCAATTCATCCAATTTTAATGTGGAAACCCTCAAATGAAAGCTGAAAGTCTGAACTTCAACTGCATCTGAATTGTTTTGTTTAAAATTCATTGTGGTAATGTCTATAACCAAAATTAGAAAAATGTTGTCTCTGTCCAAATATATATGGACCTAACTGTATATATGCATCATGTTTGCTACTGAATTCCCCCTATAAAGCGATTCATAAAATGAAATGACGTCCAGCATTCTAAGAGGAACTGTACACTCCCATATGTGGATTTACCTTAATTGCCTTTTTAATAGAATCCCTTTAAATGGCACCATTTGGAAACGCTCTAAAACTAGGTGCATCATTCATAGAAGTGATTTTGGATTTAATTTTTCACTACCAAGGACCTTTCAATTTTTCTTTTATTGTAAAACTCCCATACAAACAATCAATATTATAAATGTACAAAATCCGCGGCTCCCCCCCGCTCTCTGCAGGGCGGTCGTGTGTAAGTGATAACCTATAAGTGCCTACAGGGAAATGTACATCAGTCTTTTCGGGCGGCAATGTCTCTGATGCCAGGATCATCCCCGGGTGACATTTGTAAGAAGCCGATTACACATTCTTGCTCTTTTCATCCATTGGCGTCTATCAGATTCCGGCGGGTCCATCTGGCTGTTATTGCCTCCATCTACGGAATCCCAAAACCGTGCTACATCCATAGCAAAGAGTGGCAGCGAAGGCAAAAATCTGGGGAGAAAGGAGAAAAAGAAGGAAAAAAAGATTGACTTACATGTGTTAGCTTTAGCTTTTGACCAAATGTAAGATTACATAGCGAGGATAAAGGAGATGTCCAGAAGCTCTGTGGATGTGTACACATCATGGAGAAGAAGAGATTGGGACAATTGTAACGTCCGCTGAAGAGGTTTATCAAGATTGAAATTTATTCCCAACTATTTGGTGGGCCTTGATTTGTAGGACGCAGTCCATCAGCCACGACGGTAGACGCTGTCCGTCGGACGGGAGCCGGAAGAGCCATCACTTACCTAATGGCATCCATGGCTCTACTTTTAATTAGCCAGCTGTGATGCACAGCTAATCAGAAGGAGAACCTCAGACACAGGGACTCTCAGGACTCCCAATCAGTGGCCAGAGATTATGGTCATGGTCGATGGACTGAGTTGTGTGAATTGATTAGCACCAAGTCTACCCACTCACAGGGTAGGGAAAAACTTACTGATCGATTGGGGTCCGACTACCAAGTCCGTGAATGGGGCTCAGTGTAGCCTCTGGATGGATTGGAGGTCAAGCGTGCACATGTACAACCTCCTCTCCATTCAGACGAGGCTTTGTAGACCCCCAGTAAACAATATGTTTTGCCCATGTAGAGGGGTAACATTAAATGTTTGAAGCATCCAACTAAAGAATTTTACTAAAATTGAAAGTTATCCTTTGGGTATAACATTGTGGGACCATCAGCATTCTGGAGATCAGAGCTCTGCACAACCTCATCTGAAGGGGGTCCCAATGGTCAGACCGCCAGCAGTAAGTTATCGCCCATCGTATGGGTATGGAATAAAGCTTTGTTGTAAAACCTCCTTAGAGGGATATTCCGAAATCAGCAACTTCAAATTATTTCTTTGCAGAAAAACAAAAAAACATCTTTTACCTATTTGCCAAATTATTCCTGTTTTCACGATCTCTGCTTTCTTTCATTCTTTTAGAAAACTTTAATTGGTTGAAAAATGTGTCATGTGATGGAGAAATACGGAAGATAGGGAACGACCCTGCCTGATTATCAGACAACCAGAACTGACTTTTAGCCGCTGGATGTTAAACACAACCGGTTTCAATCCAATGAACGACAGCAGAGATCTTCAACATAGTGAAGAAATTAGTCAAAAAGAATATTGGAAAAATGTAAGAAAAAAAATCTATTATTGAAAGAATCATGTTTATTTGCGGGGAGCAGAATGTAGTTGTAAATAGATGCTGGGAAATGCAATATTGTAAATGCACCAACACTTTTTTGCAGCAACAATTAATGCACTATTTGCTTTCTACACATGCCTGGCAGCGCAATACATTTAAAGACACGCCTCTTTCCCAACTAAATGTCGAATAAGTCAGAAAGTGTCTAAAACATGTGGCATTATGCCCAAAAGTTCCAAAAGCTTTGTTAGATATGCAAAAGCTTTAGGATATGGTCACATTTACATTGGCAGGTTGTAATTCCCATCACAACCACTGGGTGGCCACATATAGACAAAATAGCATTAAACATCTCCTGACAGAGCATCTGAAAAATCTTCTTTTTTTGTATGCATTGATAATACTACACCAACTCATCTTGAAAAATCCTGTTAGATTTATTTGAGATGTAAAACCCAAATCGAAAAGGAGTCCTGACAGGGAGGAGTTTGACACAGGAATTAAAAATATATATATATATGTAGATAGATAGATAGATAGATAGATAGATGGAAAAGAGACTACATCTTTGTGCAGTGCAAAAAATGGGGTACACACCTGGCAACACGTGTTTTAGACACTCTCTTGCACCTCATTAGACAAGTAGGCGTGGCTTTGCTGGAAATGGGCAGGGCTTAAAGTGAAACAATGTATACAAAAATGTAGCCTAAAAATATAGGTAGTGTACAGTTAGACAAAAGATTAACCAAATTTATCATCCACCATGAGCTGCAGTGATAAATTTGATGCATTTTTGTTTACTCTATGGGAGGGGGGGAATTAATAATGCACAGGATAAAGATGCACCAAATTTATTCAGCGGCCCAAACCTCTTAATAAATCTGTTACATCTCTCAAGAGTGCAAGTAAATTAAATCTGTCAGTATTGAGTGGTCAAAGGTTTGCACCCATTTCCAGTGTCTTCTTTTCTCATGTGGCAAGATAAAGAGCAAATCAGCAAAAAGCTACAAATTATTGCACGAATATTTTCGTCATAATTTGCAACTTATCCAATTTGTAGCATGCTGCAAAAGTGGCAAAAATTGTACAGAAAAAAAGTTAAAAATCAAACAACACGGTTATAAACTAACCAACAAGTGAATGAAGAATGAGGACCCTGCTCACAGGAGCTTACAATCTAATGTGAAAATAGGGAGACATTAGAAAAGCTTGTATTGTATGGTTCAACCAGCTTTTTTGACAAAAGTGTAAATTGCCAGATTCTCACCTTTTCTTTACCTTTGACGCTACAACAACAACTACTGTTGCTCTTATTTGTTCTCATCCGGACTCTTGCATCTTTACTAAAATCGGTCTCCTTCTTACTAAACCCCTTTCCTCTCCAATCTACACTGAATGCAGCAGCCAGGGTCAAATTTCTGCCCAGCACCTACACTGATGCCTCCACCCTGTGCCAGTTGTTGCACTGGTTTCCCATCCATTAGAGAGTGCAATATAAACTTCTCCCATTCACCCATAAAGTTCTGCACTGCCTTACCTCATCTCACCTCACCTCTTTTATCCCTGTCTATCATTCTACCTACGCTCCGTTCTACTAATGGCCTAAACCTAACATCTATAATCTGAACCCCACATTCCTGTCTCCTAGACTTCTCTCGTGGTGTGCCTGTTCTGTGGAATGCACTATCCCAGACAATCTGATTTTTTTTTATCCCCCATTCCCTGCCCCCTTTTTTTCTATCTACCCTCTACATTCTTGCTCTTGAACATATATTATTGCCTCCCTTATCAATTCCTTCCTGATTTGAAGTAGTATATAAACATATATATATATATATATATATACATATACACACACACACCAATACATAGGATCTGCTCCAGTCCCTGTATGCTTTATTACAGGTTGTGGAATATTATAGCATTAGACTGCCGTGTCCTTTTTGTTCTTTTTTTGTTTTCTTTACTGATTGATATTGTTTTATTGTTTGTACTGGGTTTTTTTTTGTTTTTTTTTTAATTATTACTAATATTAGGGTGAATATAATTTTATTTTTTCACCGTATTTATCTTGGATATTATCACATGTATGTGAACAGCACAATGACCTATGTGTATTCTTTTATAGCGATGTTTGAAAAAGGACCCAGGCTGGGTTGAAACGTAACCTATCGCTATACCCATCATCACTTGTTTTGATATTCAACGGTGTGTTGAATGAGGATTTCATGTTAAAATAGAACAAACACTATTGCAATCTTGTGAGAGTGCGGCTGATTATCTTCTACATGTTTATATTGACTACTCTCATCAGTACTGTGGTTCCTGTATGGTCCACAGTCTGATAAAGACTGATAGCTATTCCCAGCATCTCCTGCCGTTGTTAAGGACATACTGGGAATTGTAGGTTCATGAGATACAAATGCACAGGTGCTTCTCACAAAATTAGAATATCATCAAAAAGTAAATTTATTTCAGTTCTTCAATACAAAAAGTGAAACTCATTCTATAGAGTCATTACACACAGAGTGATCTATTTCACGTGTTTCTTTTAATGTTGATGATTATGGCTTACAGCCAATGAAAATCCAAAAGTCATTATCTCAGTAAATTAGAATAATTAACAAAAACACCTGCAAAGGCTTCCTAAGCGTTTAAAAAGATCCCTTAGTCTGTTTGAGTAGGCTCCACAATCATGGGGAAGACTGCTGACTTGACAGATGTTCAGAAGGCAGTGATTGACACACACCACAGGGGGGTAAGCCAGAAAAGGTCATTGCTAAAGAAGCTGGCTGTTCAGAGAGTGTTGTAACCAAGCGTATTAATGGAAAGTTGAGTGGAAGGAAAAAGTGTGGTAGAAAAAGGTGAACAGGCAACCAGGATAACCGCAGCCTTGAAAGGATTGTTAAAAAAGGCCATTCAAAAGCACTAAGCACTAACAGGCACATTAGTAAACAGGGCAGGACTACAGACGTAATTACGATTGACAGCCGGATTCATGCTGCCCAAATGTTAACAGAGCGGAGTAGAAAAGAATCCACCGCTTGATGGACATGACGTCAGCAGAGGCAGCTGAATCTCTGGCAGGAGTGGTCTGTGACTGCTGTGTGACGGTGATGAATGGCGCCGTGCACAACAGGCAGGTAAGTAGCAACTACCTGCCTGTCAGTGCTTAGACACATTTTTGGTTTTCCAGAAAGTCCCTGATATACTCTTTAGGCTGCACATTTCAAATACTGATGTAAAATACTCAACATGTGAATGTGGCCTTAAGAGGATAAACATTTTGATGGGAGCGCTTCTTTAAAAACAATCATATGTATCCATATCCCTTTATCTATAATGGGGTCTGTTTAGTTTCCATTAGGGCGTCTGCCAAATGCTGGACACTTTAATTTAAACCAAATGGCCCCCATTATAGTTAGGTCATATTGACCGTCCTTGGGTCTAACATATAAAATATAGTAGGTCAGGGATGGATATCGCTAATTATCCCTCGTATTGTGTAAATGGTCTGCAAGCAATGAATGATTCTGCAGCGCCCCAGAGTCCTGGTCGTTGCAGTACTGACGCTCCGCCACTAAGGGGAGTGATGGTACGTCTGATGGCACTTAAGGAGTTCACCTGACCAGGTATCACAGTCACACTTTACACTTCACACTCCGGCCACCAGGGGGAGCAAAAGGTTCTATGTATTAGGCCACTCCTCACACTCTGGGTAAAACTGGGGGCTGGATAGGAAGTTAGTCAGAAGCTGACTGGGTTGGAACCAGGCAACATCCTGTGGCAGAGGGTGTTGCAGAGGAAGATTCAAGGGGGTCTCTGTCAGGGGTGGGATCCTGACAGAGGCCTAGCGAACAAAACAGAACGTTACGGAGCCGCGCCTGCACTCGAATGCGGCGGCATCCTAAGAAAGGAAAAGAAGCGAGGTTTATGGTGGAGAAGTGAGAAACGAGATCGCAGCAAAAAAGAGATAAAGCCAGTAGGAGTCGTGCCATAAGATCGAGGCAACATCCTACTGAGGCGCATACCCGGTGGCCGGAACACCGAGGAAGTATTAGGCTCCAAGCAGTACTTCAAACAGCGGCAGGACAGTTAATTTTAGGTTGGCTGTCTCACCTAAATCACCTAAGCAGACATAGGGGACAATTGTGGGAGAGGGGCGACGCTAGGGTCCCGGAAGAACTCCAGGCCTACCCGTCATACGGGTGCGTCCTAGCCATATCATCTGGGGGACGGAGAAGAACATCAGAATAGATACGAGTTGTGAGAGAAGAACATCAGAAACAGACACAACAGTTGTGAGGACTATCCCGTGGTGCTCAGCAGGGAGGTACTACAACACACAGGCGCTAGAAGGTAGGCACAGATTATTTCCACATGCAGAGGGAACTCCGGATGTGCCTTCGGACCAGCCGGTCTCAGCCAGCCCTGTTAACAGTACTCTGGATTGCGGATCCTGAAGCCTTCAGTAAAGAGGTAAAGAGACTGCAACCTGGTGTCCTCGTTATTCATCGCGACCTGCATCACGTACCATCATCTCACCTTTCATTGGACGCCCCTTAGCAGGGTCACGGACCGGGTCTAGCCACCGTGACAACCCCAAGACAGAGACAGAGAGGCCCGGTACCGAGTACCCCGCGGCCCTGCGTCTGGGGGAGCTCCAACTCCATATCTGACTCTCTGTTGATCCTCATCCCTAAAGTACATCACTTTTGCAGGTATTTTACGGTGAAAAAGGTTGGAGGGGTACTTTAGGGGTCCTTTTACCTTAGTCTCCGACTCATTCCTTTACTTGGGTGCTGAGAGGTCATCAGGGTGGGGGAGTTGAGGCGCCGTCCGTTTCATCTACATAGGGCACCAAAATACCTTGTCCTGGCCCTGGAGATGGTACTGAAAATCAAATCTGCTGATGGTTTCTCCAATGGGGGCAGTATATAGAGATAAGAGGAGGTGACCCAAGACTGAACCAGGAGGAACCCTGACAGTAAGGGTATGTGCACACGTCAGGATTTCTTCAGGAATTTTAGTGGTTTTTTTGCGGATTTCCCCGATAAAAATGCTATAATTCTGTACAAAAAACACTTACATTATGCATCCTATCATTTAGAATGCATTCCGCATTTTTTGTGCAGATGTTGCGTTTTTTTCCGCAAAAAAAACGCAATCCACAAAAAGAATGAACTTGTTGATTTTGGAGTGTCAGGAGAAAAACGCAAAAAATCCGCAAAATCCGCAAATTTTCAGCAAAAAAAGTGTCAAAAACGCGCAAAAAAACGCATGCGGATTTCTGGCAGAAATTTCCGGATTTTTGTCAGGAAAATTTCTGCAAGAAATCCTGACGTGTGTACATACCCTAAGGGGAGGAAGAGCTGTCAGATGATACAGTGAAGGATAGGTCAGAGAGATAAGAGGAGAGCCAAAAGAGAATGGTGTCCTTAAGGCCGATAGAGTGGGTCATAGTGAGGAGTCGGTGGTCCAGTCTCGAACCTCAATATTGCAAAGGATTAATAACTCGGCCTTATTGTGGTCCAGTCTCAAACCTCAATATTGCAAAGGAATAATAACTCGGCCTTATTGTGTCAGTGCTCCTTTAAGATATTAACATAAAACACTCAACCACATTTCCATTTCAACATTTCCATCCTCAAGGAAAGAAACCTTTGAAGGTTGTATGCTGATATAACCCAGGCATCAAGTGTCCCATAATTGTACTACAAATACTCAAATGCCATGAAACCTTATCTGCAGAATTCCATCTCCGCATTCCAGGGCGGAGTGTAACACACTTACACAACAGTGCAGGACCTTGTACTTGGAGAGGGGAACGCAAGACGAGAAAAATGTACCCAGCATAAATCACAGGACCAGAAAATCAATACATCAATCCTACAAGAAAGGGCAGAATTTCTAGACACAGCAGGCCTTTGTTCAGATCACAATGTAGAGATGACTATACTCTGTTAGTAGCAGGATTTAATGAATGAGATTACCCACAATTCCATTTCTTTCATGTTTTCTGCACGGCAAACATAGCGCCATGTACAACCAACCTTCCATTTCCTATAAGTTCCATTAAAACTAAATTTGGCATTAATGGGCCGATTTGGTCCACAAACCCATTGCGTCACTGGTTTTTATATACAGTAGTAAATGATGATTCACTATATAAATTTCAAATTTTATCACTTTCTAATATACTGTGCTTTTCAAATTGTTTACCACATTTCAAAAAATTAGTTTGTTCAGTGCTATTTCCACAATCAAAATTGCTGTAAATGTTTATGGAGCTGCTGACTGGGCCACCAAATGAACGATGAGCGGTAGTGTAGCTGCCAGGGGGCGGTCACCCTAGGCCCCCCACTCTGAGAAGCCCACCCGTATCTACGCTATTGTAGCTATATCAGCATGTGAAGAGTAGTGCCCATACAGTTACACTGCCACTCGGCCGCTATGGGGCCCTTGAGCAGGAGGGGGGCTCGGTGCCACCATCATCGCAATTTCAACTGTATCGGCTGTTTGTTGATATATATGAAAGCAATGATAAGACAGGCAGCGACACGTTCCCTCTCCCATCACTCCCTCTCTGCGTCTGATGTCAATGACAGACACTGACAGCGGGCATGATGACATCAGTACATAGCGCTCGCTGTGCTGAGATGAATGGGCGCTCAGTGCAGCGGGGGAATGAGGTGGAGAGGTGATTGTTGATTATTGTATTTTTTAATGGGTATTGCATTATACTGTATGGAGGCATACAGGTACTGCATTATACAGTATAGAGTCTTATGGGGAGTGCATTATACAGTATAGAATCTTATAGGGAGTGCATTATACTATATAGAGGCCTATGGGGAGTGTATAATACTATATGGAAGACTATGGGGAGTGCATTATACTATATGTAATCCTTGACACTGATCTCTCCTTCAAACCGCATGTCCAAACCCTTTCCACTTCCTGCCGCCTTCAACTCAAAAATATTTCACGGATCCGTACATTCCTAAACCAAGAATCTGCAAAAACCCTAGTCCATGCCCTCATCATCTCCCGCCTCGACTACTGTAACCTCCTGCTCTGTGGCCTCCCCTCTAACACTCTCGCACCCCTCCAATCTATTCTAAACTCAGCTGCCCGACTAATCCCCCGCTATTCCCTGGCCTCTCCCCTCTGTCAACCCCTTCACTGGCTCCCCATTACCTAGAGACTCCACTACAAAAGCCTAACCATGACATACAAAGCCATCCACAACCTGTCTCCTCCATACATCTGTGACCTCGTCTCCCGGTACTTTCCTACACGCAACCTCCGATCCTCACAAGATCTCCTTCTCTACTCCCCTCTTATCTCCTCTTCCCACAATCGCATACAAGATTTCTCTCACGTATCACCCCTACTCTGGAACTCTCTAATACAACATATCAGACTTTCACCTAACATCGAAACCTTCAAAAAGAACCTGATGACCCACCTTTTCCAACAAGCCTACAACCTGCAGTAACCACCGATTGACCAAACCACTGCACGACCAGCTCTATCCTCACCTATTGTATCCTCACCAATCCCTTGTAGATTGTGAGCCCTCGTGGGCAGAGTCCTCTCTCCTCCTGTACCAGTTGTGACTTGTATTGTTCAAGATTATTGTACCTGTTTTTATTATGTATACCCCTCCTCACATGTAAAACTCCATGGAATAAATGGCGCTATAAATAATAATAATAATAATAATAATAATAATAATAATATGGTGACCTATGGGGAGCGCATTATACTATATGGAGGCCTATGGTGAATGCCATACTATATGGAGGCCTATGGGGAGTGCATTAAATTATATAGAGGCCTAGGGGAATGCATTATACTATATGGAGGCCTATGGGGAGTGCATTACACTAAATGGAGACCTATGGGGAGAACATTATACTATATAGAGGCCTATGATGAATGCAGTATACTATATGGAGGACTATGGGGAGTGCATTAAATTATATAGAGGCCTAGGGGAATGCATTATACTATATGGAGGCCTATGGGGAGTGCATTACACTAAATGGAGGCCTATGGGGAGAACATTATACTATATAGAGGCCTATGATAAATGCAGTATACAATATGGAGGACTATGAGGTGCATTATGCTATATTGAGGCTATTTAGGGAGCTATCATACAGTGTGGGAGTTAATGTGGGGTCATTGTACAGTGTTGGGGCCATCAAACAGTATGGTAGCTAAGGGGTGTGAGGGCATTATACTGTGTGGAGGGGAGCTGTACAGGGGGGGATACTTGGAACATTATTAAATGTTAAGTGGAAACTTATTGTTATAGGGGAACTCAGGTTATTGAGAATGTCAAAGGGGCACACAGGGCATTCTTACTTTCTAGGGGGGAAATGTGGGCGTTGTTTTCTAGGGCACTTGCACTTGGCAATAATATATTCTAGAGATTTGTGTTACCATCTAGAGCAGTGGTGGGGGATCTTTTTTTCTACCAAGGGCCATTTGAATATTTATACCATCCTTCGGGGGCCGTACAAGCTCCACCCACAAAGTGCATCCTGACTCTGGCACTGGTGTCAGGACATAATCTTTCATTGCATGCCCTATAGTGTTCAGTAGTGAACACTGCATGTGTGCACTAACAGAGCAAGAAGAAATTAATGAGCTGGTGGCAATCAAAATACACCTCCCTGCCCAGGAATACGGTCGCTGAGAATCTGCCTGGGGGCCTAATAAAAAGGTCATCGAGGGCCGTAAATGGCCCTGGGACCTAAGGTTCCCAACCCCTGATCTAGAGGCACACAGTACCACACAGCAGGTGCAGTAATAGAGACACATATGCCCAGGGCCGCCATCAGAGCATTACAGCCGTGACTGGCGTATGGGGCCCGGTGGGCAGAGGGGGCCCGCATCGGGCCCCGTCTCCTCTGCCCATCGGGCCCCTACCGGCAGCCGCAGGCTGAACCGGGCCCTTAGCTGCGGCCGGCGCTGCAGCGCTATTGAAGTGCGGGCCCGAGCCCGCACGTCAATAGTTAACAGCCGCCAGCCAATCTGAGGCTGGCAGCTGACGTCAGCCGCAGCGTGCATGTCGCCGGCGTCTGACGTCATTGTCAGTCGCCGGCGAGTGCACGCTGCAGCTGCGTGCAGAGAGCAGGAGCGCTGGAGGTAAGTAGAACTTTTTTTTTTTTTTTTTTTAATTGAGAGCGGCGATCCGGGGGGGCCCCAGGGCAGAGCGCTGGACACAGGAGGGGGCAGAGCGCTGGACACAGGAGGGGGCAGAGCGCTGGACACAGGAGGGGGCAGAGCGCTGGACACAGGAGGGGGCAGAGCGCTGGACACGGGCAGAGCGCTGGACACGGGCAGAGCGCTGGACACGGGCAGAGCGCTGGACACGGGCAGAGCGCTGGACACGGGCAGAGCGCTGGACACGGGCAGAACGCTGGACACGGGCAGAACGCTGGACACTGGGGCAGAAAGATGCACACTGGGGCAGAAAGCTGCACACGGGCAGAAAGCTGGGCACAGGGGGGCAGAAAGCTCGACACGGGGGCAGAAAGCTCGACACGGGGGCAGAAAGCTCGACACGGGGGCAGAAAGCTCGACACGGGGGCAGAAAGCTCGACACGGGGGCAGAAAGCTCGACACGGGGGCAGAAAGCTCGACACGGGGGCAGAAAGCTCGACACGGGGGCAGAAAGCTGGACACGGGGGCAGAAAGCTGGACACGGGGGCAGAAAGCTGGACACGGGGGCAGAAAGCTGGACACGGGGGCAGAAAGCTGGACACGGGGGCAGAAAGCTGGACACGGGGGCAGAAAGCTGGACACGGGGCAGAAAGCTGGACACGGGGGCAGAAAGCTGGACACGGGGGCAGAAAGCTGGACACAGGGGCAGAAAGCTGGACACAGGGGGGCAGAAAGGAGAAACGGCATGATTGGAGACATGGGGCAGGATGACAGACATGGCGGCATGACTGGAGACACTGGGGCATGACTGGAGACACTGGGGCAGGAATGGAAACAGATGGGGCAGAATTGAGACACAGGGGGCATGATTGCAGAAATGGGGGCCTGATTGGAGACGGGGCAAAATGGTGATACGGGCATGATTGGAGACACTGGAGGCAGGATTGGAGACAGATGGGGCAGGATCATGGGGCAGGATGGATACGATGGAGACAGATGGGGCAGGATGGGGAGATCATATGGGGCAGGATGGATACTCATTAGGGCAGGATGGGAGAACATATGGCTGACCCCAGTAATGAGACACACGGGGCCAGGAAGGGGAATATTATTACCATAGGGGCTAATTAAGGGATATTATTACTGCAGTGATGTATTTATTTTATTTTTTGAGTACACTGTTTTAAATGGAGGGGCGGTCCTATTACTGTGTAGATTGACACTATGTCGCCTTCTTCATGTGGTGTAATGTAGAAGTTGGGAAAATTAAGTAATGTGTTCTGCAAGTGGAACTCGAGATAATTGTTATTTCCTGCAGAAACGAGTCCTGGCTGCATGAAGTGATGGCGGTCTGTGCTGGATGAAAGATGAAGGACTTCACCTAGAGACGTCACTGGTGAGTCAGTGTTACCTATACACTGAGACTATACACTGTATACTATATACAGAGGTCCTGTGTATAATATCACCAGTGATCACTGGATTACCTATACATTATATACAGAGCTCCTGTGTATAATGTCACTGGTGATCACTGTATTACCTGTACACAGACACTGCATACTAAGTACAGATCTCCTGTGTATAATGGCATTTATGGTGATAGTATTGTGGGGTTTTTTTATTATTGATCAGTATTGTAGTATTCAGTCACTATGTGTTGGTAATATGTGGTCTGGTCATGATGTTGTGGTATTTGTTCCTTGTATTTGATATTATTCGATCACTGTGGTGGTAATATGTCATCTGGTCATGGTGTGGCGGTATTTGTGCCTTGTAGATAGTATTATAGGTCACTGTGGTGATAATATGGTGTCTGGTCATGGTGCTGTGGTATTTGTTCCTTGTATGTGGTATTATAGGTCATTTTAAAAATTGAAAAATAAAAATATACCTAAATTGTACTGCATATTTTAACAAATATTTAATAGGTTACAGTAGAGTAGGGCCCGGCCAAAAGTGTCTACCTTGTCATTTTGGTGGCTTAAAAAAAAATCTATTGGCCAAAGCAAAAGCTGCCGGCTACATGTGTGATCTGGTGATGGGAACTGTCAATGTGTAATAGGTGAGAAGTGGAGATTTTCCAAGAGAGAGCGGTGGGACTGTGGACAGTTTGAGGGGTGGAGCGTGGAGGCGGGGCTGGGGTGGAGCCTGGGAGGAATCTCAAGGGGGCCCCAGAAATTTTGCCAGTATGGGGCCCCGAAATTTCTAGTGGCAGCCCTGCATATGCCAGCAGCGGCTCAGTATTGGGGTATCAGCAGAATAAAGAATTTGTTCAGGTTGGGAATAGATGAGGACGATGCAGGAAATGTGAGAAGTGAAATGTCTCTTTGTTGTCATCTCTGCAGCCAAATCCTGGCTGGAGAAGTCGTCATGTTGGTCTGGGCCAGATGGAAAAGAGGGGAAAAAGTGAACGATTCCATCAGAAATAAATAGTAACTTACCGCTGACGTTCTAACGGTTTTGTAATCTCCTATATGTTCTGCAGGACTGGTATCTAGACTATATGGCGGTAATATCAGTGTTGGTCTTTGTATAGAGATTTGCATTGGTAACAGCGCGGTCATCTGCTGAGGTTCTCCTCCACTATTAGGGTGTGTAACCATCAGGGTTACCAGGTTAGGGGCCCATTGAAAAGTTTCGCCTCTGGAGGCCTAAAAATTAGTTTATTATTTCATCATTCCATATCTTACCGTTGCTGCAACATTCAGTCCAATCCTGCGATTATCTAGATTGATAACAGTCGAGTTTTCATATCTCATTAGACTTGCTAGAGATGTCACAGCAGCTTCCAGAACAAAGGCCCCAAAATAAAATACAAAGGTTAAAAAGTGGTAGGCAAGGTCCTAAAAAAAAAAGAAAAATATAATTAGTCTTATATCAGAGAAACAAGGGTAGAAACGTCACAAATATTGCTCAAATTAAAACCTAAGGCATGGCTCATCAGCGGCACCTATATGCCGATGTGGTATAGGTCTGAAATCTCTATTGCTTGCTATTATTTATCTGGAAGTCCTACTCTTCAACCAATTATTACTAGTTATAGATAAATACTTATAGTAGATATAAAGTGTACACACCCTTGTTAAAAGAAGAGTAATTTCAGAACTTTTTCCACCATTAATGTCACCCATAATCTGTACAATTCAGTTGAAAAATAAATTGAAATCTCCAGGAACTAAAATAATGTGGTTACATAAATCTGCACACCCTTAAACTAATACTTTTTTGAGGTACTCTTTGAATTGATGACAGCATTCAATCTTTTTGGGTAGGAGTCTTTCAGCATGACAATGTCTAGAATAGGCAATCTTTGCCCACTCTTCACTGCAGTAGCTCCATATCTGTCATATTGCGGGGTATGTCCTGTGTACAATACCCTCTACAAGTCACCTATAGATTTTCAGTTTGGATTCAGGTCTGGGCTCTGACTGGACTATTCCATAACTTAGATCTTCTGGTGAAGCCATTCTATTGTTGATTTGGAGGTCGCTTAGGGTCATTGTCGACTGAAAAGTTAAATTCTTCTCCATGTACAGGTCTTTAGCAGAAGGTTTTGATGCAAATTGGACTGTTATTTTGAACTGTTCATAATTCTTCCCACCTTGTCTAAAGCCCAAGTTCCAGCTGCCAAAAAAAATGCCCCAAAGCACAATGCTGCCTCCACCTTGCTTCACTGTGGGTATTGTGTTCTTTTGATGATGATGCATAGTGTCGGCTTTGCACCTAATATACATTTTGGAATTATGCCCAAAGAGTTCCACCTTGGTCCCATTGCACCTTAATATATTCTCCCATATGCTTTTGAAAGATTTTAGCAAAACATAGCCAGGCTTGGTTGTTTTTCTCTGTAAAAAAAAAAGGTTTCCATCTTGCCATCTTTGTATAGTTGTAATTAGTATTTTGTAATTAGTATTAAACTTAAGGAATTGTCTGCTTTTGGGCACTCCCTTTTGTTGAAAGGGTAGCCTAATAATAAGCACATTTCAAGGTATTTTCATGCAGAAATCCCTGGTGATCAGCTGAAACATATAATCCAGAAGCAAATGACTCATTTTGCTACAGCATCACCGCAGGTGGAATGAAGCATTACACAGCTCTTATTGCTATTAATGTACTGTTCGCATAATGTATGGATGGGCCAGGTCCTCCAAGGCAAAAGATGCTTTTTGTGGTCAACTCTCCTTTTTAACATGAGATTTCTAAAGTGGAAATTGTTTTAAATAATAAAGGAGTATTTTAATAATAGGCAATAATGTCTCAGACTGGTCAGTAGAGTCGGAACGCATTTATAGGTTTCCAAATTTTGTTTCGACATGGACGTTCCAACGTATTCCAGTATTGATGTGACCCTTGTGACAGGAGTGGTTGACAGATCATAAAATAGATGCCTGCAAAAAGAATACGCCTTGTCTATTCTACACTTTATATACAGCAGATTGTATGTAGACACGAGTACAAATTACTATTTATTTCTCACACTGCCCAGTAATAGGGTGGTTCCATGATTGTGAATCCTCAGACACACCCAGCCCATGCAACATGACAACACCCAAGAGCTGGGTTAGCCTTACACCATCTTTCCAGGAAAGTGCATCATTTCATCCATATCCAGTTTGGGTGAGGTTTACTAAAATTACATATGGAATGAATACAACTCAGCTTGATGATACGAGCACTTAAATCTGAACCTCATCGCTTCATAGGGCAACTGGCAGCTTTATGCAAAGTAATGGAGGTTAAACATGGACAATGTATATTCCGAGCTACAACTAACAGAGGGCAACCAAGAGTTGGTACCCACCCAACTGTTGTCCAAAATTTCCAATGGCTACTGTAAAAGTAAGGCTTCATGAACATGACCGATACTGGTCTACAATGCATGGATCCGTAATATGGTGCTAATAAAAGTTAATGGTCCCATTTGTCTTCTATAATTATATGCTGACAGGTTCCATCTCAAACTATATTATTTCTAAAAAAAATATTGCTTCTAGAGACCAATACAGAAACCATTCAGTAGCACGAGTAACAACCTAGCTGTAATAAAGAGTAGCGTAGCTAGAGTTTGAATTTGGGCCTCCACAAGCAAGTTGGTCAGATATATGGGCCTTGCAGTGTTCTAAATCCTATAAAAAAAAGTGTTCACCCCCATATAATAATGCCCCTTTTTCTGGGCCCCTTCCTGTAATAATGTCCTACATCTTTAGCCCCATCTTTTAATAATGTTCCCAATGCTGGCCCTCTTTTTCATAAGGTCACCTCATCCTGGGCTTCTTCCTGTAATAATGCTCCCAATTTTGGACCCCATGCTGTAATAATATCCCTATCTGGGCCCACATCCTGTAATAATGTCCTTGATCCTGGGCTCTTTCCTTTAAAATCCCTCATGTGCCTCTTTAGTAACATCCTACATCTTGGGTCTTTTCCTGGTCAAGTGTCCCCCATCCTGGGCTCCTTCCAGTAATAATGTCTCCATTCTGCAGCTCTTCCTCCACACATTTAAAAATGAAATGAACGATTCTTCTTACCTTCCTCTACTCCCATGACATCCAGTGTAATCTTCCATTGCTAGCGCAGAGGCCTGCAGCTGACATTGGTGTGTTCGTCATGGGCATTGCATCATGTCGCTGCCATGCGCTACCGTTATGGGTTTGCCGATATGTCAGCTGCTTGCCTGTGATTGGCTGGTAGCGAATATTGCAATGCTGGGAGCCAGTGAGTCTCTGAGCCATAATACATTTCAGCTTAATGCCACATAGGCTGTTAGGTCCCTGGTAATAAGGGGTGTCACGTGCTGGGATTGTAAAGGTGCTAGTACACAGCAGGCAAAACTCAACAAACCAATCAGCTGAAGATGTGTATTTCCTTGATGGCAGAAGTCAAGGGAACAAAGAGGAGGAATTTTGGATTTCAGGTATCTGCCAGCATCCTCTTCTTGTCACGAGGGAACTGTAGACACCTACCCAATCCATCGAACTAGGGGCGCCCTAGTCTATTCCAGTCCCCCGGATTACTCTTGAAGGTGGATATGCCGGGTTCTTGTGCCTTGCTCTGCTCTTATATTAACCCTTATCTGTACCCTCCCCCACCTAGGGAGGTTTGAGGCTGAAGTGTATAGAATAACACTAACTAGACAAACCAGGGAAGATGGACAGGGATAAATGAAAACTACCATCATAAAAAATACACTCACAAACCAATGGAGTGGAACACAAGGGAGGTATAGGAAGGAGAAACCAAATAGAAGAGGATGAGGATGTGCACACAAACTCCAAGCAATTACCTTCTGAACAACTCTCCAAATGAATACTCTAAGAACTACACCTCCAACTCCTAACAAGGCAGCATGAACTATCACTGGAAATTTCCAAGTGCCAGTGGCTAATAATATATATATATATATATATATATATATATATATATATATATATATATATATATATATATATATATATATATATATAAATATATATATATAAATATATATATACACACAGAGAGAGAGAGAGAGAGAGAGAGAGACCAACAGCTGAGACAATCCAGGTTAGAGAGCTCCAGGAGTTCAAGTGAACTCATTAACCCTTGCACTGACAGCAAGGAAAAAAACTAATACGATGGTGAAAAGGTTCTAATCAGTGCAGGAGTTCATGAAATCAGATGCTGCGATCTTCTAGCCCCTGTCTGTTGCAGTATCCCTGTGACACTACTCTTTCCATTAAAATAAACTTCCAAGCTTGGCCCAAAAAAACAAAACAAACCATGAACGCTATTGGGGAGTTACAAAAAAGACCTTCATCCAGCAGTTTATGTAGGGTTATCTTTAAACACAATACTTCTTTGTAGATTCGCATTGGTTGGAAACCTGTGATCGACGTCCAAGATGCCATAAAACACTTTAACTGAGCATTGAAAAGATCCAATGCCCTCACCAATCCATTTTCTACATCCTTTCCAAGGAATATCAGACTATTAGATGTTGTGGGGTGATCTTTCCACATTACTAAGGTTTTATCATCATGTACATTTATGTAGTAATGTAGATTAACTTTTGCAATTTTGATCACATATCACTCGATTGTCACAAGTGCGTTATCTAATCTCTACATCTATACAAATGCTATAACTAAAAACCCCTCCCCTACTTGATGTATAAATAACCTTAAACCGAAGATGATCAAATCCAAGCAGGTGATCATCACCTGAGCATCATTCATACAAGTCATAAACTTGTTGGCCACAGATCATCTGTTGAAGTGTGACGTGCAGCAATGATATTGTATACAATTCATCTTTTATGATGCCGTCTGTAACTCCCTTTCATTTCAACATAGTATCTGCACATTCACACCCAAGCTCCATTAATCGACAAGTCCATTTCAGGGACTAGTGGATTTTAGAAAGGTTCATCTCAAGCTTTGTGCTTCTTTGAGTCTATACAATTGCGAATTTCTTACCATACAAATGCAATTCATTACTGCTAACAAAACCCTTCCCAGACTGCAACTCAACACAGTCATTGGGTGGTCATATAGATCGTAATCATCTGCCATCACAATATACTGTATATATCAGGTGCCCCCAACGCAGACAGTAAAAAGGCACAACGGTGTTGTGAAACTAGCATAACTCCTGAACATAGCTGGCTGTTCTGTTGCTTCTGTTCGAGGAAGGACAGCACACTGCACCTGATTGCTTTAGTTCTTTCTTCCCTTAGTTTCAAAGATGGTAGCAGAATAAGGTGCAGAGGGGAAGGTGGTTGTGGTTGTACATGGCAGACTGGAGGGTGAAGAGGGGAGAAAGCATCCAAGTCCTTAGAGGACCAATTTCACGGGAAGGTAGACGACAAAATGGGGAAAGATTCCGGCACAACCCTCCAGGGATAAAATGGATTCTTTATTCAAACATAGTTAAAATATTAAAAGGCGAGGCCTGTTACCTGATGAGTTTCAGGTGTATACACATCTTTAGTCATAGGCTAGGGGAAGGGGTTTTTCAATCTTTAAAAATGAGGAGATGCTTCTGTACAAGTGGCATTTAGTGAGGCAGCCATACTTTTGATGTCTATCTCTTGCTTGTACGAGTGTCCTATGCTCATCTTCTCTGATCCCATCCCGGGTGTATGGAGCATAATCCTATAAACCCGATGTTCCCCCGCTTTCTCCCTGGGGCAGGATTGTGAGTCTCATGCTGGGCAGCATAGCCCAACTGTGCTCCATGAAGACGGAGTCATTTCAGTACCACTTTTGGATATAGGTTAGGTACATGTAAGTACTTTTTGCTTTTCAGAAGCTTGAAAAAAAACCTTTAAACTCAAAATTTAATTTACATATTTCACTTCACAATAAAAAGCTCTGCATCCAAAACTACATGAAGAACATGTGAAAATCGGTGTAGGCACACGGTCAATTCCCGTGCACTCTTCCAAGGGTTAATCCCATAAACGAGATAAGTACAGCTGATTACTCATATTCCTGCAGCTCTGCCTTTGTTAATCATTATGGGGCAATCGTTTGTGCCAAATCAACGGGTGGAACACGTCAGGTTTTTCAGCTTAAAATACCGAGCTGCAGATTATGAAGACCCAACCAGAATTTCTGCATCATACTCAACATGCCCCTACCTGCATTGTGCTTACAACCTACAGAACTATAGGCTGCGGTCCTTGCAAAATTGGGGCATGACACGTCAGAATTAACGAGGATTTCTCTATTGTAGATGTATATGTCACAATCGATGGCACCGTCACTCGTGTCCTGTATTTAAAGTCAGATTTCCTCAAGGAAGTTTTGATTTGGCATATAAGAGGGCGTTCCACACAGGGGTACACCTATACCCTATAGGGAGCCCATACTATAAGGTCACCCCAAGTTCAGGTGCCCAATGAAACTCAAATACCCCAATCCTAAAAATGGGGCAATGTTACAAATTTTGCATAAAGGACCAAGATCTTTCAGATAAAATTCTGATTTTAACATGAAGGGTCAATTATAAGAACTGTAAATTTTTGTATTGATGAATTGCAGTGCACCTTTGCTGTGGCCAATAATGTAAGTGCACCTTCCCACCTACTTGTTTTCCCTATATCTGCACCCTTCTCTTCTTTGATTGACAGCTCTAGCTTTATAGAACCTGAGAAGGAGATAGATGGAAAAGAAGTAGGTGGGAAGGTGCACGGCCACGCCAAGGTGCATGGAGCGCCTGTACTTGGTTTGAACAGTCATTCTGTGCTGACAGACTCCTTTTAAGACCTAATAGGGCATTAAAGGGGTTGTCCACCTTTGGGAACATTTTTGTTTTACTTAATTATGTGTATTTGGATCGAAAAAAGAAAGATCATTTATGTCATTGGCTTCAATAAAAAAAATTTGCATTTTTTTTGCATACATTCAACTTTGATGTGGTCTGCGGTCACAAGTCAGTCAAAAGGAGCTCAGAAAAAGAAAATGGAAGAGTTACCACCTCCCTGTCAGACGGTAATAGTGTCCTAAGGGATTGGTCACGCTTGCCATTAAATCAGATGAATGCAGTTCAATTAAAAATCAGATTGCGTTCGTATCAATTTAATCCTATGTTCCTGCTCTCAATGGCAGATATTTTATTCTGTTCCGATCGGACAGAAAAAAAAAATAAATCACAGCATTCTGAATTCGGATCGCATGCACCCCTATAGGTCTATGTAAATAAGAACACCTATACTAACCTCCGGTGCCGGCGCCGTTCTACTGGTGTCAACATTGACTCTTCCGTGGATCACAAGATAGGAGCCAGCTGATTATCACGACTTTATCTGGATCTTTCCTGCATCTAATAATCCAGATACATTTAATGGAGTTTTGTAGATGATCGGCCTCATACTGTGATCCAAGAAAGTGTCCACAAAGAGCGATTATATCCCTGGAGGATATTGCACTTTTGACGATGGCCATAAATGTATATTTTGGGCTAAAAATATTTTGCCAGTGGGTTTCATTAAAAATTTTGCACCACTTGACTTTCTTAGGCTCCTTGCTTCCCTGCGCATTGCTGGTTGCAGAAAAATGTAACTGGGAATCTGTCAGTGAACTCATTCTGGAGGAGAGCTTGGAAGGTTTATCTTCCTTTTTTTTTTAATGAGCGCCTGTAAACTGATCCATGATCTTAGACCAGATCAACGTTCACCTCAACATTGATGTGGTCCAAGGTCATAAATTCTGCAAAGCAGCTTGGCACGTTACAAAATAATAAAAGATGATATAGTCTCCGTTCTAATGCCTCCTATTCCCTACACGTTCTGGTATCTCCTGCCCCAGTGCTGACAAAAAGTTTTTCCTTGTCCACAGTCTAGTGCGTCATGTCTGGCATCGTAGACCTGCCCGACTCAATCAACTGGGACTAGTTACTATCCCTGAAACTGCAAAGAAAGGACAAAAAAAAACAAAAAACACAAGCCATATACAGTACACGGGGATCGCCTAAAATAAACTAATATTTTATTTGGTACCATAAGAAACAAAAAAAAAGCCCACCAAAACATTTAAAAGTCATAAAATGACATGGATCAGCCGTTTCTATTTTGATTCAACTACTCGTGCATATATTATACTATATATATATATACACACACCGTATATAATATATATATTTACATGGGAGCTGAATCACTGGCCCCTGAAGAAGCCACTTAGGGTGGCGAAACGAGTCAGGCATCTTTTCAGCCCTCTTCATGTGACTCTCTATTTAGGCAGGACCTTCATGCCCATTCACGTTTCATGAGGTATCTCATATCTGGTGCACTTTAATTCTTACTCAGGCGGGACTATGTGGTCCATTCATGCCTTGTGGGACATCCTTCTTCTAATGCACTTTATCCCTTATTCCTGCTTTCCCTTCCATTTGTCTCTGCCACACTATTGGCTGTGTGTTCACAGTGCTTCACACAATATGTTTAGTTTCTCTAATATTCTTATTATTGTGACTATTTGCATCCGAATGCGCCATTTTTGTCATTTGAGGGTGTTTATATACATTGGTTACACAATCTGTGTGCAGGTTTATTTCATGTTGGTGCATTCTTGTCTCCTTCATTGCCTCTTAGCATTATTATATACTCACAGTAACAATTGTCTTTTCCATCATAGATTACCTTAACACATTTTTAAGTTGCTTTTTTTTTGGTGTGCTGACCATACACTCTTAACTGGATATCACAGCACGGTGGCTCAGTGGTTAGCAGTGTTCCTTTGCAGCGCTGGAGTCCTGGGTTCAAATCCCACCAAGGACAACATCTGCCAGGAGTTTGTATGTTCTCTTCGTGTTTGCGTGGGTTTCCTCTGGGTTCTCCGGTTTCCTCCCACATTCCAAAGACATACTGATAGGGATTCTAGATTGTGAGCCCCATCAGGGACAGTGATGATGATGTGTGTAAAGTGCTGTGGAATTAATGGCGCTATATAAATGAGTAAAATAAATAAAAATATCACTGTATGTTTGTGTATTTAAATTTGCACCAATTCTACGTGTTATGTCACTTTATTGAGAGCTCTTGCAAGGGATTTTGTATAACATCCATGTCGTTTTATGACTTAAATGTTTATGTGTTTATTTTAGTTTCTTATAGTACCAAATAAAGTATTTGTTTATTTTAGGTGATCCCTGTGTATATGGCCTGTGGCTTTTTGTCCTTTTTTTTTTTTTTCAGTTCTTGTTCTCAACAGGCCTCAGGTGTATCCCTGTTATCTTGTGGTGCCCTCCCTTTCTAAATCTAGACGATCCCTGAAATTGTCTAAGCAGAAGAGCGGCGCTGTTTTTTCCAATTTAATCAAAGAATGGATGTTTTTTTTCCAGGCCTAATGACAGGTAAAACATTGCTGTCATTTTCTGCTTCGTGATAATATGTAACCTGACAGCAATGAGGTTTGTGATTACCCGTCATAAAGTACAGGATCATTTCACACAGGTGAATCAGGAGAATTGAGTCACATGGAAAGAAGTCAGGGAAACCAACTCTCTCACCTTTGCTTCCCCACACATAGCATCAATGTCCTGATGAAGGACGCAGATAAGGCATTATATAGCATAAGGTCATCTTTCGTGGAACGAGGACTCCCATATACTGTAAAATCTGTGGTCTATGGCACCTCCCCTTTGACTGCCCAGATCCACCCCCGCCTTCTTGATTGACAGCATAGTCTTCACAAACGGTGACTCGGCTAAAATCGCAGCCGTTCTTCTGCTAGTTCTGATCATAAGAATAAAGGATTTGGTGAGCAAAGGTACGATGATTATTCCTCGGGCAAGGTGTCCTACATTGGGGATCAGCATAGTTTTGGTGGGATAGGAGGGGTTGAATTCTGGGACAACCACCAAAGCCACCAGCTGCATTGGAAAAACCACTAACCACCAGCAACCCGATGTAAACCGTGCACCACTGAGGCTGTATGGAGCGAAACACTGCAGCCCCATCACGCGGAGCTGATGCTTTGCTCCATACAGCTTCTCAGTGAAGGTAGTAGGTTTTGGACTCTAACCAAACAGATATTGGTGACCTATGTTAAGGAGAGATCATCTATTTCCTAATAGTTGAACATTTCCTTAAAAGGGTTGTCTGAGACTTTAACAATGACAGCCCATCTAATATCTAAGGATAGGCCATCATTGTTAAAGCTTCTCCTCTTCTCTCTCCATAGAATTTTAAAAGCACCAACCGTCATCTCTTATCTTATTAATGGGAAGATATGTTTTCATTGGGCACAGATTTTCCATATTTTATCATAGAAATGAAAGCAAAATATCAATCCAGGAGGAGAAAGAAGAAAGAAGATATATTACAAAGTTGCATGCCTTTATGAATTCTACTGATTTATGAAATAAAAAATAAAAAGATGCTTTCTCTAGAAAGAAACAGAAAATTCTGTAGAGTTAAAGGGGTGATCTGAAACACAAATACATTTTTACTCTAAATCCCTATTTATTTAATGCCATAATCTAATCTATTTTCTAATATACTTTAATTAAAAAATCCCTAAACTTCACGCACTACACTGTTTTTTTTTCTTTCTTTTTTTACTACTTCCTTTTAGATTACTCTTTTTTTGAGAATCCCATGCATTTTGTCCCCTCCCTGAAAAAAAGTGACATCAGTGATGTCCATTTCTGGGGCTGGACTAGTCCCTGCTCTGCGTAGCATGCAATGGTTGTCAATTCCGAAGGATGCTCTGTAGATTCTTGTCATTGTTCGATGTGCACAATGACAGTGCGCTTTCACGCCGTCTCTGATAAGAAGTAACGAGCCAGCAAAAGAGCGCACTGTCAGTGTTCATGGTAAGATGAATACCAGGCTTGCAGAGACCAACGCAGCCCCAGCAAGTGCTGTGACTTTAAACCCTAGCTACATAAATGTGTCCATCCTCAGTTTTTCTTGGCCAATTTCACCACTCCAGCATTTTATTTTATTTTATTTTACTGCTGGAGAGGTGCCACTAATCTAAGTTCCCAGCTTTCATTTGTAAGTATAACTGGTAAATATAAAACTAGGGTCAGGGAACCTAGATTAGTGGCACCACTCCAGGGCTAAAATAAAGAAATGCTGGAGTGGTGCTTTAAGGACACCAATATCTTACCACACAATTGAATGCATTATCGCTGAGTGCTAGCGAGAGCCTTAATATGCCGCAATTCACATCATAACCACTTGGTGGCCACATTGAGACACATGCAGTTTAAACATTTCATGGCATAGTATCGGGAAAAATCAAAGCTTTTAATCTCGCGCCACCGATCTCTGCAGATGACGAGCCAAGAGGAAAGGTCTAGTCTAGTCAGAACTAGTCTGTAGATGGCATTTAGGTGTATGTGTTGGAGATAATTCCGCTATGGATGATTTTACTGACATTTTCTTAGTTGCATTTTACAGCAAGAGCCATAGTTCGTAAACAGCTTACAACACAGCAAAAGGATCTTAGTGTTGAAAATTGTTAGTTACGAGTAGGGTACATAAAAAAATTTCCAAGGCATGAGATAGATCAGAACTAGTCTGTAGATGGCATTTAGGGGTATGTGTTGGCGATAATTCCGCTATAGTTTATCCTCTCGGTGAGTTAAGCCACTTTCTGACCATCGGACCATTAATAGCATAATTTTGGGCAAAAAAAAAAAAAAATGTCCCTATTCCAGGAGTGCAATGACAGAAATTGAATATTTGAATTATCTAGAAATAACAATCTTGATACATACCACAAAGTTCCAGTTAGTGGTTATCCTATGAGCCAGACCACACAAGAACACGCACAAAAATAAGATGGAGCAGAAGAAGGCTGTTACTGACACAAACATCACCCATCCTTGTACCACTGGCACCGGCACATTGGAAGCTGCCACCAAAATCCAGACAAGTCCACCAAAAATCTGTAAGAAATTAGATGTAAGAGTCAGAAGTAGTCAGGGAGAAACATATTGAGGCGTAAACCATATTTATTGTTTTACTCTATAGATTATTGTTCTCCAAACTGCGATTCTCACGCTGATGAAAAATTCCCAAATCCCACCACACTTGGACAACAGTGGGCTCTGGATTATATACTTATAAGACAGGATCAGATATGGAAAGAAGGAAGGAACACGCTCTCTCTAGTGCCACTTATTGGACATAGCTACTATGTAAAGCTAAAGGGGGCTCCACCTCCTGGGATTTTTTTTTATTATTACTTAAACGCATGTACCGTACTTGAGACTAAAACTAATTTTTGCTATTCATTTTCATTAAAAATTTTGCACAGTTTTGATTTTACAGGCTCTTTATACCTTCATATAAAATTAATATGGCCTGTGGTCATAAATCAGCTGAGTGGAACTGAAATAAAGAAAAAAAAAGTGTTACGAATGCAATTGGTACGTCAGAATTAATTCACTGACGGATTCTCAGTTAACTCATTCTGCAGCCAGCAATAGACAGTGCGACGCAGAGGCTTTAGAAAAAAAAAATAGGGGAAAAAAATTAATGAAACCAAAATTCTAAAAATTGCTCTTCGTCAAAAGTCGACGCATTTAAGCAAGAGTAAAAAAAAATGTTAGTTATTGAAGCCTTACAACATAACTGGAGATATTCAGCAGGCCAGACATCCACCTACAGACTACTGTTCCAGGGTACTTGCCTCTCATCAGTGCAGGCTGAATAAGAAAAAAAAAACTGTCTGTACTTAGGATTTCTTTCCAGGAGAAAGTAAAATTATTGCTTTCCCCCATAGAGTATTGATAATAAGACTCCATAATTAACTCACTGCCAAAGACAGGTGCGTAAAATTTAGACTTTTTATCCCCCAAAAAAGTTTCAGCATTTTTTTTATGTCTGTTGAATGCAGAATACAGGAAGACTTATATCAACGTAGATCATTCATTACATAGGTCTCATCTTTTGTACTTGATACCATTTGTATTTATGGCAATAAACTAGATCAATCATTTATGCAAAATGTTCTTTGTTTAACCTACCCCAAACCTACAAGTCGTAACAGTGAATATAAAAAGTCTCCACACCCCTGTTAAAATGCTTGATTTTTTTTGTTGTGTGAAAAAAAAAAATCATACCAAAAAGAATTATTTTACAACTTTTTCCAACTTTTTTGTCACCCATAATCTGTACTAATAAAATGATTTCAGTTTCTCAATGTAAGATGGAAAAAAAAATAAAAAAAAATAATGTAGTTGCATAAGTGTGAATACTGAACACCCTTTTGTAATTGGGGATGTGGTTGTGTTCAGAATTAGCTAATCGCATTTACACTCGTTTTACATAGGAGCCAGTACACAGCCACCATAATTTAAAGGGATGCTGATTAAACCCATATAAAGTTTAGTGGTTCTAGGATGATTTTACTGACATTTTCTTAGTTGCATTTTACAGCGAGAGCCAAAGTTCGTAAACAGCTTACAACACAGCAAAAGGATCTTAGTGTTGAAAATTGTTAGTTGCGAGTAGCGTACATAAGAAAAAATCCAAGGCATGAGACAGATCATGGTACCTTTTGAAGAGGTCATCGAGAAGTGGCTTAAATTTATCACAATAGTGACATTATCTAGAATTGGACATTCCTCAAAAAAAGAAGAGGCTGCCAAGAGGCCTGCAGCAACATTTAAGGAGCTGGTTGAATACTGCACTTTAAAACAAACTTTCATTTTCTTCATATGTCTGGCCTATGGGGTAGGGTGAGAATGCTCTACTCTTTTCTTACAAAAAAAACCAACCCTGCTATGTTTTGCTAAAACTTACATCAAGTCTGCCAAAAGCATGTGTGAAATTGTGTTATGTCCTGATGAGACCAAAAATTGACTTCTTAGATAAAATTCCAAAAAGGTATGTTTGGCGCAAAACTACCCTTGCGTATCACCCAAAGAACACCATACCCACAGTGAAGCATGGTGTGGGCAACATTATGCTTTGGGGATCATTGTTCGGCAGCTTGGACTGGGGCTTTACTATAGGCAGAGGAAATTATGGAACATTCTAAAAACTAGTCAATTTTGCAAACCAAATCTTCAGGCCTCTGATAAAAAGATGAAGGTGAAGAGGAATTTCACCTTTTAGCAGAACAATGATCCTAAGTATACCTCCAAGTCAACGCAAGAATGGCTTCACCAGAAGAAGAGCTAAATTTTCTAAGTTTTGGAATAGCCCAGGCAGAGTCCAGACCTGAATCCAAATAAAAGTCAACTGAAGAGGATGCTGTACACAGGAGATGCCCTTGTAGTCTGACAAATGTGTACCTACTACAAGGAAGAGTAGGCAAAGATTGCCAATTCTAGATGTGCCATGCTGATAGATCGAGTCATACCCAAAAAGACTGAATGTGAATGTCATAAATTCATAGTGGGCTTCTACAAAGTATTAGTTTAAGGGTGTACATACAGTGCTGAACTAAAACCGCCATATAGTATGATGATCGAATTACAGTGCCTTAAGCTGGCACTTCAATACAGTTGAAGAAATAGCAGTGCTGTACTGTGTTACCACCTCCACCCACTGTAAAATCTACAGCGTACAATCACTTGCATCAGCATAATTCTTATTAAATGACCAAATTCATGCTAAGGAGAAGTAGTGGACAGATGAACGAATGACCGTGAATCAGACTATACAGGATTTGTTTGTGGTCTGTTACCAAGGAGATATATAGACCTACACAGAAGCTGTATACACAAAACGGTAGTAGTTTTTTTTTCATTATAGGGGTTTTCCACATTTAAAAATAAGTTTTACTAAATGATATTAGTCAAGTAATATCTGAAAATCAGATAGTACTCACCCTCTCTAGGTCCAGAGCTGCTCATTTTAGCTGCAGAGGTGATGTCTTTCCAACAGTGCACATCACTGCTGAACCTAATCATTGAGTTTAGTTTTGTCTGCATTAGCAGAGTCACTGAGCTCAGTGGTTGACTGCAGCGGTGATGTGCGCTATTGATTTGACATGATGTAACTTCTGCAATTAAAATGCAGAGACTGGAGGAGCAGCGGACAGCTAGCCCTGGACCTTGAGACTGGAACAGCAGAGGAGAGCTGGCTTGGTCCCAGAGACTGGAACAGCAGAGGAACGCTGGCCTGGACCCAGAGACCGGAGTAGAAGTAGACAGCCAGCCCTGGACCCAGAGACTGGAGCAGCAGAGGAAATCTGGCCCTGAATCCCGGAGACCGCAGCAGCAGAGGTAAGCTGGCCCTGGACCCCGAGATCAGAGCAGCAGTGGACAGCCAGCTCCGGACCCAGAGATGAGAGCAGCAGTGGACACAGAGACCAGAGCATCGTCAGACAACTGGCTCTGGACCCAGAGAGTGGAGCAGCAACAGCCAGTCAGCCCTGGACCCAGAGCCTGGAACAGCAGAGGAAGCTGGCCCTGGATCCAGAGACCGGAGTAACAGTGGACAACCGGCCCTGGACCCAGAGACCAGAGCAGCAGAGGACAGTTGGCCTTGGACCCAGAGACTGGAGCAGCAGAGGACAGCAAGCCCTGGACCCAGAGACTGGAGCAGCAGAGGACAGCAAGCCCTGGACCCAGAGACCAGAGCAGCAGAGGACAGCCGGCCTTGGACCCAGGGACTGGAGCAGCAGAGGACAGCTGGCCCTAGACCCAAAGACTGGAACAGCAGAGGACAGCTGGCCCTAGACCCAGAGACCGGAGCAGCAGAGGACAGCCGGCCTTGGACCCAGAGACTGGAGCAGCAGAGGACAGCTGGCCCTAGACCCAAAGACTGGAACAGCAGAGGACAGCCAGCCCTGGACCCAGAGACCGGAGCAGCAGAGGACAGCCGGCCCTAGACCCAAAGACTGGAACAGCAGAGGACAGCCAGCCCTGGACCCAGGGACTGGAGCAGCAGAGGACAGCTGGCCCTAGACCCAAAGACTGGAACAGCAGAGGACAGCCAGCCCTGGACCCAGAGACTGGAGCAGCAGAGGACAGCCGGCCCTAGACTCAGGTAGTCTGGATACTATTTGATTTTGATATTTTTCATGAGAGCCGTAGTTTGGGAAACAATTTTTTAAAAGTGGAAAATCAGTCACAAGGGATTTTCCAGTTGGTTTAGAAAAGAAAACCATATTTCTTTCCTTATCCTCCCCAGGTCCAGCACTGATGCTCCACTGCTGCTCCCGATGTCTGCTATTGTCTGCAGGGCTGACGTCAACGTCATCTACGCCGCAGCCAATCAGTGAACTCAGTAACTTTGAGCATCTTGTGCCATCAACTTTCATGAAGCCAGCGAGTTCACTGATTGGCTGCAGCGCTATCAACATGACATCAGTGCTGCAGAAAACAGAACCCCCTATAGCAAAATCAGAGACTCCCTGCTGAACCCGAACAGGATGATGTGGATTTTTAAACACAGACTGGTTTTCCGGAACTGGAAAAGCCTTTTAGGCCATTTGCAGCGTTGCATCCTTTTTTATTTTAGATGGATTGGAAAAATAAAACTAGAAATGAAGATGCATGTGGGCTTTATGTAAGTGCAGCGCCCCAGAGTCCTGGTCGTTGCAGTAATGTCGCTCTTCCACCAGGGGGAGTGATATTACGTCTGATGGTACTAAAGGAGTTCACCTGACCAGGAATCACAAGTCACACACTACACTTCACACTCCAGTCCACCAGGGGGAGCCTTGCTTCTATCTACTATGCCACTCCTCACACACGGGTAAAACTGGTGGGTTGGATAGGAAGTTAGTTAGAAGCTACCAGGATTTGACCCAGAGAGGACCTGTCAGGCAGACAGGGGGAGAAGGAGGAACATCTGAGCTGCAGACAGAGGGTCCCTGTCAGGGGTGGGATCCTGACAGAGGCCAAGCACGAGACAGAGCGTTACGAAGCTGCGCCTGCACTTCATTGCGGCGGCATCCTAAGAAAGGACACGAAGCGATGAATATTGTGGAGAGTGAGAAGCGAAGTCACAGCACAAGGAGATAACACCGGGAGGAGTTCTGCCCCCAGGATCGGCAGCCTCCTTCTGAGGCGCGTAGCCGGTGGCCGGAACACCGAGGGAGTAATAGGCTCTACGCATTACTTCAGAGACTGGCAGGACAGTTGATTCCAAGTTGGCTGCCCGACCTTAATACCCATGAAGACACGGAGGCAAATTGTGGGAGAGGGGCGTCTCTAGGGTCCCTATAAATAAGCTCCAGGCCTACCCCGTCATACGGGTTGTCCTATCCATATCATCTGGGGGACAGAGAGAGAGAACATCAGAAACATCCACGAAAGTTGTGAGGACTATCCAGTGATGCTCAGCAGGGAGGTACTACAACACACAGGCGCTAGTAGGAAGGCTACTGATTGCCACCTGGATAAGAGAACTCTGGATGTGCCTTCGGACCGGCCGGACTCTGCCTGCCCTGTGGTTTGTACCCTGGACTGTGGATGCTGAAGTCTTCAGTAAAAGGTAAAGAGACTGCAACCTTTGTGTCCTCGTTATTCATTGCGCCTTAAAACGTCCACCATCACCACCTACACATCTGGGAAGCCCTGGGGACCTACTTCACCTGTGGGAAGGTACACCATCTAGCTGCCATTCCATCGCCCCAGCGGACCCCTAGCAGCGTCGGTTACCCTGACCGAATACCACAGGTGGCGTCACGAACACCGTACAAACTACTTCACTTTTAATTGGACGCCCCTCAGAAGGGCCACGGACCGGGTCGGGCCACCGTGACATCCCCAGAACCGAAGGAGATAGACCCGGTACCGAGTACCCCATTTCCCTACACGTGGGGGCACTCCATAATGCCATTGTATTATATCTAGAAGATATGGAATTAACCCCTTAGAGAACCTGCCCATTTTTGTTTTTGTGTTTTCTGTTTATCCCTCCCCTTCTTCCCAGAGCCATAACTTTTTTATTTTTCCATCAATATGGCCACGTGAGGGCTTGCTTTTTGCGGGACGAGTTGTAATTTTGAACGGAGCCATTGGTTTTACCATATTTTGCACACAAAAACGGGAAAAAAATTGAAAGTGCTGTGCAACTGCAAAAAAGTGCAATTCCACAACGTTATTTTGGATTTTTTTTTACCATGTTCACCAACTGCTAAAACTGACCTGTCATTATGATTCTCCAGGTCATTACATGTTCATAGACACCACACATGTCTAGGTTCTTTTTTATTTAAGGGGTTAAAAAAAATTCCAAAGTTTGTTAAAAAAAAATTAAAAAAAATTTACGCCATTTTCCGAGACCCGTAGTCAGTGGCGTATCCAGGGGGGCAGCCGGGGCATGTGCCCCGGGCGCAGCCGACAGGGGGGCGCCAGCGGGCCGCCTGATGATGCGGTGGTCCAAGGAAGCTTCTCGTCCTGTACTGAGCGGTCACATGGTACTGTGCAGCGCCCCAGAGTCCTGGTCGTTGCAGTACTGTGGCTCCGCCGCTAAGGGGGGCTATGGTACGTCTGATGGCACTGAAGGAGTTCATCTGACCAGGTATCACATACACCAATACATTTCACAGTCGGGCCTCCAGGGGGAGCTAAGGGTGCTATTTATTAGGCCACTCCTCACCGTGTGGGTAAACTGGGGGTCAGGCAGGAAGTTAGACAGAAAGCTGACTGGGTTGGAACCAGGCAACACCTTGGGGCAGAGGGTGTTGTGGGGGAAGATTCGGTAGGGTCCCTGTCAGGTTTGGGACCCTGACAGAGGCCTGGCTACAAGAAAGAACGTCACGGGACCGTGCCTGCTCAGCATAGCGGCGGTGCCCTAAGAAAGGAACAGAAGCGAGATATATTGTGCTGAGTGAGAAACGAGATCAAAGCAAGAAGGAGAATACCAGTAGGAGTCGTGCTGTAAGACCGAGGCAACATCCTACTGAGGCGCACAACCGACGGCCGGAACGCCGAGGAAGTATTGATATATCTAGCTCCAAGCAATACTTCAAACCAACGGCAGGACAGTCAGTCACAGGCGGGCTGTCTCACCTAAATCACCTATGCAGACATGGGGGGCAACCTGTGGAGAGGGGCGACTCTAGGGTCCCGGAAGAGCTCCGAGCCTACCCGTCATACGGGTGCGTCCCAACCATAACACCGGGAGGGACGGAGGATTAGCAGAACATCATCTAATCGAGTTGTTGTGAGGGAACACGAGAAACAGACACAACAGTTGTGGGGACTATCCCGTAAGCACAGCAGGGGAGGACCACAACACATAGCGCTAGCAGGAAGGCACAGATTTCCACCTGCAAAGAGAACTCTGGAGGTGCCATTGGACCGGCCGGACTTGCGCAGCCTGGTGAACTGTATTCCGGACTGAGGACCCAGAGACCTTCAGTAAAGAGGTAAAGAGACTGCAACCTGGTGTCCTCGTTATTTACTGCACCGCACCATCACCACCATCCACATCCATCATATCTATCACTGTACGCCCCTCAGCAGGGTCACGGACCGGGTCTAGCCACCGTGACAACCCCAGAGCAGAGACTCAGAGGCCCGGTACCGGGTACCCCTCGGCCCTGCGGCAGTGGGGGCGCTACAACTTGGCATCACGAACAGGATCTACTTAAGTCTGAGGAATCGGGTCATGTGTGCCTTGAAACTGTGATTTATTATACTTGGACTGTGACTTATTGCAAAGACTGTGGATTGCCATTTGCCGCCAGAAGTTCCCGCCAAAACCGCCGCCATTACAGCGCTAAGGAGAGCGCAGGAGAAGAAGAGGGGCATGGAGTGGGCGTAGACGAGCTGGAGAGCGCGAAAGACAATGGCCGCCCAGTCTAAATATTTCTGCACCGTGAGGACGTGTCCGTCAGCAGCAGAGATCCGCCTCCTGATTCTCAATGGTGGGCGGAAACAGAGAAAGCGAAACCGCCCACGAAGGAGAGAGCGGGAAAAGGACCAGGAAGAAGAAGTCAGCGAGATGGGGGACGCCATGGCCAGCCGCCCGGAGCCGGAGCGTGGGGTCGGAGCCGAGGACTCCCCCAGCTACCTGGAGAGGCACCGCAGCCAGACCTCCACAGTTGATGCTGACCTCCTGCAGACCGGAGCGGATGAGCTGATCCACCAACTCCTGCAGACGCAGCTGAGCACTGAGGCCGGGTGGAAGAAGACCATCATCGGGAGCCTCACCAGACATCTGTCGGCAGCCTCGCCTGGTCCGGAGCAAGAAAGAAGTCCCAGCGCTCCGAAGCCAGAAAGCAAGGCCCTGCCGGAAAGCGAGATGCTGCAAACGGAGATGACAACGCCGCAGCGCAAGGCCCTGCAACCAGCGTTCCAGATCCCAGCGGAGGCAGAGCAGACCGGCACCGGAGGGACCGCATCTGAAGCAGGTATGAAGGACGACCCTGCCCTGATGACCGACACCACTCCAGTGACTGCTAGTGCCACAACTGCTGACTCCATTCCAGTGACTGATCTTGCAGCAGCCGCTACCTCTGCTGCAGCAAATGCCCATACTCAAGCTGCGCAGACCTCCATCGCTGCGCATGATTTAACTGTACATGAAAGACGGATTAACGGCGTTTGTCCAGCACTGGGTGTAACCCTGGACCTCACTTTTCCCAGGCCAGGAAGGGTTAAGTGCCAGGTGCAGCCCTGGAAGCCGTCCAACTAAACCTCGGAAACCTGAACCTGTAAATAGTTGACTGTTTGTCTTTTGCTACGTTGCTGCTAAAACCGTCCAGGGTTAACTCTTAAAGGGATCCCTTTGTTGACCCGGGATCCCTATTGTTTCTGCTTTTTGGTTTGTTTTCTAATTTTTGCCCAACTTCCCAAAAACTGCTGGAATCATGAACAATGCATGATACAAACTCCTTGTATATAGTTTGCATCTTCTTAAAGGTGCTCTCTACTGGTTTTATATAAAAGACGGACTCTTTGCCAAGATACGGTTATTGGAACTTGTACTGGAGTCCTTGCTGCATACGGACTTGCAGCTTGAAAAGTTGCACTACCTCAAAGACTTGGTCCCCTCTTAAAGGGGATGCTCATCGATAGCACTTAAGGAATGATGATGCTTTGAAAGAAGTAATAATGTTGATATGTGAAAGTTAAATGTAACCAATTAGTTGATTGTAAGAAATGTTCAATAATGTTAATAGAAGGATGAGGACCGGAAGTGAACCCGTAGGGGCTAGTGGTGAGTCCTCTTAGGAGCCATATAGAGATGGCTCAGTGATCTCAAATTGAAAGAAAAATATGTTCTATACTGTGTATAGTAGTGGAAGGACAGTAGGCTCGGGCGGAAAGGAGCAGTCCTGTAACAGAAAGGAGAGGCAGTAGGTCTGGAGCGGTTAGGACAGGCGGTCCTGCAGATGTAAAGTAGGAGAATGTAGCACAGTTGCTTAAGCCTTATAATGTGTTATAAGAAGGTCTTTAGTGGATTCAGAGTGTACATCCTTAAAGGCAATGTTGAATTAATGTTTAAAAATTTTGCACTTAGTAGAATACCCGGTTGGGTAAGAAAAGTTATTTATAGTAAAGTTATTTAAAAGTATTTAACCATGTTTGTAACGTTTAAGTGTCCTCACCTCCCATAAAGGGAAGATCTGTTCAAATATGCTTATTGTTATTGCACTCACAAAAATTGTATGTCTTTTTGCTGACATGTATTGTTGTTTTCTTCCCATTCCCGGAGTACTGGATTTAACCGGGGGTGGGGGGGGTGTGCAGCGCCCCAGAGTCCTGGTCGTTGCAGTACTGTGGCTCCGCCGCTAAGGGGGACTATGGTACGTCTGATGGCACTGAAGGAGTTCATCTGACCAGGTATCACATACACCAATACATTTCACAGTCGGGCCTCCAGGGGGAGCTAAGGGTGCTATTTATTAGGCCACTCCTCACCGTGTGGGTAAACTGGGGGTCAGGCAGGAAGTTAGACAGAAAGCTGACTGGGTTGGAACCAGGCAACACCTTGTGGCAGAGGGTGTTGTGGGGGAAGATTCGGTGGGGTCCCTGTCAGGTTTGGGACGCTGACAGAGGCCTGGCTACAAGAAAGAACGTCACGGGACCGTGCCTGCTCAGCATAGCGGCGGTGCCCTAAGAAAGGAACAGAAGCGAGATATATTGTGCTGAGTGAGAAACGAGATCAAAGCAAGAAGGAGAATACCAGTAGGAGTCGTGCTGTAAGACCGAGGCAACATCCTACTGAGGCGCACAACCGGCGGCCGGAACGCCGAGGAAGTATTCATATATCTAGCTCCAAGCAATACTTCAAACCAACGGCAGGACAGTCAGTCACAGGCGGGCTGTCTCACCTAAATCACCTATGCAGACATGGGGGGCAACCTGTGGAGAGGGGCGACTCTAGGGTCCCGGAAGAGCTCCGAGCCTACCCGTCATACGGGTGCGTCCCAACCATAACACCGGGAGGGACGGAGGATTAGCAGAACATCATCTAATCGAGTTGTTGTGAGGGAACACGAGAAACAGACACAACAGTTGTGGGGACTATCCCGTAAGCACAGCAGGGGAGGCCCACAACACATAGCGCTAGCAGGAAGGCACAGATTTCCACCTGCAAAGAGAACTCTGGAGGTGCCATTGAACCGGCCGGACTTGCGCAACCTGGTGAACCGTATTCTGGACTGAGGACCCAGAGACCTTCAGTAAAGAGGTAAAGAGACTGCAACCTGGTGTCCTCGTTATTTACTGCACCGCACCATCACCACCATCCACATCCATCATATCTATCACTGTACGCCCCTCAGCAGGGTCACGGACCGGGTCTAGCCACCGTGACAACCCCAGAGCAGATACTCAGAGGCCCGGTACCGGGTACCCCTCGGCCCTGCGGCAGTGGGGGCGCTACAACTGCTCATTACAGTAATGAATATGCGGCTCCACCTCCCATAGGGGTGGAGCCGCATATTCATTACTGTAATGAGCGGTAATGGTGAACGCTCAGTACAGGAAGAAGCTGCGGCGCCGGGGAAGCAGCAGGTGAGTTTAACGGGGAGGGGAGCGCTGCACTGTGCGATATTCACCTGCTCCCCGTTCCGGCGCCGCTCCATCTTCAGCAGTGACGCTGAGGTCAGACGGCGCGGTGACGTAGTTAGTGCGCGCCCTCTGCCTGAACGTCAGTGCTGAAGATGGAGCGGCGGCTGGAACGAGGAGCAGGTGAATATAGCAAGTGCCGGGGGCCTGCGCGACGAAGAGGTGAGTATGTGATTTTCTTTTTTTTATTGCAGCAACAGCAAATGGGGCAAGTGTCTGTATGGGTCATCTTATAGGGCCATTAACATTTGTGCAGCACTATATGGGGCAAGTGTCTGTATAGAGCATCTAATGGGGCCATAACGTTTGTGCAGCACTATATGGGGCAAGTGTCTGTATAGAGCATCTTATGGGGCCATAGTTTGTGCAGCACTATAATAGGATTGCCCATTGGGGCAAGTGTCTGTATAGAGCATCTTATGGGGCCATAACATTTGTGCAGCACTATAATGGGGTTGCCTATTGGGACAAGTGTCTGTATAGAGCATCTTAAGGGGCCATAACGTTTGTGCAGCACTATATGGGGCAAGTGTCTGTATAGAGCATCTTATGGGGCCATAACGTTTGTGCAGCACTATATGGGGCAAATATCTTTATGGAGCATCTTATGGGGCCATAATCAACGTTTCTGCAGCATTATATGGGGCAAATATATTTATGGAGCATCTTATGGGGCCGTAATCAACGTTTCTGCAGCACTATATGGCGCAAATATCTTTATGGAGCATCTTATGGGGCCGTAATCAACGTTTCTGCAGCACTATATTGGGCAAATGTGTCTATGGAGCATCTTATGGGGCCATTATTAACCTTTATGCAGCATTATATGGGGCTCCTGATTCAATATGGATATTCAAAAACACTTAACCTACTGATGTCTCAATTAATTTTACTTTTACTGGTATCTATTTTAACATTATGGGGATTCAGGAATGTACCTTGGCTTGGTCATACAGTTTCAATAGAGTGAAGGTTCAAATGGGGGGAAGCCAAACTGATCCTTTGCCCCGGGTGCAGGAAAGGCTAGATACACCTCTGCCCGTAGTGTCTCCATTTTTCGTGATCTCGGGTCGGGTGAGGGCTTACTTTTTGCGTGCCGAGCTGACATTTTTATTATCATCATTTTGGTGCAGATATGATCTTTTCATTGCCCGTTATTGCATTTTAATGCAATGTAATGGCAACCCATAAAACGTAATTCTGGCGTTTTGACTATTTCTCGTTACGTCGTTTAGCGATTAGGTTAATCCTTTTTTTTATTGATAGATCGGGTGATTCTGAAAGCAGCGATACCAAATATGTGTATTTTTGTTTGTTTTTTCTATAGTGTTTAATTTTGAATGGGGCGAAAGGGGGGTGGATTTGAACTTTTAAATATATATATTTTTTTACTTTTGGCATGCTTCAATAGTTTCCATGGGAGACCAGAAGCTGCCATAACCCGATCACCTCTGCTACATACAGACGATGATCACATCACCTGTATGTAGTAGAATTGCTGACTTGCTATGAGCGCTGACCATCGGGTGACGCTCATAGCAATTTGGAGCTGACAACCATAGAGGTCTCTAGGAGACCTCTGGTTGTCATGCCAACCCACCGGTGACCCGCAATCACGTGACAGGGATCATCGGTGGGAGGATTTCTGTCCCGATGACCGAAAGCGCACGTTAAATGCTGCTGTCAGAGTTTGACAGCGGCACTTAACAAGTTAATGACAGCGTATGCGTCATGAAAGTCGGTGCCAATCCGACCTGTGACGCATATACTGTGTCACAGAATTATCGCGTCCCTGCAGGTCGGGTGAAAGGGTTAACTGTAATTTTACCCGACCTACAGGGACAGGGGGAGTGGTACTTCAGCCCAGGGGAGGTGGCTCCGCCCCCCGTGGCTACGATTGCTCTGATTGGCTGTTGAAAGTGAAACAGCCAATCAGAGCAATTTGTAATATTTCACCTATGAAATGTGGTGAAATCACTTTTCCACTAGCGTTAGGGTTAGAACTAGGGTTAGAATTAGGGATAGAACTAGGGTTAGAATTAGGGATAGAACTAGGGTTAGGGATAGAACTAGGGTTAGGGATAGAACTAGGGTTAGGGATAGAACTAGGGTTAGGGATAGAACTAGGGTTAGGGATAGAACTAGGGTTAGGGATAGAACTAGGGTTAGGGATAGAACTAGGGTTAGAACTAGGGTTAGGGTTAGAACTAGGGTTAGAACTAGGGTTAGGGTTAGAATTAGGCTATGTGCACATGGAGTGGATTTGGCTGCGGATCTGCAGCGGATTGGCCGCTGCGGATTCGTAGCGGTTTTCCATCACGTTTACAGTACCATGCAAACCTATGGAAAACCAAATCCGCTATGCCCATGGTGTGGAAAATACCGCCGGAAACGCTGCGTTGTATTTTCCGCAGCATGTCAATTCTTTGTGCTGATTCTGCAGCATTTTACACCTGTTCCTCAATAGGACTCCGCAGGTGAAATCCACACAAAAAAATACAGGAAATCTATGGTAAATCCGCAGGTAAAACGCAGTGCCTTTCACCTGCGGATTTTTCAAAAATGGGGCAGAAAAATCTCACACGAATCCGCAACGTGGGCACATAGCCTTAAGGTTAGGGTTGGAATTAGGGTTAGGGTTGTAAATAGGGTTAAGATTAGGCTTGTGGTTAGGGTTATGGTTAGGGTTGGGATTAGGGTTAGGGGTGTGTTGGGGTTAGGGTTGTGATTAGGGTTATGGATAGAGTTGGGATTAGGGTTGGCATTAGAATTGAGGGGTTTCCACTGTTTAGGCACATCGGGGGTCTCCAAACGCAACATGGCGCCACCATTGATTGCAGCCAATCTTGCGTTCAAAAAGTCAAATGGTGCTCCCTTCCTTCCGAGCCCCGACGTGCGCCCAAACAGTGGTCTACCCAAACATATGGGGTCTCAGCGTACTCAGGAAAAATTGCACAACAACTTTGGGGGTCTAATATCTCCTGTTACCCTTGGGAAAATAATATGGGGGCTAAAAAATTATTTTTGAGGGAAAAAAAATAATTTTATTTTCACGGCTCTGCGTTATAAAATTCTGTAAAGCACTTGGGGGTTAAAAGTGCTCACCACACATCTAGATAAGTTGCTTGGGGGGTCTAGTTTCCAAAATGGGGTCACTTGTGGGGGGTTTCCACTGTTTAGGAACATCAGGGGCTCTGCAAACGCAACGTGACGCCTGCAGACCATTCCATCAAAGTCTGCATTTCAAAACGTCACTACTTCCCTTCCGAGCCCCAACGTGTGCCCAAACAGACAAAATGGTGTCACTTGTGGGGGGTTTCAATGTTTAGGTACATCAGGGGCTCTCCAAACGCAACATGTCGTCCCATCTTAATTCCAGTCAATTTTGCATTGAAAAGTAAAATGGCGCTACTTCCCTTCCGAGCCCTGCCATGTGCCCAAACAGTGGTTTACCCCCACATGTGAAGTATCTGTGTACTCAGGAGAAATTGCCCAATAAATTTTAGGATCCATTTTATCCTGTTGCCCATGTGGAAATGAACAAATTGAGGCTAAAAGATTTTTTTTGTTAAAAAAAAGTACTTTTTCATTTTTACGGATCAATTTGTGAAGCTCCTGGGGGTTCAAAGTGCTCACTATGCATCTAGATAAGCTCGTTGGGGAGGGGGGTCTAGTTTCCAAAATGGGGTCACTTGTGGGGGAGCTAAAATGTTTAGGCACACAGGGACTCTCCAAACGCGACATGTTGTCCGCTAACGATTGGAGCTAATTTTTCATTCAAAAGTCAAATGGCGCTCCTTCCCTTCCAAGCCTTGCCATGTGCACAGACAGTGGTTTATAAGACCACATATGAGGTATCGGTGTACTCAGGAGAAATTGCCCAACACATTTTAGGATCCATTTTATCCTGTTGCCCATGTGAAAATGAGGCTAAAAGAAATTTGTGAAAAAAAAGTACTTTTTCATTATTACGGATCAATTTGTGAAGCACCTGGGGGTTCAAAGTGCTCACTATACATCTAGATAAGCTCCTTGGGGGGGGTCTAGTTTCCAAAATGGGGTCACTTGTGGGGGAGCTCCAATGTTTAGGCACACAGGGGCTCTCCAAACGCGACATGGTGTCCGCCAAATATTGGAGCCAATTTTTCATTGAAAAAGTCAAATGGCGCTCCTTCCCTTCCGAGCCCTGTCATGCGCCCAAACAGTAGTCCTTCCCCACATATGGGGTATTGGCGTGCTCAGGACAAATTGTACAATAACTTTTGGGGTCCAGTTTCTCCTTTTACCCTTGGGAAAATAAAAAAATTGTTGCTAAAATATCATTTTTGTGACTAAAAAGTTAAATGTTCATTTTTTCCTTACATGTGGCTTCTGCTGCTGTGAAACACCTGAAGGGTTAATAAACTTCTTGAATGTGGTTTTGAGCACCTTGAGGGGTGCAGTTTTTAGAATGGTGTCACTTTTGGGTATTTTCAGCCATATAGAACCCTCAAACTGACTTTAAATGTGAGGTGGTCCCTAAAAAAATGGTTTTGTAAATTTTGTTGTAAAAATGAGAAATCGCTGGTCAAATTTTAACCCTTATAACTTCCTAGCAAAATTGTGCTGATGTAAAGTAGACATGTGGGTAATGTTATTTATTAACTGTTTTGTGTCACATAACTCTCTCGTTTAACAGAATAAAAATTCAAAATTTGAAAATTGCAAAATTTTCTAAATTTTTGCCAAATTTAATTTTTTTTCACAAATAAATGCAAAAATTATCAACCTAAATATATCACTAACATGAAGCCCAATATGTCACGAAAAAACAATCTCAGAACTGCTAAGATCCGTTGAAGCGTTCCTGAGTTATTACCTCATAAAGGGACACTGGTCAGAATTGCAAAAAACGCCCAGGTCATTAAGGTCAAAATAGGCTGGGTCATGAAGGGGTTAATAGCCGCAGGTGGCTCGCGATTCCACCTGCGGCTGTATCCAGTACATGTCAGCTGTTCAAAACAGCTGACAGGCGCAGGGAAATATGTGGGCTCACCGCTGGAGCCTCATCAAAGGGAGGGAAGCGACCTCTGCTGTACTAGTAAGGCGGAGGTCGCAAAGGGGGTTAACGACCTTACAGCCAGTTGTCAGTTTCTCCTCACTCAGCAGCTGATTGTACCAGAAATGACATTCAAGTGATTACTTGACCTTTCATTTAAGGAAAATATTTACAAATGCAATTATTTTGGGGCGGCAAAAGAAAGAAAGTGTTTATACAAAAGCTCAAAAGTTACTAGACCAGAAAAGGTATTAACAAAGCAAACGATGTATATTTGTCCATATGTCATATTTATTTACAGGGTAACATCCAACGCCGGTCTCCTGTGTCCTCCCCACAGTCACACACATTCTGCATGGGGACAACGCCTGAACTCCTGAAGATTGTTATTTAGAGGATTCTTGAGTATTTACGATCAAATTGGTTTAAACAACATTTATCAAATGCTCATAAGATAGATGATAAATGTATAAACAATGGGGATACAGCTGCTGAGACCCTCGTCGATCCTAAGATTGGGGGGCAAAAGTCTCTTTTGTTAATGGAGCAGTAGTGAGCATGTGCGACCACTGCTCCATTCACGGTCCACAGGGATGGTGGTCGCACATGCTCACGGCTTCTTCATTTACACAGAGGACTTGGGACTGGTACGGGCATCAGTGGTCAGACCTCCCCACCATTATACCTATGGATATGCATAAAGTTAATAATGGGACAAACCTTTTAACTTTGTCCTAAATGCTATTGACAAAGTATTGAAACAGTAAATAGTATTCCAAGTGTATCACCATAATCACCCAAATTGCAAAAAGTACATAATATGTACAAGTATATATATATTTTTTAAGTTTACCAATTTGGCCACAACCATACATATAACATGAATATACTGTGTGTGTGTGTAATATAATATATACATATATCACACAAAAACTGTATTTTATATGTACAGTATGTGTATAACCAAATCGTAAAAAGTAGATACTCTGTGTAATATACAGGGTGGCCCATTTATATGGAAACACCTGGGTGGGCCATTCCAATCCAAAATGGCCGACTTCAAAATGGCCGCCATGGTCACCACTCATCTTGAAAAGTTTTCCCCCTCCCATATACTAACGTGCCACAAACAGGAAGTTGATATCACCAACCATTCCCATTTTATTTAGGTGTATCCCTATAAATGGCCCACCCTTTATATTACACATACATATATACACACACAAACATACACAATTACACACATACACACACCAACTTTAGGCCAGGTCCAGAAGAGCATATGAGAAATCTTCCATTTTTTTATCCCCAGAAAAAAAAGGGCGATTTTTCATAAATATTGACATCGGTGTGTCTATTTTTCCATTAACACTCTAAAGCATACTGCAGCTCAGTGCATCTTCCCACCTACTTGTTTTCCATCAATTTCCCACCTCATCTGGCTCCTGTAAAGTCAGAGTTGTCAAAAATGGAAAATCCATCAGTATGAGATTTATTGGGATGACCCTCACTGTGCACTTAATAGCGCCCGTCATGCTACATATTGTACAACATGCAGGTAGATAGAACCATGCGGTCCCAGGGCTCGGCCGAGTGCCAAAATCCTTCAAGACAGCTGATTGGCAAAGGTGGCAAAAGATGGGCCCCTATATAGGAATAGCTCATCAATATTGGAAAACCCACTTAATGGACATGTCCTCCTTTGCATGCATTTTTTACTGCTTGAGAGCATGTGGAAAAATAGCCAACAAACCCTGTGATCTGTAAGAGTCTGCCCTAGGGGTTGTGCTAGTTCAGCATGGTGTTTGTTATTTGCACACGAAGGCATATGATTGAGCATTTGTAAACCGAGTTCATTTTACAGGAGTGCAGAATTACGATAATATGTATATTACTAGAAATGCCTTTAAGCTATGTATTACAATATTGTGTTGTCTCTACAATGCACGCCGAGTGTATACCTGCAATGTTCCCTGCTGCCACTGTAGGGTTATAGTGACAAAAAGACCGACTGGCACTCCCAAGCTAATGTGAACAGGTGCCAACTAGGAGCAGTTACCTCCATAAACAATAAAAAAGAAAGTTTCACTCTGCAGTGCTGAAGCATGTCAATGTGAAATATATGAAATATGAATAGCAATACTGCTTCTGGATACTAGGAAAATAAGTATTTGATCCCTTGCTGATTTTCTAATTTTGCCCACTGACAAAGACATGAACAGTCTATAATTTTAAGGGTAGGTTAATTTTAACATTGAGAGATAGAATATCAAAAAATAAAAATCCAGAAAATCACATTGTATAAATTAAATAAATTTATTTGCATTTTGCAGTGAGAAATAAGTATTTGATCCCCTACCAACCACTAAGAGTTCTGGCTCCAACAGACCAGTTAGAGGCTCCTAATCAACTCATTACCTGCATTAAAGACAGCTGTCTTACATAGTCACCTTTATAAAAGACTCCTGTCTATACTCAATCAGTCAGACTCTAACCTCTACAACATGGGCAAGACCAAAGACCTTTATACGAAAGTCAGGGACAAGATCATAGACCTGCACAAAGCTGTAATGGCTACAAAAACCATAAGTAAGACGCTGGGTGAGAAGGAGACAACTGTTGGTGCAATAGTAAAAAAAATGGAAGAAATACAAAATGACTGTCGATCGACATCGATCTGGGGATCCATGCAAAATCTCACCTCGTGGGGTATCCTTGATCATGTGGAAGGTGAGATATCAGTCTAAAATTACACAGGGGAACTTGTTAATGATCTCAAGGCAGCTGGGACCACAGTCACCAAGAAACCATTGCTAACACATTACACCATAAAGGTTTAAAATACTGCAGTGCCCACATGGTCCCCCTGCTCAAGAAAACACATGTGCAGGCCCATCTGAAGTTTGCCAATGAACACCTGGTTGATTTCTGTGAGTGATTGGGAGAAGGTGCTGTGATCAGATGAGACAAAAGTGAGGTATTTGGCATTAACTCAACTCACCGTGAAGAGAAATGCTGCCTATGACCCAAAGAACACTATCCCCACTGTCAAGCATAAAGGTGGAAACATTATGTTTTGGGGGTGTTTCTCTGTTAAGGGCACAGGACTACTTCACCACATCAATGGGAGAATGGGTCATAGCTGGGTCTTCCAGCAAGACAATAACCCCCCCAAAATACATGCAGCCAATGCAACAAAGAAGTGGATCAAAAATAAGTACATTAAGGTCATGGAGTGGCCTAGCCAGTCTCCAGACCTTAATCCCATAGAAAACTTATGAATGGAGTTGAAGCTCCGAGTTGCCAAGCGGCAGCCTCAAAATCTTAATGATTTAGAGATGATCTGCAAAGAGGAGTGGACCAAAATTCCTCCTGACATGTGCACAAACCTCATCATCAACTATAAAAATCATCTGACTGCTGTGCTTGCCAACAAGGGTTTTGCCACCAAGTAGCAAGTCTGGTTTACCAGAGGGATGAAATACTTATTTCTCACTGCAAAATGTAAATTAATTTATATAATTTATACAATGTGATTTTCTGGATTTTATTTTTGATATTCTATCTCTCAATATTAAAATTAACTTACTCTTAAAATTATAGACTGTTCGTGTCTCTGTCAGTGGGCAAACTTGCAAAATCTGCAAGGGATCACATACTTATTTCCCCGACGCTTTCACATTGACATGTTTTAGCACTACAGTGTGCATCTTTTTCGTTTATTGTATATGGAGGTAGCTGCTCCTAGTTGGCACCTGTTCACATTAGCTTGGAAGTGCCAACCAGTCTTTTTTGTCATTGTATATTAGCTTTCTGACTGAGAACTTCAGCATGTGGTGGATTTTAATTGCAGCAGGGTCCTACCTACTACCCATAAAATCAGACTTGGAAGAGAGGTATTCACATCTACCCAGGAATGCAGACTTCAGTCTTAGAGAGGTATTCACATTAGACACAATAGGACCCATCGGTTTTGAGACCACCTTGTTGTTGGTTGATGGGCATGCATGAATAGGCCAAATTGTGAGCTAAGCGTCTCATTTTTTTTACTAAGAACCACAGGCAGTATTGCTATTCATATCTCATAATTCACATTGACATGCTTTAGCACTACAGAGTGCAACTTTTTTTGTTTACTATAGGGTTATAGACTATAAAATGGATTTTAGCTAGGAAGTTTGTGCATGTGTGGCTGAGGCCAAATGGAGTGCTTAGAGAATCTGTGTAGCCTGGATCACAACTATAGAAGCCAGGATACTGGGAAGTGTTAAGAGACAGGTCAGAGAGTGGTGCTCTATGCCAAGCTAGGAAAGACAACCAAGGAAAGAGAATTCCAGCTAAGTTAGGGCCACTTATAAAAAAGTGGGCTCAACGGACTGGAGTAGCGTTTCCCAGCTAGGCAATTGAAGTCAGTAGTGTGCAGCTAGGAGAAAGCAATCAAACAAAAATGGAGTTGTAGATTAAGAGAGGGTTCTCCAGTGCAGTGGTAGCAGAATGCCATAAGTCCCTGCTAGGGACACCTTGAGACAGAGGGATACCAATGTAGTGTCAACTCCCATAGTTCACATGCTCAAATTTTTCCTTGGCCACACAACAGCACGAAGACTTGTCCGATATTGATCCAAGTGTCAGATCAAACTCGCTAATGAAAGTCTATAGTTCTAAGGAAAAAAAAAATCAGACAGTTCTCGGGTGCCCTCAGTTTGCGGTCCATTTTTCCTGGACTGTTGGATAGGAGAAGCTTGAGAAACCTCCACCAGTGCCTTTTTTTCATACAAATAAAAAAAAAAAACTAAGGAAAGTCTGACCAAATTCTGATCAAAAACGCTGATGAAACTTGGACTTTAGGGATTTTTTCCATCTCGGAAAAAAAAATAAAAAATCACCTTCTACAGAAGTAGCTGTGCCACAGTTCACGTGTAGCCATCAAGTTTGTACCTTGAGAAAAGGTAAAAGGTCTTCAGAGACCCATTCTCAGAATTAGCAAAGGTCCCGATGGTCAAACTCACACTTTTCTGTAAGTTATAACCTAACCAAAGAATGGGTAATATCTTTTAGTTTTGAGAATAACTTTAAAATTTTCAGAATTCTTGAACATCAAATTTGATTATTTAAAAGGTAACCTTACATGAGGATGCTATACCTCAAACTAATGGTACTTATGTAAAGGCACCTTCATCCATACCTTTAATGTACAAATCCACTTTGTCGTCTACAAGAAATCCAGCATTGAAATCTTATGCAAATGATTATCAAGTGCTTTGAGATGGGACATGGCACTTGCAGCACTGCTGCCCTCCCTTCCTAGTGACCTACCTCCCCTGATCGAGATCTCGAGCAAGTGCCATTAGTCCCTGGGGCTGTGTCTGCGCAGTAAGGTCCTGATAATGATGCTAGACTTGGTATACTGATGTTGGAATAACTTTTATTATCATATATTGTATCAACTACTTTTTACTACTGTTCAATAGGCCATGAGTTTGTCTCCAGTAATAACTGTTTTATAAAAAACAACAACAAAAATCAGAGAGTATACAGTATATTCACTGTTGACCGTCTGGACAGTGCAGAGATTAATCCACTGCCAACAGGTTATGGGCTCAGAAGCAAAGAGACCCAGAAACCTCAAAGACCCAGACAACAGCTCAGAGAAGAGAGAACAACAGTGTACTAAGAATAAGAAAAAAAGATGGTCGCCAGCAGCAACTCTGCGAAGTTTACAGTGCCAAATCTGATTAACCAGAACTAATAATACTGGAAATTCAAGGTAAAGGTGCTGCTGATAAGAGAAGGTACGTGGAAAAAAAAAAAAAAAAAATCTCTCTGTATAGATGATCAGATTTACATACATGCACAAAGTGAAACTGCAAAAGAAATGTGGGAACAGCTGCAGAAAGCGCATGAAAGGATAAATCTCAGCAATCTGCTCTAATGAGAAAGTTGTATCAGTCTAATCTAAATAAGGGACAAAGATATGCAGGTTTACATAAGAAACACTCTAGAAATTGTGTAGCGCCTGCCGAGCATTGGGGAAGGTCTAAAGGATTTCCATGTTGCTGCACTATTACGAAGTGGTCTACCAAAAGGCTATGACCCACTTGTAACTGCAGTAGATGTCAGAGAAAAGCTTATAGAGGAGTATAAAGACAGAAAGTGTAAGCAGCAGTGGGGTATCCAAAGCAGAATCTGCTTTAAAAACCAGATCTACCCAAAAATAAAAGTCATTTGAAGGAGACACGCGTATTATCTGCAAGAAATCAAGGCCCAAAGGCTGACTGCAGGGTCTGGAAACCTATAATGAATCAGCTGAAAAAGAAAAATCATAACCAAAGTGTTAAAAATGTTGTCACTGAAGAATATGACACTTCAAGTACTGTTTATGCAAATACAGGGTGGGCCATGTATATGGATACACCTAAATAAAATGGGAATGGTTTGTGATATCAACTTCCTGTTTGTGGCACATTAGTATATGGGAGGGTAAAACTTTTCAAGATGGGTGGTGACCATGGCGGCCATTTTGAATCCAACTTTATTTTTTCCAATAGGAAGAGGGTCATGTGACATCAAACTTATTGAGAATTTCACAAGAAAAACAATGGTGTGCTTGGTTTTAATGCAACTTTATTCTTTCATGAGTTATTTACAAGTTTTTCTTTGTTGACAGCCATTGACATGTCACAGAGGTTAACACGTGAGGAGCGGATAGAAATTGTGTTGATGTCTGGTGAACTCAGTACCCGGGTCATTGCAGCAGATTTCAATGCAAGAAACCCTACACAAGAAAACTGTCACCATTCCCATGTTATTTAGGCGAATCGATATAAAATGGCCCACCCAAAAAAGTTTGCCTCATCACTGAACATAATGTTCAGTGTAAACTGAGGGTCCTGTTCCAATTTTTGTTTTGCCCATTCTGCAAATTCAGTGCGCCGATCTGGCATCAGTCAAACATCCCTTAGGCAGATATTAGCTACTCACAAATGGCACCCTTACAAAATCCAGCTGCTGCAGCATCTCAACGAGGATGACATAGATCGGCGCGCTGAATTTGCAGAATGGGCAAAACAAAAATTGGAACTATTCTAAGAATAGTACTGCAAAACCAAACAGCTGCTGGACTCAATACACACATTTGTGGTTCAATGAGTACTCAAACTTGCTTGCTATGTTCAAAACAAACTACCAGGTAAAGCTACTGAGAATACTCTGTTTAAGCAATGGAACACCAAGAAGCATGAACTACAACACATAAGAATATTAGTAAGTAAAGCATTTGTACATATTCCCAAAGAAAACCGTGCCAAGTTGGAATATCATGTAAACGATGTATACTGGTGGGCTACCCAGGAAACCCAGAAAGGATATAGAATCCTGCAACCAGAATCAAACAAGGTCACAATAAGCAAATATTAAATATTCGAGAACTTTGTGTCGCTCACGTTTAATAACATCATACCAGAAGCCCAGCTGAAGCAACAACAATCTCAATCACAATTTCAAAATAAGGAAAAAAGGATTTAGAAGTTTATTTAGGTTCTTCAACCACTAAAGAAGCAAAAGAAAATCATGTGAACTTCAAGTCAGGAGATCATCGATATCAAACAAGGGTATACCAGCTAAACGTCTATCTTACTTTGCCAAAACTACCTGAGTCAGAGCCACAGCCATGGGAGGAGATGCAACAACTACCTGTCCATGAAAAACTGAAGTGGATTAATGCTGATAATGAAGATATGAAGTCCATTCATCAACGTCAAACTTGGAAACTCACCAAACTACCACAAGGCAAGAAAACAATCAAATGTAAATTGTTTATTAAGACCAAGTATGACTCTGAAGAGAAGGTTCTTAGATATTAAGCAAGATTAGTCTCAAAATGAGATTTTCAGAAATATGGTGAAGATTATGATGATGGATGCCACATTTTCTCCAGTTGCGAAGCAGACCACATTCAGGACTCTAATGGTTATCTCTGCTGGGAAAAAGATGTTTGTCAGACATCTGGACACCAAAACTGCCTTTTTAAATGGTGACATTGAAGAGGACTTGTACATAACTAAACCTGAGGGTGAAGAGAATCTCGTTTCCAAACTACAAAAATCAAGCAATCAGCAAGAGCATGGAACATCAAAATGAACAAAGGCTTATTGGAAGAATGATTTAAAAGTCGTCAAACAAATCCGTGTCTATACACAAAATGTACAGATGGAAAGTGGATGTATATTCTATTATATTGTGGATGATGTGATTATGGTTCATCAAGAGGAAACAGAAATTGCAAAGATGACAAAAGCTGAATCAGCATTTTGAAACTTACGACCTTGTAAATGTGACATTATCTGGGAATCGAGGCCCAAAGAGAAGATGAATGCTTTCTTCTAAACCAAAGTGCAAAAATCAGCTCAATTCTGAATCAGTTTGGATGTCAGAAGCCAAAAGGTAAATCAACCCCAATGTAACCATCCTACTTAAAAGGTTGGGAGAAGATGATCTGTTACTTAATGAAAAATACAGACAGGCAGTAGGGGCTCTTCTATACATTGCAAATATGACTCGACCGGATATTGCAGAAACAATTGGAATTCTCTGCAAATATGTGGAAAAACTGCACAAAATACTGGAATGCTGTTAAGAGAGTTCTTCAATATTTGAAAGAGAGTCAAGACATAAATGTAAGGATATCTGCTGCAGGAGACTCACAGGCTCTGTGCATGTAGACTGGGCTGGTGACTTATGTGATTGTAAATTGACAAGCGGCTATTTGTTCAAGCTTGGAGAAAGTTCAATTTCTTGGTCTAGCAGAAAACAGGTGTCTGTAGCATTGTCATCTACAGAAGCAGAGTACGTGTCTGCAGCCCACGCAAGTCAGGAGGTTGGTTAAACCAATTAGGTGATCTTGATACATTTGCATGCAGTGAGATGATCATTAGGAGAACAAAAACACATTAACGTTAAACATCATCACTTTCATGTTTTGATGTAACGATATAATGAGGCATAATTCAGTTGTTTATTGCGAGAGTGAGTAGATGATAGCTGATGTTTTTACAAAGCAAATTCCAAGAGCAAAAATTTAAAGAATTCAGAACCACTATGGGGACTAACAGGATAAGTAGTTGTTGAGTGGGGGTGTTGGAATAATGCTTATTATTATATATTGTATTGTCTACTATTTACTACTGTTTAATAGTCCATGAGTTTCTGTCACCAGCAATAGTGTTATATTGATAGTAAAGCACTGTTAAAAAAAAAAAAAAAAGACAACATAGAGGTTCCTGTTCACTGTGTGTAGCTGGAACATATTTTACTTTCACTTTGAAAGCTGACAGACAAGATGCTGAGATCCTAAGCTATAAGAAGTACCAGTTGTAAGCTGTGCTATCTTTATTCCTGAATAAATATATAATCACTGTTGAATAGCTGGACAGTGCAGAGATTAATTCATTGCCAACAATTGATCTGCCCCAATCTGAAGAAACGGGTTTCAGTGAAGAATTGTTAGCATTATGTCAACAGAGGCAGGTCACAAACAAGAATGCCCCATCAGTCAGACACAGGAGGTAGGTGGTGGACAAGGAATAGGGAGGGAGGGCAGGAGAGCTGCAAGTGCAATGTCCCACCCTAAAGCACTTGCAGCTCATTTGTATAGGATTTAAATCCTAGATTTTTCAGAAATGGTAAAATAGAATTCTACAATCAAGATATGGGTTTCATCAGCTAAAAAACTCCAGTACAAATATGCCATTAGTTTGAAGTATAAAATCCTAATGGCAGGTTTCCTTTAAGCAATTATATTCATGGATTCCATATTGTTGTGTAATACACAAAAAAAAACCTTTCACAAGGGCAATCAAGAGGCGAGGTAGTGGGCAATGCAATGATTTTTAAAGAAACACTTGTCTTTAAGGCAAAAGACAAAGCCAAGGATTTTTGCCAATGATTGAACAATGGAGGTTTGTGTAAGGTTTAGTTATCCATCAAACTGACTGTATCTGCCAGTAGTTCCAAGTCAGCTAAGTAACCAGTGTTTGGCCATACGGCATTTAACAGTTTCCTAACCATTCATAATTCATACATAGGTGGCAATAATAGCGAATAGTTGCCAACATTCCCAGAAAATTTGCCAGTATACTCCTGGGAACCAGAAAACAAAAAAAGTGGCAGAAAAATGGCACAAAAGAAAAAAGGTCTAACGCACTACCATACACATTAGAAAATGGTAAAATGTCAATTGTCTCAGCTGCCATTTTGCTAGCACGTCATTGGGCAGAGAATAATGATAAAAGAGGGTTTTTGCATTTTCGTTTTACTTTACCAACAATCCTTGTTAACAGGAACGTGGATGCAACAGGGCAGACAATGAGGACACAGTGGAACTTAAGCCAACAACTATTTATTCGATTAACACAATAAGATTTTTACAGGATGAAAAGGTAGAAGAAGTGGTAAAATATGATGTTGAAAACGCTGATCTATTAAATTCCTATTTTGCATCTGTGTTCTCTAAGAAAGCAGTTGTACCATCAACTGATCTTCACGGTGCCATCGGAGGAGTAAAAGAATCCACACTATCGATAAACCAAGATATGGTAAGGTAATACTTACGGTAGCTAATTTACAGGAATTTAAATCTCCTTGTCCAGATGAATTACATCCTAGGCTACTGAGAGTCAACCGTGTGATGCAGCAGCAAGAGAGGCAAACATAGTTCTGTGATGTATTAAGAGAAGCATAGAGTCTAGGTCATGTGAAGTAATTATCCCCCTCTACTCCTCCTTGGTCAGGCCTCATCTTGAATACTGTGTCCAGTTTTGGGCACCACATTTTAATTAAAACATTGAAAAACTCCAGCAAGTTCCGAGAAGAGCTACCAGGATGGTGAGCGGACTGCAAAGTATGTTCTTCAAGGAACGGTTAAAAGGTTCTGGGAAGGTTTAGCTCACAAGAAAGTAAGCTAGCAGGAGACTTAATAGCAGTCTACAAATATCTGAAGTGCTGTCACAGTGCAGAGGGATCATTATTGTCAATTGCACATGGAAACATGAGAAGTAATGGCATGAAACACATTAGAAAAATATAAAACTTTGCCAGTGAGTGTGTACAATGAATGAACAGGCTAACATAAGAGGTGGTGAGTAGGGTTGAGCGAAACGGATCGGTCAATTTCATAAGTCGCCGACTTTCGGCAAAGTCGGGTTTCGTGAAACCCGAGCCGATCACAGTGTGGGATCGGCCACGCGGTCGGCGATCTTCGCGCCAAAGTCGCGATTCATATGACGCGTTCAGCGCCATTTCTCAGCCAATGAAGGTTGGACGCAGAGTGTGGGCAGCGCAATGACATAGGTCTCAGTCCCCACCATCTTAGAGAAGGGCATTACAGTGATTGGCTTGCTTTCATCGGCGTCACAGGGGCGTTCCCGCCGACCGCCATGTTACTGCTGCCGATCTGAGCATAGGGAGAGGTTGCTGCAGCTTCGTCAGAAGCAGGGATAGCGTTAGGGAGGAAATATTAACCCCAAAACCGCTTGTGCTGTAGCGATTTCCACTGTCCAACACCACCTTTTCTTTGCAGGGACAGTGGAGGCTAGATTTCAGTGCATCAGCTCTGTAGCTTATAAGGCTCCCTGATACCTGCATTGCTGTTTGCACGCCGCTGTGCAAACCAACTGCTTTTTTAAAAGCAAAAATCCTGCTGCTCTTTCCTTTCTGCACAGTTATCTTGTTTATTTGTCCACACTTGTGTGTGCAGCAGTCCTTTTTATTGCTGGCTGCCATACTTGTCCTGACTGAGATCATTGTAGGGAGATTGTTATTGTAGTACAGTCCCTTTTTTTTTTAAATATATCCGCCAGCCACTGTCTGCCAATGAAACTGTGTAGTGTAATACAGTGGGCCTGATTTTGTCTGCTGTCTCCCACAAATTAAAAGGGAGATTCATACTGCCACAAAGTACATCTGCGTCAGTCCTGTTTGTGGCATATCTGCAAGCCACTTTATGACACTGAAACTGTGTAGTGTAAAACAGTGGGCCTGATTTTTCAAACAGTCTCCCACACCTATAAAGGGAGATTTAAATTCACAACAAGTTTACGTACACCTTCTACCTGGTTTTACAGTACCATATAACGGTTGTTAGTTTGGTTACATTTTTCCAAGAATGAGGAAGTCTGGTGGAAGAGGTCGTGGCCGTGGGCGGTCATTGCCAGCTGGTAATGATGGTAGTGGTGGTGGAGCATCAGGTGGTTGTGGGAAAAGCAATATATCACCTAAGTCTCGAGTTGTTGAGCCAGCGTCATCGTCTGGCTACACAATGGCCTCAAACTCTCCCTTTTCTGGGAGTAGGAAAACCACTTTTAAAGCCAGAGCAGCAGGAAAAAGTTTTGGCTTTCCTTGCTGACTCTGCCTCTAGCTCTTTCGCCTCCTCTTCGGAAAGTGCAAAATTTAAGAGCAGCGCGTCGTCAGTGGATGCTCCCGGTCAGGAACAAGTCGCTTCCTTGTGTCCTTCACCAAAAGCAAAAGTGAAGGATGCGGCAGGTGACGCTACAGTTAACTCCATGGAGCTCTTTACACATACCGTGCCAGGGTTAGAAAGGGAAATAGTTCACAGCCCATTACAAGATGAATCGGACATGGGGTGCACAGATGCACAGCCACAGCTAGATTATTATGCTGTTCTATTGACTCAGATCACAACATTGCCCTCACAGTGTACTGAGCCAGAATCTGACCCTGATGAGACTATGGTGCCCCGTCCCGAACGCTATAGCACCGGCTTACACGGTGACACAGAGGAAGGTGCACAGGACATAGAAGAGGAGGTGATAGGTGACCCAGTTGTTGACCCCGATTGGCAGCCATTGGGGGAACAGGGTGCCGCTGGCAGTAGCTCTGAAGCAGAGGAGGAGCCGCAGCAGGCATCAACATCGCAACAGCTTTCATCTGCCACGCCTGTATCTGGCCAAAAACGTGTGTCCAAACCAAAAACAGTTGTAGGACAGCGTGGCCATCCAGTTAAAGTAGCACAGTGTGCAATGTCTGAAAAGGTATTCGATAGTAGGAAGAGTGCAGTCTGGCAATTTTTTAACCAAGATCCGAATGATCAGTGCAAAGTGATCTGTAAGAAATGCTCAAGGACATTTAGCAGAGGTCAGAATGTCAAAAATTTAAATACAAGTTGCATGCGTAGACATTTAACCACCATGCACTTGCAAGCCTGGACTAACTACCAAACGTCCCGTAACGTTGTTGCACCCGCTCACAATGAAGCTAGTCAGCAACGCTACATTCCTTCCCTCACTGTAAGCCCACCGGTTACGACACCACCTGCAGCAAATGTGGAGGTATCGTCGCAAGGCCAAAGCAGTCAGGGAATCACCAGGTTCTTGGTAGGAAACACTGTATGTAGGCCAACAGCAAGAATACCATCACCAACCCTCTCTCAGTCTGCCATGTCCACCACCACCCCCGCTAGTTCCACCATATGCAGCTCTCCAGTCCAGCTCACCCTACAAGAGACTCTCGTTAGCAAATGGAAGTACTCATCCTCTCATCCACGTACACAGGGTTTGAATGCCCACATTGCTAGACTAATCTCGTTAGAGATGATGCCCTACCGGTTGGTTGAAAGCGAAGCTTTCAAAGCCCTGATGGCCTACGCAGTACCACGCTATGACCTACCCAGTCAACACTTCTTCGCGAGGAAAGCCATCCCAGCCCTCCATCAGCATGTGAAAGACCGCATTGTCCATGCACTCAGTCAATCTGTCAGTAGAAAGGTGCACCTCACAACAGATGCATGGACCAGTAGGCATGGGCAGGGACGTTACGTGTCCATCACGGCACACTGGGTTAATGTGGTGGATGCAGGGTCCACAGGGGACAGCCATAGTTGGACAGTTCTGCCTAGCCCATGGTCTAGGAAACAGTTGGCTGTAGGCGTTCACCACCCCTCCTCCTCCTCCTCCTCGTCCTCCAGCAGAAGCGAGAGCTCGTCCACAGACCGCAGTCGCACGACCACTCCATCCGCAGCTGCTAGTGTTGCACACGAGATGTCCCATTATGGAACAGCTAGTGGTAAGCGTAAGCAGGCTGTGTTGGAAATGAAGTGTTTGGGCGACAACAGACACACCGCTGAAGTTCTGTCCGAGTACTTGCAGCAAGAAACTCAGTCATGGCTGGGCAGTGTACATCTTGAGGTAGGCAAGGTAGTCAGTGATAATGGGAGGAATTTTATGGCTGCCATAGCCCTTTCAGAACTGAAACACATACCTTGCCTGGCTCACACCTTGAACCTGGTGGTGCAGTGCTTCCTGAAAAGTTATTCAGGGTTACCCGCCCTGCTCCTGAAGGTGCGAAGACTTTGCTCGCACATCCGCCGTTCGCCCGTACACTCCAGCCGTATGCAGAACCATCAGCGATCTTTGAAGCTTCCCCAGCACCGCCTAATAATCGACGTTGCAACAAGGTGGAACTCCACACTGCAAATGCTTCAGAGACTGTGCGAACAGAGGCGTGCTGTTATGTATTTGTGGGAGGATACACATACACGGGCAGGCAGTTGGATGGCAGACATGGACTTGTCAGGTGTGCAGTGGTCGAAGCTACAAGACCTGTGTCAAGTCCTTCAGTGTTTTGAGGAATGCACACGCCTTGTTAGTGCAGACGACGCTATCATAAGCATGAGCATCCCCCTATTGCGTTTGCTGATGCAAAGTTTGACGCACATAAAGGAGCAGGCGTCTGCAGCCGAGCACGAGGGAAGCCTTTATGACAGTCAGCCTTTGGTCAGGGAAGTCTCCTGGACGAGGTGGCGGACGAAGAGGAGGAGGATGAGGAGGATGATGGGGATGAATATTTATGGGAGAGGAAGGTTCTCAGGGGGCAATAGAAACTGGTGACGTTGCAAGGTCAGGTACAGGGTTTTTGAGGGAGACAAGTGATGTTGATTTGCCAGAAAGTGCTCCTCAACCCAGCACAAGCAGTGAATTGACACCTGGAACATTGGCCCACATGGCGGATTATGCCTTGCGTATCCTAAAAAGGGACCCCCGCATTATCAAAATGATGACCGATGACGATTACTGGTTGGCCTGCCTCCTGGATCCACGCTATAAAGGGAAATTGCAAAATATCATGCCACATGAGAACCTTGAGCAAATATTGGCTACCAAACAAGCAACTCTTGTAGACCGTTTGGTTCAGGCATTCCCAGCACACAGCGGCGGTGGTGGTTCTCACACGAGCTGCAGGGGGCAACATGGCAGAGGTGTTAGAGGGGCACAAATCAGAAGTGATGTTGGACAGAGGGGTTTTATGACCAGGTTGTGGAGTTATTTCGCAATGACCGCAGACACGACAGGTACTGCAGCATCAATTCAAAGTGACAGGAGGCAACATTTGTCCAGTATGGCTACTAACTATTTTTCCTCCCTTATCGATGTTCTCCCTCACACGTCATTCCCATTTGAATACTGGGCATCCAAAAATAGACACCTGGCCTGAATTGGCAGAATATGCATTACAGGAGCTCGCTTGCCCAGCTGCTAGTGTGCTATCAGAAAGAGTATTCAGTGCTGCTGGTTCAATACTGACCGAAAAAAAGGACTCGTCTGGCTACCCAAAATGTTGATGATCTAACCTTCATTAAAATGAACCAATCATGGATTTCTAATTATTTTGCCCCACCTTTCCCTGCTGACACCTAGCTTTCCTGTAAAAAGGTCTTGCTTTTGGACTAGTCTTACTGACTGCTCCAATTTCTCCATTTGCAGCTGCTGTATGTCCACCATAGGCCATTTTTACACCTCTCTAAATGGGCTGACTCCCCCCACGGGGCTGTGGTCACCACTTGGCGCAAGCACACTAATGGTGTCTGCCGCTCCTAGGTGTTGTCCTCCACTGAACAAAGCTGAGCTTCAATCTTCAGGCTTTCGGCCTATATTTTTAATATGAAACTGCATTTGGCCTACTAGTTTGGTTGGGCACTACTAACGGTGTCTGCCGCTCCTTGGTGTTCTCCTGGTTTTTTTCCTGAGCTTCAATCTTCAGGCTTTCGGCCTATATTTTTAATATGAAACTGCATTTGGGATACTATTTTGGTTGGGCCTACTAACGGTGTCTGCCGCTCCTTGGTGTTGTCCTCCACTGAACAAAGCTGAGCTTCATTCTTCAGGCTTTCGGCCTATATTTTTAATATGAAACTGCATTTGGCCTACTAGTTTGGTTGGGCACTACTAACGGTGTCTGCCGCTCCTTGGTGTTCTCCTGGTTTTTTTTCCTGAGCTTCAATCTTCAGGCTTTCGGCCTATATTTTTAATATGAAACTGCATTTGGGATACTAATGCAGTTGGGCCTACTAACGGTGTCTGCTGCTCCTTGGTGTTGTCCTCCACTGAACAAAGCAGTGCCGCCTGTTTACTCCTGTTACCAATTTTGAACTTTATTTGGCCCACTTTATTATTTGGGCCTACTAACTGTGTCTGCCTCTCATTACAGTTGTCCTCCACTGAACAAAGCAATGCTGCCTGGTTAGTCCTGTTATCAATTTTGAACTGCATTTAGCCCACTTTATTATTTGGGCCTATATCTGTGTTTCCTCCTCATCCTGCCCATTGCCCAGCCAGTGCTACATGCTACAGTCTGCTGGTACATTGACCCAGACCACTACATTCCCCTTGCACTCTACACAGCCAGAATCTGACCCTGCTGAAAGTCAGGTTCCCCTTCCCGCATACTATACCACCTTACACAGGGACAAAGAGGAAGGCGCAGATGAAAGTGCAGGTTCCTTCATCAGGTAGGGAGGGCATACTCGTTGGCGATGTCCCTGTCACAGGGCCCCTCATAGTACGCAAAAGTGTCTCTGCCGGTGGGAGGCGCCCCTGCCGTCAAACACAACGCCGTACTTTCAGGGGCCCTGTGCCAGTGCCAATGCGAACGAGTGGGCCCCCCCTGCTTGCTCAGGATCACAGCACTTGCAAAGTTGAAATACTGACCTCTCCCTGCTCCACCACCGTGACTTATTCCGCGTTTCCTGGGCCCACGAAAAACTTGAGCCAGCCCTACCCCCCCACAACTTTAGCCAAATGACCCCCAATTTTCAATGCCTAACTATTGAATTGAACTACGAATTGATGTTTTTGACATTAAAATGGGCACTGTAGGTGTTTTCCTGTCCTCCACTCACTGCTGACTTTGCTTCCCCATTGACTTACATTGGGTTTCGTGTTTCGGTCGATCCCGACTTTGCGCGATAATCGGCCGATTTCACTCGACTTGACTTTTGACTAAGTCGGGTTTCATGAAACCCGACTCGATCCTAAAAAAGTAAAAGTCGCTCAACTCTAGTGGTGAGTTCTCCTTCAATGGAAGTCTTCAAACAAAGGCTGGACAGACATCTGTCTGAGATGGTTTAGTGAATCCTGCATTTAGCAGGGGGTTGTACAGGATGACTCTGGAGGTCCCTTCCAACATTCTATGATTCTAAAAGGAGTTCCTTCGGCACAATATCAGGAAATAACGCAAATGGTGAAAGATTAAACAAGTTACACACTGAGAATACAGTAATTCAGATGAACAGAGTATTGACACACTATAGTTCTATTATTACCATTAAACAACTGATATAATTGATGAGGTCTTAGTCTTAATACCATAGCCAAAAGGGCATCACTATCACTACCGGGCCAGTCACAATCGCTCCTCTTTAGGCAACGCAGAACGTCACACAGGCCCTAACGGGAGGTCGACTATACTACACGCTAGGCCGCAAGTCCCAGATTGGTGGGTTATTCTTCTGCACACTTGGCATGCTGGCTTTTTTTTGTCCCTGAAGCGCGGCCCGGTCCCCACTATGTACCGTACGTCTACACTGGAAGTGACGGCTCACACTAACGTCGCTCTGCTGCAGCCTAGTCATCTCTCTCTCGGCCCAGACTCTGTTCAATCGGCTCAGCCCTCCCACCACTGGTCTCTGTCAGGTCTTCTCTCAGGTCTGGTCTTTGTCAGGTCTTCATTTGGGTCTGGTCTCTCAATGGCGGCTATAAGACAGCTTGCTGTACCGCACCTCCTTCCTCCTACAGGTGCTGACTCCTCCCCTTCTCAGCTTTCCCGGACCTTTTATAATTGTTAACTGTGCCTCAGAGCTGTCATCTGACCTGGCGTCTCCTTTAATCTCTTTCCCAAGGGAAAATGCACTTCACTCTACAGTTCCTGCTGATGTAATTATCTCTGCTTTCTCTTTTCCTATAATCTTTTGACCAGCAGATGGCGGTGTTTGCTTGCAGAACTCTGTTAGTCATCAACTGTGTGCGTCTTCTCACTTGTCTATCTCCTTACATTCACTGCAATGGTTATGAAGTAAACTTTTGGTACATATGGGTGTCCAATTAGTAGTTCACCTCTCTGGCAATGTTTTACTAAGATGTATGATAAATATTACAGTTGCCTTTATACATTTGTCTCACCATTGAAGCAAAAAATAAAACTGTCATTAAGCATGAGAAATGCGATTACGAAACAATGGCAAATAGATCAAAATTTGGCAAGATCTGCTGACAATCTGATGTCTCTGGAGAGGTGACTAGGGAATCTCTCTCTCTCTGTGCAATTTGTGGCGTTTAGCGCCGGTCACCCACTGTCTGTATGAAGACACAGGGGGCAGGGGGGAGTCGGTAGGTGACCAGGTACGCTAGCCGGACCGCATGGACCAGGGATCGTCCGCCTAACACCCGCACCCCCGTTAACGTGGGCATAACACTACACAGACAACACAGGGTGAGGCTAAAACATTGTGACAATGCTTTTTTGAACCATAAAACAGGCAGATGACACATAGAACAGTCCCAACAAAATTCCCCATGATGGTGCACATTACAGGGTCTCACCCTTCTGCTGACCTGCCAGGATAATGGAAGATGTTACGTCAGAGCTTCCAGGGTCAGCTTCCCCACCTGTGGTACACACACAGAGAGGAGGTAACAACAAGCATAAGAAGATGACAGTCCACTCAGTCCATACAAGGTACAAGGGCAGTGGACACGAGGGTCACAACCTGGCTTATCCGAACATCTCTATGGAGTCAGGCGACAAGCGGGTCCCAATCCTGACTTTCTCCCAACATATCCATGGTTCAGCGATGATCACTGGAGCAGATCTGTATTCTTCCAACCAGAGCTGAAAACCCCTAGGATGTTTCCTGTAGAATGATAGATCCCTGTCCCTTGTGATGGTGCCATGATATCGGCTGCTGTCCTGTCTATGGCTGTCTGTCCCCATCTCTCTGTCTCTGAGTCACTTCATAGAGGCATGTAACCTATTTTTAGATTTACCCAGTGTCCTTCAGTCCACCCTCACAGATAAGGGGAAGAATGGTGATGGCCAAGTTGTCTTGTTTGAATATGTAATATATTTGTATACATTTTACTCTTCTGTTTTAAAAACCAACAAACTATCTGGGCTAGACAATGTATAATTAGAATACCAGTAGACCTCACTATTCATCAAGGATAAGAGTACACTATGTTATATCAAATACCAGCTTACAAGTCAATATTCCAGGCTTACACAAACAAAAGTCTGTTTTCTTGACCAGCCAGAAATCAACACTTAAATCCAGAAACCAACATACAGATAAGTCAATTCTTCTTGGTTTGCTAAACATAGTCATCTGGGTAATTAAGATATATTCTAGTATTCTAGTTTCTTCACAGTCTGGTATGAACACCGAACTTTTACATTCAGGTTAACTCATCTCTAGTGGTGACCAAACATAAGATTTACAGTAGAAGCTACCAAAATAAGCTGGAGCTACCAGGTGTCTGCATATAAACCCCATAAACATAAGGATGAATGACCTCGGGGAGATCAAAACATCCAACACCGCGGAGACATGATTACGTGTTTCTCAACGCAGTGATCCAGAACACTGCCACCATCCCTTATGGGAAATATGCAAATGCATGTAGAAAAGCCGCGGAGACACCATCACGTGTTTCTCAATGTAAGCAATGAATAGCCAGGTCTTTCACCGGGAAGGAACAACCACGGGAAGGGCAGCATCCAATGAAGGAAAACCACCTATGCCAAAACATGGTATCCATCCACAGACAGCTGTTTCGGGGTATTTGCCCCTCATCAGTGTGGAGTTTGAAACTGGCTATTAGGAGCAGTGCCTAGTGAAAAGGCTATAAACATAAGGATTAATGACCTTGGGGAGATCAAAACATCCAACACTGCGGAGACACCATCACGTGTGTTATGATCCTAGTGGCTGAGGATCACAAAACGGACTAGCTAAGTTTATGAACATAGACACGAGCTCTAGGGAGGTGGTAACTGGACTGACCGCAAACCTGATCCTAACCAACACACTAAAGGAAGCCGGTGAACGTGCCTAAAATCCTGGACGTCTCGACGCAGCCTGAGAAACTATCTACTCCTGGAGGGAAAGTAAGACCTCACTTGCCTCAAGAGAAATCACCCCAAAGATATAGGAAGCCCCCAACAAATAATAACGGTGAGGTAAGGGGAAAACACAAACGTAGAAATGAAAACAGATTAAGCAAATGAGGCCCGCTAATACTAGATAGCAGAAGACAGATAGTGAACTGTGCGGTCAGTAAAAAACCCTATGCAAAATATCCACGCTGAGAATACAAGAACCCCCACACCAACTAACGGTGTGAGGGGAGAAACTCAGCCCCCTAGAGCTACCAGCAAGCAAGGAAATCACATATTAGCAAGCTGGACAAGAAACAAAAATAAACCAATTAACATATGACCACTGATGGTCAAAAAATGAACCAAGCAAAACTTAGCTTCTCTTGAAGAGACTGATAACGAAGGACTGCAGGAGAGCTCCAAAATAGCACTGAAGACATTGACAGCAGGCAACAACTGAGAGTCCAGGTGAACTAAATAGGAAACCAGCTAAGAAATAACTGATCCTGCCTCAGACCTGCAGAATGACACAAAGAACCACCAGAGGGAGCCCAAAGACAGCACTCACACAGTACCAGTTGTGACCACAAGAGGGAGGCCAAAAACAGAGTTCACAACACACGTGTTTCTCAACGCAGTGATCCAGAACACTGCCCCCATCCCGTATGGGAAATATGCAAATGCATGTAGAAAAGCCGCGGAGACACCATCACGTGTTTCTCAACGCAAGCAATGAATAGCCATCCACAGGCAGCTGTTTTGGGGTATTTGATCTCCCCGAGGTCATTCATCCTTGTGTTTATAGCCTTTTCACTAGGCACTGCTCCTAATAACCAGTTTCCTACTCCACACTGATGAGGGGCAAATACCCCGAAACAGCTGTCTGTGGATGGATACCATGTTTTGGCATAGGTGGTTTTCCTTCATTGGATGCTGCCCTTCCCGTGGTTGTTCCTTCCCAGTGAAAGGCCTGGCTATTCATTGCTTGCGTTGAGAAACACGTGATGGTGTCTCCGCGGCTTTTCTACATGCATTTGCATATAAACCCCAATCAGTCGTCCAGCAGCAGTCTATTTCATCTCTCTCATACGCTGAAGTGCTCACTTTGCCGAGCGCTCCTGTGTTCTTTATGAAAGGGCTGCCATCAGACATCTCTGGCAGTGGTTTATCTCTTAAAGAACAAAAGTATCGGCAGTCTGAAATTGGGTATGCTGGATCTTTATCTCCCCTGGGAGTCCCTATACAGAGTTGACTGTTGGCAAAACATTTCAATATTTGTGGTTATAGTCTAAAGCGTATGGCCTTAAAGGGTTTGTCCACTATTCAGAATCAATAGGTTTCCCTTCAGTAAATTAATAGCACTTATACTCACATCCGATGCCAGAGTCGCTCAAGTAGTGTACACACTGGCTCTCCAGGGGCTTGAGAGACTTTATATCATGTGATCCCTGAGGTCAATCAGTGGCCACTTCACTTTCCCCTCCTTCAGACCTGGCTGACATCCTGAGAAAGTGTGAGATGCAGATACAGCGCTTACGTCCTCTAGATGTCTGACTTGTTTGAAGGAGAAAACAGTGAAGTGGTCACTGATTAGTGCCAAGAGAGTCAGTGCCAACATCACTGGAACAGCGCTGGCGCCAAATGTGGGTATAAGTGTCATTTTACTGCAGGGATACATATGGATTCAAATGGAGATGTCCCAGTAGTGGACAACACATTTAAAGCCAGCATTAAGCAACTGAGATAGGCGCTGGCCAAAAACTCATGTGGTTGTAAAACCTACTAACCTCCCACACCCATACACGTGTTACACTCCTTTAAGAATTCCAGCTTACTAGTCTAACCACTTGTCTGCTTTAGGCAAGAGATACATCACATCAGGTAATAAGCAGCTTTTCCTTAGGATTTTCTGGTTGAATTACCAAATAGGTGGCAGATCCCATAGTAAAACCAAGGCACAATTCATTATTGGGATCTATAGTGATTTCCACCAAATTATTGTCTCAACGCGCCAACTGTGGATGATGCTCAGAAAGCGTCTGTTTTGCATATGTAGCGTATTGCCAGCCTTAGATGTAGAATAACAGCATTTTATTGCGGCAATTACCCCCTTTGACCTTCCCATAACCAGAAATAATTGATAGAGACAGAACGGAGGTCATTGGTCCCACAAATACCTGAATGTTTTTGACACCATTTTCACATTTGCTGAAGCTGACTGCATAGGTAAAATATAACTTATAGTCTTATCATGAACGATCGCCAGCCAAACCCACCATTGTTCAACCATTATAGGCAGGAGGGCTTGGGAAAACAATGAGAACCCTCCCGGACTTCTGCAACAGATGGCAATTCTCCCGAGTGCTGCGAAAGCCATGCACCCAATACCGTCCTTTCATGGAATCAGCTGTATCCTCATCACCAAGACTTGGATGCAAATGAAAATGGCAGTGACACGACAGGACGCCCAGATCAGCTACTGACTCTGGTGCCGAATATCTACTAGAGGCCGAAGTTAGTACAACGATATAATTTTGCCGTCTGGATCACTCAGTAGTACGTAGTAAAGAAGTGCTTCAAAACTGAGGAGTCGAAATCTATTGGTATAAAATGGGATGGTGTGTAAAAATGGGGGGGTTGCAAAAATGTGTACAGCAGAGGTATCAAACTGCATTCCTCGAGGGCCGCCAACAGGTCATGTTTTCAGGATTTCCTTGTATTGCACAGGTGATAATTTAATCACCTGCACAGAATGATTCCAGCACCTTGTGGAATGCTAAGGAAATCCTGAAAACATGACCTGTTGGCGGCCCTCGAGGAATGCAGTTTGACACCTCTGGTGTACAGCTTATGCAAAAAAAATAAAAAACCTCCATAAAGCCTAATTCAAACGTGGGTTTTTCATGTATGTCACGTTCTATCACAGATAGAACACATACCCATCACAGTGTACACCGCTGTTCACATGTCTATGTGCGTTTGCAGACCGTGTCTCCACGCAAAAAGGTCAGGGAGACAGGTCTGGTTGGTTGTTTGTTTTTTTAACCAGCATCACTGATGGAAGTCACCCATTTAAGTCTATGGGTCTGTAAAAATCCCGTACAGCCCATTGATGGCACTGATAGGCAGTTTGTGATTAACATTACAAAGGTTAGCAGAGGCTTTGTCGTTTATTTAATTTTCCATAATGAACATCAGTGTCGAAATATGAAAAACCTGATGGGAAACTTTTATCCAAACCCTTTCAACACTAGGACCTTGTTCCCAGAGTCAGGTCCATGAAAGCTCTTGGTCCATGGAACTGTGTTTAAAACAAACTACAAACAAGCATGCTCATTTTTTTTTATTGTTTTAATCTCTCCTTTTTATGAGTTTGTAATCTGGCGTAATTAACAATGTGATATCTTGGAACACATATGTAAATTGGTATGCTATTTCCTGGTCATGTGCTTTCTTCATTATGAACATTGTTCAGTTTGTTGTATAAATACTTGCTGTTTCACTTGACCTGTAGCTATGACCAGGCTTCGACTAACCCGAAATGCGTAGGCTCCGTTTATGACCCTGGCACATAGCTACATGTAATTTTTTTTTTAAAGTGCATTTGTCAGTAGGATCAACCCTCCTAAGTCATCTATATAAAGCTGAATAAAACGATACTTTGATATTTGCGATCCGATGTTTTATTCCAGAGAAATCCACGATTTTCATAATATGTAAATGAGCTGTTAAGATCTATGGGTCGGGCATAGATCTCCCTGAGAATCTGCCTCCAGAACTTATTGTAAATGAAAGGCAGCACTATCAGTGTGAGACATGTAATGATTGACAGTCTGCTCTCCTGATCAACATGTCTCACACTTGTAACACCTCCTTTGATTTAAACTAAGCTCTGGAGGCAGATTCTCAGGAAAATATATGCCCCGCCCATAGATCTTAACAACTAATGTAGATTTCTCTGGAAAAAAATATTGGATCGCAGATATCAAGGTATCATTTTTTTCAGCTTTCTATGACCTACATGCCCGTACAGATGGCTTAGGAGGGTTGATCCTACTGACAGATTCTCTTTAAGCATAATTGAATAAAGGACTGAAAATTCTATCAGAAACAGGAATTAGATTTTTTTATTTTATTTATCCCTTCTAATAACGCCTGGTTTAAAAAATGGCATCACTAGACTACAAGAGAAAAAAAACTTGATTCACTGCACTAAAGCTGTGTGAGATACACTACCAACATATATAAACCAGTATCCTACAACATATACATGTTAACACAATTTCTTATTAATTAATGGTTCATAGATGGAAGTTCCTTATCTATTGGAATCACTATGGACAAGCAGCTACTTATTAGCTGAGAATAGTGATTAGCAAACTTACACCACAGGCTTAAGTGCTCCTAAGTGCATGATGGATGATAGCTTTTCTTGCTGTCAGCATCCTGCTCTGGTCACCATGCTTCCATGGTAGAGTTTTGTTCTTTTGTTCCATACACCTTCCGCCACGCTAAAGATCAGATATTTTGGCAGTGCTCCAGGTCACTATGTACACAAGTCATTTCACAAAGCCTTTACCTTCTGACCCGGACAACATCTTGTTACGTGGTTTACTGGGCGGACACAGCTGATGGTTTATCTATAAAATACACGGAGAGGTTTGCTTTGGCACACTGGGAAAGATCGAAACAGGAAAAAGGATTACAGTCTCCAAGCTCTGAAGTTGGGTGAAGAAGACTTTTGAGAATCCTGCGTATGAATGTTAAAGTTTGATTTTTCTTCCACCTGACTCAAATACCAGACAAAACCTTTACACCATTTTGGATATACTATACGAAAGCTTGATAAACTCAATAATGCTTAGGAAGCAACTAGAAAAAGAAAAAACACGTTGGACAGAAGCAACTATGGGATTCCCAATATTGATAAACCTAGAGGTCAAAATTGTAGACAGTCTTCTATAGACGCTATATGGTCATAGGATTTAAATGGGACCTCCCAAGACTCGAAGGGGTTGTTTCCACTGAATAAAAACTTTTTAGAATGAAGCAACCTTGGTGATGATTAGTCATGAATTTGGGTTTCCTAACCCTCCAAATCATCTGGCTAATACAGGGGTTTTCTGAGCAGTTTAACCCCTATACAGTGTCCATACTGTATGTCGCAATATGGCATTTGCAATACAATGTTCTACCAATTGATGATACTTTTTAGAAGGTTTACATTTTGGTTAAATAGCAGACCACAGAGAAGAAGACGGTTTAGCTTCTTAGCCAGGTGATCCCTGGTGAGTGTGTGGAGGAGTGGACAGTGAGCTCGGAGGTGGGCCGGCTGCATGTGGGCTGTTGGCTAAGCGATAATGACTATGGCCTATGGTGTATTACCAGCCTTAGTGGTTATCTGTGCAACATCTGCTAATGTTATGGGACTAGTCAGCCCGAATAGGAAGTAGTGGAGTTGAGGTTGGAAAGGAACAGACAAACAGAATAAATAATCCATAGCATTGAGGGGGCCCCATTGATTATTATGAAGCTCATCTGGGTTCAGATTCTTAGAACGAAATAAAAAAAAACATCATCAAGCACTCCCTCAGAAATACATCATAGAAGGGAGGATAATGTATGACTCTGAGGGGGCGCCGGGTACAGGCACAGGATTCCAGCCCCAGAACTGACGTACATGGGAGGGGGGGCAGGGATATCTTCCAGGTATCGCACGCCCCGGAGTTTGAAAGAAATTATTAACATAAAGATATTATAACATTATAAGATATTATAACATTTCTCAGCAACAAGACCATTAATATGAGGCATACAGGAAGGACTAGTGTAACATTTCTATTACCTGCATGCCCATATTAATAGGTCATACGCGTCTCGGGGGGGGGGGGGGGTGACAGATTCCCTTTAAATGGGATATATATACACAGTACAGACCAAAAGTTTGGACACACCTTCTCATTTAAGGATTTTTCTGCATTTTCATGACTACGAAAATTGTACATTCACACTGAAGGCATAAAAATTATGAATTAACACATGTGGAATTATGTACTTAACAAGAAAGTGTGAAACAACTGAAATTATGTCTTATATTCTAGGTTCTTCAAAGTAGCCACCTTTTGCTTTGATGACTGCTTTGCACACTCTTGGCATTCTCTTGATGAGCTTCAAGAGGTAGTCACCGGGAAAGGAGTCCAAATTTGAGATCTTTGGTTCCAACCACCGGGTCTTTGTACGACGCACAAAAGGTGAACGGATGGACTCTACATGCCTGGTTCCCACCGTGAAGCATGGAGGAGGAGGTGTGATGGTGTGGGGGTGCTTTGCTGGTGACACTGTTGGGGATTTATTCAAAATTGAAGGCATACTGAACCAGCATGGCTACTACAGCATCTTGCAGCGGCATGCTATTCCATCCGGTTTGCGTTTAGTTGGACCATCATTTATTTTTCAACAAGACAATGACCCCAAACACACCTCCAGGCTGTGTAAGGGCTATTTGACCAAGAAGGAGAGTGATTGGGTGCTACGCCAGATGACCTGGCCTCCACAGTCACCAGTCCTGAACCCAATCGAGATGGTTTGGGGTGAACTGGACCGCAGAATGAAGGCAAAAGGGCCAACAAGTGCTAAGCATCTCTGGGAACTCCTTCAAGATTGTTGGAAGACCATTCCCGATGACTACCTCTTGAAGCTCATCAAGAGAATGTCCAGAGTGTGCAAAGCAGTCATCAAAGCAAAAGGTGGCTACTTTGAACAACCCATAATATAAGACATAATTTCAGTTGTTTCACACTTTTTTGTTAGGTATATAATTCCACATGTGTTAACTCATAGTTTTGATGCCTTCAGTGTGAATGTACAATTTTCATAGTCATGAAAATACAGAAGAATCTTTAAATGAGAAGGTGTGTCCAAACTTTTGGTCTGTACTGTATGTATATATATATATATATATATATATATATATATATATATATATATATATATATATATATATATATATATATATATATATATATATATATATATATATATATATATATATATATATATAGTCTCAACCGGCTGGACACAGAGGTGTAAATGTACCACAGTCTCTAAGAATGTGCTTGGTTTATTGAGGCAGCATGAATCAAGCAGGGAAAAATAAACATGGCCTTCTGGGCAAAACAGCAAAACAAAAACAAAACAAAGCACAATCATATTCCTCACCAACCGTTACACCGATGCCTCTACCTTGTGCCAGTCATTACACTGGCTACCCATCCACTCCAGAATCCAGTACAAAACTACTACCCTCATCCATAAAGCACTCCATGCTTCACCCTACATCTCCTCTCTGGTCTCAGTCTACCACCCTACCCGTGCCCTCCGCTCCGCTAATGACCTCAGGTTAGCATCTTCAATAATCAGAACCTCCCACTCCCGTCTCCAAGACTTTACACGTGCTGCGCCGATTCTTTGGAATGCACTACCCAGGTTAATACGATTAATCCCTAATCCCCACAGTTTTAAGCGTGCCCTAAAAACTCATTTGTTCAGATTGGCCTACCGCCTCAACGCATTAACCTAACTATCCCTGTGTGGCCTATTAAAAAGAAGAAGAAAAAAAAACCCATAAAAACCATAATCAGGTTCCTCGCATCATGTCCTCATACACTTTATGCAGTTAATAGCCCTCTGTGTCTGTACTGCTACATACTTAGGCAGTTAACTGGTTCATGCAGCTTTACATGAACACCCGAGCCTTACACTATGGCTGGTCCAAATAACTAAAGCAATTGTTACCATCCACCTCTCGTGTCTCCCCTTTTCCTCATAGTTTGTAAGCTTGCGAGCAGGGCCCTCATTCCTCCTGGTATCTGTTTTGAACTGTGATTTCTGTTATGCTGTAATGTCTACTGTCTGTACAAGTCCCCTCTATAAGTTGTAAAGCGCTGCGGAATATGTTGGCGCTATATAAATAAAATTATTATTATTATTATTAATCTTTCTCCTAGCAGGGTTCAGATCGCTCTTGGGTACAATGTCCACGGTACAGATACTTAACATACCACATGGGCGCAAACACTTTCCTGGACTTTTTCCTCTCCAGGTACACTGCACACTGTTGTCTTGGAAAGCCCACCACTTAAACCCTAGACCATGTGACTCCTATCCATCATGTGACTGACCACATGATTGTGACAGCACAGGTCCTGTTAGCACACGGTAGTGCTCAGCTCTGTAGGGGGAGGTACGGTGGACATTCTCCCACCCACTATGAATGTCCACAAAAAAAACAGCCCATAATATAACTTTAATTTAACCCTCACAACACGTAGTGTGCTGGAGGAAACTGCTCTGGTTTCACATCCCTGACGCCATTATGCGCAGTGAAACATATCTCCCCTCTATTATTTCACCAGTGACTTTGTCACAATATATATCATAGAATCTTAGAGTTGGAAGGGTCATCATGTACAATCCCCTGCTCAATGCAGGATTCACTAAACCATCTCATACATATGTGTGTCCAGCCTCTGTTTGAAGACTTCCATTGAAGGAGAACTCACCACCTCTCGTGGCAGCCTGTTCCACTTATTGATCACCCTCAAAGTTTTTTCTAACATCTAATTTGAATCTTCTCCCTTTCAGTTTTGTTCCATTGCTTCTCATGTTTACATGTGCAAATTAGAATAATAATGATCCCTCTACACTGTGACAGCCCTTCAGATATTTGTAGATAGCTATTAAGTCTCCTCTTAGCCTTCTTTTTAGCAAACTAAACATTCCCAGATCCTTCACGTGAGCTAGACTATATATACATTGTATGTGACTTACCTATACTGTGGTTAGTGTATAAGCTGTCACTTGTCATAGGTATTTAATATTTTACATGGTGTAAATGCCGCTGTTCTCAAATTCGAGTGAGTTTTTCTTTTGTTTCTGTGCCTCTCTGTTCCAGAGATCTGGCCTCGTCTTACTTCTATGAAAATCTAAACTTATTAGGCCAGTTGGCCTAGTAATCAAGTCTTCACACCCCCTTAACTGACAAGGCTAGATCTACAGACAAGGAAGAGGCGGCCATATCTCTGGAACGGAGAGGTGCAAAACCAAAAGTAAAACATTGCCGGATTCAGTAGAACAGCGGCATTTACACCAGCTTTAAAAAAAACCCAACAAACCACAAATTAATGGCAAATGACATGTCCTCTTTATAAGAGAATGACTGGACCATTTACATCGGGATTGTAGACTGGGCACCACCACTTCCGATCAGTGTTCAGATCTGATTATTCAGAATTTTGTGTCATGTCATAGAAGCGTGTTATGTGTATCAGTAGCGGAGCCACAAAATGGAGAAACAAGCAAACAATGCATGAATAATAATAACATACAATGACTAAGTGACGCTAGGATGAGCCTTTACTATTCGTTGAGGGTCTGTCCTCAAAAATCTTGAGTATGGAGAAGATAGCAGGGCTGATTCAGAGCTGTATCCTCTGCACAGATCTTCCCTGCGCAGTGGCGCTCCTGACCTCCCGACACCATTCACTTCATTGGAGAGGCCGGAAATGAACTTAGCACTGCAGCCCCTTTATACTCAGGATCTGTGGGGTCATTAAGTGATGGCATACCCTAGCCGTGTGCCATCACCTGCAGTCCTTGGGTGTCAGGTTGTAAGTGGAACCCCCTTCTACAGCGATGAGTAATGCACTCTATGTTATAGCCCAGCCTGCAGACCCCTAGTGCCAGCCTTGCATAAAAGGCACATATATAGTAAGTGAGGGTACAGGTGACAGGTGGCCACCTAAATCTTCACAAGGTGGCTCCAGGCCATCTAGGCAATGCATGTGTCCGACCTACTGTGCTGCCATATACACGCCCTGCATGCCAGATATGCACACATAATAGCGTCTCAGCCCTATATGTGACAACATACAGGAATGGAGACCACTCCCTAATAGAAGCAGCCTCGTACGGTGAGACTCCCCACAACTGGTTAAACTTCTTTCGTTGGCCAGACTTGCCCATAACAACCAGAATTCAGCCGGCAAGCGAAGGATGTGTGTATGTGCCCTGCCCTAAAAAATGCTGGCTCAGGCCCAGAGTTCACAGTCGAAGATTGTTATGCGGATTGCAAGCCAAGGTTGTCATTTTTATCATAGTATTGAAAAAAAAAAAAATTCTAAGAAACATTCTGAAAATAAAGCAAAATTATTTTGATGACGCTTAGAAAATATTTTTGTCACGCCTGAAGTGTCCCTGGCAGAGAAACTGCACTCCAAGGAGGTTTCATATTTGACACTGGCTCAAGACTTGAAGAGAAGGAACAAGCACACAAAGGGGCCGATTCATTATTGCATTCACAATTTTAATGTGAAAAACTCTTCATTAATAACATTAAGATTTGCACCAAATTTATCGAAGGATTTGCACCCTTTCTTTTTCTAGTAGTCTTTCTAGTTTAGTTACTTTTCTGATTTTTACGTCAATGTGACTTTTCCAGAAGTTCTAGACAGAATCATCATTCATCAAATGAAATTTTTTTTAAATGGTAAAATTTGGCGTAACTGTACTCCAGGCCCCCCCCCCCCACATTGGAGTGATGTTCTATACAGCAGCCATTTTGGTGCAGTCTTTGAGACATTTTTCCCCAATGTGCAACTTTTCCCGCTAAAATCTCTTAAAAGCAAGCAAAGAAATAGGACACTTTTGGGCTTTGCACAAAATTTGTGAATTACGTGCACTATTTGGATGAATTTGGCACAAAAAAAAGCCAACAAAAAACACAAGTCAAAATAGAAAAGTGTCTTACAAAAAAAAACAAACTGCAAATGGTGAATCAGTCCCCAAATTCAAAAAGTCACATATGAAATGACACAACATTTAGAACATCCTGCAAGGAGAATCTGAGTAGTCACATAAGAATACATTCCCTGCTCTCACCACAACCACAGAGGCAGAGACTGCAGCTACATCTCCCTCCTCCTCCCACTAGAGACTGGCTCCTCCTAACATCGCCCGCTGTGTATGGCGTCCCAGTGGCAATGGTCATAGGAAACAGCATGCAAATTAACTCCATTTGAGACTAAAAGGCTAGCCAAGCCCTGCAGTTACAATGGGTGTCTGTATTGGCTAATATCCTGTAATTTTCTTTTTTAGACTTATTTCACATGGAGCAATGCCAATTAAAAACTCAATACATAGCGGTTTCCCTTAAAGAGGTTGTTCCCTTTCAAATTTCGCGCCTCCCTCGCTGCTCTTTATTTTTTAAAAAAACCAAGAAACTTGGTAATACTCACCTTCTTCAGGTCCACCGGCCTGTCTCTCCAGCTGCTCCCAGTGCCTGGTTTTGGCTGTGGTGTGGACATCATGTTGACAGCCAATCAGTATGCTCAGCGGCTCCATCTACACTGGAATGCTCAGCTCATTGATTGGCTGCCAAGGTGATGTCAGCGCAACAGTCAATGGCGGTGGACCTGGGGAGGATGAGTACAGCTTATTAAAAAAAAAATGTAAGGGACAAATTATATTTCAAATGGAACAACCACTTTGGGGAAAGCCAGATACCTCAATCTCTGAGAGCTGCATCATGGACAAGTACCATGATGGGTGTATGACATGGTGATATCTCTGTGTTTGAATAAAGGGTTGGACATTGACTGTTCCAATGGAGCATTGCCAATAAGACTTCATTTACAGCTTGACCCCTTAAGAGGATCCATCCCACCCAGAAAATGTTTCAAGGGGAAGTACCGTAAAACAGCTGCCTGTAGATGGGGGTCAGACATGACTAATATCCCTGGTTATGTTCATAGGTTGGACATTGACTTATAGAGTCACCATCTCCAATAAACTTCATCCACAAGGTGCCTTTCGATTACACAGGCATTTTTATGACTAGAGGTCTGTACGTGATTCATAATATGCTACCCATTGACTACTATTGTCCAAGACGGTGCATCCATGTCCCTTTCATTTTAGGTGGAGACATGCAGGATTTTCTTCATAGATTTATGCCCCACATAGTTACATATAGTTACATAGTTATTGAGGTTGAAGGAAGACTTTAAGTCCATCTAGTTCAACCCATAGCCTAACCTAACATGCCCTAACATGTTGATCCAGAGGAAGGCAAAAAAACCCATGTGGCAAAGAGTAACTCCACCATGGGGAAAAAAATTCCTTCCCGACTCCACATACGGCTATCGGACTAGTTCCCTGGATCAACGCCCTATCAAGGAATCTAGTGTATATACCCTGTAACATTATACTTTTCAAGAAAGGTATCCAGTCCCCTCTTAAATTTAATTAATGAATCACTCATTACAACATCATACGGCAGAGAGTTCCATAGTCTCACTGCTCTTACAGTAAAGAATCCGCGTCTGTTATTATGCTTAAACCTTTTTTCCTCCAGACGTAGAGGATGCCCCCTTGTCCCTGTCTCAGGTCTATGATTAAAAAGATCAGCAGAAAGGTCTTTGTACTGTCCCCTCATATATTTATACATTAACATAAGATCACCCCTTAGTCTTCGTTTTTCCAAACTAAACAGCCCCAAGTGTGATAACCTATCTTGGTATTGCAGACCCCCCAGTCCTCTAATAACCTTGGTTGCTCTTCTCTGCACCCGCTCTAGTTCAGCTATGTCTTTCTTATACACCGGAGACCAGAACTGTGCACAGTATTCTAAGTGTGGTCGAACTAGTGACTTGTATAGAGGTAAAATTATGTTCTCCTCATGAGCATCTATGCCTCTTTTAATGCATCCCATTATTTTATTTGCCTTTGTAGCAGCTGCCTGACACTGGCCACTGAATATGAGTTTGTCATCCACCCATACACCCAGGTCTTTTTCATTGATGGTTTTGCCCAGAGTTTTAGAATTAAGCACATAGTTATACATCTTATTACTTCTACCCAAGTGCATGACCTTACATTTATCCCCATTAAAGCTCATTTGTCATTTATCAGCCCAAGCTTCTAGTTTACATAAATCATCCTGTAATATAAAATTGTCCTCCCCTGTATTGGTTACCCTACAGAGTTTAGTGTCATCTGCAAATATTGAAATTCTACTCTGAATGCCCCCTACAAGGTCATTAATAAATATGGGCACAAGGGACCATATTAGGGACTGTAGGCCTATACAGAGAATAGTGCAGTACAGGTGAAGTGACTGCACCACCCTGGTCTGACACATCTCGGAGATATGTTTGGTAACAGCATTGAGCGGAGAAGACATTGGACTTTCTTCTAAGCTGTTGATAGTACGTGGATGCCATTCAGGAACTCCAGGAAGAGATGTGACTCCTGACACCATACAGCAAGAAACTGAAGGCAGAGATCAGTTTACACCACACACAGATTACTTCTGCCAAGATAAATACTGCCCTCCTCCTTCCTTTCACATAAGACTTCCTTTGTCACTTTTTGAAGACTCAAGACGAGAATTATGTTTTATATAACAGATCTGTGGGAAATCATTGCATTGCAAGTGTGGAAGGAGCTAGGAACTAGAGAAGACATGGACCTCAATAGGTTTAGCCCACATGTCTTGTTAGTCATAAAGGCCAAAGGTTTTTCCAAATTTATTATTCTAGTGGGGCAGTATATTATCCTCCATAACAAAATAGTGAAACCAAAGCCACCTGTGATTCTACTGAGCTGAACTTAGAAAGGTCTTTAATGTTGGAGGGTCAAGGGTATGCCATAAATATCTGTTAGGTGCATTTTTGTCTTGGTTATGGCTCATTACCTCCCGAACAGCGGTCCCACCATTTCAGCCAACCCCCAGTGAGTAGAAAAGGTCCCGATGTACTCTTCGACTCAATTTCTTGCTATATGAGTTGTAAATGCTGCCAAGAGTATTTGCTCCTCTGTATTCAGCACTCCTATAGCTATAAATGGAGCCGGAGTGCGCACAGGGTCCTCTACACTCACTCTAACCAGAACCGGGGATAAGTCCGGGTCCCTTATAGATGTGCCATTAGTATCTCTTGTGGGACAACCTCTTACATTTTTGTTCATCTGACAGCTATTCTTACTTCTGCTTTCCACATACACTTAGCTCGGTGAAGTGTGCATGTCTTTCCAATGTGTAGGGGAATAAATTATTATGGGACACATCTGATGATGATTTATGCCTGGTCCTTCCGGTGAGATCTTCGGAGAATCTGCCTCAAAAATCGCACATGTATGGGAAGAGTCAAAAGGCCGTATAACTTGGGTGATGATCACAACGCAATGCTCGGACTGCCCGGCGGCTCTCCACACCTGAGAAAGCTGCATAGAAATACGTGCCATCACTCTCTGGTCAGAAGAGCTGCCAGCCAGTCCGAGCATTGCGTTGCGATCCCTGCCGGAGTTTTACAGCAGCCCGACTCTTCCTTAAGTGTGTGATTTTGAGGCTGATTCTCAGCAGATCTCACATCTGCTACATTTACGTTGGGGCTACACAGTGACACCGAAATTGCAGTGTTGCATTGTCACATCCCATCTAATGATTTCCTATGGTGTGGCACAGAGTCGCAAACGCATTCAATTTTCTATCGCTGTTCTCAAGTTACACTCAACACACTTGCAATAGACTTTAATGCAAGTCAAATGCGACTCATCCACAATTTGGCCAATTTTTTTTCCCCAAGCACAAAATCACAACTCTAAAATAATCACGTGACAGCAAGTCGCACACAACACAGGTGTTTATGGTCGCGGGGCACAGTGTAAAATATTCACCTGCAGAAAGCTCATCATCATGTTGTAAATTAAATGGCGTACTGAGTGCTAATTATACCCAGGGGTTAACGAGCCATTAGAGCAAAGACTGAGGGCCTGTGACCAGAACGGCCCTACAGTCCTTCAACCAGATCCATTAAATAGTAACGCAAGAAGATGTGATATAATACACGCAGTCTGTGCCATAACTATGGTGGCTGGTAAGGGCCCACATGATCGTTATCACCCCGCACGGGCAGACATATCATTTGCCCAAGAAGCCCACTTTTACCTCAAAAGCAGGTAGAATTGTACATTTTGATGAGTTATTGGACTGCTAAGGACACAAATATTGTTCTTGCACAGGGCCCTTTTCTGCCTGTGTCCGACACTGTCACCCAGGATCACGCTCAGTCCTCACCCTGACACAGACACCAGCGTGAAATTACTAAACACCCCTGCAAATGATCATTCTCAACGCTTTCATGGCAGATCACAGCATTCAGACAGGATCAGAGCCTAACAATCTGCTGCGCTTACTTACTATTTCCAGACAGATAAATGCTCCAGAGTAAGTCCTCAGCACCTCAGGTCCAATGGGCAAGCCAACAGTGGCCGCAGGGTAGGACATAGCAGCGGGGCTGGGCACTGGGGGGACTCCTTGTTCAGCCATGCTTGCTTTGTTTGTGTGACAGTGTGTCAGGTAGCAGCATGCACAATGCACTGTCAGGCAGGTACACCTGAGGGCGTCATGTGACCTGCGACAGGTACAGCCCAAACCCCGGCCCTGCCCAGAAAGTCTGAATGCTGGCTTACATGTCAGCCATGGGAAAAGAGGGCAGGGAAGGAGAGGCGACGAAGCAGCTAGAGCAGAAAAAGAGTGAGGGGGGACGAAAAAATGTCAGGAATTGAGGCAGAAGCAGGTGCCAAAGGCTTCAGGGGCGACGGTAAAAATCTCTGAATTTTACACCAGTATTTAAGCCATGGTTTTTTTTTAGCAATGCACTACAGGTGAAAAAAAGGCAAGAAAAAAAAAACTGCAACGTGTGAATAAGATTTTAGAAATCTTATTAATTTTGCTCTTACCATAAAACAATGTATTTATTCTGCACAAAAAAAAACACGTAAAAATTGGTTTGTGTGAATAAATCTTAAAGATACTGTAAGTGCACATGGCGCTTTTTCCACCTGTAGCCGACCTGAAAAAGTGCTTAAAAAACACACACAAAAAAAATAAAAAATAACATGCACAGCGATGTCAAAATGACTGGCTGCGCACATGTTCTGTCTTTTGTAACTTATTTTAACAGCTGCGAAAGTTGCAGAAGTGACCTGAGCAGTTAGGCATTGTTTTCCTGAAGAGTCCTCTGCTTCAAAAACTAGGCAAAAACTAGCCATGCTCTATGGATTTAAAAAAAAACAGGGAAAACGCCATTAAAAAAAAAAAAAAGATGCTTAATACGTACAATCTAAGTTAAAGGGAAAGCTAAAAAAAAGGAAATTCTTGTGTATTTATTGTGTATTTTTATAGAAATCAAAACAACGTCTGGAGGACAGAGAAAACACAGGAAAAAAGGTGCCAAAAAAATCTTACTAAACAACCATAAGCTGCTATAAAAGACAGGTTTACAAAACTCCAGAAAAATAACGAGTGAAGCGTCTTCTGCTTGGAAAACAGATATTTTTTTAATGGCAGAAAAAGCAGCAATGTGAGAACGGCCATAGGCTTCATTCATAAACCCCTTCATGACCGGTTTTGCGTTTTCGTTTTTTGCTCCCCTCTTCCCAGATCATAACCTTTGTGCTTTTCCGTCAATATGGCCATGTGAGGGCTTGTTTTTTTGCGGGACGAGATGTATTTTTGAATGATATCATTGGTTTTACCATATTTTGTACTAGAAAACAGGAAAAAAATTCCAAGTGCGGTGAAATTGAAAAAAAAAGTGCAATTCCAGTTTTTTTTTGTTTGGCTTTTTTGCTAGGTTCACTAATTGCTAAAACTGACCTGCCATTATGATTATCCAGGTCATTACGAGTTTATAGACACCAAACATGTCTAGGTTCTTTTTTTATCTAAGTGGTGAAAAAAAATGTCAAAACTTTGTAAAAAATAAAATAAAAAATTGCGCCAATTTCCAATACCCGTAGTGTCTCCATTTTTGGGGATCTCGGGTTGGGTGAGGGCTTATTTTTTGCGTGCCGAGCTGATGTTTTTAATGATAACATTTTGGTGCAGATACGATCTTTCGATCGACCGTTATTGCATTTTAATGCACTGTCGTGGAGACCAGAAAAACGTAATTCTGGTGTTTTGACTTTTTTTCTCACTATGCCATTTAGCGATCAGGTTAATCTTTTTTCTTATTGATAGATCGGGCGATTCTGATGTGATTCCTTTTTTACCGTCAGTGAGTCATCAGTGTGTCATCCGTGTTTCCTTTTTTACCGTCAGTGTATCATCAGTTTTTTGGATCAGTGTTTCCTTTTTTATCATCCATGTGTCATCTGTGTTTCCTTTTTTACCGTCCTTGTGTCATCAGTGTTTTGGATCAGTATGTCATCCGTGATTCCTTTTTTACCGTCAGTGTGTCATCAGTGTGTCATCTGTGTTTCCTTTTTTATCATCCGTGTGTCATCCATGATTCCTTTTTTACCGTCATTGTGTCATCAGTGTTTTGGGTCAGTGTGTCATCCGTTTTTTCCCTTTTTTATCATCCATGTGTCATCCATGATTCCTTTTTTACCGTCCTTGTGTCATCAGTGTTTTGGGTCAGTGTGTCATCCGTGTTTCCCTTTTTTACCGTCATTGTGTCATCAGTGTTTTGGGTCAGTGTGTCATCCGTTTTTTCCCTTTTTTATCATCAGTGTGTCATCCGTGTTTCCTTTTTTATCATCCATGTGTCATCCATGATTCCTTTTTTACCGTCCTTGTGTCATCAGTGTTTTGGATCAGTGTGTCATCCGTGATTCCATTTTTACCGTCAGTGTGTCATCCGTGTTTCCCTTTTTTATCATCCGTGTGTCATCCATGATTCCTTTTTTACCGTCCTTGTGTCACCAGTGTTTTGGGTCAGTGTGTCATCTGTGTTTCTCTTTTTTACTGTCCTTGTGTCATCAGTGTTTTGGGTTAGTGTGTCATCCGTGATTCCTTTTTTACCGTCAGTGTGTCATCCGTGTTTCCTTTTTTATCATCCGTGTGTCATCTGTGTTTCTCTTTTTTATCGTCCTTGTGTCATCAGTGTTTTGGGTCAGTGTGTCATCTGTGTTTCTCTTTTTTACTGTCCTTGTGTCATCAGTGTTTTGGGTCAGTGTGTCATCCGTGATTCCTTTTTTACCGTCAGTGTGTCATCCGTGTTTCCCTTTTTATCATCCGTGTGTCATCTGTGTTTCTCTTTTTTACTGTCCTTGTGTCATCAGTGTTTTGGGTCAGTGTGTCATCTGTGTTTCTCTTTTTTACTGTCCTTGTGTCATCAGTGTTTTGGGTCAGTGTGTCATCTGTGTTTCCCTTTTTTACCGTCATTGTGTCATCAGTGTTTTGGGTCAGTGTGTCATCCGTTTTTTCCCTTTTTTATCATCCATGTGTCATCCATGATTCCTTTTTTACCGTCCTTGTGTCATCAGTGTTTTGGGTCAGTGTGTCATCCATGTTTCCCTTTTTTACCGTCCTTGTGTCATCAGTGTTTTGGATCAGTGTGTCATCCGTGATTCCTTTTTTACCGTCAGTGTGTCATCCGTGTTTCCTTTTTTATCATCCATGTGTCATCCATGATTCCTTTTTTACCGTCCTTGTGTCATCAGTGTTTTGGATCAGTGTGTCATCCGTGATTCCATTTTTACCGTCAGTGTGTCATCCGTGTTTCCCTTTTTTATCATCCGTGTGTCATCCATGATTCCTTTTTTACCGTCCTTGTGTCACCAGTGTTTTGGGTCAGTGTGTCATCTGTGTTTCTCTTTTTTACTGTCCTTGTGTCATCAGTGTTTTTTGGTTAGTGTGTCATCCGTGATTCCTTTTTTACCGTCAGTGTGTCATCCGTGTTTCCTTTTTTATCATCCGTGTGTCATCTGTGTTTCTCTTTTTTACCGTCCTTGTGTCATCAGTGTTTTGGGTCAGTGTGTCATCTGTGTTTCTCTTTTTTACTGTCCTTGTGTCATCAGTGTTTTGGGTCAGTGTGTCATCCGTGATTCCTTTTTTACCGTCAGTGTGTCATCCGTGTTTCCCTTTTTATCATCCGTGTGTCATCTGTGTTTCTCTTTTTTACTGTCCTTGTGTCATCAGTGTTTTGGGTCAGTGTGTCATCTGTGTTTCTCTTTTTTACTGTCCTTGTGTCATCAGTGTTTTGGGTCAGTGTGTCATCCATGATTCCTTTTTTACCGTCAGTGTGTCATCCGTGTTTCCCTTTTTATCATCCGTGTGTCATCTGTGTTTCTCTTTTTTACCGTCCTTGTGTCATCAGTGTTTTGGGTCAGTGTGTCATCTGTGTTTCTCTTTTTTACCGTCCTTGTGTCACCAGTGTTTTGGATCAGTGTGTCATCTGTGTTTCCTTTTTTGCGGTCAGTGTGTCATCAGCTTTTTCATGGAAGGATAAATAAAGCTTCTTCTATCCTATGCAATGTTCAGTACGGACAGAACACAGATTGTACCACTGCTGCCATCCGTGTGCTGTTCGTATTTTTCATGGACCCATAGACTTATATTGCTCCTTTTTCTACCTGACATTGGAGAAAAATGAACATGTCTCCGTCTGTGAAAAGCAGGGACATGTGAACAGCACTTTAGATTTCAATGGGTACATGTTCTTTCTGTGAAAAAAAAAATGGATGCAACACGGATGACAGAATGAAACCCTGCTATGGTCATAACTAACGTCAACCTGATAAAGCAGCCAAAGCATAGCTGTAGAATAGTAAGGCCCAAGTTGCACAGATGTTTTTGGTCATACCTAGCCTTAGCATGTGTTCACACAAAATGTGCATGTGCCCTTTTAGTTCAGACTAAAGACTCATTTAGACGTACAAGTGCTATCTATGCTTCTCACGGATAGCGGTCGTACCTGTGATAGTCTATGCTGTCATTCACACGTCCGTGTTTTTTGATCTCTTGGTCTGCGGAAAATCATGGAGACAAGTTTGATTTTCATCCGAGGGTTGGAGCAAAATCGTCAATACAAATCTATGGGTCTGTGAAAAAATTGGACCAGATCGGTTGGAATCATTATTTACAATCCTTGTTTCATCCATCCTTCATATATGAGTAAAAAATTATTTCCACGGTGCATTTAATTTTGGAAGCTTCAGTGTTACAGATTGATTGGACGTCTATGATATGAAAATAATAGATGCAAAAAAAATATTTACTGAATGACCTCAAACATGTGGATGGTAAATAGAAGCCGACCAAGAGGCGGAATATTTCACAACCATTTCCTGATATGTAAATGCTGGAAAGTTTAGGAGTCTCTGCATTGTGAGGGACTACACCCCTCATTAGCAATCAGGCTAATTACATAAACTAGGCCGCTGTGCTATGTCAGGCCGGTTTCACACGTCAGTGGCTCCGGTACGTGAGGTGACAGTTTCCTCCCGTACCGGAGACACTGACACACGTAGACCCATAAAAATCAATGCATCTGTTCAGATGTCATTGATTTTGTGCGGACCGTGTCTCCGTGTGCCAAACACGGAGACATGTCAGTGTTCGTGGGAGCGCACGGATTACACGGACCCAATAGAGTCAATGGGTCCGTGTAAAACACGGACCTCACACGGACATTCTCCGTCTGGGGTCCGTGTGGCGTGCCGGAGACAGCGCTACAGTAAGCGCTGTCCCCCCCCACATGGTGCTGAAGCCGCCATTCATATGTTCCCTGTAGCAGCGTTTGCTACAGAGAAAATATGAATGATAGTGTTTAAAATAAAGATCCATGTGTCCGCCGCCCTCCCACCCCCTGTGCGCCCCCCCGCTGGTCGGAAAATACTCACCCGGATCCCCCGTCGGCAGTCGCTCCTTCCTGGTCTGGCCGCGGCTTCTCTACTGTATGCGGCCGATTACACTCATGAATATGTGGCTCCACCTCCAATAGGGGCGGAGCCGCCTATTCATGAGTGTAAATGAGCGGCCCCACGTGACCGCATACAGTAAGCCGCGGCCAGACCAGGAAGGAGCGACTGCCGACGGGGGATCCGGGTGAGTATTTTCTGACCAGCGGGGGGGGCGCACAGGGGGTGGGGGGGCGGCGGACACATGGATCTTTATTTTAAACACTATTCTTCATATTTTCCCTGCAGCAAACGTTGCTACAGGGAACATATGAATCGCAGCTTCAGCACCATGCAGAGTGGGTACCACACGCTCCGTGTGGTACCCACTCGCCATACGGGCGGCACACGTGTGCCGCAGGTATGGCCTCCGTGAGTTCCCAGGCACACGGACACGGATAACTCCGGTACCGATTTATTCCGGTACCGGAATTATCTGGACGTGTGGGTCAGCCCTCAAGTGAAGGGTCTAAAAGAGTAAAAACTCATTAATGATTTATAGAACAATAAACACTTATAGGGACAAAAGTCCAGTTTGTGCCATGTAGCAAGTATACATGTATTATAGATTTGGGCGTTTGCCATTTACAGTACTATGAAATAGTTTTGAGGAGGTATGGAGAAAAAAGTACGGTAAGTTTGCTGCAAAGTAAGAAGTTTACACACACAGAAGTGTTAGTAGTTTGTTTTTCTCTATTAACAAAATCTGAAGGAATGAAAGAGAAATCTAAATCAAATCAATAACTTGGCAGTGAGGTGGTTCCAAACATCTTGGAGAACTGACCCCAGATCTTCTGTTGAAGTCGCTTGCACGAATCTCTCTGTCTCTTTATGTAATTACCGACAGGTTCACTCTTCAGTGTAAGGGTATGTGCACACGTTCCGGATTATTCGCGGATTTTTCGCGCGTTTTTTCGGCGGCTTTCCGAGGCAAAAACGCTTAAAAAAAGCATACATTAAGGCCAGCGTCACACTAGCGAGTTTTACGGACGTATGAGAGGCGCAGAAAATACGCATTGCACACGGACCAAAGATTTTCTATGGGGCAGCTCCTATCTGCCGTATTTTACGCATCCGTATTATACGGTATTGTACGGGCATAGAAAATCGCAGCATGCTGCGTTTGTCAGGGTATTGCGCAAAAAATACGCCAATACAAGTCTATGGGGGCGAGAAAAATACGGATGACACACGGACCAACAGTGTGACTTGTGAGAAATACGCTACACTCTGACAGGTGAAAGGAAATGTGCCAAGGCCTCAATCAGGAAGCTGAAAAAGCCAGACAGACATCCCAGAAGTCTGCCGCACGCCTCCACGGAGTCTGAAGCAGCATGGCTACTATAATCAATGTGGACATGCTTATCATCCTGGTCCAGGAAAGGCCCGAAATTTGGGACTAAAGTGATGCAAACTATGCAAACCGGGCAAGGAAAGAGGCTGCATGGAGTATATGTGGGTCCCTATTCCCAAATTATGATCAGCGGCCACGTGAGGTCCAGAGCCAAATAAGTAAGTCCACTCATGTTTCTACATTAATTTTTAAGTGAAACTGCAGTACCTAAGTGATTTTAATCACATTTAAATATGTTGTTTATTATTCTAGCTATTTACTAATATAGCACCATTAATTCCATGGTGCTGGACATGAGAAACGGGTTACATACAGGGTTATTATAGATGTCCCTTACAGTAAACAACTGAAAAATGTCATACTGGTATAGAGGGGAGAGGACTCTGTCCTTGTGGCCTTACATTCTATGATGATCCCCTTGTTGTTAGGTTTTAAAAGTTTAGATTAAACAAATGCAGCTTCCTAGGCCACACTACAATATCTGTGTAAGCAATTACACCTTGTGTTACCACTGGGCACAATGGCCTAATACATTATTTTACTCTCTTTCCTTGCAGTGGAAAATGTTATGAAAAGATGGCGGAGCATAAGAGATTAATATAGGAGGGAAAGGCAGCAGAGGGCTAGGAGTGGGGCAGCAGCTCCGCCAAAAAAAAAAAAAAATCTATTATGACAGACTGTCGTTTCTGGATCCCAGTATGGAGCTCAGACCGTAAGTACACACCTCACAACACATTACACATATGTTTTCAATGGTCAGACATTCATTTTTTTTTATTATTATTTCCCCTACTTTCATAACAGAACACAGTCTAACCTCACTGAGAGGGAGACAGGATCAGACTCAGAGATTGTGATTGATCCAGTTGGGGAAGGAGAAGAGGTGGCTGGCCCATCTTCTGCTCCTTCAAGGTCCATCCCTCCAGGATCCTCTTCATCTGGCCATCAAGCTCCTGCAGCAACTGGCCAAGATAAGGCCCCACCACCCACAGCAGCAGCAGTCCAAGGAAGCCAGGATGATCCTGGAAAGAGCAGCAGCCGTACTGTGCCACTGGAGACCTCCCCACAGGCTGCTGTCATTTCAAGGCGTGGCCGCCGAAGGAGACATCTCCAAGAAAGTCAGAGGAATGTGGATGCTGGGGTCCTTAACTATCTTGCAAGGGCTACTCAGTATGAGGGGAAGGAGTCATTTGTGAGGAGCCTGGCCCGGTACCTACGTCCCCTACCCCGTGAGGTGAGGCTACGTGTGAGAGGGTGTCTTCAAATCCTTATTGATGCATGCACCCCCCCCAAATGACCCATATGTGTTGTTTGAGTTTATGCCAAGATCTCAACAGATGCATGCTCAACAGGGATTTGAAGCACCTCCTCCACATGTGCCTACACCTCAACCCCTTCACACCCAAAACCCACCAAGGCAACCTCAGTACCATATGCCAGCCTACCATCGACCTTCCCAATATGGCCACTTGTCCAGACCCAGTGCTGGAGGCTGGTCCCAACCTGGGTTTGTACAACATGGCCATATTGGGGGTGGCTATGAGCAGGGCCGTATTTGCCACTAGGCACTCGAGGGCACGTGCCTAGGGCAGCGACATTGTGGGGGGCGGCACCTGAGCAAGGGTTTGTTTTGTTTTGTTTTTTTTAAGTCCCAGGTCACAAACGCGACCGACCGCCGCGCCCTCCCGCCTCCCGCCCCCCGCCTCCGAGTCCCACCCGCCCTCCTGGAAGACGATACTCACCCTGCTCCAGCGATGCCTGGTCTCAGCGTCTGTAGCGCGTCCTGAGTGAGCGGTCAGGTGGTACCGCTCATTAAAGGTCATGAATATGCATATATTCATGACCTTTAATGAGTGGTACCACCTGACCACTCACTCAGGAAGATGGCGCTGCGGGCTGTGGGACAGAGCCACAGGGATCATGTCGGCGCGGCCGCGCGGTCGCGCGGTGTGTGGGACAGCTGACAGGTGAGTATGAGGGACAGGGGACGGGGGATGAAGGAGGAAGGTAAGCCGCCCGCGCCATGCAAGATGGGAGAAGGAGCAGGAGAAGGAGCGGGGGAGGGGGTGGAGAGATGAGCCGTGCATACCGGGGAGTATGAGCCATCAGCCATGCATATGGGGGGGGGGGAATTATGAGCCATCAGCCATGCATACAGGGGGGGGAATTATGAGCCATGCATACAGGGGAATATATGAGCCATCAGCCATGCATACAGGGGGGGATGTTATGAACTGGTGGCCTAGGAGCGGCATGAGACGTACTCTGGAGAATGTGGTAACTGTACTGACCAGAGACCCTGAACTTAACACCGCAACTAGAAGTAGCCGTGGGATGTACCTACCGATCCTAGACACCTCGACACAGCCGGAGGACTAATTAACCCTATAGATAGAAAAGGGAAAACTATCTTACCTCAGAGAAAATTGCCAAAGGGTAGACAGCCCCCCACAAATATTGACTGTGAGAGGAGAGGAAAAAACATACACAGACTGAAAACAGAATTTAGCAAAGGAGGCCAATCTAGCTAGATAGAAAAGATAGGACAGAGGACTATGCGGTCAGTATTAAAATACTAAGAAATGTCCACCACAGATAATACAAAAAAACTCCACATCTAACTAAAGACATGGAGGGTAAATCTGCCTCTCCAGAGATTCCAGCTTGGCTGCATAAATCCTTACACAGATAAAGCTGGACAAGAAAAAACATGCAATGCACTGAACAATGAGGCCCACAACATGTGGGCAGAAAAACAAGCAGAACTTATCTTAAAGAAATGAACTGCAAGCAGGAGCGACCAGGAAGGGATGTGAATCCTCCAGAAACAATGAACAACTGGCACTCACTAGAGGGTGAAGCCAGACTAAATAGCCCCATCCGAAGTGGACGCACCTGAAGACTGCTGTGAAGGACAAACAGCAGCACTACCACTTATAACCATCGGAGGGAGCCCAAGAGCAGAACCCACAACAGAATTCACAACAGTACCCCCCCCCCCCTTGAGGAGGGGTCACCGAACCTTCAACAGAGCCCCCAGGCCGATCAGGACGAGCCAAATGGAAGGCACGAACCAAATCGTCAGCATGAACATCGGAGGCAACAACCCAAGAATTATCCTCCTGGCCATAACCCTTCCACTTGACAAGATACTGAAGCCTCCGTCTTGAAAAATGAGAATCCAAGATCTTCTCCACAACATACTCCAACTCCCCATCAATCAACACCGGGGCAGGAGGATCAACAGAGGGAACCACGGGCACCACATATTTCCGCAACAAAGATCTATGAAAAACATTATGGATGGAAAAAGAGGCTGGAAGGGCCAAACGAAAAGACACTGGATTGATAATCTCAGAAATCCTATAAGGACCAATAAACCGAGGCTTGAACTTCGGGGAAGAAACCTTCATAGGAACATGACGGGAAGACAACCAGACCAAATCCCCAACCCGAAGCCGGGAACCCACACGCCGACGACGGTTGGCAAAACGCTGAGCCTCCTCCTGAGACAACACCAAATTGTCCACAACATGAGCCCAAATTTGCTGCAACCTGTCAACCACAGAGTCCACCCCAGGGCAATCAGAAGACTCAACCTGCCCTGAAGAAAAACGAGGATGAAACCCAGAATTACAAAAGAAGGGTGAAACCAAGGTAGCAGAACTAGCCCGATTATTAAGGGCAAACTCGGCCAATGGCAAGAAAGCCACCCAATCATCCTGATCGGCAGACACAAAGCATCTCAAATAAGTTTCCAAAGTCTGGTTAGTTCGCTCGGTTTGGCCGTTTGTCTGAGGATGAAATGCGGAAGAAAAAGACAAATCAATGCCCAGCTTAGCACAAAAGGACCGCCAAAACCTAGAAACAAACTGGGAACCTCTATCGGACACAATATTCTCCGGAATGCCATGCAAACGAACCACATGCTGAAAAAACAACGGAACCAACTCAGAAGAGGAAGGCAATTTAGGCAAAGGTACCAAATGAACCATCTTAGAAAACCGGTCACAGACCACCCAGATAATCGACATCCTCTGGGAAACGGGAAGATCCGAAATAAAATCCATAGAAATATGCGTCCAAGGACTCTCAGGGACCGGCAAAGGCAAAAGCAACCCACTGGCGCGGGAGCAGCAAGGTTTGGCCTGCGCACAAGTCCCACAGGACTGCACAAAAGAACGCACATCCCGTGACAAAGAAGGCCACCAAAAGGACCTACTAACCAAATCTCTGGTACCAAAAATCCCAGGATGGCCAGCCAACACAGAACAGTGAACCTCAGAAATCATTTTACTAGTCCATCTGTCAGGAACAAACAGTTTCCCCGCTGGACAACGATCAGGTTTATCAGCCTGAAACTCCTGAAGAACCCATCGCAAATCAGGGGAGATGGCAGAAAGAATCACCCCCTCCTTCAGAATACCAACCGGCTCAAGAACCCCAGGGGAATCAGGCAAAAAACTCCTAGAGAGGGCATCAGCCTTAACATTCTTAGAGCCCGGAAGATACGAGACAACAAAATCAAAACGGGAGAAATACAGGGACCATCGGGCCTGTCTAGGATTCAGCCGTTTGGCAGACTCGAGGTAAATCAGATTCTTATGATCAGTCAAGACCACAATACGGTGCTTGGCCCTCTCAAGCCAATGTCGCCACTCCTCAAATGCCCACTTCATAGCCAACAACTCACGATTGCCGACATCATAATTGCGTTCCGCAGGCGAAAACTTTCGATAAAAGAAGGCACACCGTTTCATCAAGGAACCATCAGAATTCCTCTGAGACAAAACGGCCCCTGCCCCAATCTCAGAAGCGTCAACCTCAACCTGAAAAGGAAGAGAAACATCCGGCTGACGCAACACAGGGGCAGAAGTAAATCGGCGCTTAAGCTCCTGAAAGGCAGAAACAGCCTCAGAGGACCAATTCGTTACATCAGCGCCCTTCCTCGTCAAATCGGTCAGGGGTTTAACCACACTGGAGAAGTTGGCAATGAAACGGCGATAAAAATTAGCAAAGCCCAAAAATTTCTGAAGGCTCTTCATGGATGTGGGCTGGATCCAATCATGAATGGCCTGAACCTTAACCGGATCCATTTCTATAGATGATGGAGAAAAAATGAAGCCCAAAAAAGAAACCTTCTGTACTCCAAAGAGGCACTTAGACCCCTTGACAAACAAGGCATTATCACGAAGGACCTGAAATACCATCCTGACTTGTTTCACATGAGACTCCCAATCATCTGAAAAAATCAAAATATCATCCAAATATACAATCATGAATTTATCAAGATAATTCCGAAAAATATCATGCATGAAGGACTGAAACACAGATGGGGCATTAGAGAGTCCGAATGGCATCACAAGATATTCAAAATGGCCCTCAGGCGTATTAAACGCAGTTTTCCATTCGTCACCCTGCTTAATACGAACAAGATTATATGCCCCTCGAAGGTCAATCTTAGTAAACCAACTAGCCCCCTTAATCCTGGCAAACAAATCAGAAAGCAAAGGCAAAGGGTATTGGAATTTGACCGTGATCTTATTCAAGAGGCGATAATCAATACAGGGTCTCAAGGAGCCATCCTTCTTGGCAACAAAAAAAAAACTTGCTCCCAATGGAGAAGAAGATGGCCGAATATGCCCCTTCTCCAAAGACTCCTTAACATAACTCCGCATGGCGGCATGTTCAGGCACAGACAGGTTGAAAAGTCGGCCCTTAGGGAACTTACAGCCTGGAATCAAGTCGATAGCACAATCACAGTCCCTATGCGGTGGAAGGGAACTGGACTTGGGCTCATCGAAAACATCCTGGAAATCTGACAGAAACTCAGGAATTTCAGAAGAGGGGGAGGAGGAAATTGACATCAGAGGAACGTCATCATGAACCACCTGACAACCCCAACTAGTCACAGACATAGATTTCCAATCCAACACCGGATTATGTACCTGTAACCATGGAAACCCCAGCACAATAGCATCATGCAAATTATGCAACACCAGGAAACGACAATCTTTCTGGTGGGCTGGCGCCATGCACATGGTTAACTGTGTCCAAAACTGAGGTTTATTTTTAGCCAATGGTGTAGCATCAATGCCCCTCAAAGGAATAGGACTGTTGTGAACTCTGTTCTTGGGCTCCCTCTTGTGGTCACAAGTGGTACTGTGTGAGTGCTGTCTTTGGGCTCCCTCTGGTGGCTCTTTTTGTCATTCTGCGGGTCTTTGGCTGGGATCAGCTGTCTCGTCATCTGCTAGTTGGTTCCCTATTTAGCTCACCTGGACCTTCAGTTGTTGCCTGCTGTCGATGTATTCAGTGCTCTTCTCATCTCTCCTGACTACATTCGTTATCAGTCTCTCCAGGAGAAGCTAAGTTTCTGTTTGTTCATTTTTTGCTCATCAGTGTTCAATATGTTTCTTTGTTTATGATGAGTTCTGTGCAGCTTGCTATTATGTGATTTCCTCGCTTGCTGGTAGCTCTAGGGGGCTGAGTTTCTCCCCTCACACCGTTAGTTGGTGTTGGGGTTCTTGAACTCTCAGCGTGGATATTTTTGTATAGGGTTTTTTACTGACCGCACAGCTTCCTATCTGTCTTCTGCTATCTAGTGATTAGCGGGCCTCATTTGCTAAATCTGTTTCATTTCTACATTTGTATTTTCCCCTTACCTCACCGTTATTATGTGTGGGGGGCTTTCTATATCTTTGGGGTTATTTCTCTGAGGCAAGTGAGGTCTTTGCTTTCTCTCTAGGGGTAGCTAGTTTCTCAGGCTGTGTCGAGACGTCTAGGAATTCAGGCACGTTCACCGGCTACCTTTAGTGTGTGCGGTTAGGATCAGGATTGCGGTCAGTCCAGTTACCACCTCCCTAGAGCTCGTCCTATGTTCTGTTACTTAGCTGGTCAGTTCTGTGATCCTCAGCCACTAAGGATCATAACATAGGACTCTGCAAAGGCTGCAAGGGGAAACCACAACGTCTGGCAAATTCTAAGTCCATTAAATTTAAAGCGGCGCCTGAATCCACAAATGCCATGACAGAAAATGACGATAATGAGCAGATCAGGGTCACAGATAACAGAAATTTAGGTTGTATAGTACTGATGGTAACGGAATTAGCGATTCTCTTGGCATGCTTAGGGCAATCAGAAATAACATGAGCAGAATCGCCGCAGTACAAGCACAACCTATTCTGACGTCTGAATCCTTGGCGTTCAGCTCTAGACACAATCCTATCACATAGCATAGGCTCAGGACTCCGCTCGGAAGACAACGCCATAGTGTGCACAACTCTGCGCTCACGCAAGCGCCGATCAATTTGAATGGCCAGAGACATAGAATCACTCAGACTTGCAGGCGTGGGGAACCCCACCATAACATCTTTAACAGATTCAGAAAGACCCTTTCTGAAAATTGCCGCCAAAGCATCCTCATTCCATTTAGTAAGCACAGACCATTTTCTAAATTTCTGGCAATACGATTCTGCCGCTTCTTGACCCTGACACAGGGCCATCAAGGTTTTCTCAGCATGATCCACAGAATTAGGTTCATCATACAATAACCCAAGCGCCTGAAAAAAGGTGTCTACATTAAGCAAGGCCGGATTCCCAGATTCCAGGGAAAATGCCCAATCCTGAGGGTCGCCATGCAACAGAGATATGACAATTTTTACCTGCTGGATGGGATCACCAGAGGAACGGGGCTTCAGAGCAAAAAACAGTTTACAATTATTTTTAAAGCTCAAAAATTTGGACCTGTCCCCAAAAAACAGATCAGGGGTAGGAATTCTAGGCTCTAAAACAGGAGTCTGCACGATATAATCAGAAATACCCTGTACTCTAGCAGCAAGTTGATCCACACGAGAAGCAAGTCCCTGAAAATCCATGTCAGCGCCTAACTCCTGAGCCACCCAGAGGTAAGAGGGGAAAAAAACACAACAGAGTACAGAAAAAAAATGGCTCAGCACTTTCTTTCTCTTCTTTTGAGATGCGGATAACTCATTGTTGGCCAGTTGTACTGTTATGAACTGGTGGCCTAGGAGCAGCATGAGACGTACTCTGGAGAATGTGGTAACTGTACTGACCGCAGACCCTAAACTTAACACCGCAACTAGAAGTAGCCGTGGGATGTACCTACCGATCCTAGACACCTCGACACAGCCGGTGGACTAATTAACCCTATAGATAGAAAAGGGAAAACTATCTTGCCTCAGAGAAAATTCCCAAAGGGTAGACAGCCCCCCACAAATATTGACTATGAGAGGAGAGGAAAAAACATACACAGACTGAAAACAGGATTTAGCAAAGGAGGCCAATCTAGCTAGATAGAAAAGATAGGACAGAGGACTATGCGGTCAGTATTAAAATACTAAGAAATGTCCACCACAGATAATACAAAAAAACTCCACATCTAACTAAAGACATGGAGGGTAAATCTGCCTCTCCAGAGATTCCAGCTTGGCTGCATAAATCCTTACACAGATAAAGCTGGACAAGAAAAAAACATGCAATGCACTGAACAATGAGGCCCACAACATGTGGGCAGAAAAACAAGCGGAACTTATCTTAAAGAAATGAACTGCAAACAGGAGCGACCAGGAAGGGATGTGAATCCTCCAGAAACAATGAACAACTGGCACTCACTAAAGGGTGAAGCCAGACTAAATAGCCCTGTCCGAAGTGGACGCACCTGATGACTGCTGTGAAGGACAAACAGCAGCACTACCACTTATAACCACCGGAGGGAGCCCAAGAGCAGAACCCACAACAGAATTCACAACAGGGGGAATTATGAGCCATGCATACGGGGGAATATGAGCCATTAGCCATGCATATGGGGGGGAATTATGAGCCATGCATGATACGGGGGAATATATGAGCCATCAGCCATGCATATGGGGGGGGAATTATGAGCCATGCATACGATACGGGGGAATATATAAGCCATCAGCCATGCATACGGGGGGGGGGGAATTATGAGCCATGCATACGGGGGAATATGAGCCATCAGCCATGCATATGGGGGGGAATTATGAGCCATGCATACGGGGGAATATGAGCCATCAGCCATGTATATGGGGGGGGAATTATGAGCCATGCATACAGGGGAATATGAGCCATCAGCCATGCATACAGGGGGGGATTATGGGCCATGCATACAGGAGGAGGGGGGGACATGAGCCATGCATATGGGATGGGAGGGAGATGAGCTATGCATACAAGATGGGAGGGGGGCATTATACACTATTGAGCATCATGTGGGGTCATTATACAGTATGGAGCATCATGTGTGGCCATTATACAGTATTGAGCATCATGTGTGACCCTTATACAGTATGGAGCATCATGTGTGGCCATTATAAAGTATGGAGCATCATGTGTGGCCATTATACAGTATTGATCATCATGTGGGGTCATTATACAGTATGGAGCATCATGTGTGGCCATTATACAGTATTGAGCATCATGTGTGGCCCTTATACAGTATGGAGCATCATGTGTGGCCATTATAAAGTATGGAGCATCATGTGTGGCCATTATACAGTATTGATCATCATGTGGGGTCATTATACAGTATGGAGCATCATGTGTGGCCATTCTACAGTATTGAGCATCATGTGGGGTCATTATACAGTATGGAGCATCATGCGTGGCCATTATACAGTATGGAGTATCATGTGTGGCCAATGGCCATTATACAGTATTGAGCATCATGTGTGGCCCTTATACAGTATTGAGCATCATGTGTGGCCCTTATACAGTATTGAGCATCATCTGTGGCCATTATACAGTATTGAGCATCATGTGTGGCCATTATACAGTATGGAGCACTGCGTAGCCATATTTTTGGGGGGTTTTAATTGCACTTCTGATCACACTGTTTCATATACAAATTGTATATGAAACAGTGTGATCAGAAGTGCTAAATGGGTGTGGTTGGGACGTGAATATGGGTGTGATTATTTGTGAAATGGGTGTGGTCAGAGGCGTGGCCTAAAATTTGCCGCGGCGCACTACGTGCGCCGCAACCTTTAGACCTTTTTCCCTTCTTCAAAAGTTGGGAAGTATGGTACCGCATTTCCCAGATCACAGCAAGTACCGCAAATCCCATAGGGAATGAACGAAACCAAACGCAGTGTTGCCGTAAGTGATCCGTTACACAGCAGATGCAGAAAACTGCCCGATCTGCTGCAAAAGGCGACTTTCACATCAGCGATTATTGCCAAAAGTCTATGCAGATAGTGTCATACTCACCAATGGGGGAGGCAGCACTAAAAGTGCCTAGGGCAGCAGAAACTCTAAATACGGCCCTGGCTATGAGTCAAGGCCATATTTCCAGCAACATGAAGGCCAGAGTCAAATCCCTTATGGGCAATACCCAACTGGCCAATATGATCAAGGCCTGTATTTTGATCCGGCCCACACAGCATCCACACAGGGTGAAGGACAATTGGCCCAACAAAGGCCACCTGAGCAGGACCCTGAGCTTCCGCCATCACCTCCACCAACGTACAGAAATCTGTAAAAACTCTTTTATATTGTTCCGGTTTTTGCCGCATAACCATGTTTTTGTTTACTTTGTGCTGTAATAGCACTTTGTTATGTAGTTGATAAAAAAAAATCCCCCCAAAAAATTGGGATACAAAGCCATATGAAAAAAATATGGTTTTACGTTAACAACAAAAGGCTTTTGCTATAATTAAAATATATAGTCAAAAGCCAATTGACGTTTGTGGGACAATCATTCTTACATCACACACATATGCTCTGTTCATAACCATCTGGTAATTAAATAAATACAAAACACAGAGTTCAGTATTTAAAGTAAAATGATATTTTTGGCAGATAATATACTGTAGTTATAAAGTAAGAATTCACAACTGAGAAACAGCATAATCTTGCCAGGGAGTAGCACCCGGAGGAGAAACAAAATAATTGGCTAAAATATCTCTCACTTTTAGGCCAGAAAGGGGACGGCGCAGAGGAGGGCCATGTGGTGTAGGGCTACTCACATTGGGCAACATTTCTTCACCAATAGCAGCTGAGGAGCAATCATGAAGTCTAGTAAAATTGTGCAAAACAACACACGCTTTAATTACTTCATTAATAGTAGCCTCACTCAGCTGAATGGCAGACTGGAGAACACGCCATTTGGCACACAGAATCCCAAAGGCGCACTCCACCAGTCTACGCGCCCTGGAAAGCCTCAACTTAAATACACGCCGCCGGTGGTCCAGGTTGCGCCTGGGATAAGACCTCATGACATTCCTTGTCAATTGGAAAACCTCATCTCCCACAAGAACATATGGCACTGCTTCAGCATTGGAGCCTGGGAGTTGTGGTCGTGGGAGGTCTAACTGGTTTTCACATAGCCGCCGACCCACAATGGACGAATTGAACACCTTTGAGTCTCCTGTTTGCCCATAGGCCCCAATGTCTACAATTATAAACCTGTAGTTACTGTCAACTACAGCTAACAGAACTACAGAGAAAAACTGCTTATAGTTGTAGAATTGGGACCCAGAGTTCAGCAGCTTACGCACCCTGATATGTTTCCCATCCAGGGCTCCAGTGCAGTGTGGGAAGTCACAAGTGTCATTGAACCCACGGGCTATTTTGAGCCAATCATCCAGTTTTGGCTCAGGCATGTAAAGTTCCTGTAGTTTAGCCCATATTTCACTACATGTTGAGCGCACAATGCCAGAAATCGTGGAGCACCCAATGAGAAACTCCAGGTGTAGTCCCGCAGAAGACAATCCAGTTGACAGGAAGCTGAAAGGACAGAAAAAATAATATTAGCTAGGTAACAATAGTTAACACAAAACATGAAGAAGCACAAGTATGTTGTAGATTTGAAAACACAGGAATATCACTGAAATTTTTCAAATTTTACCTAGGGTACATAAGTAGAACCTTACAAATACATATTTTGGATGTGCTTGTGCCCTAATTTACACATATAGTTGAAAAGACCTGCTAGCAAACAACCCTTAAAAAAACATCATCAACATACAGCATGTGAGGATGTTGAATACATACCGTAAGGTAAGGAGAAGACGCTCCTCTGCGGATATGCTTTTTCGCATCCTGGTGTCATGATACGTGAGTCCTGGACGTACTGTCTCCAACAAGATATCAAATATTGGTATGGTCATTCGACAGTATAGGTAAAACTTGTCAGGATGTGCCCGCAGAGCTGTATACAGCCTCTGAAAATAGCCTTTAGTGAGGCGTTGGGTCCAAAGAGGATGCACCCACAATCTTCTCCTCCTCCTTCGCGGATCTACAATCACAGGGTATGGCTGCCCAAACCGCCGCGACAAGACCCAGTTAAATAAAACCCGCTGAGTTGGGGTGAAGTGCAGTAGGTCAGACATGGTGCAAACGTTACCACAACACACCAACAGATGCACAACCACAAAATGGCCATATGGGAGGGTGCCACCTGTTGTAGAGGCCTTAAATAGGGTTGCTGATGCTGATTTAAATTAATTTCAGGCTCAAAAACCATTAAATGTCAATTTTCTCAGGTTGCGTGGAAAAACGCATTACGGATGTCATATGGATTACATACGCAACATTACATGCGCAAAATACGCAACTACACCTTGCCAACGGATTACATACTGAAAAATTTCTGGATTATTTCTGCGTATTACGGACCGTATTTTCATATGCCTAGTGTGACGCAGGCCTTAGAAACCCATCATTTTTAATGGTTTCCGCAATATTTGTGCACATGTTGCTTTTTTTTCCACGAAAAAATGCATGCGGAAAAATACGCAGCATGTTCATTCATTTTGCAGATTTTAAGCGGATTTCCCACTATATTATTGCATTGGGAACCTCAGGAAAAAAAATCCGCACAAAAACCACGCAAAATACGCAACAAAAACGTGCAGAATTCCTGCGGAAAACCTCAGGATTTTCTCACACTTTCCAGACATGTGCAAATAGACTTAAAGAAGTTGTTCACTTCTATAACTTTTTTTTTTTTTTTTCATAAATCTTGCTATTATGTGCCACTGAAAACATCTACTGTGTTTATTTTAGCAATATTACCTTTTATCATGCTGTAGCAGCACATCTTTAGTGCTGGATTCAGCTCTCATGGGGTTAATCGACAACTTCCTTTCTCCTGAGTTATTGTGCTCTAATACTACAAGTTCCATGATGCATTGCACTGCTACTAAGCACGAACCTGGCACACCCACTCCAAAACACACCCAAACCCCTCCCTCCTCTATCTTCAAAAAGATTTGTGATGTCATTTCTGTCCAACCTCCTCTTTTACATTTGTCCAACCCACACTCCATTACACACAGATGGATAGATAGATACATACAGATATATCTATCTCTATTTCCATAGATATGTCCATATCCATGGTTCTAAACCCCTTCACCCCTGGAGCTTTTTTGTTTTCGTTTATCGCTCCCCTTCTTTCCAGGGCCATAATTTTTCCATCAGTATGGCCATGTGAGGGCTTATCTTTTGCGGGACAAGCTCTACTTTTGAACGACATCATTGGTTTTACCATGTCGTGTAGCAGAAAATGTGAAAAAAATTCAAAGTGCAATGAAATGGCAAAAAAAGTGCAATCCCACACTTGTTTTTTGCTTGGCTTTTTTACTAGGTTCACTAAATGCTAAGGCTGTGTGCACACGTTGCGGATTTGATTGCAGATCCACAGCGTTTTTTGCTGCACTGAATTGCATCAAATCCGCAGTGTAGTGTACAACCAATGTAAGTCTATGGGAGCCGCAGACTTGTTGTGCACATGCTGCGGAAAAAGCTGCACCGAAACGCAGCTTTTTTTTCCTCGGAGCATGTCACTTCTTTTGTGCGGAATTGCAGCGTTTCTGCACCTTTAGACTTTCATTGACTTGGGTACATCCGCAGCAAAACTGCAGATGTAAAAAAGATGTGCAGTTTAGAGGCGGATGTGGGTCCGAGAAACGCTGCAGCTCGGGAGGAGGGAAGTGTGTTAGCGGTGACGGTGTGCGTGTATGTGTGTGCGGGCGGGGTCTGCAGGCTGATCGGATGTGTGCGGCGCTGTGCGGGACTGTTCAGGTGTGTGCGGGGTCTGTGGGCTGTTCGTGTGTGTGCGGGGCTGTGCGGGGGGTCTTTTGGGGTGTGTGTGCAGGCATCATCCGATGGGACTACAAGTACACAGCATCCAGTCTGCAGCTCATTCGGATGTAATCCGGACAGTGGACACACACCCTGCGCTATCCATACATCTATCAATAGATGTATCTATCCAGACACATCTACAGATAGATATATGAATAGATAGATGTATGCCTCTATAGATCTATCTATATGTAGATCTGTCTATCCATTTCATCTATCATCTATCTGTCTATCTGTGTGTTTAATGGAGTGTGGGTTTTACAAATGGAAAAGAGGAGGTTGGACAATAATGACATCACAAATCTTTTTTTTTTTTGTTCAATAATACATCTTTATTTACCTTTCAAAAACGCACCAAAACGCCTAAAAACCGCACAAAAACCGCAACAAAAGCGAATTAAAAAATGCATCAAAACCGTGCAAAAAACTGCATAAAAAACGCATCAAAACTTAAAAAAAACGCATCAAAACCGCACCATAATTGCATCAACACTGCACCAAAAACTGCATCAAAACTGCGCAAAAACCGCACCAAAAACTGCATCAAAACCGCACCAAAAACTCCATCAAAACCGCACCAAAACCACACCAAGAACTGCATCAAAACCGCACCAAGAACTGCATCAAAACCGCACCAAAATCTGCATCAAAACCGCACCAAAACTGCAAACTGCACCAAAACTGCACCAGGTTTTGATGCAGTTTTTGGTGCAGTTTTGATGCAGTTTTTGGTGCAGTTTTGATGCTTTTTTTGGTGCGGTTTATGCACGGTTTTAATGCCGTTTTTGGAAATAAGTAAATAAACGAAAAATGTGCATGATTTGAATGGAAACATGCATGAAAAAACGGATTCCAAGGCCAGATTCATCATTTCACAGCTCAGTTTCATACTTTTTTTGCCGCATCCGTCGCTGTGCGTTATTTCGCCGGACAGAAAAAATGTTCCTCTGTATGTGTTTTCCATCCGGCGGAAACAGCTTTTTTGACTGATCCGGTAAAAAACGGATGAAACGTGTGGCCATCAGGCGCAATCCGGCACTAATACAACTCTATGAGAAAAAAACGGATCCGGCGGAAAAAAATTGATCCGTTTTTTTCAAAACTTACCGGATTGTGCCTCACGCCTCCATAGACTTTTATTAGCGACGCAGCGCGACGGCCCCTTACCGATGCTAGTGTGAAAGCAGCCTAAGGCTACTTGCACACTTGCTTTTTTAGCAATCTGTCTTTTTGGGAAAAAAACGGATCCTGCAAATGTGCTCGCAGGATGCGTTTTTTACCCATAGACTTGTATTAGTACGGGATCGCGACGGATGGCCTCACGTCGCGTCCGTCGTGCAACGGATGCGTCGTGTTTTGGCGGACCGTTGGCACGTCCCTCGCGTCTGCCATTTTCTACCGCGCATGTGTGGCCAAAACTCCGCCCCCTCCTCCCCGGACTTCAGAATGGGCAGCGGATGCGTTGAAAAACTGCATCCGCTGCCCACGATGTGCACAAATTTCACAACGTGCGTCAGTATGTAGGCCCGACGCATAGCGAAGGACCCGTACCGACGCAAGTGTGAAACAGGCCTTAATGAGCGTTTAATTTAATAAAAAAGCGGAAAAAAACGGCGTGGGGTCCCGCGCAATTTTCTGCGCCAGAGGGGGAAAGCCGACGGCCGGGGGCCAATATTTGTAGCCTGCTATGAATATCAGCCCGCAGCTGTCTGCGTAGCCTTTACTGGCTATTAAAATAGGGGGACCCCCCAAAAAAATAACGTGGGGTCCCCCTATATTTTATAGCCATAAAGGCTACGCAGACAGCTGCGGGCTGATATTCATACCCTAGAGAGGGGCCATGGATATTGATCCTCCCCCGGCTACAAATACCAGTCTGCAGCCGCCCCAGAAATGGCGCATATGTAAGATGCGCCAATTCCGGCACTTAGCCCCTCTCTTCCCACTCCCGTGTAGCGGTGGGATATGGGGTAATAAGGGGTTAATGTCACCTTGCTATTGTAAGGTGACATTAAGCCGGGTTAATAACGGAGAGGCGTCAATAAGACGCCTATCCGTTATTAATCCAATACTAATAAAGGGTTAATAAAACACGCAAACATTAGGAAAAGGTATTTTAATATTCTTCATTTAACCATACTTACCATACTTCAGCGCCTGCAAAAAACGTAAAATAATAAACCGCATACTACCTGTCCGCCGTAGTCCAATTAATAACGAGTGTCCCACGACGATCTCCCCTATAGAACAGTGACATCGGGTGATGTCACTGCTCTATAGGACCCTCAGTGACACACTGACAGGAGACAATGGCTCCTGCAGTGCATCACTGAGGTTACTATAGTTCACTGGTCTCACTTTATGGCAAAAAGCTGCGTGGGAACTTTCTCATACAGCATGCCATAAAGTGAGACTAGGGACTATTTTCTCACAGGGGCGTAGGAATACATTGTGGGGAATACATTGTGGAAGGATACCTTCCTCCCCTCATTGTGTTCCTGGAGCCCCTGGAGAGTGGTTGCATCAGCAGATGCTCCTGCTCTCCACGGGAGATCGTCGAGGGACACTCGTTTTAATTGGATTTCTGCGGATCAGGGAGTATATTGTTTGTTTATTATTTTAATATTTTTTACAGATGACAATGGCTTCGGGGATCAAAGTGACAAGTGATGGTGAGTATGTACTCTATGTTATATGTACTGTATGTCTGTATGTATGTATGTACTGTATGTGGCATGTCACATGATGTCACATGTTGCATGTCATCGCATGCTGCATGTCGTCGCATGGCGCATGACGTCGCATGCTGCACGTTGTCGCATGCTGCATGTCGTCGCATGCTGCATGTCGTCGCATGGCGCATGTTGTCGCATGCTGCATGTCGTCGCATGCCATCGCATGCTGCATGTCGTCGCATGATGCATGTCGTCACATGGCGCATGTCGTCGCATGCTGCATGTCGTCGCATGGCGCATGTCGTCGCATGCTGCATGTCGTCGCATGCTGCATGTAGTCGCATGTCATCACATGCTGCATGTTGTCGCATGCTGCATGTCGGCGCATGTCGTCGCATGATGCATGTTGTCGCATGCTGCATGTCGGCGCATGCTGCATGTCGTCGCATGCTGCATGTCATCGCATGCTGCATGTCGTCGCATGGCGCATGTCGTCGCATGGCGCATGTTGTCACATGCTGCATGTCGTTGCATGGCGTCGCATGCTGCATGATGGCGCATGTCGTCGCATGCTGCATGTTGTCACATGCTGCATGTCGTCGCATGCTGCATGTCGTTGCATGGCGCATGACGCCGCATGGCGCATGTCGTCGCATGTTGCATGTCGTCGCATGGCGCATGTCGTTGCATGGCGCATGTTCTGTATGTGTGTATGTACTGTATATGGTTTTTTTTTTTTTTACATTGAACACATTAGCCGGATGATGGGACTACTACTGTCCCATCATTGGCTAATGTGTCACTCATTGTCACTGTAGCAGGCAGAGCCCGATGGGACTTGCACATACCGGCGCCGGCACGCAGAGCCCCGCACATCACATCGTGGATTCCCTGCCTAGCCCCGCCCCCAGCAAGTCCCGCCCGCCCCCAGCACAGCCCCGCAGGCAGCCACCAGCCCCGCCCACAGCCCAGTCACTCTTGATGAGTGACTGCTGGCTGTGAGGCTGGCTCACGCCTGCTGCTGACGTCACATCAATTTCCAGAGTCTGGAAATTGACGTGACGTCGGCGGAAATAAGCGGCGGCTGCAGCCTGGGGGTCACGTGACCCGGACTCAGCCGCCGGAATAGCGTCGCTCACAGGCGAAAACGGCAACGGAAGGTAATCACACAATTCATCAGGGGCCCCGGGGGGATACATTGGGGGGTTAATTGAAAGTAGTGGACAACCCCTTTAAGCAGAACAATGAGTCCTGGAAATTGTCATATGACAAGTGATGAGCGAGCACTAAAATGCTCGGGTGCTCGGGTCGAGCAAATTAGAATGCTTGAATACTCAACCCAAGCAACGAGCCCAATGCAAGTCTATGGGAAACTCGAGCATTTTTGCTGCGGCCCCCAGGCGGTTTGCAGAGGGACTAGAAATTGTGTAAATCGATGTGAACACTGCTCAAATGACATGGGAACAGCATAGGGAAGACCCCTGGAGGCATTCTGACTCCTAGGTCACTGCTGTGAATCATGCTGTCAGAGTCTTAGGCCACTTTTAAAGGCACACCCCAAAACATAGAAAAACAAAACCAAAATGGATTTTGCTGGTAAATATGTTAAGGAACATCGTTTCCAGGGTAATGAATTATATAACGCAAAATAAATAACCCAAAACAAAAATATTCCTCCACCACTTGGGCTATGTTCAGACGCAGCGTTTTTGAACTTTTGATGCGTTTTTTAACTTTAGCATTGCTTTCAACCAAGATAAATGCATTCACTGGGAAATGTCATTTTAACATTTTACAACCTTATCTGGCCATGTGGTGTATTTTTATAGAGTCATCACTATTTTTAAAGGGCCAGCAGTCAGCCCTCACTATTCTTATAGAGCCATCAGCCGCTATGCTTTGTTGTTCCCATTATTAACCCCTTTCTGACCTCGGACAGAATAGTACATTCGAGGTCAGTACCCCCACTTTGAGGTGGGCTCCGGCGGTAAGCCCACCTCAAAGCTGCGACATGTCAACTGTTTTCAACAGTTGACATGTGCCAGCAATAGGCGTGGGCGGAATCGCGATCCACCCGTGCCTATTAACTAGTTAAATGCCGATGTCAAACTCTGACAGTGAGATTTAACAAGCGCTTCCAGCCATCTGGCCGGAAATGCACACGCGCTGACCCCGTTATGTGATCGGGGGTCAGCGGGCGTCGGCATGACAACCAGAGGTCTCCTGGAGACCTCTATGGTTGTTGATGCCAGATTGCTGTGAGCGCCACCCTGTGATCGGCATTCATAGCAATACTGTAATTCTGCTACATAGGGGCGATCTGAGCATCGCCCCTGTGTAGCAGAGCCAATTTTTAAAAATATGAAAAAAAATATATATATATAAAAGTTCAAATCACCCCACTTTCGCCACATTCAAAATAAAATGATAAAAAAACCTACACATATTTGGTATCGCCGAGTTCAGAATTGCCCTAGCTATAAAAAAAAATTAACCTGAGCGCTTCAGCGTAGTGAGAAAAAAAATAAAAACACCAGAATTACGTTTTTTTGGTTGCTACGACATTGCATTAAAATGCAATAACGGGCGATCAAAAGAACGAATCTGCACTACAATGGTATCATTAAAAATGTCAGCTTGGCACGCAAAAAATAAGCCCTCGAAAGCCGAGACCACGAAAAATGGAGACGCTACGGGCATTGGAAAATTTAGCAAATTTTTTTTTTTTTTTTTTAAAGTTTGGATTTTTTTTTAACCACTTAGATAAAAAGTAACCTAGACATATTTGGTGTCTATGAACTCATAATGATATGGAGAATAATGGCAGGTCAGTTTTAGCATTTAGTGAACCTAGCAAAAAAGCCAAACAAAAAACAAATTTTTTTCCTGTTTTCCAGTACATGAAATGTAAAGCCAATGGTGTAATTCAAAAGTACAACTCATCCCGCAAAAAATAAGCCCTCACATGGCCATATTGAGGGAAAAATAAAAAAGTTATGACTCTGGGAATGAGGAGAGCGAAAAACGCAAAACCGAAAAAAGTTCCGGGGTTTAAGTGGTTAAACAGTGGGTCTCCTATACTGTTATTGCGTATGCAGTGAGTGGCAGGGGGGCCTTTGAATAGATGTACAGGAGGGCCTCCTAAAAACAATGTTCCCATTATTAGGAACTGGGTCTCCATAGTGTTTGCCTATGCAGTGAATGCAAGTGCTGCCAAAAATTTGGAGGTACTCCAATGCCCCTTGTAAGAGACGTGGAGGAAGGCCTCATAAAAAAATGTTCCCATTAGATAGGAGAGGGTCTCCTATATTTGTAATGTCTATGTACTAAGTGTATGGGCTGACAAACATTTACCCCTGGGGGGTATACATTGAACATGCTGTATAACCATTTTTTTACGGGCATCATAAACACCCTTTAAAAAAATTATGGGGGTGTTGCATCATATATGCATGGTGATATGGTGGTGGAGGATGAGGACGAGGAGAAGGAGGACAACAGCAAATAGCAAAAATCAGGAAGCGTATACCCATGTGTGGGTGTGAAGAGGTGCATGAGAATACACCTCCCAAAAAAAAGACACTGGATTTGAGTTTACGTTATGTTGCTATCATTTGGTGGTGTTGAGAAGTCTGCCCAATCTAGCCCTTGTTCATTTTTAAAAAAGTCAGACTGTCAGCGTTTTGTGTTGACAGGTGGATGCGCTTATCAGTTATAATTCCACCAGCGGCACTAAAAACCCGCTCTGAGAAAACACTAGCGGAAGGGCAGGCCTGGACCTCGAAGGCATAGAGACACAGTTCATGCCACGTGTCCAGCTTGGATACCCAATAATTATAAGGCACACAGAGGAGTCACGGAGGACATTGATACAGTCAGCAAGCTATTCCCTCAGCATCTTCCCAAACTTTGCACTCCTTGTGAGAGTACCCCGTGTCTCAGGGCCTGTGCGATTGGAGGGTCTGAGAAAACTCTCCCAGAACTTTGACAGTGTTCCCCTGCCTCTGCTGGATTGGATTTGTATCTCTCTCGCCTGTACTCCTTCATTGTCCAACGAACAGTGACCTCTGCCGCCAACGTTTTCAGCAAGAATTATTTTAATAATTCTGCAGCAAGGGCCTTTTGGTACTGCCCATTTTAGTAGACCTGTCCACCTCGGGAATAAGAGATAGAAAGTTCTCCTTGTAGCATGGGTCTGGAACTGTCACCATCCAGTAATGACTGTCACCCAAAATTTTGAGAACGTGAAGGTCACGGGAAAGGCAGCGTAACATAAACTCAGCCATGCGTGCCAGACTGCTAACAGGCAAGACTTCCGAGCCCTCAACAAGAGGGGTTAACAGCAGAGTCTTTAAAAAACAACCAGACTCGGGAAGACCTAACAGTTGGACTGGCAACTTCCGTCATGTTGGTGTTACGGAGAACGGTGGCCCGCCTTCTGTCTGCGGCCACCACACTGCTTCTTCCTGCCTGTTGAGGTGCTACATCTTCCTACCCCTGTGTGCTGCTGTCCTCGCTCTGCATGTCCACCTGACAGGTTGGGTCAGTTACTATATCATCCACCAACTTCCACTTCCGCACCCTGGTCCTCCTCCTGACTTTCTGGCAATTGTGTGTCATCATCGCCCACCACTTGTGACACTTTCCCACCGTTACCTTCGTGTGACCGTGGCTGCTCAAATATTTGGGCACTGCTACATGCGATCTCCTCTTGCTCTGCTTCAAGTGGACCAGGCAAGAGGCCCAAATCTATAAATGGAAAAGTAAACAGCTCTTCAGAGTGTCCAAGTGTGGAATCAGTTGTCTCTGGGCACTCGGTATTTTGGGAGGAAGAGGATCAGGGTGAGGAATATGCGGTCTGTTACACCCGGTCCGGTCCCTGTACCTTCGTGGGGTCCCCGTCGGGATTCCCGCTCTGTGCCGGCTCCACGCTGTCATGACATGGTCTCTGCTTCCCCTCCCTCCTCTGCTTCCTGGCATGCAGCCAGCAGGTTCTCGGGCGGTGTGCTTAGGTTGCGCGTACGCGGTCGCTCCCGGTCTCCTATAGACAGCGTGCATTTTCCAAAAAATGCTTCTGACCAATGGCGCGTTAATGATCACTATTTCTAGCCCCTCCACCATAGGGAGGGTGCCGGCGCAACAAGTATCCTCAGTTGCTAACTTCCAGTTCCTGCTAGCATGTGCTTCTGTTTCTGAAGTTCTCTGCCAGTGCTCCGCTTACACTTTTTGTCTCCACAGACTATCTTCTACCTGTTACCTGGCTTTCCTAGACGATCTCCAATCTGCTTACTCCAGTTCCGTTTCGTCCTGCCAATCAGTTACCTGAACCTCAGGACAATGTCAGTACCGCTGGAACCAGCCTCAACCTGTACCCTCGGTACCCACCGGTTAGCTCTATGTCACCCGCTAACCCTGCTTGTCCGTCTGTCCCGCTGGGCCAGCTACCACGAGTCCAAGGTCTAACTGGAGTAGGCACCCGTGCTCCCCAGGCATCCCATTCTGACCCTGTTTGAGGGGTCTTACCACGGGTGTCTGGGGCTCACGTAGTCACACCCCCTTCGGAGCCCCCCGGACCATGGTCCCGAGGTTCCAAGTTAAATTACAATAAAAACGAATGGAAACTTCACCATCTGTGCCTCCGTTTCCATTCGTTAGATTGCTCTGGCCATGGAACCCGCTGGATCCCAGACACCTCCAGCCGTGGAGCTATGTCAAGAGGTTACCCGTCTGAGGGGTCCACAGGACAAGATCACAACTTTTCTGCACAACTTGTCTACTCGTATGGGTACCCTGTTCTCTTCAACTGCACCTGTCTCTGCAACGGCATCCAGGTATCTAACTGCACAGCAAGTAAAGGTCCTCGCCTAGCGGCTCCCACCCGCTTCCATGGCGATCCCGTTCAGTGTCGGGGGTTCATTATCCAGTGCACGCTACACATCACGTCCAGTTCCCCATCCCTTGCCATGCGCCCTGTCCATTTTATATGGAGGACAACAATTATCAACTTCACTACAAATGGCAGAATTTTGAGCGCACTTATATGTGATCCGTGTGAAAACCACAGTTTTAAGTAGCTGGCCTGTAGATAACTATTTTAAAAGCAAACTGGCATCAATGCCTACGCTAGCACACTGCAACAAAATTTAAATGGAGGCCAGAAATGGCAGAATTTTGAGCGCACTTATATGTGCTCCGTGTGGCGTACAAACCACAGTTTAAAATAAAAGGATTTTTAGCACTGTAATATGCCCAGCCCACAGCTGTCTGCTTTACTTTTGCTGGTTATCAAAAATAGGAGGGGCTCCACGTAGTTTTTAAAATTATTTATTTGGTTAAACAAGGCTAAATATCCTTTAGTGCCACATAAAGGGCACTTAAGAATGCAAGTTTATTATATATATAGGAGGGTTGTGAAATTATATATCTACCGGATATTTATCTATTCTCAGGGTTCTGGCTGTGAATTTACTGTACTAATTACATTTTGTGGTTGCCTTGAGTTGTGTGCATAAAAATTGGACGGCTTACTCATGGTCCTTGTGCCATTCGATTTCTTTCTCACACCCATTGAGTCTCATTGGCAACTGTGATCCAATTCTCACATCCACTGGCAGCATGCTGCAATTTTTTTCTCAGTCCCATTAGAGCTGAGGAAGAAAATTGCAGATGAGTACTGCCTCATTGAATGTTCAATATTTTAGGTTGTCACTATGATTTAAAAAGAGAAAACACAGTAGTTTGACAATAAATGGCTTCACCCAACCACTAACCATGAGTGGAGAAAAAGTTTTGTGTTATCGTTCATGTTCTCTGAAAAAAAGACCAAGAAAGCAAAAATTCTGCCAGGGTGTGTAAACTTTTGAGCACAACTGTATATACATTGCACAGTAACACTTTTCCTGTCCTGTATATACTGTATACACTGCACAGTACCACTTCTCCTATCCTGTATATATATACTGCACAGTACCATTTCTCCTGTCCTGCATACTGGGTGCAATTCTTAGTATCTGCATTATTCTGTGTATATATATATATATATATATATGTATATATATATATATATATATATATATATATATATATATATATATATATATACAATGCACCAAACCACTTCTCCTGTCCTGTGTGTATATATACAGCTCTGACAAAAATTAAGAGACTGTTGCAAAATGTTCAGTTTATCTGATTTTTCTCTTTATAGGTATATTTTTGAGTAAAATGTAAATTGTTCTTTTATTCTATAAACTTCTGACAACGTCTCCCAAGTTCCAAGCAATACATTTTGTATTTATTTTCTGAATATGAGAAATGGTAAAAAAAACAGGGCTTTCAGACCTCAAATAATGCCATGAAAACAAGTTCATAATCATTTAGAAACATCAATACTAATGTTTTATCTCAGGAAGAGTTCAGAAATCAATATTTTGTGGAATAACCATGATTTTTAATCACAGCTTTCATGCGTCTTGGCATGCTTCCCACCAGTCTTTCACACTGCTTCTGGTGCAAAAATGTAAGCAGTTCTTCTTTGTTTGATGGCTTGTGACTATCCATCATCCTCTAGATTACATTCCAGAGGTTTTCAATGGGGTTCAGGTCTGGAGATTGGGCTGCCCATGACAGGGTTTTTATGAGGTGGTCTCTTAATTTTTGCCAGAGCTGTATATACTGTACAATACCACTTTTCCTGCCCTGCTCTGGTATTGGACTTTAGCGCAGGGGCAGCATTGATGGGTTTTGTTATTTTCAATGTCTACAATCCTATGGGCAAATAAAAATAAATCTTGAAACATCTGTATAAATAGGTTATCCCAAGTTTGGAAGTTATCCCCTATATTCTGGATATAGAATAACTTTTCTTTCATTGGGGATCCTACTGCTGGGACCATCCACGATCCAGAGAACCGGAGCTCTGAAGAGCACCGTGTAAATGGAGCTGTGGTCGATCATGCGCACTGCAATGCCATGCATAATTGGCTCTTCAAATAACTCCTTGACCAATTATAGTGAAATTCACTAATTGTGGGTGTTATAGTATGTGGGCTAGGGGAGTTTGTGAGCCAGGGGTGCTTTTTTTTCTCAGTCCAGCCCCGTTGATCTGTCTGGGATTAGAGGAGACAGAAGAATTTGTACAAGTTTACATTTGCAGAAGATCTGTGGTTAGTTCTCCAAGATGTTTGGAACAACCTATATGGATCGCCTCCACGTAAGGGCAATGGGGTACTCGGCACCAGGTCCTTCGGTTCAGGGGATGTCACGATGGCCCGACCCGGTCCGTGGCCCTTTGAGGGACGTACAATAAAGAAGAGTTTTTATGGTTTTGGGAAAGGTCTTTAAAGGGGTAGTTCGTGACACCACCTGTGGTATTCGGTCAGGGTGACCGATGCTGCGTAGGGGTCCACTGGGGTGATGTTATGGCTAGATGGTATACCTTCCCACAGGTGAAGTGTGTCCCCAGGGCATCCCAGAAGTGTAGATGGTGATGGTGGATGATGTGAGGCGCAGTGAAGAACGAGGACACAAGGTTGCAGTTTCTTTACCTTTTACTGAAGGCTTCAGCATCCACAGTCCAGGGTACAGACCACAGGGTAGGCAGAGTCCAGCCGGTCTGAAGGCAAATCCAGAGTCCCCTTATCCAGGTGGAAATCAGTAGCCTTCCTCTAGCACCTGTGTGTTGTAGGACCTCCCTGCTGAGCTTCTCGGTAAGGTCCTCACAACTGTTGTAGATGTTCTAGATGTTATGTCTTCCTCTCTGTCCCCCAGATGGTATGGATAGGACAAACCCGTATGACTGATGGCCTGAGGCTTTTTACAGGGACCCTAGAGACGCCCCGGCCCCCACAAGTTGCCACCGTGCCTCCTGGGTATTAAGGTCGGGCAGCCAACGTGGAATTGACTGTCCTGCCGGTCTCTGGAGCAAGGCTTGGAGACAGTTGCTCCCTCGGTGTTCCGGCCACCGGCTTCTGTGCCTCAGATGGAGGCAGCCTTTTACAGGGCAGAACTCCCTCTGGTATTACTCACTCCCCCTGGTGGAAGAATGACATTACTGCAACGACCAGGACTCTGGGGCAGTGCACTCCCCCCCCCCTTTCCCGTTAAATCCAGTACTCCCAGACTGGGAAAAGAAAACAACAATTACAGGTTAACAAAAGACATGCAAAATTTTGAATGCTAAAAAACAAGTTAATATAACAATGCTTCCCTTTATGGGAGGTGAGAACACTTGAACGTTACAAATAAGAACATATTTACATGACTGATAAGGACGATACAGATGCATTAACTAACTATGGAATACTATTACCCATACAGGTATACTATCTATTAAGTGCAATTACAAAACAGTCTACCCCTACGGGCTCACTGCATTTTTCTTCAGTTTATTTTACCTCAATTTTATTTAAAGTACATCATCTAACATTTCTTATTCTTGGCTACATACTATCAGCTATGTAAACATTATTACTATCTAACTATTCAAGACAACATTATCACTTTTAAGGAAAGTGCAACAAACTAACATTCCCTTTAAGTGGAAACCCCAGTCTTTTTCTGAGGTAGTGCAAAATAATCACATCATCAATATTCAAGTCAGTTCAAAGGTGACGTGATGCAATATGAGGGACCCGTTACGAACCCCCGAATGTTGGTCTTGGTTGGGCTACAAGACGTGTAATCCTGACCCGGAATTCTGCTGCACCAACGGGTTTTTCTTCAGGTCTGAAAGGCAAAGTTATTTTTACAGCATAATTAACAGCAGTTTCTGTTAGGCAGTCTCTGTAAAAGCCTCCTATGTAAAACCAGTAGAAAGCACCCTTAAGAGGGTGCAAACTATTTACAAGGACAGTTTGTGATCATGCAACAGTCCATGATTCTGCAGTTCTTTGGTAAAAGTAAGGAAACTTGTGCAAAAACATAGGATCCCTTTTAAACAGGGGATTCCTTTAATAGTTAACCCTGGACGGGTTTAAGCAGCAAAGAAAGAACAGTTAACTATTTACAGTTCATCGGTTTCTTTGAGGTTTATTTGGGCGGTTTCCACCAGGGCTTTACCTGACACGAAGCCCTTTGTGGCCTAGGATAGGTTAAGTCCAAAATCACTCCCAGTGCCGGGTATACACCGTTAGCCCGTCGTCCATGCACAGTCAGGTCGTGCACTGCAATAAAAGTTTGAGTGGCTTGATGGTGAGCGCCGGTTACAGCGCGGACCACCGCAGCTGCATCGGCGGTGAGTTCATCCTCCTGGGTTCTGGATACCGCCAAGAGGGCTGTGCACCTCTGCACATCCCGAGCCCACCAGCTGTTTCCTTTCCGGTACCGAATATAAGTCACGACATCCCCGGGGTTCAAGGCTGGATCCGCATTGTCTCCACGGAGGCAGGACTCCACCTCATCCCAGGCGACATGGACTCTTACCGGTAACCCGATCTCCTGGATGAAGCCTTTTTCCTTTTGTGGTTGGAAGATCACAACAACACCCCACTTCGGTGGAAAGTCATCCAGCGATTCATCTCGGGCCTCCCTTTCCACTTGCCCCCTTATACTCTGCGATCAGATGTCGCCGGTATTCTCCCCAGGGAAAGGGCCCAAGGTCATACCCTTGTGGTCCGGGGCCTGTAGTGGGGACGCCGGGGTTCCAGCGGCTGAGAAAGGAGCAGGTGCAGGGGGAAGGCAGACTCCCGGAATGCCGCTGCACCGTGTACCTGCACGCCAGGTGGCTCTTCCGGCGCCACTCCACACCTCCGAGGAAGGTGCCAGGACCAGCGATGGTGCAGACAATGGAACCCCAGAGAACAGCTCCCAAGGGTCCACGCTCTCCAGTGGCGGCATGTCGGTGTAATCCTCTGATGATGGGGGTCTGTGCTGGGCCATTTTCCCCTCCGGTCACCAGCTCCATTCCTTCCTCTCCTGGAGAGCAGTTTTGTTTTTGTTGTTCTCTCTGCCCGCCATTGAGGATGAGGAGGCGGATCTCGGCTGATGACGGACTCGTCCTCAAAGTACAGAGATATTTAGACTGGGCGGCCATTGTTCTTCGCGCTCCTCAGTTCGTCTACGCCCACAACTCCACGCCCTTCTTCTTCTATTGCGCTCCTCGTGGCACTGTAATGGCGGCGGTTTTGGCAGGAATTTTGGCGGCAAATGGCAATACACAGTCTTTAAGCAAATCACAGTCCAAATACAGTTGTGGCACAGTTCTTAAGCGCACATGACCCGATTTTCAGGCTTAAGTAGATCCTGTTCGTGATGCCAAAGTTGGATCGCCCTCACGTAAGGGCAATGGGGTACTCGGCACCGGGTCCTTCGGTTCAGGGGATGTCACGGTGGCCCGACCCGGTCCGTGGCCCTTTGAGGGACATCCAATAAAGAAAAGAGTTTCTATGGTTTTGGGAAAGGTCTTTAAAGGGGTAGTTCGTGATGCCACCTGTGGTATTCGGTCAAGGTGACTGACACTGCGTAGGGGTCCACTGGGGTGATGTTATGGCAGCTAGATGGTATACCTTCCCACAGGTGAAGTGTATCCCCAGGGTTTTCCAGAAGTGTAGGTGGTGATGGTGGATGATGTGAGGCGCAGTGAAGAACGAGGACACAAGGTTGCAGTCTCTTTACCTTTTACTGAAGGCTTCAGCATCCACAGTCCAAGGTACAGACCACAGGGTAGGCAGAGTCCAGCCGGTCTGAAGGCAAATCCAGAGTCCCCTTATCCAGGTGGAAATCAGTAGCCTTCCTCTAGTGCCTGTGTGTTGTAGTACCTTCCTGCTGAGCTTCTCGGTAAGGTCCTCACAACTGTTGTAGATGTTCTAGATGTTATATCTTCCTCTCTGTCCCCCAGATGGTATGGATAGGACAAACCTGTATATCTGATGGCCTGAGGCTTTTTACAGGGACCCTAGAGACGCCCCGGCCCCCACAAGTTGCCACCGTGCCTCCTGGGTATTAAGGTCGGGCAGTCAATGTGGAATTGACTGTCCTGCCGGTCTCTGGAGCAAGGCTTGGAGACAGTTGCTCCCTCGGTGTTCCGGCCACCGGCTTCTGCGCCTGAGAAGGAGGCAGCCTTTTACAGGGCAGAACTCTGGTATTATCTCCTTGTGCTATGACTTCGTTTCTCACCCTCTACAACACAATTCTCTTTGTGTCCTTTCTTAGGATGCTGACGCACATTGGGCAGGCGCAGCTCCGTGACCTTCTAGCTAGGCCTCTGACAGGATCCCACCCCTGTCAGGGACCTCTCTGTCTGCAGTTCAGATGTTCCTCCTTTCCCCCGTCTGCCTGACAGGTGTTGCCTGGGCAAAGCCCAGCCAGCTTCTGACTCGCTTTCAATCCAGCCCACCAGTTTTACCCTATTGTGAGGAGTGCCCTAGTAGATAGGAGCAAGGCTCCCCCTGGTGGACTGGAGTGTGAAGTGTGGTGTATGGTTTGTGATACCTGGTAGGAAGATCTCCTTTATTGCCATCAGACGTAATATCACTCCCCCTGGTGGAAGAATGACATTACTGCAACGACCAGGACTCTGGGGCGCTGCACCTACACATGGTTAGGTAAAGGTAGTTTACAACGTAACTACTTTTTTTTTCTTTAAGAAACTTTCCAGAAAAGTATTTCTGGGGTGTGTATAAGGAAGGGAATATCCTGTCCTGTGTAAGGCCATTAATCTTCTATTTCTGGCATAATTATTACAAGCACTTAAGTGAAATCTTAAGATCCAGGTTTCGAGCACAACGTTGCTTCTTGTGTGTTCCGGGTGTTTCCCAAACACAACCACGAGATCAGCTTGGATAAATCCATTAAAACTTGGTTGTGGCGAGATAAAAGCACAGTGCACACAGCGTGCCCGACAGCCTGCCAGGTGTGACAGCGCAATATAATAGCTACCCGAGCATACAGGCAGGGAGGTGCAATGGGAGTGGGGCCTTCTCTAATGATCGCCTCTGCTCTGTGGGAATATACTCTGTACAACCTGATTTGCTCATATGCACTTATTATGTAAGAACAGAGCAAAAAAAAGACATTGTACTTGTAGTTTACACTCACCGGCCACTTTATTAGGTACACCATGCTAGTAACGGGTTGGACCCCCTTTTGCCTTCAGAACTGCCTCAATTCTTCGTGGCATAGATTCAACAAGGTGCTGGAAGCATTCCTCAGAGATTTTGGTCCATATTGACATGATGGCATCACAGTTGCCGCAGATTTGTCGGCTGCACATCCCAAAGATGCTCCATACAAGGCAGGATGGATCCATGCTTTCATGTTGTTTACGCCAAATTCTGACCCTACCATCCGAATGTCGCAGCAGAAATCGAGACTCATCAGACCAAGCAACGTTTTTCCAATCTTCTACTGTCCAATTTCGATGAGCTTGTACAAATTGTAGCCTCAGTTTCCTGTTCTTAGCTGAAAGGAGTGGTACCCGGTGTGGTCTTCTGCTGCTGTAGCCCATCTGCCTCAAAGTTCGACGCACTGTGCGTTCAGAGATGCTCTTAGGCCTACCTTGGTTGTAACGGGTGGCGATTTGAGTCACTGTTGCCTTTCTATCAGCTCGAACCAGTCTGCCCATTCTCCTCTGACCTCTGGCATCAACAAGGCATTTCCGCCCACAGAACTGCCGCTCACTGGATTTTTTTTCTTTTTCGGACCATTCTCTGTAAACCCTAGAGATGGTTGTGCGTGAAAATCCCAGTAGATCAGCAGTTTCTGAAATACTCAGACCAGCCCTTCTGGCACCAGCAACCATGCCACGTTCAAAGGCACTCAAATCACCTTTCTTCCCCATACTGATGCTCGGTTTGAACTGCAGGAGATTGTCTTGACCATGTCTACATGCCTAAATGCACTGAGTTGCCGCCATGTGATTGGCTGATTAGAAATTAAGTGTTAACAAGAAGTTGGACAGGTGTACCTAATAAAGTGGCCAGTGAGTGTATGTTGTCCATACACTATGCACACATACATGCAAATGTCATACATTATGACTGACACAAGGGAGTAATGGGACAAGTGTTAATGAGAAGCTCTATGGTCGCAAACATAAATGGGAAGAATGCCCTGTCACTGTATGGAGATGCACACGGTGTCTGCCACTGTATGTGAGGTACAATGTGGCTGCTATTGTGTGGAAAGCTAAATGTCCAGACTCTATGAAAAGAGTGGCAATGTATGTATGCATTCCAACTTTGGAAGATCAGAAGGAGGACAATTTTCATTTAAAGCCAGTACCGTAGATTGCACAATCTTTTATATGCACCCTCACATAAATACTGCTTCTGGTGAAGACTATTAGTGGCCACACAGTACGATACCACTTTCACAGTCCCCAGAATGCCCCCGCCCTCCCCACACACACAGAATGGTACACCTTTCATGGCCCCCACAGTGTGATGCCCCAACAGCTCTCCACACAGTATGATGCCTACAAAGCCTCCCACATACACAGTATGATGCCCTATAGAACTCCACACTAGGGTTGAGCGAAACGAGTCGGCCATTTTCAGAAGTCGCCGACTTTTGGCAAAGTCGGGTTTCATGAAACCCGACCCGACCCCTGTGTGGGGTCGGCCATGAGGTCGGCGATCTTCTGAATCTGGTATCGGAATTCCGATACCGAGTTCCGATATGTTTGCGATATCGGAAATCGATATCGGAATCCATATTTAAGTGTAAAATAAAGAATCAAAATAAAAAATATTGATATACTCACCCTCGGACGCGCCCTGGTACTAACTGGCAGCCTTCCTTCTTAAGAATGAGCGCGTTTAGGGCCTTCCATGACGTCACAGCTTCTGATTGGTCGCGTGCCGCTCATGTGACCGCCACGCGACCAATCACAAGCCGTGACGTAATTCTCAGGTCCTAAATTCCTAGAATGAGGAATTTAGGACCTGAGAATTACGTCCCGGCTTGTGATTGGTCGCGTGGCGGTCACATGAGCTGCACGCGACCAATCAAAAGCCGTGACGTCATGGAAGGCCCTAAACGCGCTCATTTTAAGCAAAGAAGGCTGCCGGTTACCATCAGTGATGTCCAGGGGCCTCCGGAGAGGTGAGTATATCAATATTTTTTATTTTAATTCTTTATTTTACACATTAATATGGATCCCAGGGCCTGAAGGAGAGTTTCCTCTCCTTCAGACCCTGGGAACCATAGTATCCCATTGCACTGCATTGGGTTTCGTGTTTCGGCCGACCCCGACTTTTTTATAGGATCGGCCGATTTCACTCGACCCGACTTTTGAGAAAGTCAGGTTTCGTGAAACCCGACCTGATCCTATAAAAATAAAAGTCGCTCAACCCTACTCCACACATATTTTAGTGACCAACATAACCCCCACACAGTATGCTGCCCCCACAGTTCACAAACATGCTGCTACGATCTATTTTTGGATTTGTGGCAGATCTGGTTCCATGGAGTTAAACCTTCCCCCTACCCCCCCCCCCCCCCCCGGCAAGCTGGTATAACTGTGTTGCTGCTGGGTCAGCTGATGCAAGTGGTGAGGACTCCCATCATCCTTTAAAAGGTCACCTGATGCATCAGCTGACTGTCTGTGTTAGAGCGATCTGTAGTGACCTAGCTGGAGTAAGGAGCTCTCTGGGTGCAGTGGTGCTTCTGCTGAGTTCGCTGATCTGGGGCCTTTATACTGCTGTGTGATACTTTGCAGCAGAACAATTAAGTGTGAAATTTACCTTGTCCCTTTGGTGTCTGACACTTCTCCCTGTGTTTATTACCTACAGATGTGAGGCTAGTGCTCCTTGCCGGCCAGTGCACTAGCCAGGGCAGTTATAGGTGACAACTAAGGACGAGGTATCCTGACGGCAGCGGGGAGAAGGACCCGCAGAGGGCGTTAGGGGACTGCAGGGATAGGCCCAGGTTTTAGCTCAGGTGGTGACCATCCCTCATTCCCTATTAGTAGGGTCGTCCTCCCCCTTATTCCATCCCCGTTGCATGTTGTGTCGTTAGCTGACTGACCATCCATTGGGTCGTGTCAAACTGTGATAGTCACTCCATGACACATACAGTATGGTTCTATGACAGTGTGATGCCCTCATGTCCTTCCACACAATGTGATGCTCACATAGCTCCCATCACACTATATGATACCCCCACAATCCACTTGCACACAGTGTAATGCCCCACAGATTCCCACACACATTATGATGCCAAACAGCCCCCAAAACAGTATGATGCCCCTACAGCCCATCTACACAGTATACCCATAATAAGCCTACACACAGTATGATTCCCACTAAAACCATCCACGCAGTATGGTGTCTCCCCATTATTTTGACCCTACAGCCAGCTACATAGTATGATGCCTCCACAGCTCCCCACACACATTAAAATGCACATAAAACTCGTACCCACACAGTGTGATTTCTCCACTCTACAGCTCACATTATATTGGACCCTACAAGGCCCAGACATATAGAATGATGCACCTTACAGTCCCCTACACACAGACACACAGTATGATGCCAACACAGCTCCCACAAACAGTATAATGCCCCAATATCAACCCCCACACATAGGATAGTACACCTATGCACAGAATGGGAAAACCACAGCCCCCTTCCCACACACAGTATGAAGTCCCACAGAAATCCACATATAGTATGATGTCCCCACAGCTCTCAACACATAATAATTAGTGATAAGCGAGTGTACTCGTTGCTCGGGCTTTCCTGAGCACGCTCGGGTGTCCTCCGAGTATTTGTGACTGCTCGAAGATTTAGTTTTCATCGCAGCAGCTGAATGATTTACAGCTACTAACCAGCTTGATTACATGTGGGGATTCCCTAGCAACCAGGTAACCCCCACATGTACTCAGGCTGGCTATCAGCTGTAAATCATTCAGCTGAGTCAACAAAAACTAAATCTCCGAACACTAACAAATACTCGGAGACCACCCGAGTGTGTTCGGGAAAACCCGCTCATCACTAATTATAATGCTTCCACATCCCTCCATACAGTACGAAGCCCCCACAGCTCCCCACATAATTTTATGTGGTGGGCATCATACTGTAACATGACTCACCAAACCCGCACAGACTGTATGATGACCTCTTCACACTATTTCATGCTCCCATTGTCCACCACACAGTATCATTCTCCTATAGTTCCCCTTACATATAGTATTATGCTCCTAGTTTGATGCCCTAGTGTCCACCACACAGTATGACGCCCCCACAGTACCACAATAATAATAATAATTTTATTTATATAGCGCCAACATATTCTGCAGCGCTTTACAAATTATAGAGGGGACTTCATACAGACAAACACAACACATACCGTAGTTTTATGACTCTACTCACAGAAAGATGTTCCCACACTGCTTCTACGTACAGTGTGATGCCCTCACACACACCCACACAGCATACAGTGTAATTTCCCCACACAGTGTATAATGTCCCCAAAGCTCCCCATACACAGTACCATGCCCCTACAGCCCTGAACACAATGTGATGCCCTATAGCTACTAACTAGTGATGAGCGAGTATACTCGTTGCTCAGGTTTTCCCGAGCATGCTCGGGTGATCTGCGAGTATTTGTTAGTGCTCGGAGATTTAGTTTTTCTCGACACAGCTGAATGATTTACAGCTGCTAGCCAGCCTGAGTACATGTGGGGGTTGCCTGGTTGCTAGGGAATCCCCACATGTATTCAAGCTGTCTAGCAGCCATAAATCATGCAGCTGCAGTTGACAAAAACTAAATCTCCGAGCACTAACAAATACTCGGAAATCACCCGAGCATGCTCGGGAAGACCCGAGCAACAATGCTATTCGCTCATCAATTCATTACTCCTAACACAGTCCAATGCTTTCCACAGTCCACCAACACAATATGATTCTTTCACAGTCCTCATCCTAACAGTATAACACCCCTACATTTACCAATGTAATATCATGTCCCACAGCCCTCCACGTATATTCTAATGCCACCAAACCCAGTATAATGCCCCACAACCCTGCACACGGTATGATGATCATTAGTTTCCCACCTGCAGTTTGATTCCTTTACAGCCCCCCACGCAGTATGATAACTCCCACATTCTTCCTCCCACAAAGTCCTCCTTGCTCCACCATTGTATTCAACAGTTGAAGTTGTGAAATATTGTGACTTCCGAGGACAGTGGGACAGCTCCATAAAGTTGTCTTTGTCCCCCTTGGTTTTGGGAAGTTTGGTATGATAAATATAAGGGTGAGTTCACATAGGGCGTTTTTTTTTCTGCAGCAAAACCTGATCATCTTGGCAGGAAAGAAGCTGCGCCAAAAACGCAGGTTTAGGTGCTTTTTTGGTGTGTGTTTTTCGGTGTTTTTGCTGCATTTTTGGTGCTATTTTTTCATGCGTTTTTTTTCTCTTTGTGCATGCCAATAAAGTTGAGAGCAGACGAAGGAAAAAAATAACAAATCCCTTTAGATAGATAGAATTGATAGAATGATAGAATAGATAGATAGAATAGATAGATTGATAGAATAGATCGATACATTACCTGCGGTATCCTCTTCCCCGGCATTTTCCCACGGTGTAGAGGTGTCAGGCAGTAAGGGAGCGCAGGCTCGGTGACGTCACTGCTAGTTACTGAGCCTGCGCCTGCTCCGTCTCATTCATTCCCCAGTACTTACAGCCGGGAGCGGTCACATTAGCAGCTTTATCTCCCCCAGATACTGCGTGAGGCACTCGTTATATTGGACTATGATGGACCAGGAAGAATACTTTTGCTTTTTTATTTTACTTTTATTACAGAAGATCGAGGGCTTCGCTTTGGAATGGCAGGACAATAAGAATATGGTCAAAACTGTGTGATGTTTTATTTCATTAAAAGACTTTTTCCAAATTATGAATATTGGGGTTTTCTGAGTGGCATAGATATAACAGCTACGAGAGACATATTTTGACGTTGTGATAAAGTGGCAATCAGAGCGCATTGTCTTACATCACTGTCGCACGGTTGCAGCTGCGCCTCCAAATTATTATCGGACATGTGGATGACAATATCCATGCCATGTTTCCTTTCTATAGAAAGATAAAACGATGATAGGAAATATGTATTAATATCTCCTGCATGGGACATCCAGGGGTGAAGATACTGTGAAAGTTGGGGATCCCATCATTTTCTGAAGACCTAGCCACGTCCCATGACCATCCCTGTTATAAGTCACCGAAGGGGAGGTATGCATAATCTACTTCATCTACTGTGGACTGGTGCAAAGACCAACTTTCCTTTGGCTTGTGCCCTATGTAGTGCGTCTTTATGGTGCCCCGACCTCTTTGTAGGGATTTGTCATGTAGGACAAAAAGAGCCACTAATTACAAGTATAACGTGCCCAATGCATAAGCCGTGGTCGAGAGTCATGTGTCCGACACACCAGTGTGTTACAGAAAACAGGGGCCTACTTCCACTGTATCTTGCTGTTTTTACCATGACACTTAGCTTAGTGTGGACGTGATTCCTCGCTACCCCATGAATGGGAAACGACAACAGTCCATAAAAACAAGTTCAACTTTCAGCGGCACAGTTGGTGAAACCTTCCTCTTCCAGAGTTAGGGATTTTCAAGCTTCTTAGCCAGCTATAACACTTTAGCTGGTCCTTCCTGTTTTCAGCCCATTTTCCAAGAACCACGTAAATGAAGTGCCTGTGGCTAACTCCCCTACTGTATGTGCCGATTTCTGAGGTTTTAGACCCTAAAAGGACTCCTGGGGGGGATCACGGCAAAAATGCTTGGATTTCCCATAGACTTATACAGTGCAGTAAAATATATTTTTAGACATTTCACCACCTGGGGAAGGCAGAGGAGTGGAACGCCATCCTCACCAGAAGAACTGTACAATATGGTTACCAAGTAACAAATATGCTACCAAATAACACCTTCATACAATATAATAAAGTGTCACATCTTGCCTAAGTAAGTGCCCCCATACAGTGCACATACAATACATAACTATTTTTTCCCATGGAGTACTGACAACCTGATAATTTCACTATACCACAATGATCTTCTCCACAATGAGAAACAGCGCCCCCTAGACCTCCGACAATGCTTCTAACCCATCCAGACAGTACCCCTACTCTGCACTGACAAGTAGACAGAACCACAAAACATCTCTCTGAAAATGGATATATTTTCTTTTTGGAGGAGACTATAATTTGGCTAAATAATATGTCATGTGGTAAGACTTGTTATAGGGCCAATCATTGTTTTTTCTGAAAGCTGCAAACTTCTAATAGGTAGCAATAAAGATCTAGCTTCCTTTCTTCTGAAGAGCAATTAATTTGCATTCCTTTTCCCAGGAGAATTGCATTGTCTATAATTCTCCCTATGCCAATGGGCAGTATCTATAAGGGGTAACCGTACCCAATAAAACATAGAAACCCAATAACATCTTTCTATACCATATAAATGTATGTAAGGGCGCAATAATACCACAACACCTTAAATGGAACTTATAACTTCTCCAAAGGCTATTAATCTGCTGATATAGGGTCATTCTGCAGTTAGTGTTACAATGCTGCCCTGGAGAAAATTGACTCTATTCCTCTCGGTAGCCGCTGGCAAATGCGTACCAGTGCTGTTACCGTCACACCTTAGTAAACTGCAGCAGTAAGCACATATCGGCTTACAGCTCAGTCAGCAATATATTTGTGTAGAGCGATCTGTCAATCAAAGTTCCAGAGCTTGCTTAAAGCCATTGATCACAGTATAGTGGGTAGTGATGTAAGCAGTGGCTAAAGTGGCTCCATTCACGTCCCCATGGCGGTTCCTGGGAGGAAAAAATGTCCTTTGCTCCTGGTAGCCAGGTTTTCAGTGCAGTGGCCGGACAGCTCCGTAATGCTATTACACTGTAGATTAACCCTACATCTACAGGCTAATAGTGTTTGGAGACATGAGAGGTTTTCTTTAATAATTTACATTTTGGATACAAGACATGGGTGTCTGGTCATCTGAGATGTCCCTTTAAGCAGGGATGGCTGATACACAAATGTTACACCACTATGTATGACCCTAGGTAAAGGGGTTGTTAACCTCTGAGGACAATTTTATTTTTTATTTTTTTTACTTAAAAGTATGTATTAGGAGCTTAAAAAAAAGCATTTTTGCAGTTTGATTCCTTTAAAAATGTTGCAACTTTTGGCTTTTACAGGCTCTTTATTTTCTTGAACATTCAACGGTGATTTAGTCTGAGAGCAAAATTCAGCTGAAAGGAGCTGAGAAAAACACAGACAAAAAGTTTACAGACAGTTAAAAACTCTCCCATGGGAACATTGGAACGAGCTCACTGATAAATTATAAAAATAACTCATTTTGCAGCTAGCAATAGATGGTGGTAAAAAGAATCTATAGAAGGCAAACAGTGCAAAATTTGAGATGAAACCCAATAGTAGATATAATTTTTTTTAGAAATACAGGTGCTTCTCACAAAATTAGAATATCATCAAAAAGTTCATTTATTTCAGTTCTTCAATACAAAAAGTGAAACTCATATATTATATAGAGTCATTACAAACAGAGTGATCTATTTCAAGTGTTTATTTCTGTTAATGTTGATGATTATGGCTTACAGCCAATGAAAACTCAAAAGTTGTTATCTCAGTAAATTAAAATACTTTATAACACCAGCTTGAAAAATAATTTTAAAATCCGAAATGTTGGCCTACTGAATTTTATGTTCAGTAAATGCACTCAATACTTGGTCGGAGCTCGTTTTGCATCAATTACTGCATCAATGCGGTGTGGCATGGAGGTGATCAGCCTGTTGCTCTGCCGAGGGGTTATGGAAGCCCAGGTTGCTTTGATATCAGCCTTCAGCTCTTCTGCATTGTTGGGTCTGGTGTCTCTCATCTTCCTCGTGACAATACCCCATAGATTCTTTATGGGGTTAAGTTCAGGCGAGTTTACTGGCCCATCAAGCCCAGCGATACTGTTGTTTGTAAACAAGGTATTGGTACTTTTGGCAGTGTGGACAGGGGCCAAGTCCTGCTGGAGAATGACATTTCCATCTCCAAAAAGCTTGTTGGCAGGGGGAAGCATGAAGTGCTCTAAAATTTCCTGGTAGACGGCTGCGCTGACTTTGGTCTTGTTAAAACACAGTGGACCTACACCAGCAGATGACATGGCTCCCCAAACCATCACTGATTGTGGAAACTTCACACTAGACCTCCAGCAGCTTGGATTGTGGCCTCTTCACTCTTCCTCCAGACTATGGGACCTTGATTTCCAAATAAAATGCAAAATTTACTTTACTTGTGGAGTGTGTCATTGACGCCTTCTGGACATCTGTCAAGTCAGCAGTCTTCCCCATGATTGTGGAGCCTACTGAAACAGACTAAGGGACCTTTTAAAACACTTAGGAAGCCTTTGCAGGTGTTTTTGTTAAGTATTCTAATTTACTGAGATAATGACTTTTGGGTGTTCATTGGCTGTAAGCCATAATCATCAACATTAATAGAAATAACCACTTAAAATAGATCACTCTGTTTGTAATGACTCTATAGAATATATGAGTTTCACTTTTTGTATTGAAGAAGTGAAATAAATTAACTTTTTGATGATATTCTAATTTTGTGAGAAGCACCTGTACATGGATCGCAGCAAGAAAAAATTGGACTCAAAGCTAGACAAGCAGCTTTGGTCATGTGACCCTCAGCTATAAGGCACCTTGGTAGTATGACCACTGTTTTGGGTTGTGTCTCACATTACCGGACCCCGCAGGCATTAGATACCAGTCTTGTCTTGAGTGATCTTGAAGGGGCTGACTGCTTACCTCGGACATTTATAATAGAATTGCAAAGCGGAGGCAGAATTTTACATTTCCTGATTGTTGTTGTTAATACTGTAAATAAAAAAAAATGATCAGACCCCTGAATCCCTCCAGGCTTCACTCACCGGAAATGTAACCAAGCGTCCTTAGATAACGCTTTATAAAACGTGTACATAAATGTAAAAACTAGTCCGTCCTTGTGATAAATTATTAACAACTGACAGTTTCTTTCTAATTTAAACTGGATGGGGCAGATATTATTATATAACATGATGTACACCCAATGTTTACTTTTATACATTAATACATACAATATATCTTATTTATATCAATTATGTGTTGTATCAGGATTTGTGATAGAAAGTGTCAAATGGCAATACTATATCCCCTCTCTACAATCTGCAGTTTTATTGAACCTATCCAATTTTACACTATAGTGATTTAAGTTCACTTCATTTTGACCTTTGGGAAATGAAAGCTTGTATCTGTGGAATCTCCTGACTATATAAAATTGCCAAACTGTACATAGATATGAATATAACTACTAAAACACTACCATAAATGTAGGTGGGTATATTTACCATAATACTGGTCCTATGTACAAGAATAAAACTACAATAATACTGCCCCTATGTACAAGAATATAACTACTATAATACAGCCCCTATGTCCAAGAATATAACTACTATAATACTGCCCCTATGTACAAGAATATAACTACTATAATACTGCTCCTATGTACAAGAATATAACTACTATAATACTGCCCCCTATGAACAAGAATATAACTACTATAATACTGCTCCTATGTACAAGAATATAACTACTATGATACTGCCCCTATGTACAAGAATATAACTACTATAATACTGCCCCCTATGAACAAGAATATAACTACTATAATACTGCTCCTATGTACAAGAATATAACTACTATATTACTGCTCCTATGTACAAGAATATAACTACTATAATACTGCCCCCTATGAACAAGAATATAACTACTATAATACTGCCCCTATGTACAAGAATATAACTACTATAATACCGCTCCTATGTATAAGAATATAACTACTATAATACTGCCCCCTATGTACAAGAATATAACTACTATAATACTGCCCCCTGTGTACAAGAATATAACTACTATAATACTGCCCTTATGTACAAGAATATAACTACTATAATACTGCCTCCTATGTACAAGAATATAACTACTATAATACTGCTCCTATGTACAAGAATATAACTACTATAATACTGCCCCTATGTACAAGAATATAACTACTATAATACTGCCCCTATGTACAAGAATATAACTACTATAATACTGCTCCTATGTACAAGAATATAACTACTATTATACTGCCCCTATGCACAAGAATATAGCTACTATAATACTGCTCCTATGTACAAGAATATAACTACTATTATACTGCCCCTATGTACAAGAATATAACTACTATAATACAGCCCCTATGTCCAAGAATATAACTACTATAATACTGCCCCTATGTACAAGAATATAACTACTATAATACTGCTCCTATGTACAAGAATATAACTACTATAATACTGCCCCCTATGAACAAGAATATAACTACTATAATACTGCTCCTATGTACAAGAATATAACTACTATAATACTGCTCCTATGTACAAGAATATAACTACTATATTACTGCTCCTATGTACAAGAATATAACTACTATAATACTGCCCCCTATGAACAAGAATATAACTACTATAATACTGCCCCTATGTACAAGAATATAACTACTATAATACCGCTCCTATGTATAAGAATATAACTACTATAATACTGCCCCTATGTACAAGAATATAACTACTATAATACTGCCCCCTGTGTACAAGAATATAACTACTATAATACTGCCCTTATGTACAAGAATATAACTACTATAATACTGCCTCCTATGTACAAGAATATAACTACTATAATACTGCTCCTATGTACAAGAATATAACTACTATAATACTGCCCCTATGTACAAGAATATAACTACTATAATACTGCCCCTATGTACAAGAATATAACTACTATAATACTGCTCCTATGTACAAGAATATAACTACTATTATACTGCCCCTATGCACAAGAATATAGCTACTATAATACTGCTCCTATGTACAAGAATATAACTACTATTATACTGCCCCTATGTACAAGAATATATCTATTATAATACTGCCCCTATGTACAAGAATGTAACTACTATAATACTGCCCCCTATGTACAAGAATATAACTACTATAATACTGCTCCTATGTACAAGAATATAACTACTATAATACAGACCCTATGTCCAAGAATATAACTACTATAATGCTGCCCCTATGTACAAGAATGTAATTACTATAATACTGCCCCTATGTACAAGAATATAACTACTATAATACTGCCCCTATGTACAAGAATATAACTACTATAATACTGCCCCTATATACAAGAATATAACTACTATAATACTGCTCCCTATATACAAGAATATAACTACTATAATACTGTCCCCTATATACAAGAATATAACTACTATAATACTGCCCCTATGTACAAGAATATAACTACTATAATACTGCTCCTATGTACAAGAATATAACTACTATAATACTGCTCCCTATATACAAGAATATAACTATTATAATACTGCCCCATATGTACAAGAATATAACTATTATAATACTGCCCCATATGTACAAGAATATAACTACTATAATACTACCCCTACGTACAAAAATATAACTAACTGAAATTTGGCCTTTTGTACAGAATTATTGTTAGTATTATGAGTCGCCCTGCCAGGGCCATGGGGTACTCGGTACCGGGTCCGATGGTTCACAGGGGGATGTCACGGTGGTGACCCGGTCCGTGACCCTGGGGGTTGCTCAGGTAAAAAGGGGGAAAGGTCTTTAAAGGGATAAAGTCTATTGTTCGTGACGCCACGTGTGGTATTCGGTCAGGGTGACCGACGCTGCTTTAAGGGGTCCTCTAGGGAGATGTTATGGAAGCTAGATGGTATACCTTCCCACAGGTGAAGTAGATCCCCAGGGCTTCCCAGTGTGAAGATGGTAGAATGGTGAGAGGTGCAGTAAGGAATGAGGAAACAGGTTTGCAGTCTCTTTACCCAACTGAAGACTTCAGCAGCCACAGTCCAGGGCACTGGATCACAGGGCAGGCAGGGTCCGGCCGGTTTGGAGGCAAGTCCAGAGTCCCCTTATCCAGGTGGAAAATAGAAGCCTTCCTTTGCGCTGCAGTGGTGTAGTCCCTTACTGCTAGAAGCTTCACATAAGGTCCTCACAGATGTTATCTCTCTCTCTGTCCCCCGGGTAGGATAGGACATAACCCATATGACTGGTGACTTGAGCCTGTTTATAGGATCTCTTAGATGACCTGGCTCTGAAGGGTGTCACCGTGCCTCCTGGGTGTTGGGTCGGACAGGGAGCTTGAAGTTCAGCTGTCCTGCCGGTCTCTGATGTAAGTCATAGAGGTCCTTACAACCTCGGTGTTTCAGCTACCGGATTTCTGCACCTCAGAAGGAGGCAGCCTGCTCGGGGCTGGTCTCCCTCTGGTATCCTCACCTGTGCTTCCTCTCCTGCACGCTCACTGCAATCAATTCTACTTTCTAAATGTCTCTTTCCGGGAGCTGTAGCACTGAGGCCTACACAGCTCCGTAAACCCTCTATCCTCCTCAGACTGCTGTCTGGAACTCACTAACTTTCCATACAGACTAACAGTTATATATATATGGGGAGTCACCTAGTAAATAGGATCAAAAGCTTCCCCTGGTGGCCTGGAGTGTGAATGTGTTGCATGTTTGTGGTATCTGGTTACAGTTATCCTTTCTTGCCTCCAAACGTAGCATCACTCTCCCCATGAGGAAAGCGACATTACTGTGACGACCAGGACCCTGGGGCGCCACAATTATACACCTCCATTTTCTAAAATTCGCTTTGATATGGAGACCTGTGGATCTCCTTCTCAATCACTTTGGCAAGCACCTTCAGGGTAGGCATTGGAAAAAAGCAGATGGGTTGATTCTGTGCTGACAGTATGAAGAAGAATGACAGATGCCAATCTAAATAGTAAGTGCTTTATTCGTCAACACATCTCGGAGCATACAGCTTCTTCATCTGGACAACCACGTGGTTGATGAACCCATCTGTTTTGTTAATTGCCTATGCTTTTTTTTCCTAGTAGGTCTGCAGGAACTTCAAGCACTTTAAAGGTTGTGTGAACACAAGCCAAACCAGGCGAGCACAATTGTGCTATTCCCCTCCATATCTATTTTCCCAGATAAGACCCTGTATGCAATTTGCCTCCATCTAGTCTCTCTCTGAGCACTTTCAGGGGGCACTGTGAGTAGCACTTTTAACAAACACTGTTTGAAACTGTTTTATTGCACTATGGCTGCTACTTTCAGAGTGTGTTCACACTGCTTGTTTTTGCTGACTTTTCGGAGCAAAAGTTCTCCAACTTGTCCAAGCTGATGGTTTTCGGAGAGTTTATGATCTGACATGTCAGCAAAAAACCCTCCTTTACTGCTAGGTGGGGCACTGTCAGATGTTTTTCTGGGATCATCGTGACTGGAACCTTTATGGGGGTTCTGGTAGGAAGCCATTGGCCGTCACTTTGATTGTGCCTCTGACCACATCTGAGGTTTGTATGTGTGGCTATATAAAAGCTGTGACATCCCCGGTAGTGACGATAACTGCAAGGTTTTATTGGCTTTACGTGTGTATGATATTACAATGGTGGCATTAAGCGGCATCCACGTGCAGATAAGGCCATTCCCGAAGAATACGATAGTTATTTGGCCTTTTTTATAAACTCACAGACAAAGTAAATGGTCAGGTTACATTCTACGTCATTCCAGGCGCCGCTGCTCAGCATCTCCACACAGTCCTCATACCCTGAGCCATCATTGGGCTCCCCGGTTTTCCAGCTGCTGTAGTTCTGCACCGCTGTGCCGTCCACATACATGAACTGCTTCTCTCTGTCAAAGTCATTGATTCCAATGAAGACCCTTAATAATCCCAGGCTGGAGATGTAATCGGCAATCAACGCATTGGTGTTTTGGTCTTTGGGCATCGCCAGCGTGCCACCTCGGATCCGGCACTGCGTCAGTGCATCCCTATAACTGCTTTCTTCTTTCACAATGTAGTAGAACTTCTCTTCTGTCTCCCGGATGCCAGCAATGACTATTAGACACAGAGGAAAATCATTATCATCCTGCAGCCACGTGTAAAACGCATCAAGCTATTACTTGTGGCATAAGAAAAATACAACTCAATCCAATCCCAATGCATTAATTCTAAGATTGAGCACATGAAGTAGACGAGCAATTTTAAAGGACTATTTTTGCCAAGAGCATTTATGGAACATCCATAGTGAGAGTGCAGTGAATGTCATATAGCAGGGACCAGTATCAATCATGAGAGTAGGGCTGTGCCGTGCAGCCGCATAAGTGGGGAGGTGACTGTGGATGAGTAGCTCTCTTTGGACCACCATTACAAATGAACATGCGTGACCTCCTTTTCATTCCGGACACGGGGAGACAAAGCCCCATTCTTAAAATACAAGTAGATTCAGGTCACACAGGTCCAACTTTACATGCAAGGTCCTTCAAAACTGCAATCACAAGAGTCCAAAAGGTGATCCCTTGTGAAATGTCTTGGGCGATCTGCGTAAAATGCTCTCCAGATTGATGGCTCTGATGATCATCCAGGACTCTGGTAGAATTGTCACTCAAAAGCAGTGGGGAGGGGTTGAAGAACCATCAGTGTGGAGACTGCCCAAAACTTCACAAGATGGCACCGCTCACAGGACATCTGTGATCACAGCTTAAGTAGTATTACAATGTCTTTCCTTCATTTAACTATGACCATATCCAAAGGTATCAGCAGCTTCACCCTCACCTATCTAACACTGATTGTATTTTAAAAGGTGAAACCTCTGGTGGCTTCTCTGTCATGATTCCCAATGGCAGGGACTTAGGCAAAAAACGGACTAGCTCTAGGAAGGATGGTATCTTAGGTAACCGCGATACTGAACCTAACACGCAACTAAAAGTAGCCAGGGGGTGTGCCTACGTTGTCTCTAGACACCTCGCGCCAGCCGGAGATCTAACTACCCCTAGTAGAGGAATACACAGACCTGACTTGCCTCCAGGGAAACCCCAAAGGTTATAGTAGCCCCCCACATATAATAACGGTTAGGTAAGAGGAAAACACAAACGCAGTATGAATATAGATTCAGCAAAGCGAGGCCCTCTGACTAGATAGCGGAATATACAAAAGAGGACTTCGCGGTCACCTCAAAACCCTGAACAGCCATCCTGGAATTACCTTAACTCCGTTGTCAACTCATGACACAGGAGTAGCAATTCCAGATCACTAGAGCTTCCAGCCGCACGAGATATGTAAATGCATGCTGGACAAAACAAACCCAAAAAGCCAAAGATTCAACTTAGCTGACTTGCAGACTTGGAGCAGGAAACAAGCAACAAGGTGCTCTGATAACATTGATTGCCGGCACTACAATGACTGGGAAGCCAGACTAAATAGGAGACTCCCAAATTCCTAATGGAAACAGGTGCACTGGAAAAAACAAGACACCAGTCAACCAGTACCACCAGTAACCACCAGAGGGAGCCCAAAAACAGAATTCACAACAGTACCCCCCCCTTAAGGAGGGGGCACCGAACCCTCATGAGAACCACCAGGGCGATCTGGATGCGCCCTATGAAAGGCGCGAACCAAATCCGAAGCATGAACATCAGAGGCAGTCACCCAAGAATTATCCTCCTGACCGTATCCCTTCCATTTAACCAAATACTGAAGTCTCCGTCTGGAAATGCGAGAGTCCAAAATCTTCTCCACAACATACTCCAATTCACCCTCCACCAGCACAGGAGCAGGAGGCTCAACAGAAGGAACAACCGGTACCTCGTACCTCCGCAACAACGACCGATGGAAGACATTATGAATGGTGAAAGATGCTGGTAGATCCAAACGAAAAGATACAGGATTAAGAATCTCCAAAATCTTATAAGGACCTATAAACCGAGGCTTAAACTTAGGAGAGGAGACCTTCATAGGGACAAAACGAGAAGACAACCACACCAAGTCCCCAACACGGAGATGATGACCCACACGACGATGACGATTAGCAAACTGCTGAGTCTTCTCCTGAGACAGCTTCAAATTGTCCACCACATGACTCCAAATCTGGTGCAGTCTATCCACCACAGTGTCCACTCCAGGACAATCCGAAGATTCCACCTGGCCAGATGAAAAACGAGGGTGAAACCCTGAATTGCAAAAGAAAGGAGAAACCAGAGTGGCAGAACTGGCCCGATTATTGAGGGCAAACTCTGCCAACGGCAAAAAGGCGACCCAATCATCCTGATCAGCAGACACAAAACACCTCAAATAAGTCTCCAAGGTCTGATTAGTTCGCTCCGTCTGGCCATTAGTCTGGGGATGGAACGCAGACGAAAAAGACAAATCAATGCCCATCCTGGCACAGAACGCTCGCCAGAACCTGGACACAAATTGAGATCCCCTGTCAGAAACGATGTTTTCCGGGATACCATGTAAACGAACCACATTCTGAAAAAACAAAGGAACCAACTCCGATGAAGAAGGCAATTTGGGCAAGGGCACCAAATGAACCATCTTAGAAAAACGGTCACACACCACCCAAATGACAGACATTTTCTGAGAAACCGGGAGATCCGAGATAAAGTCCATAGAGATGTGCGTCCACGGCCTCTTCGGAATAGGCAAGGACAACAACAATCCACTAGCCCGAGAACAGCAAGGCTTGGCCCGAGCACAAACATCACAAGACTGCACAAAGGTACGCACATCCCGAGACAAGGAAGGCCACCAGAAGGATCTGGCCACCAAATCTCTGGTACCAAAAATTCCAGGGTGGCCTGCCAACACAGAAGAATGAACCTCTGAGATGACTCTACTGGTCCACTCATCTGGAAAGAACAATCTCCCAGGCGGACAACGATCAGGCCTATCAGTCTGAAACTCCTGCAAAGCACGCCGCAAGTCTGGGGAGACAGCAGACAAAATCACTCCATCCTTAAGGATACCCGTAGGCTCAGAATCACCAGAGGAGTCAGGCTCAAAACTCCTAGAAAGAGCATCTGCCTTCACATTTTTCGAGCCCGGCAAGTATGAAACCACAAAATTAAACCGGGAGAAAAACAAAGACCAGCGCGCCTGTCTAGGATTCAGACGCCTGGCAGACTCAAGGTAAATCAGATTCTTGTGATCAGTCAAGACCACCACCTGATGTCTAGCACCCTCAAGCCAATGATGCCACTCCTCAAATGCCCACTTCATAGCCAAGAGCTCCCGATTACCGACATCATAATTTCGCTCGGCGGGCGAAAATTTTCGAGAGAAGAATGCACATGGTCTCATCACTGAGCAATCGGGACCTTTCTGCGACAAAACCGCCCCTGCTCCAATCTCAGAAGCATCAACCTCAACCTGAAAAGGGAGCGAAACATCAGGCTGACGCAACACAGGGGCAGAAGAAAAGCGGCACTTAAGCTCCCGAAAGGCCTCCACAGCCGCAGAGGACCAATTGGCAACATCAGCACCCTTCTTAGTCAAATCAGTCAGAGGTCTAACCACACTTGAAAACCCAGTTATAAATCGACGATAGAAATTAGCAAAGCCCAAGAACTTCTGAAGACTCTTCAGGGAAACCCCAAAGGTTATAGTAGCCCCCCACATATAATAACGGTTAGGTAAGAGGAAAACACAAACGCAGTATGAATATAGATTCAGCAAAGCGAGGCCCTCTGACTAGATAGCGGAATATACAAAAGAGGACTTCGCGGTCACCTCAAAACCCTGAACAGCCATCCTGGAATTACCTTAACTCCGTTGTCAACTCATGACACAGGAGTAGCAATTCCAGATCACTAGAGCTTCCAGCCGCACGAGATATGTAAATGCATGCTGGACAAAACAAACCCAAAAAGCCAAAGATTCAACTTAGCTGACTTGCAGACTTGGAGCAGGAAACAAGCAACAAGGTGCTCTGATAACATTGATTGCCGGCACTACAATGACTGGGAAGCCAGACTAAATAGGAGACTCCCAAATTCCTAATGGAAACAGGTGCACTGGAAAAAACAAGACACCAGTCAACCAGTACCACCAGTAACCACCAGAGGGAGCCCAAAAACAGAATTCACAACACTTCTCCCTGCCCACTGCCTTGGAGTGACAGGTCTCCTCCTGCTTGGGTGTATTGGGAGAAACATGTCAATCACAGCCAGTGTTCAGGGAGAAGCTGCGGGAGACCCCCTATCCTGGGAATCTGTTAGTGATCTGATTCTCACAGAAGAGTTTGTAACTGATTTATCTGTCTTTTTCTGAGCTTCTTTTGCCAGATCACAAAGTTAAAGTTGTCGTCCACTACTTGGAAACCCATTTTTAATTGCTATATTTCCCTTTGTAAAATAACAACAGCCTGTGCTATCCTCTGGTGCTGACACCATACATGAGAGATCGCCTCTTGCTCTCCCAGGATTAACCTGACATCATTATGTGACGTGAGCCCTGCAGACAATCAGCGGCTGCTTCACTCTCTCTTGCTTGAGATGTAACTAACTTTTAAAAAGTTTTGAATTTGCGGGAAATCACAATTTAAGAAAGTCAACTCAGAAATTGATCTTCCACAGAACAATCCGCTCATCTCCAGTCTTAGAAATATTCCTATTGGCGGTATTACTCACCATTTTTCACAAATTGTAAAGAGGACTTCAGCTGAGTGACTTTTACATCCAGCTGCCCGACGGCTCTACGATAACGTCCACAGTCACAGAAGGTGCCTAGGAGAATTGACATATAAAATACATGTGTCACGGGGTTTTCACAAGAGAGAGGATCCAGAAGACTTCGGTGTCTGATTGCTCCTATTCCTGCACTGAGAAGAAGCACTTCTCCTTCATTTTAATGGTGTTTATTCCTTTTGGCGGAACAGGGGTTAATCGGCCATGTTGGAAAATCCTGAGCTCTCAGCTGAGCTCAGTTAGCCACTCCCGTTGCCTTTATAATCTGACTCCTGATTCAAATCTATTTCAGAGACAGCATTTGCTGCATGGCTTAGGGGGAGAGGAGTTCATATGAGATGGAGTACTGGAGGAGTCATCTGTGACTGTTGCGTGGTTCGTAAGTGTGGTAATTCCCTTCCCTCCTCTACTTTGATTTATTCCCCTTCCTCCACTCCCCAGGCGCATTCCTATGTTATATGTGAGTGAATATTTTGTATGCCTGGTGTTTTCTGTTAAACTTTGCTTGTGTTGCCTTGTTTGTCGGGTTGGTGGACTGCGGTGCACGGTAGTGCCCCTCTTCCCTGGGTGGTGGAAGAGACCAGACGGAGGGCGAGCTCAGGAGATAAGGCAAAGGTGGCAGCCCCGGCATCTTCACCTTCAGAAGTAATAGGGCGAGCTTGGGCCCCCTGTGCAAGAAATGTGTCGGGGCCCCCCTCCTTTTATGGTAACAAAGCTATATATATATATATATATATATATATATATATATATATATATATATATATATATACTAGATTGTGGCCCGATTCTAACGCATCGGGTATTCTAGAATATGCATAATCTAGTATATATATATATATATATATATATATATATAATATACCCTGTATGTAATATGGATGTCCCCGTAGTATATAGACAATGATGATTCCAGAATTCGCGGCAGACTGTGCCCGTCGCTGATTGGTCGAGGCAACCTTTATGACATCATCGTCGCCATGGCAACCATTATGACATCTACGTCGATACTGTGCCCGTCGCTGATCAGAGACGCGGGATTTCCATTATGACATCATCGTCGCCATGCTGGGATTTCCAGGACAGACAGACAGACAGACAGAAAGACAGACAGACAGAAAGACAGACAGACAGACAGAAAGACAGACAGACAGACAGACGGAAAAACCCTTAGACAATTATATACAGTGGGGCAAAAAAGTATTTAGTCAGTCAGCAATAGTGCAAGTTCCACCACTTAAAAAGATGAGAGGCGTCTGTAATTTACATCATAGGTAGACCTCAACTATGGGAGACAAACTGAGAAAAAAAAATCCAGAAAATCACATTGTCTGTTTTTTTATCATTTTATTTGCATATTATGGTGGAAAATAAGTATTTGGTCAGAAACAAACAATCAAGATTTCTGGCTCTCACAGACCTGTAACTTCTTCTTTAAGAGTCTCCTCTTTCCTCCACTCATTACCTGTAGTAATGGCACCTGTTTAAGCTTGTTATCAGTATAAAAAGACACCTGTGCACACCCTCAAACAGTCTGACTCCAAACTCCACTATGGTGAAGACCAAAGAGCTGTCAAAGGACACCAGAAACAAAATTGTAGCCCTGCACCAGGCTGGGAAGACTGAATCTGCAATAGCCAACCAGCTTGGAGTGAAGAAATCAACAGTGGGAGCAATAATTAGAAAATGGAAGACATTCAAGACCACTGATAATCTCCCTCGATCTGGGGTTCCACGCAAAATCCCACCCCGTGGGGTCAGAATGATCACAAGAACGGTGAGCAAAAATCCCAGAACCACACGGGGGGACCTAGTGAATGAACTGCAGAGAGCTGGGACCAATGTAACAAGGCCTACCATAAGTAACACACTACGCCACCATGGACTCAGATCCTGCAGTGCCAGACGTGTCCCACTGCTTAAGCCAGTACATGTCCGGGCCCGTCTGAAGTTTGCTAGAGAGCATTTGGATGATCCAGAGGAGTTTTGGGAGAATGTCCTATGGTCTGATGAAACCAAACTGGAACTGTTTGGTAGAAACACAACTTGTCATGTTTGGAGGAAAAAGAATACTGAGTTGCATCCATCCAACACCATACCTACTGTAAAGCATGGTGGTGGAAACATCATGCTTTGGGGCTGTTTCTCTGCAAAGGGGCCAGGACGACTGATCCGGGTACATGAAAGAATGAATGGGGCCATGTATCGTGAGATTTTGAGTGCAAACCTCCTTCCATCAGCAAGGGCATTGAAGATGAAACGTGGCTGGGTCTTTCAACATGACAATGATCCAAAGCACACCGCCAGGGCAACGAAGGAGTGGCTTCGTAAGAAGCATTTCAAGGTCCTGGAGTGGCCTAGCCAGTCTCCAGATCTCAACCCTATAGAAAACCTTTGGAGGGAGTTGAAAGTCCGTGTTGCCAAGCGAAAAGCCAAAAACATCACTGCTCTAGAGGAGATCTGCATGGAGGAATGGGCCAACATACCAACAACAGTGTGTGGCAACCTTGTGAAGACTTACAGAAAACGTTTGACCTCTGTCATTGCCAACAAAGGCTATATTACAAAGTATTGAGATGAAATTTTGTTTCTGACTAAATACTTATTTTCCACCATAATATGCAAATAAAATGATAAAAAAACAGACAATGTGATTTTCTGGATTTTTTTTTCTCAGTTTGTCTCCCATAGTTGAGGTCTACCTATGATGTAAATTACAGACGCCTCTCATCTTTTTAAGTGGTGGAACTTGCACTATTGCTGACTGACTAAATACTTTTTTGCCCCACTGTATATAAAAATAATAATAATATATATATATATATATATATATATATATATATGGGCACACACACATGTGTATATATATATATATATATATATATATAGTACATAGTCTCATTTATTATATATAAAATATACTCTCTACACCACCCCAATCACTGCCCTCTCCATCACCTCCATCATTGCCTTCTCCCCCACCTGAATCATCGCCATCGTTGCCCTATCCACCACCCCAATCATTGTTCTGCCCCACCACCCAATCATTGCCCTCTCCACCACCCCAATCATTGTTCTCCCCCACCACTCACATTATTGCCCTCTCCCCACCTCCATAATTACCATCTCCACCACCTCCATCATGACCCTCTCCACCACCTTCATCATTGCCCTCTCCCACCATCTCCATCTTTGCCCTCTCCCTCACCACCTCCATCATTGCCCTCCTCTACCACCTCCATTGTTCTCCCCCACCACCTCCATCATTGACCTTCCACCACCCCATCATTGCCCTCTCACCACCTCCATAATTACCCTCTCCACCACCCCAATCATTGTTCTCTCCACCACCCCAATCATTGCCATCCCCATCACCTCCATCATTGCCCTCTCCACAACCCCAATCATTGTTCTCCCCCACCACCTACATTATTTCCCTCACACACACCACCACTCACCTCTCCGCACGTTCCCACACACACACACACACACAAACACCACCACTCACCTCGCACATTCCCCCGCAACCGCAGCATCATCGTCGCCAGCAACTTTCTATCTGACACAGACACACACTGAATGCTGACGTCATTCAGCTGCATGAATTAAGGTTTGCAAGAGACGTCAAAAGCAATAAAAAAGGATTTTGGGGATATGTCAAAAGTAAAATAAAAATCAAAGATGCTATAGGATTTTTACAGGATGAAAATGATGAAATGGTAAGAAAGGATGTTGAGAAGGCCAAACTTTTAAATTCCTATTTTGCATCTGTTTTCTCTCAGAAAGGAATTGTAACATCAACTGATCTTCATTGTCCTATTAAAGGAATAGAAGAATCCAGGATATCTATAAACAGAAAGATAGTGAGGAAACACTTAGCTAACATAAATTAATTCAAGTCTCCAGGTCCAGATGAATTACACCCCAGAGTACTGAAGGAGATAGCAGAAGAAATTTTTGAACCACTCTCCATTATCTTTGAAAATTCTTGGAGAACAGGAGACGTCCCAGAAGACTGGAGAAGAGCAAATGTTGTTCCTAGCTTCAAAAAGGGGAAGAAGGTGGACCCAGGGTACTATAGGCCGGTGAGTCAGACTTCTATACCAGGAAAGATATTTGAACAAATTATTAAACAACATGTATGTAAGTACCTGGATAAGAATGAAGTGATTAACCAGAGTCAGCATGGGTTTGTAACTAATAAGTCATGTCAGACTAACTTAATTTCCTTCTATGACAGAATCACTGACTGGTTGGATCAGGGAAATGCTGAAGATATAGTATACCTTGACTTCAGCAAAGCATTTGACAAAGTATCTCACACCATCCTTATTGAAAAAATGACTAAGTATGGAATGGGCAAGGCAACTGTTAGGTGAATTCATAACTGGCTTAGACTGCTCGTAAATGGCTGCACATCCAGTTGGAAGAATGTCTCAAGTGGGGTACCACAGGGTTCTGTCCTGGGCCCTGTATTGTTCAACACCTTTATCAAAGATTTATATGAAGGAGTTGAGGGTACACTGATTAAATTTGCTGATGACACAAAGCTAGGAGGGAAAGCTAATTCTAGAGAAGAGAGAGAGGATTCAAAAAGATATAAATAAACTGGAGCAGTGGGCAGCAACTAACAGAATGGTTTTTAACAAGGAAAAATGCAAAGTACTACATCTGGGCAATAAAAATGAAAAAAGCATATGCAGAATGGGAGGAATAGGGCTAAGCAACAACACATGTTAAAAACACTTGAGTATACTAATAGATCATAAACTGAACATGAGTCAACAGTATGATACAGCAACAAAAAAGGAAAATGCAATTCTGGGATGTATTAACAGGAGCATACAGTCTAGATCACACAAAGTCATTATTGTCCTCTACTCCTCTTTGGTCAGACCTCATCTGGAATACTGTGTCCAGTTTTGGGCACCACATTTTAAAAAATTTAAAAAAAACATCAACAAACTGGAGCAAGTTCAGAGAAGAGTGACCAGAATGGTGACCGATCTGCAAACCATGTCCTATGAGGAACATTTACAGGATTTGGGAATGTTTAGCTTGCAAAAAAGAAGACTGAGAGGAGACTTAATAGCTGTCTACAAATATCTCAAGGGCTGTCACATTGTAGAAGGATCATATTTATTCTCATTTGCACAAGGAAAGGCTAGAAGCAATGGGATGAAACTGAATGGGAGGAGAAACAGATTAGATATTGGAAAAAACTTTTTGACCAAGGGTGATCTGGAACAGGCTGCCACGAGAGGTGGTGAGTTCTCCTTCCATGGAAGTTTTCAAACAGAGGCTGGACAGACATCTGTCTGAGATGATTTAGTGAATCCTGCTCTGAGCAGGTGTCATGTCGGACGCTGTTCAGACCAGGTCATCCGAAAGACAGCGGTAGTTCCGCTTTTGACCACTATTTGCTCATTGGCGTCGGCTAGATTTTGTCTAGCTGTTCCGGGGTTAATTTACCTGATCCTCGGATTGGAGGCTGGGCCATGCCCATTGCTTTTTTATAGTTCTCCTGATCATTGGGTGTCGCCGATTATAGCTTCTCTCTTGCACATTTGTTATCTCGGTCTGGAGTGGAGAGCTGGTCGTTGGAGTATCGTTGCTGGTGGTGTATTTTCCCTTGTCTTATTTACTCCTTCCTATATTTGTGTTTATTTTGCCCTGCACATTTATAGTGTATTCCTGAGTGACTGCAGCGTGATGTATATTTTCCTTTATCCTTGTCTGTGCTAACTGTGGGTACTGGTGTATTGCATTCACTGGGTGGAGGGCGGAGGTTTCCAGCTCAGGGTTGTATCAGGAGGCAGGGTGAGGTTCGAGGCCTGAACATGCACACCATCAGTGTAAACTTCAGGTAGAGGGCCAGTCAGTATTTCCCTAGTCTTAGGGAAATTGCAGGGGCCCGGGTTATAAGCTCTCGCCCACCTAGTCTCTCCGTGACATTATAATCGGCCAACATTATTTCCATGGATCCCATGATTTCCATAAACCGCCAGTTGAGGGCGCTGTTCCTACAGGTCACTGAGTTGAGGGGGGGCAGTGCAGCAACAGGGAATAGCAGTATCTAATGTGCAAGCCGTTGTTACAGATAAAGTTGCTGAACCTAAGTATCCGTTGTCTGAAAAATTTGCTGGGGAACGCAGTAAATTTGTTACTTTTCATGAGGCTTGCAAACTATATTTTCGGATGCGTCCGACTTCCTCCGGTAATGAGGCTCAGCGTGTGGGCCTGGTGTTGTCATTATTAAGCGGGGATCCCCAAGCATGGGCGTTTTCTTTGCCATCTGATTCTACTGCATTTGACTCTGTGGAGAGTTTTTTTTCTGCACTTGGAAACATCTATGACGAGCCTGACAGAATGGCTCTAGCAGAATCTAAGATACGCACTATTTGCCAGGGGGAGCGAGTAGCAGAGGATTACTGTTCTGAATTCCGCCGCTGGGCGGTCGACACTCAGTGGAATGATTCCCTGCTGTGGAGTCATTTTATTCATGGAGTTTCTGACAGGGTAAAAAAAGCCCTCCTGATGTACGAGACTCCTACTTCACTAGATTCCGCTATGAGTCTTGTTATCCATATTGATCGCCGTTTGCGTCTGGGAGAGCATGTGACGTCGTCTGTGGGAGAAGGTTTAGGTTCACGTGAGGTTGCTGCAGGTGAGCCCACGGAACCTATGCAATCGCAGGGGTATCACATGTTAAGCATCAGGCTTCTGTACATGGGAGGCAGGGAGCCTGCTTTTTCTGCGGTAAAACTGGTCATTTTATTAATATCTGTCCTCTGCTGTCAAAGAAAAATGCAACGGCGGAAAGACTTCTAAACTCAGAGGGTGTGGAGGAGTCCAATCTGAGCTTGTGTATATCCTCCATGATGGTATCTCAGTGCATGCTCCCTGCCAAGGTTGTTGTTGCTGGCAGAGAGCTGCCAATCACTGTTTTTGTGGATAGTGGTTCTGCCACAAATCTCATTGATGAGGAGTTTGCGCGCACTGCTGGTTTTAGGATCGAAAAACTGCCTCATCCTATCTGCGTGGTCGCTATCAATTCTGCTCCTCTCCCACAGGGGGAGATTACGGAGTTTGTGTCTGAGATTAAACTCCACATTGGGGTTCTTCATTCTGAGCAGGTTACATGTAAGGTGCTCAAGAGTCTTCCGGCACCATTGGTTCTGGGTTTTCCATGGTTGTCTACACACAACCCGGTGATTGACTGGAAAACTCAGGACATAATTCAGTGGAGTGATTTCTGCCAGGAGAATTGCTTGGCCACATGTGTTGCTGCTGTGACTTCAAGTGTCCTTGAGTCACTTCTGGATTTTGTGGATGTGTTCTCTGAGAAGGGTTGTTCAGAGTTGCCACCACATCGTCCCTATGACTGTACTATCAGGTTTAAACCAGGGGCTAAATTGCCCAAGGCAAGGATGTTTAACATCTCCGGTCCGGAGAGACAAGCGTTAAAGGATTACATTGCTGAAAGTTTGAGCAAAGGGCACATCAGGCCTTCATCCTCTCCGGTGGCAGCAGTGTTCTTCTTCGTTAAGAAGAAAGATGGTGGACTACGGCCGTGTCTGGATTTCCGGGAGTTAAACCAGATTACGGTTCGTGATCCGTACCCTATGCCATTGATACCGGATTTGTTCAACCAGGTGGCAGGTGCTAAGTGGTTTACCAAGCTTGACCTCAGTGGGGCGTACAACCTCATAAGAGTCCGTCAAGGTGATGAGTGGAAGACGGCTTTTAATACCCCTGAGGGTCATTTTGAAAATTTGGTGATGCCATTTGGGTTGACAAACGCACCTGCAGTGTTTCAGCATTTCATAAATGATGTGTTCTCGCATGTTTTGGGGAAATTCGTTATTGTGTACCTTGATGACATCCTCATATATTCTTGCGACCGTGACACTCATTTAGATCATGTCAGGCAGGTGTTACAGCTTCTCAGAGAGAATAAGCTGTATGCAAAACTGGAGAAATGTGTGTTTTCGGTACAGGAGTTGCCTTTCTTGGGCTATATCGTGTCTGCCTCTGGTTTTAAAATGGACGCCGCTAAGGTGCAAGCGGTGTTGCATTGGGAACGGCCTGATAACCTGAAAGCACTTCAGTGGTTCCTTGGGTTTTCTAACTACTATAGGAAATTTATCAAGGATTTTTCCACCATTGCTAAACCGCTAACTGACATGACTAAAAAGGGTACCAATTTCTCCGTTTGGCCTGAGGCTGCTGTGTGCGCATTTGAATCTCTTAAAAACAGGTTTGTTTCGGCTCCCATTCTGGTGCAGCCAGATGTATCGAAACCTTTTGTGGTGGAAGTCGATGCGTCTGAGGTTGGTGTGGGGGTGGTGCTGTCACAAGGCTCATCCTTGAGCGGTTTGCGTCCATGCGCCTATTTTTCCAAGAAATTGTCGCCCGCCGAACGTAACTACGATATCGGCAACAGAGAGTTGTTGGCAATCAAATTGGCCTTTGAGGAATGGCGACACTTCTTGGAGGGGTCGATTCATCAGGTCACTGTTGTTACCGACCATAAGAATTTGCTTTATTTGGAGTCTGCCAAGCATCTGTCTCCCAGGCAGGCTCGCTGGGCATTGTTTTTCACGCGGTTCAATTTTGTTGTCACCTACAGACCGGGGTCTAAAAACACTAAGGCAGATGCTCTGTCCAGGTGTTTTCCGGAGGGAGAACCTCGGGAGGATCCAGTACCCATCCTCCAAAAGGGTGTTGTGGTTTCGGCTCTCACTACCGAGGTGGAGGCTGAGATTGCCGAGGCTCAGGAGGAGGTACCATCTGAGCTTCCTATCAACAAATCTTTTGTACCGCTTCATCTCCGCTTAAAGGTTTTGGCGGAGCATCATGATGCTGTCCTGGCTGGCCACCCAGGGGTTAGAGGTACCTTGGAGTTGGTGTCACGTCGGTTTTGGTGGCCCAAGATCCGAAAGGACGTGGTCTAATACGTGTCAACTTGTACCACGTGCGCTAGGGCTAAGACGCCTCGCTCATGTCCTGTTGGCACACTACTTCCTCTTGAGGTACCTAGTAAGCCATGGATGGAAATCTCCATGGATTTCATCACTGATTTGCCCTCATCAGCTGGGAACACGGTCATCTTGGTGATTGTTGATCGGTTCTCAAAAATGTTGCACTTTGTGTCTTTGCCTTCGTTGCCTAACACTGAGACTCTGGCGCAGGTATTTGTGCAGGAGGTGGTCAGACTTCATGGGGTTCCGTCTGACATCGTGTCTGATAGGGGGTCTCAGTTTGTGGCAAAATTTTGGAAAGCATTTTGCTCACGGCTGGGGATCAAGTTGTCTCATTCTTCGGCGTTTCATCCTCAGTCAAATGGTCAGACTGAGCGTATGAACCAAAATTTGGAACAGTACTTACGCTGCTTTGTCTCTGATAATCAGGAGGAGTGGTCTACCTTTCTTCCTTTGGCTGAGTTTGCCATCAATAATCATCGCCAGGAGTCATCTGGGGAGTCTCCGTTTTTTTGTGTTTACGGGCTACATCATCAATTTTGTACTTCGAGTCAAAGGGGTTCTTCCGGCGTTCCGGAGGAGGACCGCTTAGGAGCACAATTGTCGTCAGTCTGGAGGAGAGTTAAACAGTGCCTGTTGAGTGTGGGTGCTAGGTACAAGCGTGTGGCTGACAGTAGGCGTGTGCCAGGTCCGGACCTGAGTGTGGATGACTGGGTGTGGTTATCCACAAAAAACATAAGACTCAAAATTCCGTCCCTTAAATTGGGTCCACGGTTTATTGGTCCATTTAGGGTCACCGCCGTCATTAACCCAGTAGCGTACCGACTGGAGCTCCCTACGGTGTATAAGATACACAATGTGTTCCACACGTCTCTTCTGAAGAGGGTGGTGGGTTCTGTGGACGCGGCGCCTATGCCATCTCCAGTCTTGGTGGATGGTAACCTGGAATTTGAAGTCTCCAAGGTGGTTGACTCTCGTGTAGTGCGCCGCACTTTACAGTACTTGGTACACTGGCGTGGTTATGGGCCTGAGGAGAGGTCCTGGGTACCAGCCTCGGATATTCATGCGGATCGGCTGATCAGGTTTTTTCATCGTCGTCATCCGGACAAGCCGGGTCCTATAAGCCGTGAGGGCCCTGGGGTCCCTCATAGAAGGCGGGGTACTGTCATGTCGGACGCTGTTCAGACCAGGTCATCCGACAGACAGCGGTAGTTCCGCTTTTGACCACTATTTGCTCATTGGCGTCGGCTAGATTTTGTCTAGCTGTTCCGGGGTTAATTTACCTGATCCTCGGATTGGAGGCGGGGCCATGCCCATTGCCTTTTTATAGTTCTCCTGATCATTGGGTGTCGCCGATTATAGCTTCTGTCTTGCGCATTTGTTATCTCGGTCTGGAGTGGAGAGCTGGTCGTTGGAGTATCGTTGCTGGTGGTGTATTTTCCCTTGTCTTATTTACTCCTTCCTATATTTGTGTTTATTTTGCCCTGCACATTTATAGTGTATTCCTGAGTGACTGCAGCGTGATGTATATTTTCCTTTATCCTTGTCTGTTCTAACTGTGGGTACTGGTGTATTGCATTCACTGGGTGGAGGGCGAAGGTTTCCAGCTCAGGGTTGTATCAGGAGGCAGGGTGAGGTTCGAGGCCTGAACATGCACACCACCAGTGTAAACTTCAGGTAGAGGGCCAGTCAGTATTTCCCTAGTCTTAGGGAAATTGCAGGGGCCCGGGTTATTAGCTCTCGCCCACCTAGTCTCTCCGTGACAGCAGGGAGATGGATCAGATGACCCAAGAGGTCCCTTCCAACTCTACCATTCTATGATTCTAGGAAGCACGGGCAGGAAGTGGAGAACGGATTCCTGCAGCTCAGCTCCACTGCCATTTTCTCCTGTAGGTAGCGGAGCTGAAGGGATCACTCCCTGCCCAGCACACATGAGGACAATCTGGCCAGGGGCCCCCCAGAGCCTCAGGGTCAGAGAAACAGACCAGACTGCCCTCAGTGTTAGCCACCCTGCAGGGGCTCCCCTCCACCTCCGGGCCCCAGTGCAGCCGCACCGGCTGCACATGCGGTATGTCCGCCCGTGATGTGTACATAGGAGGGATGCGCTCTGAGCCACATCTATGATTCATCGTGACTTTTGTGTTTGTTTTTGTCTAGATTTGCGTCACTAGTGATGATCGAACGTGCTCAGATAAGGTGTTATCTGAGCATGCTTGGGTGCTAACCAAGTGTTTTCGGCATGTTAAAAAAATATGTTTGAGTTCCCACAGCGTCATGTCTCGCTGCTGTTGGGCAGCCACAACACATGCAGCTGTGGTATCATGGAGTTACCGCAACAGTGTGAAGCGAGACGACTGCAGCGTCTGATTGCTGCTATTCCGGCACTGAGAAGAAGCACTTCTCCATCATATTTAATGCATTTATTTCTTCTGGCAGAACAGGGGTTAATTGGCCATGCTGGAAATCCCTGTGCTCACAGCTGAGCTCGGTTAGCCACTCCTTTTGCCTTTATAATCTGGGCTCTGTTACTAATCCTTGTCAGAGCTAGCTTTATTGCTGCATAGCTAACGGAGGGAAAGGAGTTGATATGAGAAAGAGACTTGGAGGAGTTATTAGTGACTGTTGCTTAGTTTGTAAACGTGGTAATTCCTTATCCTTCTCTATTTTTTTTTTTTTTTCTTCTTCCTGCACACACAGGTGCGTTCTTCTGTTATATGTGAGTGAATATTTTGCATGTCTGGAGTTTTCTGTTAACCCTTGTCTGTGTTGCCCTGTTTGTCGGGTTGGTGTTCTGCAGGAAGAAAACAGACAGATGGCTAACTTAGAAGATTAGGCATGGGTGGAGGCCCTGGCATCTTCGCCATCTGAAGTATCCCTAGGAGCAGGGTGAGTTAGGGCACCTCCTAGTGTTAGGGACAGGAAATGAACCCCTGGACCAAGGTCACCCAACAGCTGCGTCGTGATATGCGGGGACTCAAATGTATTTTTCAAGCACGCTGAAATCACTTGGTTAACACCCGAGCATGCTCAGACAACACCTTATCCCAGCACGTTCTCTCATCACGATTTGCGTGTTTTGCACCTTGCTCAATGAAATTAAATGAAGAGGCAGCTGCCAGTCAGAGCACTTTGACCCATGGGAATCTTCCTGGTGGCCAGTGAAAAGGTCATCGTAACCGGCCCAGAATATGTTTCATTGGCTGTAAGCCATAATCATCAACATTAACATAAATAAACATTTGAAATAGATCACTGTCATGATTCAGGATGGGGTTTTGTCTTTATCCCGTCCTGGTCAGATAGGGGTTAATTCTATCTGCCTCTCTCTGAGGTGAGGACTGCTATTTAGTTGCCATATGACCGAAGTCCGGTGTCAGTGATAGTTTCCAGTCCCTCGGCTTGAGCAGCTGACCTAGGTTACTCTGTTAGTAATCGTGTTTCTCTGTATGCGTGTCCACTGTTGTGTGTATGTCCCGACTTGCTCCCTGACCTGTGTTTCCATCCTCCATTTTAGTATTGTTTAGTTTGCTTCGGTTATCTGACAACCAGGCCTGTTTCTGACTACCCATTTGGCTTCTCCCCCTGGTACCGTGCTCCCATCTGGTTCTTACCTGTTGGCTTGCTTCTGACCACATGTTTGCTTAGACCTCTGGTGCTACGTTTGACCGCTTGTTGCTGACTTGGCTAGTTTGACGATTCTGCTGCCACCTGGTGGTAGCCCTGCTGCTGCATTGCAGGTCTGCCCTGGGAGTGTGCAGTCTTTCCTCCACTCTATTGCCATATGGTGGAGCTTGCACAGACCTGCATTGCAGCTGCATGATATTCACTCAGTTTGTAATGACTCTATATAATATATGAGTTTCACTTTTTGCATTGAAGAGCATGAATGAACTTTTTGATGATATTTTAATTTTGTGAGAAGCACCTGTATATATACAGTGGGAACGGAAAGTATTCAGACCCCTTTACAATTTTCACTCTTTGTTTCATTGCAGCCATTTTGTAAATTCAAAAAAGTTCAAAAGCTTTTTTTTCACATTAATGTACACTCTGCATCCCATCTTGACTGAAAGAATCAGAAATGTAGACAGTTTTGCAAATGTAATAAAAAAGAAAAACTGAAATATCACATGGTCATAAGTATTCAGACCCTTTGCTCAGACACTCATATTTAAGTCACATGCTGTCCATTTCCTTGTGATCCTCCTTGAGATGGTTCTACTCCTTCATTGGAGTCCAGCTGTGTTTAATTTAACGATAGGACTTTATTTGGAAAGGCGCACACCTGTCTATATAAGATCTCACAGCTCACAGTGCATGTCAGGCCAAATGAGAATCATGAGGTCAAAGGAACTGGCCAAGGAGCTCAGAGACAGAATTGTGGCAAGGCACAGATCTGGCCAAGGTTACAACAGAATTTCTGCAGTACTCAAGGTTCCTAAGAGCACAGTGTCCTCCATAATCCTTAAGTGGAAGAAGTTTGGGACCACCAGAAGTCTTCCTAGACCTGGCCGTCCAGCCAAACTGAGCAATTGTGGGAGAAGAGCCTTGGTGAGAGAGGTAAAGAAGACCCACAAGATCACTGTCGCTGAGCTCCAGAGATGCAGTAGGGAGATGGGAGAAAGTTCCACAAAGTCAACTATCACTGCAGCCCTCCACCAGTCAGGACTTTATGGCAGAGTGACCTGACAGAAGACTCTCCTCAGTGCAAGACATATGAAAGCCCACATAGAGTTTGCTAAAAAAAAAAAAAACGCATGAAGGACTCCCAGACTATGAGAAAATGATTCTCTGGCAGTTTAAGACGAAGATAGACCTTTTTGGTGATAATACTAAGTGGTATGTGTGGAGAAAACCAGGCACTGCTCATCACCTGCCTAATACAATCCCAACAGTGAAACATGGTGGTGGCAGCATCATGCTATGGGGGTGTTTTTCAGCTGCAGGGACAGGACGACTGGTTGTCATTGAAGGAAACATGAATGCGGCCAAGTACAGAGATATCCTGGATAAAAACCTCTTCCTGAGGGCTCTGGACCTCAGACTTGGCCGAAGGTTCACCTTCCAACAAGAGAATGACCCTAAGCACACAGCTAAAAGAACAAAGGAGCGGCTTCAGGACAACTCTGTGACCATTCCTGACTGGCCCAGCCAGAGCCCTGACCTAAACCCAATTGAGCATCTCTGGAGAGACCTGAAAATGGCTGTCCACCAACGTTCACCATCCAACCTGACGGAACTGGAGAGGATCTGCAAGGAGGAATGGCCGAGGATCCCCAAATCCAGGTGTGAAAAACTTGTTGCATCATTCCCAAGAAGACTCGTGGCTGTACTAGCTCAGAAGGTGCTTCTACTCAATACTGAGCAAAGGGTCTGAATATTTATGACCAAGTGATATTTCAGTTTTTCTTTTTCAATAAATTTGAAAAAAATTACTACATTTCTGTTTTTCAGTCACGATGGGGTGCAGAGTGTACATTAATGAGAAAAAAACGAACTTTTTTGAATTTACCAAATGGCTGCAATGAAACAAAGAGTGAAAAATGTAAAGGGGTCTGAATACTTTCCGTACCCTCTGTACATATATACTATGTCTGGGTGCCTACATCCTGAATCTGAGTCCTAGTTTGTATACTTGTGTTTTCTATGTCTGATGTACTCATGGATTGTTTTGGCATTTGTAAGGCTGTTTCACACATTTTCTGTAAGTTTTTAACCCCTTCATGACCTTGCCGTTTTTTGCAATTCTGACCAGTGTCCCTTTATGAGGTAATAACTCAGGAACGCTTCAACGGATCCTAGCGATTCTGAGAATGTTTTTTCATGACATATTGGGCTTCATGTTAGTGGTAAATTTAGGTCGATAATTTCCGAGTTTATTTGTGAAAAAAATGGAAATTTGGCAAAAATTTTGAAAATTTCGCAATTATCACATTTTGAATTTTTATTCTGTTAAACTACAGAGTTATGTGACACAAAATAGTTAATAAATAACATTTTCCACATGTCTACTTTACATCAGCACAATTTCGGAAACAAATTTTTTTTTTGCTAGGAAGTTATAAGGGTTAAAATTTGACCAGTGATTTCTCATTTTTACAACAAAATTTACAAAACCATTTTTTTTAGGGACCACCTCACATTTGAAGTCAGTTTGAGGGTTCTATATGGCTGAAAATACCCCAAAGTGACACCATTATAAAAACTGCACCCCTCAAGGTGCTCAAAACCACATTCAAGAAGTTTATTAACCCTTCAGGTGTTTCACAGCAGCAGAAGCAACATGGAAGTAAAAAATGAACATTTTACTTTTTAGTCACAAAAATGATCTTTTAGCGAAATTTTTTTTATTTTCCCAAGTGTAAAAGGAGAAACTGGACCACGAACGTTGTTGTCCAATTTGTTCTGAGTACGCTGATACCTCATATGTGGGGGTAAACCACTGTTTGGGCGCACGGCAGGGCTCGGAAGGGAAGGAGCGCCATTTGACTTTTTCAATGAAAAATTATCTCCATCGCTAGCAGACACCATGTCACGTTTGGAGAGCCCCTGTGTGCCTAAACATTGGGACTCCTCCACAAGTGACCCCATTTTGGAAACTAGACCCCCCAAGGAACTTATCTAGAAGCATAGTGAGCACTTTAAACTCTCAGGTGCTTCACAAATTGATCCGTAAAAATGAAAAAGTACTTTTTTTTCACACAAAATTTCTTTTAGCCTCAATTTTTTCATTTTCACATGGGCAACAGGATAAAATGGATCCTAAAATTTGTTGGGCAATTTCTCCTGAGTACGCCGATACCTCATATGTGGGGGTAAACCACTGTTTGGGTGCACGGCAAGGCTCGGAAGGGGAGGCATGCCATTTGACTTTTTGAATGGAAAATTAGCTCCAATCATTAGCGGACACCATGTCGCGTTTGGAGAGCCCCTGTGTGCCTAAACATTGGAGCTCCCCTACAAGTGACCCCATTTTGGAAACTAGACCCCCCAAGGAACTTATCTAGATGCATAGTGAGCACTTATAACCCCCAGGTGCTTTACAGAAGTTTATAACGCAGAGCCGTGAAAATAAAAAATAATTTTTCTTTCCTCAAAAATGATTTTTAGCCCAGAATTTTTTATTTTCCCAAGGGTAATAGGAGAAATTGGACCCCAAATGTTGTTGTCCAGTTTGTCCTGAGTACGATGATACCCCATATGTGGGGGTAAACCACTGTTTGGGCGCACCGCAGGGCTCGGAAGGGAAGGCACGCCATTTGGCTTTTTGAATGGAAAATTAGCTCCAATCATTAGCGGACACCATGTCGCGTTTGGAGAGCCCCTGTGTGCCTAAACATTGGAGCTCCCGCACAAGTGACCCCATTTTGGAAACTAGACCTACGAAGGAACTAATCTAGATGTGTGGTGAGCACTTTGAACCCCCAAGTGCTTCACAGAAGTTTATAACGCAGAGCCATGAAAATAAAAAATAATTTTTCTTTTCTCAAAAATGATTTTTTAGCCCACATTTTTTTATTTTCCCAAGGGTAACAGGAGAAATTGGACCCCAAAAGTTGTTGTCCAGTTTCTCCTGAGTACGCTGACACCCCATATGTGGGGGTAAACCACTGTTTTGGCACACGTCGGGGTTTGGAAGGGAAGTAGTGACGTTTTAAAATGCAGACTTTGATGGAATGCTCTGCGGGCGTCAGGTTGCGTTTGCAGAGCCCCTGATGTGCTTAAACAGTAGGAACTCCCCACAAGTGACTCCATTTTGGAAACTAGACCCCCAAGGGAACTTATCTAGATGTGTGGTGAGCACTTTGAACCCCCAAGTGCTTCACAGAAGTTTATAACGCAGAGCCGTGAAATTAATAAATGTGTTTCCTTTCCTCAAAAATATTTTTTTAGCCCAGAATTTTTTATTTTTGCAAGGGTAACAGGAGAAATTTGACCCCAAAAGTTGTTTTCCAGTTTCTCCTGAGTACGCTGATACCCCATATGTGGGGGTAAACCACTGTTTGGGCACATGCCGGGGCTCGGAAGGGAAGTAGTGACGTTTTGAAATGCAGACTTTGATGGAATGGTCTGCGGGCATCATGTTACGTTTGCAGAGCCCCTGATATGCCTAAACAGTAGAAACCCCCAAGTGACCCCATTTTGGAAACTAGACCCCCCAAGGAACTTATCTAGATGTGTGGTGAGCACGTTCAACCCCCAAGTGCTTCACAGACGTGTACAATGCAGAGCCGTGAAAATAAAAAATAATTTTTCTTTCCTCAGAAAAGATGTTTTAGCAAGCAAATTTTTATTTTCACAAGGGTAATAGGAGAAATTGGACCCCAATATTTGTTGCCCAGTTTGTTGTGAGTACGCTGATACCCCATATGTGGGGGTAAACCACTGTTTGGGCACACGACAGGGCTCGGAAGGGAAGTAGTGACATTTGAAATGCAGACTTTGATGGAATGGTCTGCGGGCGTCACATTGCATTTGCAGAGCCCCTGATGTGCCTAAACAGTAGAAACACCCCACAAGTGACCCCATTTTGAAAACTAGACCCCCCAAGGAACTTATCTAGATGTGTGGTGAGCACGTTCAACCCCCAAGTGCTTCACAGAAGTTTATAACGCAGAGCCGTGAAAATAAAAAATAATTGTTCTTTCCTCAAAAATTATGTTTTAGCAAGTAATTTTTTATTTTTGCAAGGGTATCAGGAGAAATTGGACCCCAACAGTTGTTGCCCAGTTTGTCCTGAGTACGCTGGTACCCCAAATGTGGGGGTAAACCACTGTTTGGGCGCACGTCGGGGCTTGGAAGGGAGGGAGCACCATTTGACTTTTTGAACGCAAGATTGGCTGGAATCAATGGTGGTGCCATGTTGCGTTTGGAGACCCCTGATGTGCCTAAACAGTGGAAACCCCTCAATTCTAACTTCAACACTAACCCCAACACACCCCTAATCCTAATCCCAACTGTAGCCATAACCCTAATCACAACCCTAACCCCAACACACCCCTAACCACAACCCTAACCCCAACACACCCGTAACCCTAATCCTAACCCTAATCCCAACCCTAACCCTAATCCCAACCCTAACCACAACTGTAACCCCAACACACCCCTAACCCTATCCGTAACCCTAACCACAAGCCTAATCTTAACCCTATTTCTAACCCTAGTCCTAATTCCAACCCTAACTCTAATTCCAACCCTAACCCTAAGGCTATGTGCCCACGTTGCGGATTCGTGTGAGATTTTTCCGCACGATTTTTGAAAAATCTGCAGGTAAAAGGCACTACGTTTTACCTGCGGATTTACAGCAGATTTCCAGTGTTTTTTTTGTGCGGATTTCACCTGCGGATTCCTATTGAGGAACAGGTGTAAAACGCTGCTGAATCCGCACAAAGAATTGACATGCTGCGGAAAATACAACGCAGCGTTTCTGCACGGAATTTTCCGCACCATGGGCACAGCGGATTTGGTTTTCCATAGGTGTACATGGTACTGTAAACCTGATGTAAAACTGCTACGAATTCGCAGCGGCCAATCCGCTGCAGATCCGCGGCCAATCCGCTGCGGATCCGCGGCCAATCCGCTGCGGATCCGCGGCCAATCCGCTGCGGATCCGCGGCCAATCCGCTGCGGATCCGCGGCCAATCTGCTGCGGATCCGCAGCCAAATCCGCACTGTGTGCACATGCCATAACCCTAACCCTACCCCTAACCCTACCCCTAACCCTACCCGTAACCCTAACCCTACCCCTAACCCTACCCCTAGTTCTAACCCTAGTTCTAACCCTAACCCTAGTGGAAAAAGAAAAAAAAATATTTTCTTTATTTAATTATTGTCCCTACCTATGGGGGTGATAAAGGGGGGGGGTTTATTTATTATTTTTTTTATTTTGATCGCTGTGATAGAACCTACCACAGCGATCAAAATGTACTTGTAACGAATCTGCCAGCCGGCAGATTCGGCGGGCGCACTGAGCATGCGCCCGCCATCTTGGAAGATGGCGGCGCCCAGGGAGAAGACGGACCGACTTCGGGAGGCTCGGTAAGTATGAGGGGGTGGGGGGGTGGATCGGAGCACAGGGGGGGTATCGGAGGACGGGCGGAGCGGACAGGAGCACAGGGGAGCGGACAGGAGCACGGGGGAGCGAACAGGGGGACGGAGGGGGGTACCGGCCAGAACGGTGGACTGGGGAGGAGATCGGGGGCGGTGGGGGGGGCCAGAACATGATTTCCAGCCATGGCAGATGCTATTGCAGCATCGGCCATGGCTGGATTGCAATATTTCACCATTTTCATAGGTGAAATATTGCAAATTGCTCTGATTGGCTGTTGCACTTTCAACAGCCAATCAGAGCGATCGTAGCCACGTGGGGGCAAAGCCACCCCCCCTAGGCTGAAGTACAACTCCCCCTCTCCCTGCAGATCGGGTAAAATAGGAGTTAACCCTTTCACCCGATCTGCAGGGATGCGATCATTCCATGACGCCACATAGGCGTCATGGGTTGGGAAGGGGTTAAATCAGAAAAAAACAATCGGTTGTAAACTTGAAGCAAACAAATCCATTTTAAAGCAGGTATATTTGTTTTTTAATTTATTTATAAGTTGGATCTGTTTGTTTTTTGTTGCTTGTTTATTTTTAAGATGGAAGTGCAAACGTAACCCCTTAAGGACCAAGCCACTTTGCAGCTTAATGTCCAGGTCTTAGTTTTGAAATCTGACCACTGTCACTTTATGAGGTCATAACTCAGGAACGCTTTAACAGATCCCACTGATTCTCAGATTGTTTTTTGAAACATATTGTACTTCATGATAGTGGTAACATTTCTTCGATATAACTTGCGTTTATTTATGAAAAAAATGGAAATATGGCAAAAATTTCTAATATTTAGCAATTTTCAAACTTTTTATTTTTATGCCCTTAAACCAGAGAGATATGTCACACAAAATAAATAACATTTCCCACATGTCTACTTTACATTAGCACAATTTTGGAAACAACTTTTTTTTTGTTAGGAAGTTATAAGGGTTAAAAGTTGACCAGCGATTTCCAAATGCTTCACCAAGTGCTTCACAGAAGTTTATAACGCAGAGCCGTGAAAATAAAAAATCATATTTTTTCCACAAAAAACATCTTTTTGCCCCCAAATTTTTATTTCCCCAAGGGTAACAGGAGAAATAGGACCCCAAAAGTTGTTGTGCAACTTGTCCTGAGTACGCCAATACCCCATATGTGGGGGGAACCACTGTGATCATCTTACTGCAATGTTTGGGAGGCAGAATGAACAAATCCACAAAAGGTGAAGAATCGGTTTTATTCTTTACACCGTTCCTCGTGCGGTATTAGTGATTACTTAGGCAACTTTATTCTTCGGGTCAGTGCAATTACAGCAATACTAGATTTATATCCTTTTTTTATGTTTAGCTTTTTTTTTAAAAGAAGTTTTTGCATCGCCACATTTTGAGAGTTATAATTTTTCCATGTTTCGGCCGACAGTCAAGTGACAGCTTATTTTTTGCGCGACGAGTTGACGTTTTTATTGGTACCATTTTCGGGCACATGACTTTTTGGATCGCTTCCTATTCCGATTTTTGTGGAGGCAGAGTGAACAAAAACCAGCAATTCAGGTTTTGTTTTTTTTCTCAGTTCCGGGTGTGGTAAAATGGATAAAGCAGTTTTATTCTTCGGGTCAGAAAAAATAATTATTTTAGAATTGCTTTATTCTGAGAGCTAAAACTTGTTTTTTGTGGGACAAGATGGCGCTTTCAGTGATACTATTTTTATTACCATTCATTTTTTTAATTGCGTTTTATTCCACTTTTTCCATGCAGTACGATGATACCGTTTGGAAAAAATATAATTTGCTACTTTTTTGTGTTTTCTTTTTTTTACGGCATTCACTGAAGGGGTTAACTAGTGTGACACTTTTATAGATGGGATTTTTACTGACGCGGCAAAACCAAACATGTGCATTTTTTTTGTTAATTATTTTTTTTTACATAAAAATGTGTATTCATTAGTGATTTTTTAAATTATTTTTATTTATTTTTTTTACATTTTTTTTTGAAATGTTTCCTTTTTTACCTAGTCCCTTTATGGGACTTTCGCTTTTTACACTTTGGTTGCAGGTATAATGCATTGCAGTGCATTATATCTATGGTGAAAGCTTCTGAGACCATGCTGTGAGCATGGTCTCAGAGGCTTTCCGTAGCTTGATGACCTGGGGGTCGTAATGACGACTCCGGGTCATCATGGCAGAGATCGGGCCCCGCAATGCCGACGCTGATCTGAAGGCAGAGGGAGTTCCCGTCCTTCTGTCTCCCCCCTGAAGGCTGCGATCGCGCTCGATCGCAGCAATTAGGGGGTTAACAGTCAGGGGCTGCGCGGACGCCGCTCCTGGCTGCTAGTGAAGAAGCTCAGCCACCATCAGCGCTGAGCTCCTGCACTGATCGGGCAGGAAATGCTGTAATTTCAGCATCTCCTGCGCGATCATGCTGTGATTGGTCGGTCAGATTGACTGACCAATCACAGCGTTCTGGGTGCGGGGACCGACTGCATGGGTCCCTGCACCCGTTGCCGTGCCTCTCAGCTGTCATAGACAGCTGTCGGCACTGAACTAGCACTGCGTGATTACACGCAGTGGTAGTTTAAATGCATGGCAGACATAGTCCGCCTTGATGCGGGAACTTACACCCGGCCATGACGGACTGTGTCCGTCAATGGACGTTAAGGGGTTAAAGGGCCACTGTCACCCCCTCCAGCCGTTATAAACTAAAAGAGCCACCTTGTGCAGCAGTAATGCTGCAGTCTAACAAGGTGGCTCTTTTAGTTTTTGATTAAGTTATTACCTCAATAAAGCGTTTTAAAAATTGGCCACAAATACCAGATATTGTACCTGGAGGTGGTCTGAATCGTCCTCTATCAATCTTCCAACTGCCGTCACTCTTCTCTTCAGGGGCGATGGTCGCCGCCCCCTTCGCGTTGTTGCTTCTTAAATCCGGCGCCTGCGCTGTCCATGCCTGCCGGGGGCAGGCGCAAATAACAATGCCGGAAGGCGGGGGAGCAGGGGGAGCGTCAGAGATGGGACAGCGTCCGAGATGGGGGAGCGCCTGAACAGCGCAGTGCGCATGCCCAGGAATGCCAGCCCCGCACTGTGTTATTCATTATGCACAGTGCGGGGCTGGGGTTCCTGGGCATGCGCACTGCGCTTGTCAGACGCTCCCCCGATCCCCCGCCTATTGAGGTAATAACTTAATCAAAAACTAAAAGAGCCACCTTGTTAGAATGCAGCATTACTGCTGCACAAGGTGGCTCTTTTAGTTTATAAGGAGGGGGTGACAGTGGCCCTTTAAAGGCCTAACTTAAAGTTGGAAAAAAAAAACCTTCTACTTTTGTGGGTTTGTTGTGACGTATATTTCTCCTTACATTGTCATTCCAGAGCTGATATGTCACTCTCCGCAAGGAGAAAAGTTACCCCCTTGACCTCAGTTCAGAGTCTCTCACCTAGCCAAATCAGATCACACACATTACACTGATGAGGGGCAACACCCTGAAACACTGTGTTTGCAAATTGAGTGTCACGGGTTTACTGCAACAGAGAGGAGCCAGAAGACCACAGCGTCTGATTTCTCCTACTCCTGCACTGATTAGAAGCACTTCACCTTCATATTAAATGGTGTACATTTCTTTTGGCAGGTCAAGGGTTAGTCTGCTTTGTTGAGAGCTGCTGAAAGCTTTCCTGCATTAAGGCTCTCAGCTGTTCACTATTAGCCACTCCCATCTCCTATATAATCTGGGCCCTGGCTAGCACTCATTGTCAGAGTAGGCTTATGCTGCATGGCTGGAGGTTGTTGTTGGTGGTTGTTGTAGGAGAAAGTGTTTGGTGGATTTATCTGTGACTGTTGCTAGGTTTTGAGTGTGTGATGTTTCCTTTTCTTCTCCTACTGTGGTTTAATCCCATCCTCCACTCCTTGGTGCATTCCTATGTTATATATGTAACTATATTTGAATGTTTGGTATTTTTCATAACCCCTGTTCGTACTACCTTGTTAGTTTGGTTGGTGTATTATGGCGCACTACTACTCCATTCAGGAGCTAAGGCAAGGTACATGGCCCCGGTGTCTTCACCATCAGAAGTAATCTGGGGAGCAGGACGAGCTAAGGCACCCCTAGTGGTAGGGACAGGGAAGAAGCCCCTTGTCTCAGGACACCTGACAACAGAGTCGTGACATTGAGAGTCAATAGTGACTTTTAGGATCCAGCAGGTGGCGCTATAGAGTTATATTCCTCTTCCTCTTAGAAGAGGCAATTTCCAGAGTACAAACGTGAAACTTTTGATTGAAAATCTCCCTCCCTCCATTGCCTATAATCCATACCAGGTGCCTGAAGAAGGGCCTTGCAGACTGGCACTGCGCTCTAAATTCTGCTCCATCTGTACTGTATATAAAATATGGTTACCATACCTGGTTTCCCCTTTCCTCCCGGTAGTCCAGGTAAACCATTATATCCCTTGTCACCTGAAATACAAAACATTATTAATTAATAGTTCATTGAATTATTAAAAAAGTGTAATAATATGGTGGACTAGGAGGGGACTTCAGTAGACAACCCATACACTCCGCAATCACCTGTGGGTGGTGGGAATTGGGGGTGATGAAATGAGCCGACTCTGTTCCTATCCTCCTAAATGCTGCGGCCACGAATGACAGCGGCGCCTAATTGGCTAACTCGCCCCCTGCCCCCCCAAAAATAAAAAAATGTAACGCTGGTCACTAGGCACCTTCATATAAGAGGTCACTGAACAGAGGCTATGTATTCCTCTGCCATCTAGTGGTACGTTTTTAAAATTACAATAATAGAATTTTCATTTATTGACATTTAGTTATTATATGTACAGGGGCAGTTTTATAGTTTTATATGTAAGCCCTTTCACTCCATGGCCCATTTTTCTTTTGCTTTTTTTCCCTTCACTTATTTCTAAAGTCATTACTTTTTTATTTTTCAGTTGACATAGGTTTAAGAGCTTGCTTTTTCCTTTGCCTGGCCAGCGGGCATTTTTATTGATGCCATTTTTGGATACACATGAAGTGTCGATGTTTTTTTGTGAAAAATGCGGTGACTGAAAAAACAGCAACTCTGGAGTTTCACATATCTTTTGCTTTATGGTGTTTATCATACGGGCAAAATGATTTTATAGGTCGATCTATCAAACTTTTTTATGATTATGGTGATGCCGAATATGATTATTTATTTTTTATCTTTATCTTCATGGAAGGAAAAAACGGGTTGTTTCACATATTTATATGTTTTTATTTATTTATTTTCATAAACTCTTGTTGCTTTTCCTTTTAGTCCCGTTCGGGGATTTGAACCTGCAACGTCTGATCGCTTATACTATACACAGCAATAAAACTCTGTTACTGTATACTGGTAAAATGATGGGCTCCTATGAAGCTCACGGTGTGCTGTTGTGATAAGTACAGGGGTCTTCAGCAGAATCCCATCTGGTTACCCTGCTGTGGGTATACCATTGTTGAATCGACAAATCCAGCTAAACCAACAGTCCTGAGGACTAATTAGGGGGTATATAGATATCAGTGGCAGGCAGGCAGGCAGTGTATGTGGCAGACTTTATTGCATACAGCAAGAGGGTCCATTCCATTACTGTCTGCTGCTACCTATTACAGATATTGACCATATATACATAGCCCCAGGTATCAGTGGCCAGGAATAATTTTTTTTGCATCTCAGTCCTGATTATTTTATTCCAAAGCAATCCAGAGCACACATTTTTTTCCTCCGTTAGCTTGTTGGCACTGCAGAATACAGCCAGATCCTTTCCATAGTACAGCGTTAAAATCCAGCTATTTTACACAGGGGTTTGGCCGTCACGGAGATCACATCTGAGTGCGCATAAAATTCTGCCATTTTTGTGGTACTGTAAAAAAATGTTGTAGTGTCTTAGTGTTTTGTTGGCTTAAAACAAAATCTTTACCTAAAGGGCAGATATTTTACACGGTGTTTTGTCCGCCACACGGATCGCCTATAATTGTGCTGAAAATTGTCCCATTTCAGGGCTCCATTGAATATTTCTTGCTGTGTCTTAGCCTACTTATTGACACAATTTTGCTGTAAAAAAAATACAGGCCAGATAATTTAAAGTCTAGTATCTCTGTCACAGGCCTCACCTATCTGTGGGCTAAAAATTGGAGCATTTTTTGGACTCAATTGAACTGTTGTTGCTACAGTATGTCTTAGCCTAGTTACTTTTGCTGTTAAAAAAAATCCAGGCCAGATAATTAAAACTGGGGTATCTCCGTCACAGACCTCACCTATGTGTGGGCTAAAAATTGGGGCATTTTTGGGGCTTAATTAAACTGTTGTTGTTGAGTCTTAGCCTAGTTATTGATGCACTTTTGCTGCTAAAAAAAAAAAATGCAGGTCAGATAATTAAAATTGAGGGATCTCCATCACAGGCCTCACCTATCTGTGGGCTAAAAATTGGGGAATTTTTTGGGCTCAGTTGAACTGCTTTTGCTGTGTCTTAGGCTACTTTCACACTAGCGCCGACGTACCGACGCATACTGTGCAAAAAAACCACAACGGGGCAGCGGATGCAGTTTTACAACGCATACGGTGCCCCATTGTGATGTCCGGGGAGGAGGGGGCAGAGTTTCGGCCGCGCTTGCGCGGTCGGAAATGGCGGACACGACGCACAAAAAAAGTTACATGTAAAGTTTTTTTGTGCCGACGGTCCGCCACAACACGACGCATTCGTCGCACGACGGATGCAACGTGTGGCAATCCTTCGCAATGTGTCGCTAATGCAAGTCTATGGAGAAAAAACGCATCCTGTGGGCAATTTAGCAGGATGCGTTTTTTCTCCAAAACGACGCATTGCGACGTGCGTCGTACGACGCTAGTGTGAAAGCAGCCTAAGTCTAGTTATTGACACCAGTTTGCTTACAAAAAATAGGTGTTACCTACAGGCCAGATATTGGGTTTTCCCGCACACGGATTGCATATATGTTTGCTCCAAAGTCAGTCATTTTTAGTGAACGTACAAAATATTGTAGTTCATTTAAAATGACCAAGGCGCGTGCCGAGGGACGGTGAAGTAGATGTGATGGTGATGGTGCATGCAGAGGGCAAGGCCGAGGGCAAACTGAAATTGGGCCACAACAAACACCCACAACTTCTCGCTCGACCTTCCTGTCACAATTACTAGGGGACCACAGCACACCACTATTGATCCCAGAGCAGTATCAAAAGGATGTTGGTTGGATGGCGGATAATGCTTCCAGTCACTTTGCCGCCACCACCATTACTACCCTGTCTTCCACACGGTCAAGTCTCAGTAGCCGTGAGTCTGGCCAGGATATTCCTCACCCTGATTCTCCTTTCTCCCACCAAGCATAGCGCCCGGAGACAACTGATCCCACACTTGGACACTCCGAAAAGCAGTTCACTTTTCCATTTAGAGATTCGGGGCTCTCTCCCGGTGCACTTGAAGCGGGGCAAGAGGAGATCGCATGTAGCGATTCCCAAATATTTGAGCAGCCACGTTGACAAGAAGGCGACAATGGGAATGTGTCACAATAGGTGGACGATGATGAGACACAATTGCCAGAAAGTCAGGATTAGGAGCAGGGTGCGGATGTGGAAGACGAGGTGGTGGATGATATAGTAACTGACCCAAGCTGGCAGGACATGCATAGTGAGGACAGTAGCACATAGGGTGAGAGAGGTGTAGCACCCCAACAGGCAGGAAGAAGCAATTTGCTGGCCACAGACAGAAGATGGGCAACCATTCCCAGTAACACCAACACAACGGAAGTTGCCAGTACAAGTGTTAGGTCTTCCCGAGTCTGGTTGTTTTTTAAAGACTCTGCCAATAACTCCAAACAGGCAATTTGCACTACCTGCCATGCCCGCATCAACAGGGGTAGCAAAACTACCAGCCTGACCACCACCAGCATGATCAGGCACATGGCAGCAAAGCACTCAACTTTGTAGGTGGAACCCCAGGCTCCATGAACACTGTCTGCGAGTGACACCACTGCTTCTCCTGCTGTTGTGCGTGGAAGCCAATCCCCTGTCCATGGTGACTGCGAAGATGCCTCCTGCCCTGCACCTGTGGTTGCACACACTCAACTAGCACCATCAGCAAGCACGTCCACGTCCTTGTCCCAGCGCAGCATTCAGTTGTCCATACCCCAGTCTTTGGAATGCAAGCGGAAATATGCTGCCAACACCCCACAAGCCACAGTACTAAATTCACACATTCCTCGTCTGCTTGCGCTCAAAATGTTGCCTTTTAGGCTCGTGGAGACAAAAGCTTTCCGCAACCTGATGGCGGTGGCTGTCCCAAGGTACTCGGTTCTCAGCTGCCACTATTTTTCCCGGTGTGCCGTCCCCGTATTACACAAGCACGTGTCCCACAAAATTAGTCGTGCCCTTAGCAATGCTGTTACTGTGAATGTCCACCTAACCACAGACAGGTGGACAAGTGCTTGTGGGCAGGGACGCTACATCTCGCTGACGGCACACTGGGTTAACATAGTGGAAGCCGGGAGCCAGTCGGACCTTGGGATGGAACACTGTTATGACCCCAGTGGACAGGGTCTCAGAGGAACGTGTAAGTCTGCAAGATACAAAAATCCAGCTCATAGGGCTGTGGTAACTGGGTTGACCAAATAGCTACTCCTAACGCCAACACTAGAAGTAGCCGGGGATCATGCCTACGGTGATCGCTAGATGACTCGCGCCAGCCGGAGAATCTAACTACCCCTAGGAGAAGAAAACAAAGACCTCTCTTGCCTCCAGAGAAAGGGACCCCAAAGCAAGATACAAGCCCCCCACAAATAATAACGGTGAGGTAAGAGGAAATGACAAACACAGAAATGAACTAGGTTCAGCAAAGAGAGGCCAGCTTACTAATAGCAGAATATAGCAAGATAACTTATCTGGTCAACAAAAACCCTATAAAAATCCACGCTGGAGATTCAAGAACCCCCGAACCGTCTAACGGTCCGGGGGGAGAACACCAGCCCCCTAGAGCTTCCAGCAAAGGTCAGGATACAGATAGGAACAAGCTGGACAAAAATACCAAACAAAACAAAAGCAAAAAGCAAAGAAGCAGACTTAGCTTGAAAAACAGGAACCAGGATCAGAGGACAAGAGCACAAAAGATTAGCTCTGATTTCAACGATGCCAGGCATAGAACTGAAGGTCCAGGGAGCTTATATAGCAACGCCCCTGAACTAACGGCCCAGGTGAGGATATAGAAAAAGACAGACGCTCCAGAGTCAAATCACTAATGACCACTAGAGGGAGCAAAAAGCAAAATCACAACAGTACCCCCCCCTTAGTGAGGGGTCACCGAACCCTCACCACGACCACCAGGGCGATCAGGATGAGCGGCGTGAAAGGCACGAACTAAATCGGCCGCATGAACATCAGAGGCGACCACCCAGGAATTATCTTCCTGACCATAGCCCTTCCACTTGACCAGGTACTGAAGCCTCCGCTTGGAGAGACGAGAATCCAAGATCTTCTCCACCACGTACTCCAACTCGCCCTCAACCAACACCGGAGCAGGAGGCTCAGCAGAAGGAACCACAGGCACAACGTACCGCCGCAACAAGGACCTATGAAACACGTTGTGGATAGCAAACGACACAGGAAGATCCAGGTGAAAGGATACAGGATTAAGAATTTCCAATATCTTGTAAGGACCAATAAAACGAGGTTTAAATTTGGGAGAGGAAACCTTCATAGGAACAAAGCGGGAAGAAAGCCACACCAAATCCCCAACACGTAGTCGGGGACCCACACCGCGGCGGCGGTTGGCAAAGCGCTGAGCCCTCTCCTGTGACAACTTCAAGTTGTCCACCACAAGATTCCAGATCCGCTGCAACCTATCCACCACAGAATCCACCCCAGGGCAGTCAGAAGGTTCCACATGACCCGAAGAAAAACGAGGGTGGAAACCAGAGTTGCAGAAAAACGGCGAAACCAAGGTGGCGGAACTAGCCCGATTATTAAGGGCAAACTCAGCTAACGGCAAGAAGGTCACCCAATCGTCCTGATCAGCAGAGACAAAACACCTCAAATAAGCCTCCAAAGTCTGATTAGTTCGCTCCGTCTTTCCATTAGTCTGAGGATGGAAAGCAGACGAAAACGACAAGTCAATGCCCATCCTACTACAAAAGGATCGCCAGAATCTGGAAACGAACTGGGATCCTCTGTCTGACACAATATTCTCAGGGATGCCGTGCAAACGAACCACGTTCTGGAAAAACACAGGAACCAGATCGGAAGAGGAAGGCAGCTTAGGCAAAGGAACCAAATGGACCATCTTGGAGAAGCGATCACATATCACCCAGATAACAGACATGCCCTGAGACACCGGAAGATCAGAAATGAAATCCATGGAGATATGTGTCCAAGGTCTCTTAGGGACAGGCAAGGGCAAGAGCAACCCGCTGGCACAAGAACAGCAAGGCTTAGCTCGAGCACAAGTCCCACAGGACTGTACAAATGACCGCACATCCCTAGACAAGGAAGGCCACCAAAAGGATCTGGCCACCAGATCTCTGGTGCCAAAAATTCCTGGGTGACCTGCCAACACCGAGGAATGAACCTCGGAAATGACTCTGCTGGTCCACTTATCAGGCACAAACAGTCTGTCAGGTGGACAAGAATCAGGCCTATCAGCCTGAAATCTCTGCAACACACGTCGCAGATCTGGAGAAATAGCTGACAAGATAATACCATCCTTAAGAATACCAACAGGTTCAGCGACTCCAGGAGCATCAGGCACAAAGCTCCTGGAAAGAGCATCGGCCTTCACATTCTTTGAACCTGGTAAATACGAGACAACAAAGTCAAAACGGGAGAAAAACAATGACCAGCGGGCCTGTCTAGGATTCAGGCGTTTAGCAGACTCGAGATACATCAGATTTTTGTGATCAGTCAAGACCACCACACGATGCTTAGCACCCTCGAGCCAATGACGCCACTCCTCAAATGCCCATTTCATGGCCAACAACTCCCGATTGCCCACATCATAATTTCGCTCCGCAGGCGAAAACTTCCTAGAGAAAAAGGCGCAAGGTCTCATAACAGAGCAACCAGGGCCTCTCTGCGACAAAACGGCCCCTGCTCCAATCTCTGAAGCATCCACCTCAACTTGAAAGGGAAGCGAGACATCAGGCTGGCACAAAACAGGCGCCGAAGTAAACCGACGTTTCAACTCCTGGAAAGCCTCCACGGCAGCAGGAGCCCAATTAACCACATCGGAGCCCTTCTTGGTCATATCCGTCAAAGGTTTCACAATGCTAGAAAAGTTAGCGATAAAACGACGGTAGAAGTTAGCGAAACCCAAGAACTTCTGAAGACTCTTAACTGACGAGGGCTGAGTCCAATCAAGAATAGCTCGGACCTTGACTGGGTCCATCTCCACAGCAGAAGGGGAAAAAATGAACCCCAAAAAGGGAACCTTCTGTACACCAAAAAGACACTTTGAGCCCTTGACAAACAAAGAATTTTCACGCAAAATTTTAAAGACCATCCTGACCTGCTCCACATGCGAGTCCCAATTATCAGAAAAAAACAGAATATCATCCAGATAAACGATCAGAAATTTATCCAGATAGTTCCGGTAAATGTCATGCATAAAGGACTGAAAAACTGAAGGGACATTAGAGAGCCCAAAAGGCATCACCAAGTACTCAAAATGACCTTCGGGCGTATTGAATGCGGTTTTCCATTCATCCCCTTGCTTAATGCGCACAAGGTTGTACGCACCACGAAGGTCTATCTTGGTAAACCACTTGGCACCTTTAATCCGGGCAAACAAGTCAGACAACAGCGGCAAAGGATACTGAAATTTGACAGTGATCTTATTTAAAAGCCGATAGTCAATACAAGGCCTCAAAGATCCGTCCTTTTTAGCCACAAAAAAGAATCCCGCACCAAGAGGGGAAGAAGACGGACGGATGTGTCCTTTCTCCAGAGACTCCTTGATATATGAACGCATAGCGGTATGTTCAGGTATCGACAGATTAAACAGTCTTCCCTTAGGAAATTTACTGCCTGGAATCAAATCTATTGCACAGTCACATTCCCTATGAGGAGGCAATGCACTGGACCTGGACTCGCTAAAGACATCCTGATAATCAGACAAATACTCAGGAACTTCCGAAGGCGTAGAAGAAGCAATAGACACAGGCAGGGAATCCTCATGAATACCACGACAGCCCCAACTAGACACTGACATAGCCTTCCAGTCAAGGACTGGATTATGGGTCTGTAACCATGGCAGCCCCAAAACAACCAAATCATGCATTTTATGTAGAACGAGAAAACGTATCACCTCGCGGTGTTCAGGAGTCATGCACATGGTAACCTGTGTCCAATACTGCGGCTTATTTTCTGCCAATGGCGTAGCATCAATACCCCTAAGAGGGATAGGATTTTCTAATGGTTCAAGAATAAAACCACAGCGCTTAGCAAATGAGAGATCCATAAGACTCAGGGCAGCACCTGAATCTACAAACGCCATGACAGGATAAGATGACAGTGAGCAAATCAAAGTTACAGACAGAATAAACTTAGGATGCAAATTACCAACGGTGACAGGACTAACAACCTTAGATATACGTTTAGAGCATGCTGAGATAACATGTGTAGAATCACCACAGTAGTAGCACAAGCCATTCCGGCGTCTATGAATTTTCCTCTCATTTCTAGTCAGGATTCTATCACATTGCATCAAATCAGGTGTCCGTTCAGACAACACCATGAGGGAATTTGCGGTTTTTCTATCACATTGCATCACATCAGGTGTCTGTTCAGACAACAACATGAGGGAATTTGCGGTTTTGCGCTCCCGCAACCGCCGGTCAATTTGAATAGCCAGGGACATGGTATCATTCAGACCTGTGGGAATGGGAAAACCCACCATAACATTCTTAATGGCCTCAGAAAGGCCATTTCTAAAATTAGCGGCCAGTGCACACTCGTTCCAATGTGTCAGCACGGACCATTTCCGAAATTTTTGGCAATACACCTCAGCTTCGTCCTGGCCCTGAGACATAGCCAGCAAGGCTTTCTCTGCCTGAATCTCAAGATTGGGTTCCTCATAAAGTAAACCGAGCGCCAGAAAAAACGCATCAATATCAGCCAAAGCCGGATCTCCTGGCGCCAACGAAAAAGCCCAATCCTGAGGGTCACCCCGTAAGAATGAAATAACAATTTTTACTTGTTGAGCAGAGTCTCCAGACGAACAAGGTTTCAGGGACAAAAATAATTTACAATTATTCCTGAAATTCCTAAACTTAAATCGGTCTCCTGAAAACAGTTCAGGAATCGGAATCTTGGGTTCAGACCTAGGATTTCTGGTAACATAATCTTGTATACCCTGCACACGAGCGGCAAGCTGGTCCACACTTGTAATCAAGGTCTGGACATTCATGTCTGCAGCAAGCTTAAGCCACTCTGAGGTAAAGGGGAAAAGAAAAAAAAAAAAATGAGAGAGGAAAAAAAAAAAACTCAAAATTTTCTTTCTTATAATCCCACTTCTGCAATGCATTAAACATTTAATACTGGCCTGGCATACTGTTATGACCCCAGTGGACAGGGTCTCAGAGGAACGTGTAAGTCTGCAAGATACAAAAATCCAGCTCATAGGGCTGTGGTAACTGGGTTGACCAAATAGCTACTCCTAACGCCAACACTAGAAGTAGCCGGGGATCATGCCTACGGTGATCGCTAGATGACTCGCGCCAGCCGGAGAATCTAACTACCCCTAGGAGAAGAAAACAAAGACCTCTATTGCCTCCAGAGAAAGGGACCCCAAAGCAAGATACAAGCCCCCCACAAATAATAACGGTGAGGTAAGAGGAAATGACAAACACAGAAATGAACTAGGTTCAGCAAAGAGAGGCCAGCTTACTAATAGCAGAATATAGCAAGATAACTTATCTGGTCAACAAAAACCCTATAAAAATCCACGCTGGAGATTCAAGAACCCCCGAACCGTCTAACGGTCCGGGGGGAGAACACCAGCCCCCTAGAGCTTCCAGCAAAGGTCAGGATACAGATAGGAACAAGCTGGACAAAAATACCAAACAAAACAAAAGCAAAAAGCAAAGAAGCAGACTTAGCTTGAAAAACAGGAACCAGGATCAGAGGACAAGAGCACAAAAGATTAGCTCTGATTTCAACGATGCCAGGCATAGAACTGAAGGTCCAGGGAGCTTATATAGCAACGCCCCTGAACTAACGGCCCAGGTGAGGATATAGAAAAAGACAGACGCTCCAGAGTCAAATCACTAATGACCACTAGAGGGAGCAAAAAGCAAAATCCCAACAGAACACGTCCTCCCAACGCCGAGGATTGCAGGCCTTACATCAATCAAGGTTGCCCCCATAGTCTACAGCTCCTGCACCTCCTCCTCTCCTTCAGCCTCCATCTCCAAAATGACCACCTCAGTCATAAGCTGGAAGCACTGCCTCAGCCAAGCGGCAACAGGCTGTGCTGAAGCTAATATGCTTAGATGACAAACCGCACAATGCTGAAGAGTTGTGGACAGCTCTGAAAAAGCAGGCAGATCTGTGGCTGACACCGCTGAACCTACAGCCAGGCATGGTCATGTGTGACAATGGCCAGAACCTGGTGGCGGCTTTGAGGCGAGTAGAGCGCACACACGTACCTTGCCTGTCCCATGTGCTTAACCTCGTTGTTCAACGGTTTCTCAAAAGATACCCGGAGCTGCCAGATCTGCTTGTGAAAGTGCCCATTTTAGAAAGTCAGCTACAGCTTCCACCACCCTTGCCGTGCTTCAGCAGCGGTTGCAGCTTCCGGCTCACAGACTGGTGTGTGATGTCCCCACGCATTAGAACTCTACACTGCATATGTTGGAAAGGATTTGTGAGCAGAAGAGGGCAGTAGTTGACTACCAGCATCAACAAGGCCATCGATAGTCAGATCAGACTCCACACATAAGACCTCAGGACTGGATGTCAGACGTATGTACCATCCTCCAAAACTTTGAGGAGTCCACCAAGATGATTCTATCTATCTACAGTATTATCTATCATCTATCTATTATCTATCTATCTCATATCTTTTTATTATCTATGTATTATCTGTCTACTGTATCTAGCATTTTCATATATACAGTATCTATCCATCATTAGGTTTACAGTTGGCCCCTGAGTGTGTGCAGTTATCTAGAAAACACATCCAGACGATCTCTTTACAATGCTCAGGTCCAGTTTTGTTATTATTACATTTTCCAGGAAGGATCCGCCGTGTTGGTAAAATATGGAAAACAAAAACTCCTTTCATATGTCTGCACAGATTTAGGCAGGAGGAACACAGGCGCCACGTACTGGAGCCATGTAATATGTTATTAGTAATAACACTAGAAACCCAGTGGTGTATACTGGCTACAGGGATAGATAGATAGATAGATAGATAGATAGATAGATAGATAGATAGATAGATAATAAATATATAGATGATAGATAGATAATAGATAGAAAATAAATAGATAGATGATAGATAGATAGATAATAAATAGATAAATAGATAGATACTGTAGATAGATAGATAGATTGACATTCCTGAAGACATGAGAAATGCCATGAATAACCACTAGGTGGAGCCACAGAACCAATATTAGGATTACAAGTTTATTACAATTTGTTGTTCTCGGTCTTTGTATTTTTGGAGAATTTATGTAAAATGTGGAGGATATGTGGCTCTGCTTACTTCCACATCAGAATGAGAGGTTACATATGACCCGTGCAGTGATCAGTGGGTGTCCTGCTCATGTCTCACCAGTCGTGGATTCCTACAATGATGTGGAGCAGCACAGCAGAATATGGTTAGGTTCACACTCGCAATTTGGTGTTTTGATAAAGAAAATTCAAAGAGGAACTCTGGAAGAAACCCATCCATCCCAATGATGCCCAACTATATACTATGTAGTGACTATACTGAGGCTCACGTGCATGATAGTCCTTTCGCAGGCCACAATTGTTTTCTTCCTGTTTCTGGTGGCGGGGCGAGCTCTGGGACTGCCGTCATTATCAGATGATAACTATGAGCGCCGTCACTAGGACCGGACGGTTCATATATTCACATTTCAATCACTTTCTGTTATCATCCGGTTTACAATTAGTTTTAGAGAAAACAGTCACCGACATGCCGTACCTTTGCTTCCAATCGGACCAATTTTACCGATAAAGCCGTGATCACCCTCATTCCCGATTATTCCCTCACCACCTGAAAGTAAAGCAAACAAGATGAATCCGCACGTTTACATGAACAGTCTCGCGAAGGACCATTTATGCTGCAGTGTCCCTGTGAACGACAGTAATAGGGGAAGGATTCTTTACAGTTCAGCTCTGTAACTATGAAATGTAGCAACATTCCACCAAGCGTTTGGTCGGCCCTCTGAGTCTTCGTAGGGAAGCTGAGTAATGTCACGGCCCCAGCCCCACGGCCGTCCTGTCATATCTAGTGCCAGTGATTAGCGGCAGATCTTTAAATCCTGCGAATTGATAGGTGCCGGCTCCATGGATGGGAATTGTTTTCCTGAGAACACTGCTAAAATGAATTCTTTGGGTGCTGTCGCTCAGTGCTCCCTGGTCATGGCCTGAACCCCTACATGTTTTCCATTTATCTCTCTCCCCTTTTAATTGATTGACAGCACTGGCTGCAAATGAGGCAGTGCGCTTGTTCGAATGTCACCATATTGGCTAATGCGTAAATCGGTCGTCCTCCTGGTGATTTCCTATTTCCTGTTTTCTGCACAGCGCTAGAACTCTGATGATCAGCACATGTGAAAAATGTCAGCAGAATCATTGCTGGCTCCTATGAAGCCAGTGCTGTCAATCAATAAAGAGGAGGCATGGAAATAGCTGAAATTCAGTTTTTTTTAGCAAGGTGAGCACCTTATTAGCATATTTGGATATAGAAAGATTTCTTGAAACTAAACTAATGGATTGTAACCGTAAAGGTAAGATTATTCTTAGCGCACAAGCCCCCACAATATATTGTCCTTACATAGAGTTTGCACTGACGGGCCACCTTTAAACACATGAAGAAATTGTTTTCTCCTGCAGGCACCACTAGAGGGAGCTCCTTACATATGGATCTTAAAAGCAGTTGTAGGAATCTGAAAAAAGTAAGCTCCCCCTAGTGGTGGTGAGGTGGTGATTCAGGCACACAGGCAACACACCGAGAGGCTGAACTGGAGCTGAACTGGAAACACTGGTCTCTGTTCCAACCATCAGCAGCATAAATCTCATGAAGGTTGGAATAAAATCTCTAATATGAATTAAATAGCTTCAGTGTTTAACGATGTGGGCTGGTTCATTACTGGGGACTCTTTCCAGACATTCACATAAGTCTGGAGGATGAATGAATCGCTTCATTCATAAAGTAGGGATCAAACACAGGATTCAGTCCAACAGAATCCTAAAACGAGTTTCCAGAGAGGAAATGTTTTTGTCTACTTTGTGATGGCGAGTACGTGCCTCGTTTCACCATCTTTCTGCTTGACACATGCATTCCTAACTAATTCATACTAACATATGAATTTTGGTCACTGTCTCCTAAAAAAATCAGCACAATCCTCCCCTGCTGCTGACATAACTGAACTCTCACAATATCTTGTGATAATGTCCCTGTGACCTGTATCCAATGTCTACATTAAAAATTAACAAGAATAGACAAGTCTCTGCCTCCCACAAAATCAGTACACTCATGCTGCTGCCATTATTCCCATTATCTGATAAGCTACTGGGTAGTCTGTCCCTCTTACTTCATGACATTGCCCTTTTTTAGGAACAGACAGTTATATACGGAATTTATAGTCTACAACATGATACTGGAATAGACATGTCACTACCTTCCTCAAGACCAGAACACTCCTCTCCTGCTGCTAACATAATTGTACCTATCCATAAGTCTATATTGTGTTTTACCAGTCTCTCCCACATGACAATATTCTTATGACATGTAATCACTCTCTACAGTAATAAATATACAAATATAGGTCACTGGATCCAACAAGGCCAGTACACTCCTCCCTTGCTGCCATTACAATCAAACATAGCTGCCTGGCTATATCGTTTTCTATCACCATTTTCCGATAAGACAATATGCTTGTCACATGTAACCAATATCTATATTAATATATTTACAAAAATAAGTCACTGCCTATCACAAGACGAGCACACTTCTCTGCTGCTGCTGAAATAATTATACCTATCCTTTAGTCTATATGGTATTCTCAGTATCTCCCATGAGATAACGTTCTTTTAACATGTAATCCCTCTCTACAGTAACAAATTTACAAATATAGGTCACTGTCTCGAACAAGGTAAGTACACTCATCCTCTGCTGCTTCTCTAATCAAATGTATCAGCTGTTTTCTATCACCATTTTCTTATGTGACAATATCCTTGTCATATGTTACCAATATCTTTATGAACAAATTTACAAAAATAGGTCACTGGCTCCCAGAAAATCAACACTCTCCTCCCCTGCTGCTGACATAGTTGACTTCTCTCTGCTACATTACATGGTATTCTATAGTTATATCACATGTTACAACCTTCTTGTTAAAGATAACTGATGTCTACATTAACAAATTGACAAGACTAGAAAGGTCACTGCCTTCCACAAGTTCAGTACACTTCTATGCTGCTGTCATCATTCTTATTATCTATTTAGCTACTTGACGTCTTATAATTCACTCTCTTTTGACACATGCTCTCCTAACATGTCAATTAACATAATCATAGGAATGGACAGATACTTTTGTAGATGGTTGTCTGAACTGTTCAACTGGTTCCTGGTTTCATGAGATTTACACATGCGAATTTATGTGATTGCACATGTGCACTACTTTTGACAGTCACGGACAGCTGTGTTGTGTATGACAAAGGTCTTAGGCAATAGCGAGAGAATTAAGAGTAGCGATCTCTATACATATCAGACAAATAAAGTAGCACTCTATAGCAAGAAAACATGAAGTATTTGAAATATGAATTGCATTATTGTTCTAGAAAATACTTTACTCATAAATTGGCCAATTGATGTGTACCCAGCAGCCGCAATAAGGCGATTCTCTTTGCTGGGAACCTGCCTAATGTGAATCCTCTCCTTGGCAGAAGCCAGCATTTATAGGTAGGTAGGATCCTGCTATGATTAAGCCTGCCAGAGACTGATGGGTGGTGTGCTCGGTCAGAGAGCCTATATATAAATATCAAACACTGACCATCACTTCCAAACAGAAACAGGTGTGTACAGGTGCAAACTAAGAGTAGCCACCTCTCTATACAACCAATCAATAAAGTTGCTCTCTGTAGCTCTCTAGTTGAAAACCTGATATATATGATATATGAATTGCGTTACTGCTCTAGAAACTTGGGAGAAAGAAGAATACTTAGTGCATACATTTCACAATTCATATGTGCCCAGCAGCCATGTTAAGGAGTTTCTCTCTGCTGGGAACCTTTATGTTTTCCTTTTTTCCGTTTGGTCAGTGTTTTGTTATTTGTCTACATAGGCTCTCTGTTATGACCTGGTGGTAAAGGAGCAACATGGGATGAGCTCTGAGGAGATGGTATCCTTACTGACCACAGTTCCTGAACCTAACACAACACTTGAAGTAGCCATGGAATGTTCCTGTCACTCCCTAGACATCTCGTCACAGCCGGAGAACTAACTACCCCTAAAGATGGAAACAGGAAAGCTATCTTGCCTCAGAGAAAATTCCCAAAGGACAGACAGCCCCCCACAAATATGGACTGTGAGTGGAGAGGGAAATGACATACACAGAATGAAACCAGGATTTAGCAAAGGAGGCCACTTCTAACTAGATAGACAGAATAGAAAAGGATACTGTGCGGTCAGTATTAAAAGCTATAAAAATCCATCACAGAGTTTACAAAAAATCTCCACACCTGACTAACGGTGTGGAGGGCAAATCTGCTTCCCCAGAGCTTCCAGCTTAACTGAGTATTGAATACTGACAAGCTGGACTAGAGCAAACATAAAATGAGCGGAATGATTAAGTCCACAGCAAGAGGACAACAAATGAACATGCAAGGACTTATCTTTGCTGAACAGGACCGACTAACAAGGAAATCCAAGGAGAGATCTGAATCCAACCAAGAAACACTGATAGCTGGCACTGGCTGAAGATCAGAGCCAGGCTAAATAGCAGAGCAGGAGAGAAGATCAGTGGAAGCAGCTGCTAAGCTAAATCCAAGGAGCAGCAGTACCACTTAAAACCACCGGAGGGAGCCCAAGGGCAGAATTCACAAAAGTGCCAATTACAACCACCGTAGGGAGCCCAAGAACGGAATTCACAACAGTACCCCCCCCTTGAGGAGGGGTCACCGAACCCTCACCAGAGCCCGCAGGCCGATCAGGACGAGCCAAGTGAAAGGCACGAACTAAATCGGCGGCATGGACATCGGAGGCAACAACCCAAGAATTATCCTCCTGGCCATAACCCTTCCACTTGACAAGATACTGAAGTCTCCGCCTCGAAAAACGAGAATCCAAAATCTTCTCTACCACATATTCCAACTCCCCCTCAACCAACACCGGGGCAGGAGGATCAACAGAGGGAACAACGGGCACCACATATCTCTGCAACAAAGATCTATGGAAAACATTATGGATGGCAAAAGAGGCAGGAAGGGCCAAACGAAAAGATACCGGATTGATAATCTCAGAAATCTTATAGGGACCAATAAAGCGAGGCTTGAACTTAGGGGAAGAAACCTTCATAGGAACATGACGAGAAGATAACCAAACTAAATCCCCAACACGAAGCCGGGGACCAACACACCGACGGCGGTTAGCAAAACGTTGAGCCTTCTCCTGAGACAACGTCAAATTGTCCACCACATGAGTCCAAATCTGCTGTAACCTGTCCACCACAGAATCCACACCAGGACAATCAGAAGGCTCAACCTGCCCTGAAGAAAAACGAGGATGAAAACCAAAATTACAAAAAAAAGGCGAAACCAAAGTAGCCGAACTAGCCCGATTATTAAGAGCAAACTCGGCCAACGGCAAGAAGGCCACCCAATCATCCTGATCAGCAGACACAAAGCATCTCAAATAGGTTTCCAAGGTCTGATTGGTTCGCTCAGTTTGGCCATTTGTCTGAGGATGAAACGCCGAAGAAAAAGACAAATCAATGCCCATCCTAGCACAAAAAGACCGCCAAAACCTAGAAACAAACTGAGAACCTCTGTCAGACACAATATTCTCCGGAATGCCATGCAAACGAACCACATGTTGAAAAAAACAAGGGAACCAATTCAGAGGAGGAAGGCAATTTAGGCAAAGGTACCAAATGGACCATCTTAGAAAACCGGTCACAAACCACCCAGATAACAGACATCTTCTGGGAAATAGGAAGATCCGAAAAAAAATCCATGGAAATATGCGTCCAGGGCCTCTCAAGGACCGGCAAAGGCAAAAGCAACCCACTAGCGCGGGAACAGCAAGGCTTGGCCCGGGCACAAGTCCCACAGGACTGCACAAAAGAACGCACATCCCACGACAAGGAAGGCCACCAAAAGGACCTAGCAACCAAAGCTCTGGTACCAAAAATCCCAGGATGACCAGCCAACACCGAACAATGAACCTCAGAAATTACCTTATTAGTCCATCTATCAGGAACAAACAGTTTCCCCACTGGACAGCGGTCAGGTTTATCAGCCTGAAATTCCTGAAGCACCCGCCGTAAATCAGGGGAGATGGCAGAAAGAATCACCCCCTCCTTGAGAATACCAACCGGCTCAAGGACTTCCGGAGAATCAGGCTAAAAACTCCTAGAGCGAGCATCAGCCTTAACATTCTTAGATCCCAGAAGATACGAGACCACAAAATCAAAACGGGAGAAAAACAGGGACTATCGAGCCTGTCTAGGATTCAACCGCTTGGCAGACTTGAGGTAAATCAGATTCTTATGGTCGGTCAAGACCACAATGCGGTGCTTGGCTCCCTCAAGCCAATGTCACCACTCCTCAAATGCCCACTTCATAGCCAACAACTCCCGATTGCCGACATCATAATTACGCTCCGCAGGCGAAAACTTTCTGGAGAAGAAGGCACACGGTTTCATAAAAGAACCATCAGAACTTCTCTGAGACAAAACGGCCCCTGCCCCAATCTCAGAAGCGTCAACCTCAACCTGAAAAGGAAGAGAAACATCCGGCTGACGCAATACAGGGGCAGAAGTAAATTGACGTTTAAGCTCCTGAAAGGCCTCAACAGCCGCAGAGGACCAATTCATCACATCAGTGCCTTTCTTCGTCAAATCGGTCAGGGGCTTAACCACACTGGAAAAGTTGGCAATGAAACGGCGATAAAAATTAGCAAAGCCCAAAAATTTCTGAAGGCTCTTCACAGAAGTGGGTTGAGTCCAATCATGAATGGCTTGGACCTTAACAGGATCCATTTCTATAGCCGAGGGAGAAAAAAAAAAACCCAAAAAAGAAACCTTCTGAACTCCAAATAGGCATTTAGACCCCTTCACAAATAAAGTGTTAGCACGAAGGATCTGAAATACCATCCTGACCTGTTTCACATGAGACTCCCAATCGTCGGAAAAAATCAAGATATCATCCAAATATACAATCATGAATTTATCAAGATAATTCCGGAAGATATCATGCATGAAGGACTGAAACACAGATGGGGCATTAGAGAGCCCGAATGGCATCACAAGGTATTCAAAATGGCCTTCGGGCGTATTAAATGCAGTTTTCCATTCGTCCCCCTGTTTAATACGAACAAGATTATATGCCCCTCGAAGGTCAATCTTAGTAAACCAACTAGCCCCCTTAATCCGAGCAAACAAATCAGAAAGCAAAGGTAAAGGGTATTGGAATTTGACCGTGATCTTATTAAGAAGGCGATAATCAATACAGGGTCTCAAGGAGCCATTCTTCTTGGCAACAAAGAAGAATCCCGCTCCCAACGGTGACGAAGACGGACGAATATGCCCCTTCTCCAAAGACTCCTTAACATAACTCCCCATGGCGGCATGCTCTGGCACAGACAGATTGAAAAGTCGGCCCTTAGGGAACTTACAGCCAGGAATCAAGTTAATAGCACAATCACAGTCCCTATGAGGAGGAAGGGAACTGGACTTGGGCTCATCAAATACATCCTGGAAATCCAACAAAAACTCAGGAACTTCAGAAGAGGGGGGAGAGGAGATTGACATCAAAGGAACGTCACTATGTACCCCTTGACAACCCCAACTAGTCACAGACATGGATTTCCAAATCCAGCACTGGATTATGTACCTGTAACCATGGAAAACCCAGTACAACCACATCATGCAAATTATGCAACACCAGAAAACGACAATCTTCCTGATGTGCTGGAGCCATGCACATGGTCAGCTGAGTCCAGTACTGAGGATTATTCTTGGCTAATGGTGTCGCATCAATACCCCTTAAGGGAATAGGGCTCTGCAAAGGCTGTAAGGAAAAACCACAGCGTCTGGCGAACTCTAAGTCCATTAAATTCAGGGCAGCGCCTGAATCCACAAATGCCATGACAGAAAAGGATGATAATGAGCAAATCAGGGTAACAGACAAGAGAAATTTAGGCTGCACAGTACTAATGGTAACAGACCTAGCGACCCTCTTAGTACGCTTAGGGCAATCAGAAATAGCATGAGCAGAATCACCACAGTAAAAACACAGCCTATTCTGACGTCTGAATTCCTGCCGTTCTGCTCTAGTCCAAATCCTATCACATTGCATAGGCTCAGGACTCTGCTCAGAGGACACTGCCATATGGTGCACAACCTTGCGCTCGCGCAGGCGCCGATCAATCTGAATGGCTAGAGACATAGATTCGTTCAAACCAACAGGCGTGGGGAACCCCACCATAACATCTTTAAGGGCTTCAGAAAGACCCTTTCTGAAAATTGCAGCCAGAGCATCTTCATTCCATTTAGTGAGCACAGACCACTTTCTAAATTTCTGGCAGTATAATTCTGCCGCTTCCTGACCCTGACACAGGGCCAACAAGGTCTTTTCTGCCTGATCCACAGAATTAGGTTCATCATACAGTAATCCGAGCGCTTGAAAAAATGCGTCTACATTAAGCAATGCCGGATCCCCTGATTCAAGGGAGAATGCCCAATCCTGAGGGTCACCACGCAGCAGAGAGATGACAATTTTCACCTGCTGAATGGGGTCACCAGAGGAACGGGGTTTCAAAGCAAAAAACAATCTGCAGTTATTTTTAAAGTTCAAGAACTTAGATCTATCCCCAAAAAACAAATCAGGAGTAGGAATTCTAGGCTCCAAAACCGGAGTCTGAACAACATAATCTTGGATACTCTGTACCCTTGCAGCAAGTTGATCCACACGAGAGAACAAACCCTGAACATCCATGTCAGCGCCAAAATCCTGAACCACCCAGAGATTAAGGGGAAAAAAAAGACAAAACAGGCTGCAGAGAAAAAAAATGGCTCAGAACTTTTTTTTCCCCTCTTTTGAGATGCATTCAATACATTGCTGGCCAGCTGTACTGTTATGACCTGGTGGTTAAGGAGCAACATGGGACGAGCTCTGAGGAGATGGTATCCTTACTGACCGCAGTTCCTGAACCTAACACAACACTAGAAGTAGCCGTGGAATGTTCCTGTCACTACCTAGACATCTCGTCACAGCCGGAGAACTAACTACCCCTAAAGATGGAAACAGGAAAGCTATCTTGCCTCAGAGAAAATTTCCAAAGGACAGACAGCCCCCCACAAATATGGACTGTGAGTGGAGAGGGAAATGACATACACAGAATGAAACCAGGATTTAGCAAAGGAGGCCACTTCTAACTAGATAGACAGAATAGAAAAGGATACTGTGCGGTCAGTATTAAAAGCTATAAAAATCCATCACAGAGTTTACAAAAAATCTCCACACCTGACTAACGGTGTGGAGGGCAAATCTGCTTCCCCAGAGCTTCCAGCTTAACTGAATATTGAATACTGACAAGTTGGACTAGAGCAAACATAAAATGAGCGGAATGATTAAGTCCACAGCAAGAGGACAACAAATGAACATGCAAGGACTTATCTTTGCTGAACTGGACCGACTATCAAGGAAATCCAAGGAGAGATCTGAATCCAACCAAGAAACATTGACAGCTGGCACTGGCTGAAGATCAAAGCCAGGCTAAATAGCAGAGCAGGAGAGAAGATCAGTGGAAGCAGCTGCTAAGCTAAATCCAAGGAGCAGCAGTACCACTTAAAACCACCGGAGGGAGCCCAAGGGCAGAATTCACAAAAGTGCCATTTACAACCACCGGAGGGAGCCCAAGAACGGAATTCACAACACTCTCTGACTGAGCACTCAACCCCTCAACCTCTGGCGGTTTTAATCACAGCAGGATCCTATCTACCGATACAAATGTAAGCTTCAGCCCAGGAGAGGAATTGCATTAGGTTAGGTTCTCAGCAAAGAGAATCACCTTATCATGGCTGTTGGGCACACACGAATTGGCGAATTGATGAGCTAAGTATTCTCATTTCTTCCTATTTTCTAGAGTAGTAATGCAATTCAAATGTCATATATTTCATGTTCTCCTGGTATAGCGCTAAAGAGTGCAGCTTTATTTGTTGGTTAAATAAGGAGATCTTGACCTTCAAGAATATGCTTGACAAGGAGGAACATTGACATTTCTTGTTACTTTTGTTATATGTGGACCATGGGAGGGAGGTGTATGAGGAGGCAGGATTTTTTGGGATATGCATTTGGGAGCTATGCAGGTCGGTTTCCAGTCCTTCCTCAATGATTCTAGGATGAACAATAAAGAAATGATAGGGTAGATAAGGTATACCAGAGAAAATAGGTCACTGCCTTTCTCAAAACCAACACTCTTGTCCTCTGTTGATGTATCAGTTACTTTCTCTGATCAATCAGCACAAATATTTATTGTAGGAATAAAACATCAAAATAGTTACCAGAAACATATAAAATTTATACAATAGAATAAACCAGTTACTTACCCTTCAAACCCTTGGGACCTTCCTTTCCTAGTTTTCCAGTTACACCTGTGTCACCTTTTTCACCAATGTCACCTGTAAAATGGAGAGACAAGTTGTAAAGTTTTCATTTTGGGACCCAAGATCTTTAAAATCTTTGTACACCTTTTGCGCAGACTTTTTTTTTAATTCTTTGTTTCCTAAATGGAAAGCTACAGGGTGTCTGTCACAAAAAAACTCCATTTACACCATTCTTAGCCCGCCCTTATAACAATCATTTACTTATTTAGTTTACATAAAACCCATTTTATTAGATATATAAATAACTGAACCGTCGTGTACTTTTGTCTTAGCCAATGGCACTTTTTTTTCATTTTTACAATTTAGTTTCATTAAAACCTATTGCACTCTTCGGCTTTTACACTCTTTTTGCCCTGCACATTCCATGTCGATGTATTTTGTGCCCATAAATCAGCTTAGAAGGAGCTCGGGAAAACAAAAAATAAAAACAGATAAAATAGTTAAAAACTCTCAAATTGGACTATCAGAATAAACTCACTGACAGATTCTCAGTGAACCCATTTTTGCAGCCAGCAACAGACAATGCAACACAGAGGTTATAGAAGGCAAACAGTGCAACATTTTTAAAGGTAATCTGTCAGCGGGTTTTTTCTACCCCTTTTGAGAGCAGCATGATATAGGGATACATACCCTGATTTCAGTGATGTATCACTGATTTTACTGGGTGACGAAGGGTAGCGATGAAGTGCGCGTCGGGGCTGGAGCCATCCCAGCAGGAGGATCATATGGGTGAATATCATTAGTTTATTCTCTTTTTATGCTGCTCTTTTACTAATCTTGCCTAGCTATATTCCATTACAACTTGGGCTGGCATGTGACCCTCTTAGTAATATTCTTTTTCCACTATGTATTCATTCATGTTCGTTGGATATATGAGCCCTTGCAGCATTCCAGATTCTGTAAAGACATATTGTGTTCACCCTCTCATGTAACAATGTCCCACATCCTGTAATAATGTCCCCAATCCTGGCTCCTTCCTGTAATATTAATGTCCTCCATCCTGGCCCATTCTTGTTCTAGTTTCCTCCATCCTGGGCCCCTTTCAGGTATAATGTCCTTCATCCTGTGCCCCTTCCTGATATAATGTCTCCCTTTTCTGGTATAATGTCCTTCAATCTGGGACCCTTCCTGGTATAATGTCTTCTTTTCTTGGTATAATGTCCTCCATGCTAGTCCCCTTCCTGGTATCATGTCTCCTTTTTCTGCTATAATGTCCTTCAATCTGGGTCCTTCCTGGTATAATGTCTCCCTTTCCAGGTATAATGTCTTCCATCCTAGGCCCCTGGTATAATGTCCTCCATGATAGGCCCATTTCTGGTATCATGTCTCCCTTTTCTGGTATAATGTCCTTCAATCTGGGTCCCTTCCTGATATCATTTCTACCTTTCCTGGTATAATGTCTTCCATCCTAGGCCCCTTCCTGGTATAATGTCCTCCATTATGGTATACTTCCTCGTATAATACTCCTCTTCTGGTAATAATGTCCTTGTTCTGCTGCTCTTGTCCAACAAATGTAAAAAAAATTAAACAATTTTACTCACCTTCCTCTGCTCCCAAAACATGCAGGGTCCTATTTTAAAGCTGGTGCAGAAGTGACTTGAACGATGATGTGCCAGCGACTTGACCGCCGAAGTATACTGCCAGGCTATGATTGGCCAGCGTCATATATTGCTGTGTGGGTGTAAGAGGATGATCCGGACTGGGGTTGCCTCTTTGGCACTGATGCTGGAACTATCAGGACTGTTACCATTGTTGCACGGGGGAAAGCTTTCTAGACCGGACCGACCTTTGCACTTGTCAGGGGGGCAGGTCAGGTATAAAAGGGGCTGCGAGTGGGACAGAGTCAGTAGTTTCGGCGGGAAGACTGAGTGCACAGCAGGGTGAGGTGCAGGCCTCGAGAGCACAGTATCTCGTGAGCAAATGCCCACCTAGAGACTTCCCAGGAATCATGTCCTCTGTACCCAGATGACAGACTACTACCTGCCCGACGTTCCCCGTACTGGGAAGTGAATCATACGTGAGACCCGTTACTGCTGCGTGCGCGCGCCTTAGTTCAGCACAAGGGACTGAGTCAGATCTTACCGACCCCTTACCCAACTTGTGCAACACAGACGCTCTGCCCTCATCGAGGAACTGGACCCCCGTCCACCCAGGACCACTCCGAGACATCACGTGCCGCTGTTGTCGGTGCCAACGTTGGAGACCGAGGAGCTGCAATCAAGAAGCCAACAGACCGATAGATCTGAAAACACAGTAGTTTGACAATAAATGGCTTCACCCAATCACTAACCATGAGTGGAGAAAAGTTTTTTCTCTGAAAAATGGCCAAGAAAGCAAAAATTCTGCCGGGGTGTGTAAACTTTTGAGCACAACTGTATGTCTATGCAAGGGATGTGGAGCTATAAAGATGACTACTATAAAGATATGTTCAGAAATACAACATTGTAAAGCTGTTTAGATAAAAGGGTGCGCATTGCCTTTAAGGCTGGAGTAGCACCTTGTGCCTTTAGATGTCCAACGCTGGCATCTCTGACGGTCCGTAGGCTAGACACAATGCTACACTGTGAATCATCGCGTTCTCCTTTGTGACATAAACACTGACTTCTATAAGAGATGTTGTTATTTTAGAAGGAAAGCACCTGAAATGTTCTATTTTTACGATAGGCTCATGGATGAAGTAATCTAAACATTTGGGGATTTTTTTTTTCCGAAATCTTTATTCACAAGATAGAACACAATGGTTTTCCTCATTATGGGAAAACAAAAACAATTATAAAAGAAAAAAGTTTAAGTAAATTTGATAGAAATTTGAAGAATGTGTTTCTGGTAAATATGTTATTCCAGGAGGTAATCCACCATATCCTGAGAAGACGGAATGATTCATCATAAATACCACAAAGCCGTCTTCTGGAAAGAAAGGGCAATGCTAATCTGCACAGGCACTAGATAATGGCCCTGGCCGAGTTAGTGTAAGGGGGTACGGAGGCTAGTTCATGCCTCACACTCCTTGATTATGTCCCTAAGAAGCTGGTATATATAATCTGTCTTATAACATTGTCATGTTGTGTCATGTATTGGATAAATATATATATTCTTGCGTTAAACAGACATAGGGAAAGTGTAGGATGTAGATTTAGCCCACTAGGGGGAGGGCACAATAGAGTAAGATAGGAGTAGGTTAGACCAATAGGATTTAATGAGTTAGAAGGGGCCAACTGGGATAGTTGGGGAGCTTCCTGGAGTTAGTCAGTAACGGCTGGCAGCCAGGACAGGAGAGTTGTGTCCCGTAACGTTTAAGCTGGGGAGCTCAGCCATCCAGGGCCTGGAGCTAACAGTCACACAGCAGTGGAGGAATACAGGGCAGCATCAAGATGGTAGCAGCTAACTTCATGGGAACAACCCTAAAAGTCCGGGGTCTACAACCTAGCAAGGAATGGAGGAGCCATACTTCTACTTCACCTCTATAGAGGGGAGCTGGCGGGGGACCCCTGAAGCTGGTTAGTATGACCAGTCAGGAAGCTGCGGTACTGAAGGTGACGGTACGGCCCTGCAAAATTCCTGGAGGAGTGAGGGACAGCACAGAGAACGGAATGGTGATATTCTGCGACGAATCTTGTGCTATTTCTGAGACTAAACTGGATTAGCTGAGTAAAATTGTTTTGCTGAAGATGAATCTTGACTCTGACTGTCATTGCATGGTATTAAAGGAAAAGGACTCCCGGCAGTGTGAAATGGACCCTGACTTGCAAGTGAGTGAATTACCGAGTGTTAATAGAGCGGAGGGCCAGTGTGTGCCAGTGCTGCCACTCTCAACCACGACTACCCCCCTGGCCTCCGCTTCATTGGTATGACTGATGCTGTAATTACAACTCCAATTCCCACCAAAAAAGTTGAGATGCTGTACATAACGGAAAGAAAGCAAGAATACAATGACCTGGAAATCTCCATTTTTTATTCACAGCAGAACACAGAGCACAGATCAGAAGGTGAACGTTGGCCATTTTTCCATTTTCCCTGTCAATGTGAAAAAAAATTAACTTGATAGCAGCAACTCATCTCAAAAAAGATGTGGTTCAGGAGAGTTCATTGAGACATCAACAGTGTCAGAGTGATTGCAACCAGACTTGGAAGAAGATCCCTGAAAAGATCTTACCATGTCAGAAAGTTCTCTTTGCAGGTGGTTATGAGACATGGCCAAGGCCCTATGTTCCACAGACAGATCCTGCATCATTTGTGTCAAACTAGCTATTTGACCACCAAGGAACGGAGCGGATCCATAGAAAGCAGAGCAGAGAAAAAAAACCTGTCTGTTTCTGGTCAATTATAATGTCATGCTGCTGCAATGCGGTAGGTGCAGGCTTGACTAGATGGCAGTAGAGAGGAAGCAGGTCTGCACCGAAACAGAGCTGACCTGCAGTGCAGCAGTGAGGCTACCACAGGTGGCAGCAGAATAGTCAAACAAACCGGGTCAAATCCTAGACTGTAGCGCAGTACCAAAGGAATAAGCAAACTCACGGTCAGAGACAAGCCAGGGGGTTCGTAACGGTCAGGTGAAGATAAGACAAAGGACAGAAACAGGTCAGGATACAAGCCAAGTCAAAACCAGGAGGTCTGCACACTAAAGGGAAACACTGAATCAAGATAGGAACAGGGGAAAACAGAGGCATGAATTCAGGCAGCAAACGCAGCAGGATCAATCAGAGTCAGCTACATCAGCACTACGCAAAAACTATAACTGAAAAGATCTGCAGAACACAATGGGGATAAATAGCAAACCTGAGACCAGACTGAGGCTGAGAAAAGTTAACCCCTGACATGTTCAGACCAGGAAAAGTGATCATGTCAAAACCCGGTCTGAATCATGACAGTGATTTTTTTTTTTTTACGTTTTTGAGCTTTTGTTTTTACCTCTCCTTCCAAGAGCCACAATTTTTTTTTAGCTTTTGTGTCGACATAACGGTATGAAGTCTTATTTTCTGTGGAATGAGTTGCAGTAAAGAATGACACCATTCACTTTCCCATTCAATGGAATGAAAAATGATAAAACAATTCCAAGTGAGGTAAAATATAGAGATGAACCGATCTTATGAAATTCAAATTTTCCAACTTTGTCATATTTCCCCAAAAATTCAATTTATGGCAAAAAAAATTGTACAAATCACAATACCCCACTGACCATAAGAGCTTACACTCTACAGGAGAGAGAGAGAGGATCCCACTGATCATAAGAGCTTAAACGCTACAGGATAAAGAGAGGACCCCACTGACCATAAAAGTTTACACTTTATATGAGAGAGAGAGGACCTCTCTGATCATAAGAGCTTACACTCTACAGGAGAGGGGACCCCGCTGACCATAAGAGCTTACACTCTACAGGAGAGAGAGGACCCCGCCGAGCATTAAAGTTTACACTCTACAGGAGAGAGAGGATCCCACTGAGCATAAGAGCTTACACTCTACAGGAGGGAGAGGACCCCACTGTCCATAAGAGCTTACACTCTACAGGAGAGAGAGAGGACACCACTGACTATAAGAGCTTACACTCTACAGGAGAGAGAGAGGACCCCACTGACCATAAGAGCTTACACTCTACAGGAGAGAGAGGACCCCACTGACCATAAGAGCTTACACTCTACAGGAGTGAGGACCCCGCTGACCATAAGAGCTTACACTCTACAGGAGAGAGAGGACCCCGCTGACCATAAGAGCTTACACTCTACAGGAGAGAGAGAGGACCCCACTGACCATAAGAGCTTACACTCTACAGGAGAGAGGACCCCACTGACCATAAGAGCTTACACTCTACAGGAGAGAGAGGATCCCACTGACCATAAGAACTTATACTCTACAGGAGAGAGAGGACCCCACTGACCATAAGAGCTTACACTCTACAGGAGAGAGAGGACCCCGCTGTCCATAAGAGCTTACACTCTACAGGAGAGAGAGAGGACACCACTGACTATAAGAGCTTACACTCTACAGGAGAGAGAGAGGACCCCACTGACCATAAGAGCTTACACTCTACAGGAGAGAGAGGACCCCACTGACCATAAGAGCTTACACTCTACAGGAGAGAGAGGACCCCACTGACCATAAGAACTTATACTCTACAGGAGAGAGAGGACCCCACTGACCATAAAAGCTTACACTCTACAGGAGAGAGAGGACCCCACTGACCATAAGAGCTTACACTCTACAGGACAGAGAGGACCCCACTGACCATAAGAGCTTACACTCTACGGGAGAGAGGACCCCACTGACCATAAGAGCTTACACTCTACAGGAGAGAGAGACTTACCCAGTGACATTGGAGATGGAAAATGACTCTGGCATACAAACTGTGCTCCACTGGCAACTGCTGAGCTGTGATGGCCGAGGTACTGACTACCATTGTACGAGGTGTGATAAACCGCTAAATGTCATAGCTGCAGGGCATTATGGGAAAGCCCACGAGGCTACGAAAAATGACATTAGCCCATTTTATGACCCTTAAGCAGTTTGGGTAATGGTTCTGGTCGAGTTATCAATTTTTGGGGGGGTAATCACAAATCAAATCTCAAAATGTGCTTACTAGCTACGCTCGCTGCTGTTAAAGGCAGGTGCTGGTACCTGCCCTATATAGAGCTAGCTCCAATCAGTGCTGTTTATCCCTTTAGATTCTGATACCTTTATTTAGGCTGTTAGATGGGGATGGTCACCCATCGATCCTTTCCCAAATCCCAATGGTGCTGACATGGCAGCTTTAGACCTACTGTAGGGCCCCAACATGCCACAATGAAATCATGAATTTGATATTATACTGCTAAACTAATATTGCAAGTTGAAGTTCCGCAAAAAGGAAAAAAGATAAATGTAAACAGTGTGTATATATATATATATATATATATATATATATATATATATATATATATATAATACACAATTTTAAATCTTTCCACCTTTCCAATTTGATAGAAAAAAAAAAAGAAATAAGAAACAAAACATATTTGGCATCACCATGTGTTGGGTGTCGAGTTCCGGCCACTGCACAGGGGTAATCTCGAACCATGTCCGCTGCGGTCTCCCATTCTCCTCCAGCTACAGTGGAGCCTGCTCAGCAGAGACTTCAATCCCAGGTTCTGGCTCAAGCTGATACTGTGCGCTTGGTTACTTCTGCCTTTCCAGGCTCAGCCTTTGTAGCCAGCACTGATCAGCAGTGAGCAGACATTCCAGGGACTAAGTCCTGCTTTTCTCCTACTGAGCATGCCCACGGGACGACCTCCCATTGGAGGTCGGGGGTCACATGCTCAGGTCCTGTTGCGGCTCCTATTGGACCATCAGGAAGGTCCCAGAGCGCTACTGCTATAAAAGGTTTGCATGGCCTCTCGGCCATGCGCTAGTGTAAACTTGTGTGTGTGGATGTATTCCTGTTGATAAAAAGAGAAATGATCCAGCTGGAGGTGGAGGCAGTTCAGACTTTGTGAGACTTTATTAGACAACTAAAGCAATAAATAGTTCTTCAACAAGAAAAATGTTTACATAGCAAACACCTGGCACACCAGTGAGGATGATCAACGCGTTTCAACTATGAAGTCTTACTCATGATCATGAACTGCCTCCACCTCCAGCTGGATCATTTCTCTTTTTGTCTTCATTTGCTGTGGGTGCTCACCCCGAACCGTGCTGGGCGTTGGCAGGTCTGGGGATTTCGTCTAAGACCGGCAAGCTGACTACATTCCTTTTTTCTTTTGCTATTCCTGTCGATGGATGAAAGCTCCTAATCATTCCCATCCCTAGAGTTGTTGTCTGCTCGCGATTGATATAGCTACCTAGCGCCTGATATCCTGCACATTAGCACAAGATACTTAATCTAGTTAGCAGCGACCGCCAGAGCGGTGCCGTGCGCAGATAGTGCGCTTTCTTGACCCTAGTTAGGGTGGTTAGTGGCATCCGCCAGAGCGGCACTGCACACACTCTTGTGTGGTAAATGTTTACTTTAGTTGATTCCCAGGCACCACAGTAGCGGTTTCGAGCGCAAGAGGTCTCGAGGGACTGTGACCCTGAGTCTTGGGGCAGAGTTCTGTCTCGCCTTGCTTGCGCTCTCTGTGTGGTATCACGGCCCTGTGACGCTACAGGGTTTGCTTCCTTCATACCGGGTGAAGCTAACCCGTGTGTGTACTCACATTATACCGCCATATAGTCCGCCATTACCAAGCAGCTGGTGTATTAGCGGCACGGTGGACCCCGGACTACGAACGCACCTTATATCCTCTCTAATTATTATTTGGTGCGTTCCGCCAGTCCTAACACCATGTTCATGAAGGTCTAATCTTCCAGAATGTACAGTTATTTAACCCATGTGATAAACTGATTAAGAAAAATTCCTCTCAATAAAAATTGGAAAAATGCGATCAAAAAGTCATACGCCCTTTAAATAATAATAATTACTGCTTGTAACGCCAAAATTCAAGCCCTCCTACAGTTCCATCAACCGAAATGATTAAAAAAAAAAAAGATGTGGGTCTCAGTAAATGGCAATACAGACCAACTTACGATATTCTATTTCCTTCGGTACATCCATGACTTTGCTTAACTGAAGCATTTGTTACACTTTTTCACGCAACTAAAAATATGTGTGACATCAGATAACCACTGACCAACTTTAAACATTTTTTTTTTTTAAATTGCAATTTTTGTGATAATCTGTCAGGAGATATTTATGTTATATGTGTCTTTAGGTGTTGTGAATTGCAGTCTGTCAAAGGTTTTGCTAACATGCCACAATAATGTATTGTATCGTGACAGTCACATCGCATCTGGTCTCTGATATCGGACACAATTGTAATGATCTGTAGAACCACTGTGTGTGGTTGACTAATTGCTCTAACAGCTCCTAGGAATACCACTCCTCCAGAGCCCCAAGACTTGACTCCATAACTGACGGAACAGTTGTGAACTCTGTTTTTGGGCTCCCTCTTGTGGTCACAAGTAGTACTGTGTGAGTGCTATCTTTGGGCTCCCTCTGGTGGCTCTTTGTGTCATTCTGCAGGTCTGTGGCTGGGATCAGCTGTCTCGTTATCCGTTAGTTGGTTTCCTATTTAGCTCACCTGGACTTTCAGTTGTTGCCTGCTGTCGATGTATTCAGTGCTATTTGGATCTCTCCTGATTATCTTCGTTATCAGTCTCTCCAAGAGAAGCTAAGTTTCTGTTTGTTTATTTTATGCTCATCAGTGTTCAATATGTTTCTTGGTTAATTATTTGTCCTTGTCCAGCTTGCTAATATGTGATTTCCTCGCTTGCTGGTAGCTCTAGGGGGCTGAGTTTCTCCCCTCACACCGTTAGTTGGTGTGGGGGTTCTTGTATTCTCAGCGTGGATATTTTGTATAGGGTTTTCTACTGACCGCACAGTTTCCTATCTGTCTTCTGCTATCTAGTATTAGCGGGCCTCATTTGCTGAATCTGTTTTAATTTCTACGTTTGTATTTTCCCCTTAACTCACCGTTATTATTTGTTGGGGGCTTTCTATATCTTTGGGGTTATTTCTATGAGGCAAGTGAGGTCTTTCTTTCTCTCTAGGGGTAGCTAGTTTCTCAGGCTGCGTCGAGACGTCCAGGAATTTAGGCACGTTCACCGGCTACCTTTAGTGTGTTTGGTTAGGATCAGGTTTGCGGTCAGTCCAGTTACCACCTCCCTAGAGCTCGTTCTATGTTCAGTAACTTAGCTAGTCTGTTCTGTGATCCTCAGCCACTAAGGATCATAACAGTACAGCAGGCCAAAAAGTGTTTAATGCATCGCAGAAGTGGGATAAGAGAAGCCCTGAGTACAATTTTTTTTTTCTCCCTTTGCTGCAGTCTGTCCAGCTTCTCTCATCCCCTTAATCTCTGGGTGGCTTTGAGTTCATGCAGACATGGATATTCAGAGTCTGACTTCTAGTGTGGATCATCTTGCTGCAAGGGTGCAAAGCATTCAGGATTTTGTTGTTCACAGTCCTATGTCAGAGCCAAAAATACCTATTCCTGAGTTGTTTTCTGGAGATAGATCTAGGTTTCTGAATTTTAAGAATAATTGTAAATTATTTCTTTCTTTGAGACCTCGTTCCTCTGGTGATTCCGCTCAGCAAGTTAAAATTGTTATCTCCTTGTTACGTGGTGACCCTCAAGATTGGGCTTTCTCCCTGGCGCCAGGAGATCCTGCATTGCTGAATGTGGATGCGTTTTTTCTGGCGCTTGGACTGCTTTATGAGGAACCTAATCTTGAGAACCAGGCAGAAAAGGCTTTGCTGGCCCTCTCTCAGGGTCAGGATGAAGCAGAGGTGTATTGTCAAAAATTTAGGAAATGGTCTGTGCTTACTCAATGGAATGAGTCTGCCCTGGCTGCAAATTTCAGAGAAGGTCTTTCTGAAACCATTAAGAATGTTATGGTGGGGTTCCCTGTTGTGATTCGGTTCGTGGGCTCCCCCGGTGGTCTCTTGTGGTACTGGTGTCCTGCAAGCTTTGCCTTCTCAGTTCACCTGTTCCTATCAGGATGTGGGAGTATCCTATTTAGCCTTGCTCCTCAGTCATTCTAATGCTGGCCATCAATGTATCCAGAGTGATTCTGTTGCATGTTCCTGCTCCCAGTTTTCTGCTCAGCTAAGTTGGACACTTTAGTCCTTAAGTCTATTTTTGTATGTTTTGTCCAGTTTGCACTTATGTGAATCTCTGCAGCTGGAAGCTCTTGTTGGGCTGAAATTACCACTCCAGTGGCATGAGTTGTCACATGAGTTAAGGTAATTTCAGGATGGTGTTTTGAAGGGTTTTGCAGCTGACCGCGAAGTCCTCTGTTGTATCTTTCTGCTATTTAGTTAGCGGGCCTCTCTGTGCTAAATCTGCTTTCATACTACGTGTGTCTTTTCATCTGCTCTCACCGTTATTATATGTGGGGGGCTGCTATCTCCTGTGGGGACATTCTCTGGAGGCAAGCCAGGACTGTGTTTTCTTCTACCAAGGGTAGTTAGTTCTCCGGCTGGCGCGCGGCATCTAGAGACAACGCAGGAATGCCCCCTGGCTACTTCTAGTGTGGTGTGTAGGTTTAGCATCGCGGTCAGCTCTAGTTTCCATCACCCGAGAGCTTGTCCGTTTATTCTATGCTTCTGATGTTTCCTTGCCATTGGAAACCATAACAGTATGGCCAGCCCAAATGTTTAATCTATAGGCTGAAGCAGGAGAGAAAAGGAACTGTGTGAAACCTTTTTTTTTTTTTTTTTTTTTTCCTTCCTCTGAAGTTGCACTCCAGCTCTAATTGCAGTCTCCTGTTTTCCTCTCCTCTTAACCCCTGAATGGCTCAGACTTTATCTGTTGAAATATGGATCCCCAGAGTCTAGCTACCAATTTGAATAATCTTGCCTCTAAAGTTCAGAATATACAAGATTTTTTGTTACATGCTCCTCGGTCTGAACCTAAAATTCCTATACCGGAGTTTTTTTCTGGAGATCGATCTTGTTTTCTAAATTTTAAATACAATTGTAAATTGTTTCTTTCGCTGAGATCTCATTCTGCTGGAGATCCTGCCCAGCAAGTAAAAATTGTTATTTCTTTACTGCGGGGTGACCCCCAAAATTGGGCATTTTCATTGGCACCAGGGGATCCTGCGTTGCTCAATGTGGATGCGTTTTTTCTGGCTTTGGGGTTGCTTTATGAGGAACCAAATTTGGAGATTCAGGCTGAGAAAGCCCTAATAGCCCTCTCTCAGGGGCAAGATGAAGCCGAAATATATTGCCAAAAATTTCGAAAATGGTCTGTGCTTACTCAGTGGAATGAGTGCGCTCTGGCGGCAATTTTCAGAGAAGGTCTCTCTGATGCTGTAAAAGACGTCATGGTGGGGTTTCCTGCGCCTACTGGTCTGAATGAGTCCATGACAATGGCAATTCAGATTGATCGGCGTTTACGGGAACGCAAACCTGTGCACCAGTTGGCGGTGTCTTCTGAAGAGGCACCACAGAGTATGCAATGTGATAGCTTTCTGTCCAGAAGCGAACGACAGATTTATAGGCGCAAAAATCATTTGTGCTTCTATTGTGGAAATTCTACTCATGTTATATCAGCATGCTCTAAACGAACAAAGAAAGTTGATAAATCCTCTGCTATTGGCACTTTGCAGTCCAAGTTTATTTTGTCTGTAACTCTAATTTGTTCGTTATCTTCTATTGTTGCGGATGCGTATGTGGATTCTGGCGCCGCTTTGAGTCTTATGGATTGGTCCTTTGCCAGGCGCTGTGGGTTTGATCTAGAGCCTCTGGAAGTTCCTATACCTTTAAAGGGTATTGATTCTACACCATTGGCTAGTAATAAACCACAATACTGGACACAAGTGACTATGCGTATGACTCCAGACCATCAAGAGGTGATTCGCTTCCTTGTACTGTATAATCTACATGATGTGTTGGTGCTGGGATTGCCATGGTTGCAAACTCATAACCCAGTCCTTGACTGGAAAACAATGTCTGTACTAAGCTGGGGATGTCAGGGAAATCATGGGGACACATCTTTGGTCTCCATTGCTTCATCTATTCCCTCTGAAATTCCTGAGTTTTTGTCTGATTATCGTGAGGTTTTTGAGGAATCTACTCTTAATTCTCTTCCTCCTCACAGAGATTGCGATTGCGCCATAGATTTGATCCCTGGCAGTAAATTTCCTAAGGGTCGTCTCCTCTTGGAGCGGGGTTCTTTTTCGTAGCTAAAAGCGATGGTTCTTTGAGACCTTGTATTGATTATAGACTCTTGAATAAGATCACAGTCAAGTATCAGTATCCTTTGCCATTGCTGACAGATTTATTTGCTCGCATTGAGGGGGCGAAGTGGTTCTCTAAGATTGATCTTCGCGGTGCGTATAATTTGGTGCGAATTAAGCAGGGGGATGAGTGGAAAACCGCATTTAATACGCCCGAGGGCCATTTTGAGTATTTGGTGATGCCTTTTGGTCTGTCAAATGCCCCTTCGGTCTTTCAGTCTTTTATGCACAATATTTTCCGTGAATATCTGGATAAATTTATGATTGTGTATTTGGACGATATCTTGATTTTTTCGGATGACTGGGAATCTCATGTTCAACAAGTTAGGAGGGTTTTTCAGGTTTTGCGGACCAATTCTCTGTTTGTTAAAGGTTCAAAGTGTGTTTTTGGGGTTCAGAAGATTTCTTTTTTGGGGTACATTTTTTCCCCCTCTTCTATTGAGATGGATCCTGTGAAGGTTCGGGCTATTTGTGACTGGACGCAACCGACTTCTCTTAAGGGCCTTCAGAAATTTTTGGGCTTTGCTAACTTTTATCGTCGATTCATAACTGGTTTTTCTAGCGTTGTCAGGCCTTTGACTGATTTGACTAAAAAGGGTGCTGATGTTGCAGATTGGTCTCCTGCTGCTGTGGAGGCCTTTCGGGAGCTTAAGCGCCGTTTTTCTTCTGCTCCGGTGTTGTGCCAGCCTGATGTTTGTCTTCCTTTTCAGGTGGAAGTTGATGCTTCCGAGATCGGAGCGGGGGCGGTTTTGTCGCAGAAAAGTTCAGATTGTTCAGTGATGAGACCTTGTGCGTTCTTTTCTCGAAAATTTTCGCCCGCCGAGCGAAATTATGACGTCGGTAATCGGGAGCTTTTGGCGATGAAGTGGGCATTCGAGGAGTGGCGTCATTGGCTTGAGGGTGCTAAACATCAGGTGGTGGTCTTGACTGATCACAAAAATTTGATTTATCTTGAGTCGGCCAGACGTCTGAATCCTAGACAGGCGCGCTGGTCGTTGTTTTTCTCCCGGTTTAATTTTGTGGTTTCGTATCTGCCAGGTACTAAGAATGTGAAGGCGGATGCCCTTTCTAGGAGTTTTGAACCTGATTCCCCTGGTGATTCTAAACCTACGGGTATACTTAAGGATGGGGTGATATTGTCTGCTGTCTTCCCAGACCTGCGACGTGCTTTACAAGAGTTTCAGGCGGATCGGCCTGATCATTGTCCGCCTGGTAGATTGTTTGTGCCGGATGAGTGGACCAATAGAGTCATCTCGGAGGTTCATTCTTCTGCGTTGGCAGGTCATCCGGGAATTTTTGGTACCAGAGATTTGGTGGCTAGGTCCTTCTGGTGGCCTTCCCTGTCTCGGGACGTGCGTTGTCATGAATCCCAATGGCTAGGGATAACAAGGGACAAGCAAAGTAATACAAAATATCGGACGAGCTCTAGGGTGATGGAACCTGGGCTGACCGCTGCCCTACGCCTGACAAACGCAACTAGAGTGTTATGACCCCAATGGCGAGGGTCTCAGAGGAACGTGGAAGTCTGCAGAATACAAAAATCCAGCTCATAGGGCAGTGGTAACTGGGTTGACCATATATCTACTCCTAACGCCAACACTAGAAGTAGCCGGGGATCATTCCTACGTTGATTCTAGATGACACGCACCAGCCGGAGAATCTAGCTACCCCTAACTAACGACCCAGGTGCGGATAAAAGGAATGACAGAAAAACCAGAGTCAAAAAACTAGTAACCACTAGAGGGAGCAAAAAGCAAATTCACAACAGTACCCCCCCCTTAGTGAGGGGTCACCGAACCCTCACCACGACCACCAGGGCGATCAGGATGAGCGGCATGAAAGGCACGAACTAAATCGGCCGCATGAACATCAGAGGCGACCACCCAGGAATTATCCTCCTGACCATAGCCCTTCCACTTGACCAGGTACTGAAGCCTCCGCCTGGAGAGGCGAGAATCCAAGATCTTCTCCACCACGTACTCCAACTCGCCCTCAACCAACACCGGAGCAGGAGGCTCAGCAGAAGGAACTACAGGCACAATGTACCGCCGCAACAAGGACCTATGAAATACATTGTGAATAGCAAACGACACAGGAAGATCCAGACGAAAAGATACAGGATTAAGGATTTCCAATATCTTGTAAGGCCCAATAAAACGAGGTTTAAATTTGGGAGAGGAGACCTTCATAGGAACAAAGCGGGAAGAAAGCCATACCAAATCCCCAACGCGTAGTCGGGGACCCACACCGCGGCGGCGGTTGGCAAAGCGCTGAGCCTTCTCCTGTGACAACTTCAAGTTGTCCACCACATGATTCCAGATCTGCTGCAACCTATCCACCACGGAATCTACCCCAGGACAGTCAGAAGGCTCCACATGACCCGAAGAAAAGCGAGGATGGAAACCAGAGTTGCAGAAAAAAGGCGAAACCAAGGTGGCGGAACTAGCCCGATTATTAAGGGCAAACTCAGCCAACGGCAAGAATGTCACCCAATCGTCCTGATCAGCAGAGACAAAACACCTCAAATAAGCCTCCAAAGTCTGATTGGTTCGCTCCGTCTGTCCATTAGTCTGAGGATGGAAAGCAGACGAAAACGACAAATCAATGCCCATCCTACTACAAAAGGATCGCCAGAACCTGGAAACGAACTGGGATCCTCTGTCTGACACAATATTCTCAGGGATGCCGTGCAAACGAACCACGTTCTGGAAAAACACAGGAACCAGATCGGAAGAGGAAGGCAGCTTAGGCAAAGGAACCAAATGGACCATCTTGGAGAAGCGATCACATATCACCCAGATAACGGACATGCCCTGAGATAGCGGAAGATCAGAAATGAAATCCATGGAGATATGTGTCCAAGGTCTCTTCGGGACAGGCAAGGGCAAGAGCAAACCGCTGGCACGAGAACAGCAAGGCTTAGCTCGAGCACAAGTCCCACAGGACTGCACAAATGACCGCACATCCCTTGACAAGGAAGGCCACCAAAAGGACCTGGCCACCAGATCTCTGGTGCCAAAAATTCCCGGGTGACCTGCCAACACCGAGGAATGAACCTCGGAAATGACTCTGCTGGTCCACTTATCCGGGACAAACAGTCTGTCAGGTGGACAAGACTCAGGCCTATCAGCCTGAAATCTCTGCAACACACGTCGCAGATCCGGAGAAATAGCTGACAAGATAACTCCATCTTTAAGAATACCAACAGGATCAGCGACTCCAGGAGCATCAGGCACAAAACTCCTAGAAAGAGCATCGGCCTTCACATTCTTTGAACCTGGTAAATACGAGACAACAAAATCAAAGCGGGAGAAAAACAATGACCAGCGGGCCTGTCTCGGATTAAGGCGTTTAGCAGACTCGAGATACATCAGATTTTTGTGATCAGTCAATACCACCACACGATGCTTAGCACCCTCGAGCCAATGACGCCACTCCTCAAATGCCCATTTCATGGCCAACAACTCCCGATTGCCCACATCATAATTTCGCTCGGCAGGCGAAAACTTCCTAGAGAAAAAGGCACAAGGTTTCATAACAGAGCAACCAGGGCCTCTCTGCGACAAAACGGCCCCTGCCCCAATCTCCGAAGCATCCACCTCAACCTGAAAGGGAAGTGAGACGTCAGGCTGGCACAAAACAGGCGCTGAAGTAAACCGGCGTTTCAGCTCCTGGAAAGCCTCCACGGCAGCAGGAGCCCAGTTATCTACATCGGAGCCCTTCTTGGTCATATCCGTCAAAGGTTTCACAATGCTAGAAAAATTAGCGATAAAACGACGGTAGAAGTTAGCGAAGCCCAAGAACTTCTGAAGACTCTTAACTGACGAGGGCTGAGTCCAATCAAGAATAGCTCGGACCTTGACTGGGTCCATCTCCACAGCAGAAGGGGAAAAAATGAACCCCAAAAAGGGAACCTTCTGTACACCAAAGAGACACTTTGAGCCCTTGACAAACAAAGAATTTTCACGCAAAATTTTAAAGACCAACCTGACCTGCTCCACATGCGAATCCCAATTATCAGAAAAAACCAAAATATCATCCAGATAAACAATCAAAAATTTATCCAGATACTTCCGGAAAATGTCATGCATAAAGGACTGAAAAACTGAAGGCGCATTGGAGAGCCCAAAAGGCATCACCAAGTACTCAAAATGACCTTCGGGCGTATTGAATGCGGTTTTCCATTCATCACCTTGCTTAATGCGCACAAGGTTGTACGCACCACGAAGGTCTATCTTGGTGAACCACTTGGCACCCTTAATCCGGGCAAACAAGTCAGACAACAGCGGTAAAGGATACTGAAATTTGACAGTGATCTTATTTAAAAGCCGATAATCAATACAAGGTCTCAAAGATCCGTCCTTTTTTGCCACAAAAAAGAATCCCGCACCAAGAGGGGAAGAAGACGGACGAATATGTCCTTTCTCCAGAGACTCCTTGATATATGAACGCATAGCGGTATGTTCAGGTACCGACAGATTAAACAGTCTTCCCTTAGGAAATTTACTGCCTGGGATCAAATCTATAGCACAGTCACAGTCCCTATGAGGAGGCAGTGCACTGGACTCAGACTCACTGAAGACATCCTGATAATCAGACAAATACTCCGGAACTTCCGAAGGCGTAGAAGAAGCAATAGACACAGGCAGGGAATCCCCATGAATACCACGACAGCCCCAACTTGAGACTGACATAGCCTTCCAGTCCAGGACTGGATTATGGGTCTGTAACCATGGCAGCCCTAAAACAACCAAATCATGCATTTTATGTAAAACCAGAAAACGTATCACCTCGCGGTGTTCAGGAGTCATGCACATGGTAACCTGTGTCCAATACTGCGGTTTATTTGCTGCCAATGGTGTAGCATCAATACCCCTAAGAGGAATAGGATTTTCTAATGGTTCAAGAGTAAAACCACAGCGCTTAGCAAATGAGAGATCCATGAGACTCAGGGCAGCACCTGAATCTACAAACGCCATGACAGGATAAGATGACAGTGAGCAAATCAAAGTTACAGACAGAATAAATTTAGGTTGCAAATTACCAACGGTGACAGGACTAACAACCTTAGCTATACGTTTAGAGCATGCTGAGATAACATGTGTAGAATCACCACAGTAGTAGCACAAGCCATTCCGGCGTCTATGAATTTTCCTCTCATTTCTAGTCAGGATTCTATCACATTGCATTAAATCAGGTGTCTGTTCAGACAACACCATGAGGGGATTTGCGGTTTTGCGCTCCCGCAACCGCCGGTCAATTTGAATAGCCAGTGCCATAGTGTCATTCAGACCTGTGGGAATGGGAAAACCCACCATAACATTCTTAATGGCTTCAGAAAGGCCATTTCTAAAATTAGCGGCCAGTGCACACTCGTTCCAATGTGTCAGCACGGACCATTTCCGAAATTTTTGGCAATACACTTCAGCCTCGTCCTGCCCCTGAGACATAGACAGCAAGGCCTTTTCTGCCTGAATCTCAAGATTGGGTTCCTCATAAAGTAAACCGAGCGCCAGAAAAAAACGCATCAAGATCAGCCAATGCCGGATCTCCTGGCGCCAGCGAAAAAGCCCAATCCTGAGGGTCGCCCCGTAAGAACGAAATAACAATTTTTACTTGCTGAGCAGAATCTCCAGATGAACAGGGTCTCAGGGACAAAAACAATTTACAATTATTCACGAAATTCCTAAACTTAAACCTGTCTCCGGAAAACAGTTCAGGAATCGGTATTTTAGGTTCTGACCTAGGATTTCTGATAACATAGTCTTGTATGCCCTGCACACGAGTAGCCAGCTGGTCCACACTTGTAATCAAGGTCTGGACATTCATGTCTGCAGCAAGCATAGCCACTCTGAGGTAAAGGGGAAGAAGAAAAAAAAAAAAAACTCAGAATCTTCTTTCTTATAATCCCTCTTCTGCAATGCATTAAACATTTAATACTGGCCTGGCAAACTGTTATGACCCCAATGGCGAGGGTCTCAGAGGAACGTGGAAGTCTGCAGAATACAAAAATCCAGCTCATAGGGCAGTGGTAACTGGGTTGACCATATATCTACTCCTAACGCCAACACTAGAAGTAGCCGGGGATCATTCCTACGTTGATTCTAGATGACACGCGCCAGCCGGAGAATCTAGCTACCCCTAACTAACGACCCAGGTGCGGACAAAAGGAATGACAGAAAAACCAGAGTCAAAAAACTAGTAACCACTAGAGGGAGCAAAAAGCAAATTCACAACATAGAGATAGCCAGGGAGCGTGCCTACGTTGGTTCTAGACGCCACGCACCAGCCTAAGAGCTAACTAGTACTGCAGAGAAAATAAAGACCTCACTTGCCTCCAGAGGAATGAACCCCAAAAGGTATAGTTGCCCCCCACATGTATTGACGGTGAAATGAGAGGAAGGCACACACATAGAGATGATATATATAGGTTCAGCAAATTGAGGCCCGCTGTAAACTAGAAAGCAGAACGATACAAAAGGGGTCTGAGCGGTCAGCAAAAAACCCTAATCAAAAAACCATCCTGAGATTACAAGAACCCATGTGCCAACTCATGGCACATGGGGAGAACCTCAGTCCACTAGAGCTACCAGCTAGCATAGAGACATAGTAAGCAAGCTGGACAAAAAAACCAACAACTGAAAATCAGCACTTAGCTTATCCTGAAAGATCTGGGAGCAGGTAGGCAGGAACCAAACAGAGCACATCTGAATACATTGATAGCCGGCAAGGGAATGACAGAAAGGCCAGGTAAAATAGGAAACACCCAGCCTCTGATGGACAGGTGGAAACCAAAGGCCGCAACCCACCAAAGTCACCCAGTACCAGCAGTAACCACCAGAGGGAGCCCACAAACAGAATTCACAACAGTACCCCCCCCTTGAGGAGGGGTCACCGAACCCTCACGAGAACCCCCAGGGCGATCAGGGTGAGCTCTATGGAAGGCGCGGACCAAATCAGTCGCATGAACATCGGAGGCGACCACCCAGGAATTATCCTCCTGACCATAACCCTTCCACTTAACCAAATACTGGAGTTTGCGTCTGGAAACACGAGAATCCAAGATCTTCTCAACAACATACTCCAATTCTCCCTCCACCAGCACCGGAGCAGGAGGCTCGACCGAAGGAACAACGGGCACCTCATACCTCCACAACAACGACCGATGGAACACATTATGAATAGCAAACGATGCTGGGAGATCCAAACGAAAAGATACAGGGTTAAGAATCTCCGAGATCCTATAAGGACCGATGAACCGAGGCTTGAACTTAGGAGAAGAGACCTTCATAGGGACAAAACGAGAAGACAACCACACCAAATCCCCAACAATAAGTCGGGGACCCACGCGGCGACGGCGATTAGCAAACTGCTGAGTCTTCTCCTGAGAACTTCAAATTGTCCACCACCTGGTTCCAAATCTGATGCAGCCTGTCCACCACCACGTCCACTCCAGGACAATCCGAAGACTCCACCTGACCAGAGGAAAAACGAGGATGAAACCCCGAATTACAAAAAAAAGGAGAGACCAACGTGGCAGAACTAGCCCGATTATTAAGAGCAAATTCGGCCAGTGGCAAAAAAGCAACCCAGTCATCTTGATCAGCAGAAACAAAACACCTCAAATAAGTTTCCAAGGTCTGATTAGTTCGCTCCGTCTGGCCATTCGTCTGAGGATGGAATGCAGACGAGAAAGACAAATCAATGCCCATCTTGGCACAAAACGTCCGCCAAAATCTAGACACAAACTGGGATCCCCTGTCAGAAACGATATTCTCCGGAATCCCATGCAAACGAACCACGTTCTGAAAAAATAAAGGGACCAACTCAGAGGAGGAAGGCAACTTAGGCAAGGGCACCAAATGAACCATCTTAGAAAAGCGGTCACACACAACCCAGATAACGGACATTTTCTGTGAAACCGGGAGATCAGAAATAAAATCCATGGAAATGTGCGTCCAAGGCCTCTTCGGGATGGGCAAGGATAACAACAACCCACTGGCCCGAGAACAGCAAGGCTTAGCTCGAGCACACACTTCACAAGACTGCACAAAGGTACGCACATCCCTAGACAAGGAAGGCCACCAAAAAGACCTGGCCACCAAGTCTCTAGTACCAAATATTCCAGGATGACCAGCCAACACAGAAGAATGGACCTTGGAGATGACTCTACTGGTCCAATCATCCGGAACAAACAGTCTTTCTGGTGTACAACGATCCGGTTTATCCACCTGAAACTCCTGCAATGCACGTCGCAAGTCTGGGGATACGGCGGACAATATTACCCCATCCCTAAGGATACCAGTAGGCCCAGAGTCTCCAGGAGAGTCAGGCACAAAACTCCTGGAAAGAGCATCTGCCTTCACATTCTTTGAACCTGGCAGGTATGAAACCACGAAATTGAAACGAGAAAAAAACAACGACCAACGAGCCTGTCTAGGATTCAAACGCCTGGCAGACTCAAGGTAAATGAGATTCTTGTGATCAGTCAAGACCACCACACGATGTTTAGCACCCTCAAGCCAATGACGCCACTCCTCAAATGCCCACTTCATGGCCAAAAGCTCCCGATTACCCACATCATAATTGCGCTCGGCGGGCGAGAATTTTCTAGAGAAGAATGCACATGGCTTCATCACCGAGCCATTAGAACTTCTCTGTGACAAAACCGCCCCCGCTCCAATCTCGGAAGCATCAACCTCAACCTGAAAAGGAAGTGAAACATCTGGTTGACACAACACAGGAGCAGAAGAAAACCGGCGCTTAAGTTCCTGAAAGGCCTCCACGGCCGCAGGAGACCAATCAGCAACATCAGCACCCTTTTTAGTCAAATCAGTCAAAGGTTTAACAACACTGGAAAAATTAGCAATGAACCGACGATAAAAATTAGCAAACCCCAAGAACTTCTGAAGGCTCTTAACAGATGTAGGTTGTGTCCAGTCACAAATCGCCTGAACCTTGACGGGATCCATCTCAATAGTAGAAGGAGAAAAAATGTACCCCAAAAAAGAAATCTTCTGGACTCCGAAGAGACACTTTGAGCCCTTCACAAACAGAGAATTGGCCCGCAGAACCTGAAACACCTTCCTGACCTGTAGAACATGAGACTCCCAGTCATCAGAAAACACCAAAATATCATCCAAATACACAATCATAAACTTATCCAGATATTCACGGAAAATATTGTGCATAAAGGACTGAAAGACTGACGGAGCATTGGAGAGTCCAAAAGGCATTACCAAATACTCAAAATGGCCCTCAGGCGTATTAAATGCGGTTTTCCACTCATCACCCTGTTTTATCCGCACCAGATTATACGCACCGCGAAGATCTATCTTAGTGAACCACCTAGCCCCCTTAATGCGAGCAAACAAATCAGTCAATAATGGCAATGGATACTGATACTTGACTGTAATCTTATTCAGAAGGCGATAATCTATACAAGGCCTCAGGGAACCATCTTTTTTTGCCACGAAAAAAAACCCTGCTCCCAGAGGGGACGAAGATGGACGAATATGTCCCTTTTCCAAGGACTCCTTAATATAATTCCGCATAGCAGTATGCTCTGGCAGTGACAGATTAAATAAACGACCCTTAGGGAACTTACTGCCAGGAATCAATTCTATAGCACAGTCACAATCTCTATGCGGAGGGAGCGAATTGAGCTTAGGCTCCTCAAAAACATCCCTATAGTCAGACAAAAACGCAGGGATCTCAGAAGGAGTAGATGAAGCGATTGAAATCGGAGGTGCATAATCATGAACCCCCTGACATCCCCAGCTTAACACAGACATTGTTTTCCAGTCCAGGACAGGATTATGAGTTTGTAACCATGGCAGACCAAGCACTAGTACATCATGTAAATTATACAGTACAAGGAAGCGAATCACCTCCTGATGAACGGGAGTCATGCGCATGGTCACTTGTGTCCAATACTGCGGTTTATTCATAGCCAATGGTGTAGAGTCAATTCCCTTCAGAGGAATAGGAACTTCCAGAGGTTCCAGACTAAAACCGCAGCGTTTAGCAAATGACCAATCCATAAGACTCAGGGCAGCGCCCGAATCCACATAGGCATCGACGGAAATGGAAGACAGTGAAAAAATCAGAGTCACAGACAAAATGAACTTAGGCTGCAGAGTACCAATGGCAAAAGATTTATCAACCCTTTTTGTGCGTTTAGAGCATGCTGATATAACATGAGCTGAATCACCACAATAAAAACACAATCCATTTTTCCGCCTATAATTTTGCCGTTCACTTCTGGACTGAATTCTATCACATTGCATAGTCTCAGGTGCCTGTTCAAAAGACACCGCCAACTGGTGCACGGGTTTGCGCTCCCGTAAACGCCGATCAATCTGAATGGCCATAGCCATCGACTCATTCAGACCTGTAGGCGTAGGGAACCCCACCATAATATCCTTAATGGCCTCGGAAAGACCATTTCTGAAGTTTGCAGCCAGGGCGCACTCATTCCACTGAGTAAGCACCGACCATTTCCGAAATTTTTGACAATATATTTCCGCTTCATCATACCCCTGAGAGAGGGCTAATAAAGCCTTTTCAGCCTGAATCTCCAGGTTGGGTTCCTCATAGAGCAATCCCAATGCCAGAAAAAACGCATCCACATTGAGCAATGCAGGATCCCCTGGTGCCAATGCAAATGCCCAATTCTGAGGGTCGCCTCGCAGGAAAGATATTACAATCTTGACCTGTTGAGCAGGGTCTCCAGAGGAGCGAGATTTTAAAGAAAGAAACAATTTACAATTGTTCCTGAAATTCAGGAAGGTAGATCTATCTCCAGAAAAGAACTCTGGAATAGGAATTCTAGGTTCAGACATGGGAGTGTGAACAACAAAATCCTGTATGTTTTGAACTTTTGCCGCGAGATTACTCAGGCTGGAAGCCAAACTCTGGACATCCATGTTAAACAGCTAATATCAGAGCCATTCAAGGGTTAAGAGGAGGTAAGAAGCAGCTAGACAGCAATTAAGGGCTAGGCAGCAAAACTCTGAAGGAAAAAAAAAAAAATAAATAAATTTCCCTTAAACACTTCTTTTTCTCCTGCTTCAGCCCAAACAATTAACACTTTGTGGGCCGGCTATACTGTCATGAATCCCAATGGCTAGGGATAACAAGGGACAAGCAAAGTAATACAAAATATCGGACGAGCTCTAGGGTGATGGAACCTGGGCTGACCGCTGCCCTACGCCTGACAAACGCAACTAGAGATAGCCAGGGAGCGTGCCTACGTTGGTTCTAGACGCCACGCACCAGCCTAAGAGCTAACTAGTACTGCAGAGAAAATAAAGACCTCACTTGCCTCCAGAGGAATGAACCCCAAAAGGTATAGTTGCCCCCCACATGTATTGACGGTGAAATGAGAGGAAGGCACACACATAGAGATGATATATATAGGTTCAGCAAATTGAGGCCCGCTGTAAACTAGAAAGCAGAACGATACAAAAGGGGTCTGAGCGGTCAGCAAAAAACCCTAATCAAAAAACCATCCTGAGATTACAAGAACCCATGTGCCAACTCATGGCACATGGGGAGAACCTCAGTCCACTAGAGCTACCAGCTAGCATAGAGACATAATAAGCAAGCTGGACAAAAAAACCAACAACTGAAAATCAGCACTTAGCTTATCCTGAAAGATCTGGGAGCAGGTAGGCAGGAACCAAACAGAGCACATCTGAATACATTGATAGCCGGCAAGGGAATGACAGAAAGGCCAGGTAAAATAGGAAACACCCAGCCTCTGATGGACAGGTGGAAACCAAAGGCCGCAACCCACCAAAGTCACCCAGTACCAGCAGTAACCACCAGAGGGAGCCCACAAACAGAATTCACAACAGTGCGTACTTTTGTGCAGTCTTGCGATGTTTGTGCTCGGGCCAAACCTTGTTGTTCTCGGGCTAGTGGGTTGTTGTTGCCCTTGCCTGTTCCTAAGAGGCCTTGGACACACATCTCTATGGATTTTATTTCTGATCTCCCTGTTTCTCAGAAGATGTCCGTCATTTGGGTGGTGTGTGACCGCTTTTCTAAGATGGTTCATTTGGTGCCCTTGCCCAAGCTGCCTTCCTCATCTGAGTTGGTGCCCCTGTTTTTTCAGAATGTGGTTCGGCTGCATGGTATTCCGGAGAATATCGTTTCCGACAGGGGATCCCAGTTTGTGTCCAGATTTTGGCGGGCGTTTTGTGCCAGGATGGGCATTGATTTGTCTTTTTCGTCTGCATTTCATCCCCAGACAAATGGCCAGACGGAACGTACTAATCAGACCTTGGAGACTTATTTGAGGTGTTTCGTGTCTGCTGATCAGGATGACTGGGTCTCCTTTTTGCCGTTGGCTGAGTTTGCCCTTAATAATCGGGCCAGTTCTGCCACTTTGGTCTCCCCTTTCTTTTGCAATTCAGGGTTCCATCCTCGTTTTTCATCTGGTCAGGTGGAGTCTTCGGATTGTCCTGGAGTGGATACCATGGTGGATAGGTTGCATCGTATTTGGGGGCAGGTGGTGGACAATTTGGAGTTGTCCCAGGAGAGGACTCAACGTTTTGCTAATCGCCATCGTCGTGTTGGTCCTCGTCTTCGTGTTGGGGACTTGGTGTGGTTGTCCTCCCGTTTTGTCCCTATGAGGGTCTCTTCTCCTAAGTTTAAGCCTCGGTTCATCGGTCCTAATAAGATTTTGGAAATTCTTAACCCTGTGTCTTTTCGTTTGGACCTCCCAGCATCCTTTGCGATCCATAATGTCTTCCATCGGTCATTATTGCGGAGGTATGAGGTACCACGTGTGCCTTCTGTTGAGCCTCCTGCTCCTGTGCTGGTTGAGGGTGAATTGGAGTACGTGGTGGAGAAAATCTTGGACTCCCGTGTTTCCAGACGGAGACTTCAATATCTGGTGAAATGGAAGGGCTACGGTCAAGAGGATAATTCTTGGGTTACAGCTTCTGATGTTCATGCTTCTGATTTGGTCCGTGCCTTTCATAGGGCTCATCCAGATCGCCCTGGTGGTTCTTGTGAGGGTTCGGTGCCCCCTCCTTAAGGGGGGGGTACTGTTGTGATTCGGTTCGTGGGCTCCCCCGGTGGTCTCTTGTGGTACTGGTGTCCTGCAAGCTTTGCCTTCTCAGTTCACCTGTTCCTATCAGGATGTGGGAGTATCCTATTTAGCCTTGCTCCTCAGTCATTCTAATGCTGGCCATCAATGTATCCAGAGTGATTCTGTTGCATGTTCCTGCTCCCAGTTTTCTGCTCAGCTAAGTTGAACACTTTAGTCCTTAAGTCTATTTTTGTATGTTTTGTCCAGTTTGCACTTATGTGAATCTCTGCAGCTGGAAGCTCTTGTTGGGCTGAAATTACCACTCCAGTGGCATGAGTTGTCACATGAGTTAAGGTAATTTCAGGATGGTGTTTTGAAGGGTTTTGCAGCTGACCGCGAAGTCCTCTGTTGTATCTTTCTGCTATTTAGTTAGCGGGCCTCTCTGTGCTAAATCTGCTTTCATACTACGTGTGTCTTTTCATCTGCTCTCACCGTTATTATATGTGGGGGGCTGCTATCTCCTGTGGGGACATTCTCTGGAGGCAAGCCAGGACTGTGTTTTCTTCTACCAGGGGTAGTTAGTTCTCCGGCTGGCGCGCGGCATCTAGAGACAACGCAGGAATGCCCCCTGGCTACTTCTAGTGTGGTGTGTAGGTTTAGCATCGCGGTCAGCTCTAGTTTCCATCACCCGAGAGCTTGTCCGTTTATTCTATGCTTCTGATGTTTCCTTGCCATTGGAAACCATAACAGTTCCCCACGCCTGCAAGTCTGAATGACTCAATGGCTTTGGCCATTCAGATTGATCGGCGTTTGCGGGAGCGCAAATCTGCGCACCATCTGGCGGTATTTTCTGAACAGAGACCTGAGTCTATGCAATGTGACAGAATTCTGACCAGAATTGAGCGGCAAAGTCATAGACGTCAAAATGGGTTGTGCTTTTACTGTGGTGATTCTGCTCATGTTATCTCAGCATGCTCTAAGCGCTTAAAAAAAATCGCTAAATCTGTCACCGTTGGTACTATACAGCCTAAATTCATTTTGTCTGTTACTTTAATTTGTTCTTTGTCATCCTACTCGGTTATGGCTTTTGTGGATTCAGGTGCTGCCCTGAATCTGATGGATTTGTCGTTTGCCAGGCGCTGTGGTTTGTGTTGTGAACTGTGTTTCTGGGCTCCCTCTGGTGGTCACTAACGGTACTGTGTTAGGCATGTCTTGTTGCAGGCCTGGGCTCCAGCTGGGTCATTAAGCAGCGGGTGTTCCCTACTTAGGTCTCCTCTGGACTCAGTCTCTTGCCTGGCATTGTTGTATCCAGTCCTATTAGGTTTCCTCCTGATTCCTTTCCGTCTGTCTCATGCAAGAAAAGCTAAGTCCGTTTTGAATACTTTGGATCATTTGCATTTTTCTGTGTTTTTGTCCAGCTTGCTTGATATGTGATTTTCTGGCTCGCTGGAAGCTCTAGGGTGCTGATATTCCCCCTCCGCACCGTCAGTCGGTGTGGGGGTTCTTGTAATATTCAGCGTGGATGTTTTTGCAGGGTTTTCTGCTGACCGCATAGTCCACTTCCTATTTTCTGCCTATCTAGTCTAGTGGGCCTCACTTTGCTGAATCTAGTTCATCTCTACGTTTGTGTTTTCCTCTTGCCTCACCGTTATTATTTGTTGGGGGCTTTCTATATCTTTGGGGTTCAATTTCTCTGGAGGCAAGTGAGGTCTTATTTTTCCCTCTAGGGGTAGTCAGTTCTCCGGCTGGCTCGAGACGTCTAGAATCAACGTAGGCACGTTCACCGGCTACTTCTAGTTGTTGTTGTTAGGATCAGATATGCGGTTAGCCCAGTTTCCACCTCCCTAGAGCTGTTCCTATGTTTTTTGTTGACCTTGCCGGAATACCAGAGATCCTCTACCACTGGGATCATAACAGGTTTGGTCCTGGAGCCTTTAAAATTCCCTATTCCACTGAGGGGAATTGATGCCACACCATTGGCTGAGAATAAGCCTCAGTATTGGACTCAAGTGACCATGTGCATGACTCCTGTACATCAGGAGGTGATTCGCTTTCTTGTGCTGCATAATTTGCATGATGTTGTCGTGTTGGGTCTGCCATGGCTGCAGGCCCATAATCCAGTTCTGGATTGGAAAGCTATGTCTGTGTCAAGTTGGGGTTGCCAGGGGATTCATGGCGATGCTCCTTTGGTGTCAATTGCTTCTTCCACTCCTTCTGAGGTCCCTGAGTTTTTGTCGGACTACCAGGATGTGTTTGATGAGCCCAGATCCGGTGCCCTGCCTCCTCATAGGGATTGTGATTGTGCTATAAATTTGATTCCTGGTAGTAAGTTCCCTAAGGGACGACTTTTTAATTTGTCTGTACCAGAACATGCCGCGATGCGGAGTTATATAAAGGAGTCTTTGGAGAAGGGACATATTCGCCCGTCCTCCTCCCCTCTTGGTGCAGGATTCCTTTTTGTGGCCAAGAAGGATGGTTCTCTGAGACCTTGTATAGATTATCGTCTTCTAAATAAAATCACGGTCAAATTTCAGTATCCTTTGCCATTATTGTCTGATCTGTTTGCTCGGATTAAGGGGTCCAGTTGGTTCACCAAGATAGATCTTCGTGGTGCGTATAACCTTGTGCGTATTAAGCATGGGGATGAATGGAAAACAGCATTTAATACGCCCGAAGGCCATTTTGAGTACTTGGTGATGCCTTTTGGACTCTCTAATGCTCCTTCTGTTTCAGTCCTTCATGCATGACATCTTCCGAGAATATCTGGATAAATTTATGATTGTGTATCTGGATGACATTTTGGTCTTTTCTGAGGATTGGGAGTCCCATGTGAAGCAGGTCAGGATGGTATTTCAGGTCCTGCGTGCTAATGCCTTATTTGTGAAAGGCTCAAAATGTCTCTTCGGAGTACAGAAGGTTTCCTTTTTGGGTTTCATTTTTTCTCCTTCTACTATTGAGATGGACCCAGTCAAGGTCCAGGCTATTCATGACTGGACTCGGCCCACATCTGTTAAGAGTCTTCAGAAGTTCTTGGGTTTTGCTAATTTTTACCGTCGCTTCATTGCTAATTTTTCTGGCGTGGTTAAACCCTTGACGGATTTGACCAAGAAGGGTTCTGATGTGACTAATTGGTCTCCTGCGGCCGTGGAAGCCTTTCGGGAGCTGAAGCGCCGGTTTTCTTCGGCTCCAGTTTTATGTCAGCCTGATATCTCTCTTCCTTTTCAGTTCGAGGTTGATGCTTCTGAGATTGGAGCAGGGGCTGTTTTGTCGCAGAGAAGCTCTGATTGCTCTGTGATGAAGCCTTGTGCTTTCTTTTCAAGAAAGTTTTCGCCTGCCGAGCGGAATTATGATGTTGGTAATCGGGAGTTGTTGGCTATGAAGTGGGCATTTGAGGAGTGGCGACATTGGCTCGAGGGAGCTAAGCATCGTGTGGTGGTCTTGACTGATCACAAAAATCTGATTTATCTCGAGTCTGCCAAGCGGCTGAATCCTAGACAGGCTCGTTGGTCGTTGTTTTTCTCCCGTTTCGATTTCGTGGTCTCGTACCTGCCTGGTTCGAAGAACGTGAAGGCTGATGCTCTTTCTAGGAGTTTTGTGCCTGACTCTCCGGGAGTTTCAGAGCCAGCTGGTATCCTCAGAGAGGGAGTGATTTTGTCTGCCATTTCCCCAGATTTGCGACGAGTGCTGCAGAAATTTCAGGCGGATAGACCTGACCGTTGCCCACCAGAGAGACTGTTTGTCCCAGATAGATGGACCAGCAGAGTTATTTCCGAGGTTCATTCTTCGGTGTTGGCAGGTCATCCTGGGATTTTTGGTACCAGAGATTTGGTGGCTAGGTCCTTCTGGTGGCCTTCCTTGTCGCGGGATGTGCGTTCCTTTGTGCAGTCCTGTGGGATTTGTGCTCGGGCTAAGCCTTGCTGTTCTCGTGCCAGCGGTTTGCTTTTGCCTTTGCCTGTCCCGAAGAGGCCTTGGACGCACATTTCCATGGATTTTATTTCGGATCTTCCAGTCTCTCAGAGAATGTCTGTCATCTGGGTGGTGTGTGATCGTTTTTCCAAAATGGTCCATTTGGTGCCCTTGCCTAAGTTGCCTTCCTCCTCCGATTTGGTTCCTCTATTTTTTCAGAATGTGGTTCGCTTGCACGGCATCCCTGAAAATATTGTGTCTGACAGAGGATCCCAGTTTGTGTCCAGATTTTGGCGGATCTTTTGTGCTAAGATGGGCATTGATTTGTCTTTTTCGTCGGCCTTCCATCCTCAGACGAATGGCGAAACCGAGCGAACTAATCAGACCTTGGAAACTTATTTGAGATGTTTTGTTTCTGCTGATCAGGATGATTGGGTGACTTTTTTGCCATTGGCCGAGTCTGCCCTTAATAATCGGGCTAGTTCTGCTACTTTGGTTTCGTCTTTTTTCTGCAATTCTGGTTTTCATCCTCGTTTTTCCTCGGGTCAGGTTGAGCCTTCTGACTGTCCTAGGGTGGATTCTGTGGTGGATAGGTTGCAGCAGATTTGGAACCATGTGGTGGACAATTTGAAGTTGTCACAGGAGAAGGCTCAGCGCTTTGCCAACCGCCGTCGCGGTGTGGGTCCCCGACTTCGTGTTGGGGATTTGGTGTGGCTGTCTTCTCGGTATGTTCCTATGAAGGTCTCCTCTCCTAAATTCAAGCCTCGCTTCATCGGTCCTTATAAGATTTTGGAAATCCTTAACCCGGTGTCATTTCGTTTGGACCTCCCAGCGTCGTTTGCCATTCATAATGTGTTCCATAGGTCTTTGTTGCAGAGGTATGTGGTGCCTGTGGTTCCTTCTGTTGAGCCCCCTGCTCCGGTGCTGGTTGAGGGCAAATTGGAGTACGTGGTGGAGAAGATCTTGGATTCTCGTATTTCTAGACGGAGGCTTCAGTATTTGGTTAAGTGGAAGGGCTATGGTCAGGAGGATAATTCCTGGGTTGTCGCCTCTGATGTTCATGCGGCCGATTTGGTTCATGCCTTCCATGTGGCTCATCCTGATCGCCCTGGGGGTTTTGATGAGGGTTCGGTGACCCCTCCTCAAGGGGGGGGTACTGTTGTGAACTCTGTTTTTGGGCTCCCTCTTGTGGTCACAAGTAGTACTGTGTGAGTGCTATCTTTGGGCTCCCTCTGGTGGCTCTTTGTGTCATTCTGCAGGTCTGTGGCTGGGATCAGCTGTCTCGTTATCCGTTAGTTGGTTTCCTATTTAGCTCACCTGGACTTTCAGTTGTTGCCTGCTGTCGATGTATTCAGTGCTATTTGGATCTCTCCTGATTATCTTCGTTATCTGTCTCTCCAAGAGAAGCTAAGTTTCTGTTTGTTTATTTTATGCTCATCAGTGTTCAATATGTTTCTTGGTTAATTATTTGTCCTTGTCCAGCTTGCTAATATGTGATTTCCTTGCTTGCTGGTAGCTTTAGGGGGCTGAGTTTCTCCCCTCACACCGTTAGTTGGTGTGGGGGTTCTTGTATTCTCAGCGTGGATATTTTGTATAGGGTTTTCTACTGACCGCACAGTTTCCTATGTGTCTTCTGCTATCTAGTATTAGCGGGCCTCATTTGCTGAATCTGTTTTTATTTCTACGTTTGTATTTTCCCCTTACCTCACCGTTATTATTTGTTGGGGGCTTTCTATATCTTTGGGGTTATTTCTCTGAGGCAAGTGAGGTCTTTCTTTCTCTCTAGGGGTAGCTAGTTTCTCAGGCTGCGTCGAGACATCCAGGAATTTAGGCACGTTCACCGGCTACCTTTAGTGTGTTTGGTTAGGATCAGGTTTGCGGTCAGTCCAGTTACCACCTCCCTAGAGCTCGTTCTATGTTCAGTAACTTAGCTAGTCTGTTCTGTGATCCTCAGCCACTAAGGATCATTACACGGAACCATAAATCCAATGATTCTCCCATCACTAATTTATCAGCTCCAAGGACCCCTTTAATTCTATTGTCACCAAAAACATAATTACAGCAAAAAAAAAAGGTGTGTCACCTCCGGTCACTAGAAAATGCAGTTGTTATAACGAAAGAAAGAGGTTGAAGGCTTCTCCTAACTTCCTTTCTTACCAATAATGGATAGGTTCTCACCCTTTTTTTTACCATTCACACTGATCTTTTCCAACCTGCAATACTGCCTCCCATGCTACAGTCATCACACTCCATCTTACCAACTCCAGTAATGAGGGCATACCGGCTTTTTAGTTTATTCTGGCCCTTTATTTTAAATAGTCAAAGGGGTTGTCCCAACTGGGCCACCTCGGTCCATATTCCTGATTATCTCATGTCGGTCATAGAGAAAAATTAGAATTCATACAGACATCTGCAGGGAAGGGACATGTTCCACTCGCATTTAACACATAACAAACAGAGAAACTAATTAAAACAAGGGAAATGCGAGTGAGAGATGACATGTCCATCTCCATAGAAGTAGGGTGTTGTGGATTCTGTTTGTGGGCTCCCTCTGGTGGTTACTGCTGGTACTGGGTGACTTTGGTGGGTTGCGGCCTTTGGTTTCCACCTGTCCATCAGAGGCTGGGTGTTTCCTATTTTACCTGGCCTTTCTGTCATTCCCTTGCCGGCTATCAATGTATTCAGATGTGCTCTGTTTGGTTCCTGCCTACCTGCTCCCAGATCTTTCAGGATAAGCTAAGTGCTGATTTTCAGTTGTTGGTTTTTTTGTCCAGCTTGCTTATTATGTCTCTATGCTAGCTGGTAGCTCTAGTGGACTGAGGTTCTCCCCATGTGCCATGAGTTGGCACATGGGTTCTTGTAATCTCAGGATGGTTTTTTGATTAGGGTTTTTTGCTGACCGCTCAGACCCCTTTTGTATCGTTCTGCTTTCTAGTTTACAGCGGGCCTCAATTTGCTGAACCTATATATATCATCTCTATGTGTGTGCCTTCCTCTCATTTCACCGTCAATACATGTGGGGGGCAACTATACCTTTTGGGGTTCATTCCTCTGGAGGCAAGTGAGGTCTTTATTTTCTCTGCAGTACTAGTTAGCTCTTAGGCTGGTGCGTGGCGTCTAGAACCAACGTAGGCACGCTCCCTGGCTATCTCTAGTTGCGTTTGTCAGGCGTAGGGCAGCGGTCAGCCCAGGTTCCATCACCCTAGAGCTCGTCCGATATTTTGTATTACTTTGCTTGTCCCTTGTTATCCCTAGCCATTGGGATTCATGACAGTATAGCCGGCCCACAAAGTGTTAATTGTTTGGGCTGAAGCAGGAGAAAAAGAAGTGTTTAAGGGAAATTTATTTATTTTTTTTTTTTTCCTTCAGAGTTTTGCTGCCTAGCCCTTAATTGCTGTCTAGCTGCTTCTTACCTCCTCTTAACCCTTGAATGGCTCTGATATTAGCTGTTTAACATGGATGTCCAGAGTTTGGCTTCCAGCCTGAGTAATCTCGCGGCAAAAGTTCAAAACATACAGGATTTTGTTGTTCACACTCCCATGTCTGAACCTAGAATTCCTATTCCAGAGTTCTTTTCTGGAGATAGATCTACCTTCCTGAATTTCAGGAACAATTGTAAATTGTTTCTTTCTTTAAAATCTCGCTCCTCTGGAGACCCTGCTCAACAGGTCAAGATTGTAATATCTTTCCTGCGAGGCGACCCTCAGAATTGGGCATTTGCATTGGCACCAGGGGATCCTGCATTGCTCAATGTGGATGTGTTTTTTCTGGCATTGGGATTGCTCTATGAGGAACCCAACCTGGAGATTCAGGCTGAAAAGGCTTTATTAGCCCTCTCTCAGGGGTATGATGAAGCGGAAATATATTGTCAAAAATTTCGGAAATGGTCGGTGCTTACTCAGTGGAATGAGTGCGCCCTGGCTGCAAACTTCAGAAATGGTCTTTCCGAGGCCATTAAGGATATTATGGTGGGGTTCCCTACGCCTACAGGTCTGAATGAGTCGATGGCTATGGCCATTCAGATTGATCGGCGTTTACGGGAGCGCAAACCCGTGCACCAGTTGGCGGTGTCTTTTGAACAGGCACCTGAGACTATGCAATGTGATAGAATTCAGTCCAGAAGTGAACGGCAAAATTATAGGCGGAAAAATGGATTGTGTTTTTATTGTGGTGATTCAGCTCATGTTATATCAGCATGCTCTAAACGCACAAAAAGGGTTGATAAATCTTTTGCCATTGGTACTCTGCAGCCTAAGTTCATTTTGTCTGTGACTCTGATTTTTTCACTGTCTTCCATTTCCGTCGATGCCTATGTGGATTCGGGCGCTGCCCTGAGTCTTATGGATTGGTCATTTGCTAAACGCTGCGGTTTTAGTCTGGAACCTCTGGAAGCTCCTATTCCTCTGAAGGGAATTGACTCTACACCATTGGCTATGAATAAACCGCAGTATTGGACACAAGTGACCATGCGCATGACTCCCGTTCATCAGGAGGTGATTCGCTTCCTTGTATTGTATAATTTACATGATGTACTAGTGCTTGGTCTGCCATGGTTACAAACTCATAATCCTGTCCTGGACTGGAAAACAATGTCTGTGTTAAGCTGGGGATGTCAGGGGGTTCATGATTATGCACCTCCGATTTCAATCGCTTCATCTACTCCTTCTGAGATCCCTGCGTTTTTGTCTGACTATAGGGATGTTTTTGAGGAGCCTAAGCTCAATTCGCTCCCTCCGCATAGAGATTGTGACTGTGCTATAGAATTGATTCCTGGCAGTAAGTTCCCTAAGGGTCGTTTATTTAATCTGTCACTGCCAGAGCATACTGCTATGCGGAATTATATTAAGGAGTCCTTGGAAAAGGGACATATTCGTCCATCTTCGTCCCCTCTGGGAGCAGGTTTTTTTTTCGTGGCAAAAAAAGATGGTTCCCTGAGGCCTTGTATAGATTATCGCCTTCTGAATAAGATTACAGTCAAGTATCAGTATCCATTGCCATTATTGACTGATTTGTTTGCTCGCATTAAGGGGGCTAGGTGGTTCACTAAGATAGATCTTCGCGGTGCGTATAATCTGGTGCGGATAAAACAGGGTGATGAGTGGAAAACCGCATTTAATACGCCTGAGGGCCATTTTGAGTATTTGGTAATGCCTTTTGGACTCTCCAATGCTCCGTCAGTCTTTCAGTCCTTTATGCACAATATTTTCCGTGAATATCTGGATAAGTTTATGATTGTGTATTTGGATGATATTTTGGTGTTTTCTGATGACTGGGAGTCTCATGTTCTACATGTCAGGAAGGTGTTTCAGGTTCTGCGGGCCAATTCTCTGTTTGTGAAGGGCTCAAAGTGTCTCTTCGGAGTCCAGAAGATTTCTTTTTTGGGGTACATTTTTTCTCCTTCTACTATTGAGATGGATCCCGTCAAGGTTCAGGCGATTTGTGACTGGACACAACCTACATCTGTTAAGAGCCTTCAGAAGTTCTTGGGGTTTGCTAATTTTTATCGTCGGTTCATTGCTAATTTTTCCAGTATTGTTAAACCTTTGACTGATTTGACTAAAAAGGGTGCTGATGTTGCTGATTGGTCTCCTGCGGCCGTGGAGGCCTTTCAGGAACTTAAGCGCCGGTTTTCTTCTGCTCCTGTGTTGTGTCAACCAGATGTTTCACTTCCTTTTCAGGTTGAGGTTGATGCTTCCGAGATTGGAGCGGGGGCGGTTTTGTCACAGAGAAGTTCTAATGGCTCAGTGATGAAGCCATGTGCATTCTTCTCTAGAAAATTCTCGCCCGCCGAGCGCAATTATGATGTGGGTAATCGGGAGCTTTTGGCCATGAAGTGGGCATTTGAGGAGTGGCGTCATTGGCTTGAGGGTGCTAAACATCGTGTGGTGGTCTTGACTGATCACAAGAATCTCATTTACCTTGAGTCTGCCAGGCGTTTGAATCCTAGACAGGCTCGTTGGTCGTTGTTTTTTTCTCGTTTCAATTTCGTGGTTTCATACCTGCCAGGTTCAAAGAATGTGAAGGCAGATGCTCTTTCCAGGAGTTTTGTGCCTGACTCTCCTGGAGACTCTGGGCCTACTGGTATCCTTAGGGATGGGGTAATATTGTCCACCGTATCCCCAGACTTGCGACGTGCATTGCAGGAGTTTCAGGTGGATAAACCGGATCGTTGTCCACCAGAAAGACTGTTTGTTCCGGATGATTGGACCAGTAGAGTCATCTCCGAGGTCCATTCTTCTGTGTTGGCTGGTCATCCTGGAATATTTGGTACTAGAGACTTGGTGGCCAGGTCTTTTTGGTGGCCTTCCTTGTCTAGGGATGTGCGTACCTTTGTGCAGTCTTGTGAAGTGTGTGCTCGAGCTAAGCCTTGCTGTTCTCGGGCCAGTGGGTTGTTGTTATCCTTGCCCATCCCGAAGAGGCCTTGGACGCACATTTCCATGGATTTTATTTCTGATCTCCCGGTTTCACAGAAAATGTCCGTTATCTGGGTTGTGTGTGACCACTTTTCTAAGATGGTTCATTTGGTGCCCTTGCCTAAGTTGCCTTCCTCCTCTGAGTTGGTCCCTTTATTTTTTCAGAACGTGGTTCGTTTGCATGGGATTCCGGAGAATATCGTTTCTGACAGGGGATCCCAGTTTGTGTCTAGATTTTGGCGGACGTTTTGTGCCAAGATGGGCATTGATTTGTCTTTCTCGTCTGCATTCCATCCTCAGACGAATGGCCAGACGGAGCGAACTAATCAGACCTTGGAAACTTATTTGAGGTGTTTTGTTTCTGCTGATCAAGATGACTGGGTTGCTTTTTTGCCACTGGCCGAATTTGCTCTTAATAATCGGGCTAGTTCTGCCACGTTGGTCTCTCCTTTTTTTTGTAATTCGGGGTTTCATCCTCGTTTTTCCTCTGGTCAGGTGGAGTCTTCGGATTGTCCTGGAGTGGACGTGGTGGTGGACAGGCTGCATCAGATTTGGAACCAGGTGGTGGACAATTTGAAGTTATCTCAGGAGAAGACTCAGCAGTTTGCTAATCGCCGTCGCTGCGTGGGTCCCCGACTTCTTGTTGGGGATTTGGTGTGGTTGTCTTCTCGTTTTGTCCCTATGAAGGTCTCTTCTCCTAAGTTCAAGCCTCGGTTCATCGGTCCTTATAGGATCTCGGAGATTCTTAACCCTGTATCTTTTCGTTTGGATCTCCCAGCATCGTTTGCTATTCATAATGTGTTCCATCGGTCGTTGTTGCGGAGGTATCAGGTGCCCGTTGTTCCTTCGGTTGAGCCTCCTGCTCCGGTGCTGGTGGAGGGAGAATTGGAGTATGTTGTTGAGAAGATCTTGGATTCTCGTGTTTCCAGACGCAAACTCCAGTATTTGGTTAAGTGGAAGGGTTATGGTCAGGAGGATAATTCCTGGGTGGTCGCCTCCGATGTTCATGCGACTGATTTGGTCCGCGCCTTCCATAGAGCTCACCCTGATCGCCCTGGGGGTTCTCGTGAGGGTTCGGTGACCCCTCCTCAAGGGGGGGGTACTGTTGTGGATTCTGTTTGTGGGCTCCCTCTGGTGGTTACTGCTGGTACTGGGTGACTTTGGTGGGTTGCGGCCTTTGGTTTCCACCTGTCCATCAGAGGCTGGGTGTTTCCTATTTTACCTGGCCTTTCTGTCATTCCCTTGCCGGCTATCAATGTATTCAGATGTGCTCTGTTTGGTTCCTGCCTACCTGCTCCCAGATCTTTCAGGATAAGCTAAGTGCTGATTTTCAGTTGTTGGTTTTTTTGTCCAGCTTGCTTATTATGTCTCTATGCTAGCTGGTAGCTCTAGTGGACTGAGGTTCTCCCCATGTGCCATGAGTTGGCACATGGGTTCTTGTAATCTCAGGATGGTTTTTTGATTAGGGTTTTTTGCTGACCGCTCAGACCCCTTTTGTATCGTTCTGCTTTCTAGTTTACAGTGGGCCTCAATTTGCTGAACCTATATATATCATCTCTATGTGTGTGCCTTCCTCTCATTTCACCGTCAATACATGTGGGGGGCAACTATACCTTTTGGGGTTCATTCCTCTGGAGGCAAGTGAGGTCTTTATTTTCTCTGCAGTACTAGTTAGCTCTTAGGCTGGTGCGTGGCGTCTAGAACCAACGTAGGCACGCTCCCTGGCTATCTCTAGTTGCGTTTGTCAGGCGTAGGGCAGCGGTCAGCCCAGGTTCCATCACCCTAGAGCTCGTCCGATATTTTGTATTACTTTGCTTGTCCCTTGCTATCCCTAGCCATTGGGATTCATGACAGTAGGGGCCCTGGCACCAGGTAATTCCCCCAAGGAAATTTTCTGGGAAAGTGACACAAAGTGTAAGATTTGTATATTCTAGAGGCAAAAATGTGGAAAATCGTACACTTGCAGCAGTAAATCTTTATCTGTTAAAAGAAAAACTGGACAATTGTGGTTAGGCAGTCTGTCTCCGGTATCCAGGTTTGAATATTGGAGTTTTGGGCATTGATCCGATATTTATGGGCAGTATATATTATAACGCATTTACTCACATCACTGTAAGGCCATTCTAACCCCTCCAACTTAATAACAGTCTGATGGATGATGCTATGCAGGACAAGATACATCTCCAAACACTGATAAAATTGCGATAATAAACATGATGACAATATCAATTGACTGAGATCTCTAGGGGCAACAATATCCTGTCACTTGGGGATCAAATAAAATTCTGAAAGATCTAATACATCCCACAATCAGCCTACACATCATCAAGGGGTGGTATGTGGGCGTAGCACTGAGTTAAAAATGAAAGTTTGGGTCTCTGTCTTTGATCATTCTGGAAGACATAGTTCGCTGTGAGTTTGGCCCATTTTCCCAATCAGAATGCTTCCCTCTGCTAAGCTCTGAGCCATTTCCAAGACATCAGGTTTAGTAATTTTCTTTTGTTATGCCTTTTAATTTTATCTAATTGTATATCTCTTATTGTTTTGTTCCCATTTTGTAACATCTTTTATAAACGCTGCATACCAAATGTAATAGCTCTGTTCCTCTCTGTAAACCGCACCCCTGAAGTCATACGCTACCTGTAACGGGTGTCCAATTGCCTGGTATAAATGATTGGTGGTGGCAATTAGTATTGGTTCCTTTTTTATGGTATTGTGTAGCTGGCAGTGACCGTACCGGGGTATTTATTTATATATTCCATGCATTGCAATTGGAGATGTATATACCATACGCTCACTGTGAGTTCCCGAATAACCGGCCTAGTAATGGGAGCAGCGCGGCCTTGTTCCTCACTCCTCAGCCAATTGCATAATGGTACTGACGATTGGAGACAGTGGAGTCGCTGACAAACTGGTGATAGCGGTGGGATCTACATGATCTCTCTGGTCTCATCTGTGACAAAGTGGTAACAGTGGTGGTATCCGCGTGACCCCCCAACTGTTATCATTGACATGGCATATGGATGTCACAGAGATGGGGCAACGTCTGCATCCCATTCTATTAAAATCACTTAAAGGGCAAAGAGGGTGAAGGGCCGTACAATTATTTAAAGGGAAAATGCCATTAATAATTGTATTATGTAACTTATTAATATGTCTTTTAATGTACCTTACACTCACCATTTACAAGATCTCCATTGTCATTGCAGGCAGGTGAAATATTTGGCTGATCTGCTGTTAGTACTGATTTTAGGATTGCCTTTAATTTTCCAGATTAATATGTAAATATATTTCTTTTTTAAGATTTTAAAATGCACAAGAAACAGAGCTGAGTTTGTCACTTGGCAAGAAGTTAGAAGGATGATTGGAAATAGATATATGTATGTCCATCAATTGCAAGCAGAAAGGGGAAGGAAAGGGTGTAAAATTATCACATCATTATTCTATGTATTCCGAAATCGTTACATTATTTTTATACTCTTTTTTTCTATCGTGGATGGTGTAATCTCCAACCATTATATCTCCTACATTACTGTCCCAAAAACTGATATCAAAAGGTTTACTGAAAATATTACAAAGTAAGACAAGCGAGGAGTTAATTGGCGGATACGTTGATTCTGGACATTCAAAAAACAGAATTCAATAAATTATAGGTTTTCCTCAGATGAAAGAATAAAAGAGGACACAGAACAGGAAGGTTGGCTGACAATTCTGCGGGATGTGGGAATCAGAATCACATATTGTCCAGGAAGTGTGGGCTCGCTGGCACGTTCCGCCTCTCACAGTATGGGATGTTGGCACACTGCGTCCTGGAGGCTGAGGAGCGATAATGTGGTGTTTAAAGAAGAACAGGACATGATACAAGGCAGGGTGGACCAATGTTCCTCACGCCTGGTCAAAATAGAACCGCTCCCATTCTCAAATAAATCCCAAACATGCAGTTATTGACTGATATATCAATGATGTAGTTGAAGAAGACGACTGAAAAACATTGGCTTCAATATAAGTAAAAGAAAGAGCCATGGGTCTTCTGGGCTTTCATGGAATATATTTACTGTACTTCTGCTCCTAAATCATATTGTCCTATTTATGGTACTGATTCCATCCTATGTGGTACAAGCACTGGCATAGCGGAGGTGGACAGCACAACGGGCAGGGAAAGTATTTTGCACTTTGTACCGTTAGCTCGCCATTAATCACTTCCACCAGTTGAGTATTGATCTCCTTATCTACCAAGTACATGATTGCATTTTAAGAAAATACTGATGTAATTAGAATTTATGCTTTGACACTTGGTTTTCTTTTCTGCTTTCTTTTCTGAAATCCAACATAAGATATTAAAAATAAAAAGTTAGACATTATTACATTTTTTACTTTTTATTACTTTTCTAATGTAAATATTTCATTACCCTATCCCTAACCCTAGCACTAATCCTAGTCCTAATCATAACCCTAACCCTAGTCATAACCCTAGCTCTAGTCATAACCCTAGCCCTAGTCATAACCCTAGTCCTAGTCGTCTTAGTCATAACCCTAACCCTAGCTCTAGTCATAACACTAACCCTATCCCTAGTCATAACCCTAGCCCTAGTCATAACCCTAACCTTAGCGCTAGTCATAACTCTAACCCTAGCCCTAGTCACAACCCTAGCCCTATTCATAACCATAACCCTAGCTCCAGTTATAACCTTATCCCTATCCCTAGTCATAACCCTATCCCTAGTCATAACCCTAACCCTAGTCATAACCCTAGCCCTAGTCATAACCCTAGCCCTAGTCATAACCCTAGCCCTATTCATAACCCTAACCCTATCCCTAGTCATAACCCTATCATAGTCATAACCCTAACCCTAGTCATAACCCTAGCCCTAGTCATAACCCTAGCCCTAGTCATAACCCTAGCCCTAGTCATAACCCTAACCCTAGCCCTAGTCATAACCCTAGCCCTAGTCATAACCCTAACCCTATCCCTAGTCATAACCCTATCATAGTCAGTGAGTGCTAAAAAAGTATGCAAATACTTAAAGGAAATGTGTCACCATGGAGAATGCTATTGTAGATATTGGGCTAATCAGCAGATAAATAACATTAGAATACTGCCTTATTGAAAGCATGGCTACCGTGAGAAAATTAACTCATTTTGTCCTGTGAGCCAAAAATGTTCAATCCTGGGGTTTGCACAGAGCATTTACCTGTTCTGCCTGGCGCCAATCTCTGTAGGCACATAGCAGTTATGAACCATTCATGGCTGCAATTCTTTTGCTTCCGTTGATGTTGCATAGATAGAGCAGCTTCTTTTCTTCCACTCTGCTTTGTCGACAGATGTCATGACTGTCATGATCCGTTCCAGGGTTTATTAGTGTCTGCCCTTTTTTGGACGAATCATGTCAAGGGTTAACTTTGCTCTGCCTCATTCTGGGTTCAGGTTTGCTATTTAGCTCCCATGAATCTTGCTGGCAGTGTCAGCTATAGTTCTGTCTTCGGCTTGTGAACCTGACTCTGGAAGCCCTTGGTTTGTCCTGCTGTGAACCCTGACTTGTCCTTTGTCTGTTGTCTCCCTCTGTCTGCCCTATCCCTGCGTTTGTCTGTTCTGCTTGATTCTCTGATTCTGACCTCCTGGCTTGGCTATTGACTCTGTTTTGATTTGTCCCTATTGTACCGTATTTTGCTCATCCTGGTTTACTGATCTCTTGCTACGTCCTGACTATCCATTCTGTTTAAATCCTTTTTGTACTGACGTGTTATCTTGTGCCCTGACTCGGCTTTTTCTGACTACTCTCTTGCCACTAGGTGGCATCTGTTCAGCTGCTCAGTGTGTGCAGTCTCACTTCCCTATAAAGCTCCCCCTGGTGAAGGTTGCGCTGTATTGCACTGCAGCTGCATGACAATGACAGATTGACAACTGTTACCCTACTGTCTAACTGCAGGAAGCTGGCTCTCAATCAGTGGTAATATTAGTAACAATATTTGTATAGTGTTATTGTTCAGAACAGTATGTATTTATTATCTAGTCCTGGTATAGCAGCAACTGCTAGTATAATATAATAAAAGTATCTATCTATCTATCTATCTATCTATCTATCTATCTATCTAAATAAAACCTGTTACCTCCAGAAATGCAGGGAGCAGTTATAGTAAGCGTAGCTGTAATCACTCTCCGTCCCTTTGATTGACATCTTGCTTTGCACACATGCTGTACACACTCTGCAGAGCAGACTGTCAATCAAAGTGCAAGGGAGTGATAACAGCATCACTAACTGTGTAGTAAGTGATGACTATAACCGATCCCTGCACCACCCTGATACTGGAAGCGAGCAGCTGCAGGGACGATATCTTCATTTTCACCCTGTAGCTGCTGCTCCAGTAAGCCAGCTACACAAGATATAAATGCTATTCACCTTCACATTATCACTTTTTATGCAGGTAAATAGTGTTTCAGGGGGTAGCAGATGCCCTCTAAGTGGCGAGAGGAGGTATAGGAAGACAACCCTTGGGCTTCGGACTCCGATCTTTTAAGACCCTAGCCTTGTGTAAAAGGCTCATAATTCTATCTTGGCTATTTTCTAATCAAACAGGGCAGACATTTTGCTACTTTAAAAGGAATCTGTCACCACATTTGACCTACCTAAAATATTAATATGGGCATACGGGTTACAGAATGTTGAAACAGATGTGTCAGATATAACCACACACAGCTCTGCAGTGAGATCAGGAGAGCAGAGAGCAGCCACTACATATCACACTGGTAACCATTATATATCACACTGGTTACACTGGTGACCATTACACATCACAGTGGTAACATTGGTAACCATTACACATAACACTGGTAACTCCACCTTATATTTAAAACAAGGTCTGGAGGCAGAGTTATATCACCAGGCACCATCATCCGCCCGGAGCCTGGAAGAGGTCATTTATTTAAAGCGATAAAAGATAATTTCTCAGCAACAACACATCTGATATGAGACACACAGGGAGGACTTTTATCTACATTATATAACGTGTTGGTCCATATTAATAGTTTAGTTAGGTCAAATGTGGAGACAGATTCCCTTTTTCACATAAACCACCAAAAAAACTCTGAAAACGTTATCAATAATTTTGCACATTTTTTTTGTTACCCAATGGTCAGCCCAAGACAGATTCACCAATTATTATATCTGCATTATCAATAGCACCATGCTTATACTTGTCAACATTGTGTTAAATCCTGCCTAGGAATGTCCCATTTTACCGTATACCCATTTTTAGGCTAAATGATAAATCGGCTTTGATCCATCTGTATGTCTTTGACATCCACCATATTCTCATAATCTGCACATGGAGGAACATTTTACCAGACCTGCTTCTCAGCCTCCTCCAATTGAAAAACACTGAAAATTGGTAAGTTATTATTCTATTGGAGGAGGCTGAAGGACAGGTCTGATTAATAATTTTGAGACGGAGAATGAGAACTAGTGATGAGTAAGGATGGGTGGACCCAGTGGCGTATCTAGGGGGGGGGGGCAGCCGGGGCATGTGCCCCGGGCGCAGCCGGCAGGGGGGTGCAGTCGGGCCGCCTAATTCGGTGGTCTGCAGTGTCTCCCCCGGCGGCTGCATTCTGCCGCCCCCGGTCTGGGAGTCAGCTGGTCTCTGTGCCGACTGTCAAGCTGACCGCCGGCTCAGAGAAGCTGCAGAGCGCCGGCTCTCAACGTGTGCAGAGGTGGAGGGGAGCCCCTGCAGAGTGGCTGCGGTGGGCAGGGAGAAATCCCTGCAGCTCCGCTGGCCAGAGATCTGTCTTCCTGCTTCCTCTTGCTTCCTCTCACACAGACGCGCCGCTGGATGACGTCATCATTCAGCGGCCGGCTGTGTCGGAGGAAGGCAATGAGATGCTGCGGCAGAGCGCGAGGAGAGGTGAGAGGTGTGTGTGAATGTGTGTGTATGTGAATGTGTGTGTGTGTATGTGAATATGTGTGTGTGAATGTGTGTGAATGTGTGTTTGTGTGTGAATGTGTGTATGTGTATGTGAATGTGTGTATGTGTGTGTGAATGTGTGTATGTGTGTGTATGTGAATGTGTGTATGTGTCAATGTGTGTGTATGTGAATGTGTGTATGTGTGTGTGAATGTGTGTATGTGTGTGTGTGTGAATGTGTGTATGTGTCAATGTGTGTGTATGTGAATGTGTGTGTGAATGTGTGTATGTGTGTGTATGTGAATGTGTGTGTGAATGTGTATGTATGTGTGTGTGTGTGTGAATGTGTGTGTATGTATGTGTGTATGTATGTGTGTGTATATGTATGTGTGTGTGTGTGAATGTGTGTATGTGTGTGTGTGTGTGTGTGTATATGGGGGAGGAAAATCCAACCAATAACCTATGGTCTTTCAGTAAAAATAGCTTTATTGTGGAAGGCACGGAGACGGTGGCAACAGTGATTAGCCACCAGACAAGATACACAAAACAAAAAACAAGAAAAGGGCACTGGGAACCATACATGCCATGTTAGTAATATAAACAGTATATACACATAACTGAAGGGCCAAAGATGTATCCAGGAACATGCGAAAATTTGTAGGCATCTACATAGATATATACAGGGCTAGGTCACACACAAGTCAATGCTGTCCCAGCTCTAAAAAGAGCCCCACACGATCCACTATCTTTATTCTTTATTTATTTTTTATTTTTTTTATATAGCGCTAACATATTCCGCAGCGCTTTACATTTTGCACACATTATCATCACTGTCCCTGATGGGGCTCACAATCTAAATTCCCTATCAGTATGTCTTTGGAATGTGGGAGGAAACCGAGTGCCTGGAGGAAACCCACGCAAACACGGAGAGAACATACAAACTCTTTGCAGATGTTGTCCTTGGTGGGGTTTGAGCCCAGGACTCCAGCGCTGCAAGGCTGCAGTGCTAACCACTGCGCCACCGTGCCGCCCCCATCCACTAACAAGTACATAACAACCACATTATATTCAGATCAAAAAACGGTAACAGGAATACATTGTGTGTGTGTGTGTGTATGTGAATGTGTGTGTGTATGTGAATGTATGTGTGTATGTGTGTGTGTGTGGCTCAGTATTGGGTGTGTGTGTATCGCGCTGCAGGGGAATGTGCAGAGAAGTGAATGGTGTGTGTGTGGGGGGGGGGAGGAGAGGGCAATGATGGGGCTGACGGGGAGAGAGCAATGATGGGGATGGTGGAGGAGGAGAGGGCAATGATGGGGCTGATGGGGGGCATATGTCCTTGGGGGGGCAAAATTAATTCTTGCCCTGGGTGCCAGAAACCCTAGATACACCTCTGGGTGGACCAGTGCATTTTCGGGTTCTGGTCTATGACCCAAACTTTTCAGAAAGTTTGGTTCGGGTAGCAGGACATTAGAAAAGTAAACAAAATTGTGTATCTCGCTCTCATGATCTCCTTACCCAGAACACTGCACGGAACTTCAGCAGAAAGTCTCTGTTCGTTGTTCAGAACCGAACACTGACTGTCCGGTCTAAATGCAATTGGCAAGGAAATTTGATTTGCATTGAACCAAATGTACATTATTCTTCTCTCACGTCTGGTCACTGATGAAATCTTCACTGTGCCATCTTTGAGATCTTCTGTGAGCCAGCATTTTTTACATCTCCAGATGTGTGAGTGTGCTCATCACTACTCGTTACTCGATCGAGCATCAGCGTACTCGGGATGCTCGTTACTCGGCAAGTATTTTTTGAATGTCCGAGCATGAACATGAGTCCCCGCCTCACATGTTTGACACTTTTTAGACAGCCAATGAACATGTGGGATTGTCTGTTAAAATCCTTTCCATATTCTACAATAATACTGCTTTTATCTGACATTTGTGTAAGGTGAGATGTGGCAGTAGGTATAGTGTATGATAGGCATCTAGTCAGGGATTATTTTCATATAAATTCTAAGCCTTGTTGCTGGTTCTTTCCATGCACTTATTGACCGATTCATGGTTTTTATGGTGATCTCCACTTAGAAATTCATCAAAGCTGGCAGTGTTTCTTTTGTTACTCCAGAGTTTGTTGCTGTCAAGTACAAAAAAAAGTCAGGGCCGATTCATATCCCTTTTATATTTCAGAATAATACCGCTTTTATCTGCAATTCATCTACAGTAAGATGTGGCAGTAGAAATAGCGTATGACAGGCATCTAGTCATGGATTATTGCCTTATAAATTCTAAGCCTTGCTGCTGTTTCTTTCCATGCGCTCATTGACTGATTCATGTTTTTTACGGTGTTCTGTACTCAGAAATTCATCAAAGAAGGCAAAATTAACTGATTTAATGTGTCCACTCAGTTTCTCTCTGGCATCTGTATGTAAGAGGTAGTGGGAGACTTTACGCCACTGCAGCTGGAATTATCACTTTTGAACTCTCCAGTGCTTTTTTTCCATCTATTTCTGGGTGGTTCTTAAAGTGTATGGGATCATTGTCCTGCTGGAACACCCATGATCTATGATGCAAACCCAGCTTTCTGACCCCAGGAACTGCATTGCGACCCAAAATCTTTTGGGAATCTTCACATTCCATGATGCCTTGCACACAGCCAAGGCACCCAGGGCCATAGGCAGCAAAACAACCCCAAAGTATCTTTGAACCTCCACCATATTTGACTGTAACTACTGTGTTATTTTATTTGTAGGCCTCATTCCATTTACAGTAAACAGTAGAATTATGTGCTTTATCAAAAAACTGTATCTTGGTCTCATTGACAAGACACCTGTTGGCCCTCTAACAATAGAAAGGGCCGCATGATGGCCCTCTACAAATAGTGATGACCCTGAAAAAAAAAAGTGAGATTCAATGTGTCTGATCATGTATCACACACTCCATAGCCAGATAAGGTATTGAAAATGATACAATTACATTTACTGTTGAATGTTTTTTTCTTCATTGAAAGAAATGCAATGTGCAAAAACGCAACGTGTGAGCATAGTCTATGGTATGGAGGAGCATTTTTTTGCCTTATATGCAAGTCATTATCCTGGAAAGAATGTTTGTTAGGGCTCGAGTTCCTGCCTCTGCATAGGGGGAATCTCGAGCCATCTCTGCTGCGGTCTCCCATTCTTCTCCAGCCACAGTGGAGCCTGCTCAGCGGAGACGTCGGTCCCAGCATCTGGCTCAGGCAAATATTTTGCGTCTGGCTACTGCTGTTCTTCCATGCTCTGCCATTATAGCTAGTACTGGTCAGTGGCGAGGACTTGCTTCTGGGACTAACTCCTGCTTTCTCCCTTCTGAGCATGCCCAAAGGAAGACCTCTCATTGGAGGTCAGGGGTCACACGCTCAGGTCCTGAAGCAACTCCCATTGGTCCTCTAGGAAGGTCCTGAAGTTGCTGCAACTATAAAAGGTTCGCATGGCCGCACAGCCATGCGCTAGTATCAATCTTTGTCATGAGCTTTGCGCCAGTGTGCTCATGTATGCTTGTGGTCAGTGCCCAGCTGAAATAAGCCACTAGAATACCGGCACCTCCGGTGAGGAATTGTTTGTGTGCTTCTCTGACTGCATGACCACTGACTGCTATCAGCTCAGCAGTTAGCTGTGTACTCCTGTGAGCTTAACAGGACACAGTGATTTTCTATCACGGTGACTCTGTGAAGTAACAGAGCTCGCTTATACCGCCATATAGTGCCATTTGCTAGCAGCAGGTTCTCCTCCTGCACGGTGGACCCCGGGCTGCCAACGCACCAATAATAACATCTATATTTACTCAACAATGTTTCTTAACATATTTTCCACTTAAATCCATTTTAAGTGTGGTTTTGTGTTTAATTGTCAGTCAGTAAAAGTGGTGTAATACTCTGACAACATTGTTCTCAGCACCAACCTGGGATTCAGAGATGCTTCCAGGGATCTTCACCATGCTGTTACCATGCCATTTCAGTGCTGTTTCCATAGTTTTCGGCAATTTTTAGACTCCCACCAGATCTTCAGGGGGAGGGGGGGGGACATGAAAAATGGTCGAGTGTCCCATTCACTTCCATTAAACTCATCTCGAGCACCCAAGCAGTCCGATTTGCTCAACTCATGCAACGAGCACACAAATATTTTAGTGCTCGCTTATCACCAATCTCCAGTGCTGACTAGAACAGCACGTCATTTTATTACAAGGTGACCGATGTTGAATGGTGTATGCCAAGCCACTTTATGACATTAAGGCCTAGTCAGTGCAGGATATGTCTTAAATGCTAGGCACCAGAAGATGATAAGATGGTCGGTGAAGACTCCATCGGTGACTAGAACAAAGAAGTCAACCGGTACGAAACTGGGCAGCACAACGGGGCATGTTTGGGCTGGTGAAGTACATTGTTTTACTCCCTCCCTAGATCTTTATAATCCAGCAAAATGTCCACTGACATTCAGAAGTGGATAAAAAAATATGCTCTGGCAAGAATGTTTTTTTTTTTGTGTAAAATCTGGAGCAAATTTGATTTGCTTCAAACTGAATCATCTGGGTTAAATACTTATATATTGCGAAGAACGGCAAAATCATGTTCTCATCACATCTGTTAAAGATAAAAAGTTCAACCCCCTTTAATTTTAATATATTTTTTTAAGAATCCATAAGACCACTATTATAAATGTAACAGAGGATTTATAGAGAGAGAAAATATTTATGTAGGGTATTAATTACTACAAGAATAGGGTTATCTTCAAGAAAAGTAACTTGGGAACATCATTACATCTTGTCTTGGAAAACTAATTTTCGTATTACCTTGGGTGTCAAGCAACCTTAGTATTTGTCTATGGAGATGTTTTAGAGAGCCACCCATGAGAATCATGGGTGGCTCTCTAGAACATGAGAAACATTAAGATGCATTTCAGTTTTACTATTGATCACCGCACAACCAAAAGTCCCCATGGAGCCCAAGATGAAATGCTGATTTTTTAAAGTTCAGTACGTTTTAGTGTTATTTTACCGTAAACTTCTATTTTTACTACCATTTTGTTTTTCGGAAAGTTGGAAACATTATATAAGGTCAAGGAATATATTGGTCTGGACTCCCATCATGAAAATACGGGATAAGTTCTGAGGTATTGTTCTTCCTCGGAAATTAAATACTGAGTGCCAGTCCAACCACTTACAAAACAACATGGGAAACCTAAAACCTAAAATAACAAAGCAATGCCCTCATTATAAAACTAAGAAAACAATCCAGACACCCAGGGAACCTGCCTTTCTCGATATGCAATTGGTTCTGAGGAAGTCCTGCAGGGCATTGACTGGTATGTGAGTGGGAGCAAATGGCACTAGTATATTCACAGTTATGTGCTGGGTCCATTCGTAAAAAAACATCCCATTTATTTCCATAAATTTCTTCACAACTTTATTTCCCAGCGTAAAAGTATTGGTGGCTCAATGTATTATGGTCTCCACAGGGGATGTCATCATTGCAGAGGCAAGGAATGCATTGTAGCTGTCTTGCAGAACAAAAGAAAACTTTTAAGTGCCACCTAGTAGAGGTACATACCCCTTAAGCCAATTTCTAACCGTTTGACAAGTTTTGCAACCTGACCAGAGATATTAGCCAAGCCAAGAACTCAACTACAGATGTCGGTTTCATTCTGGTTGCCCCTCATCAATGCCGAGCAGTTTTTAGTTGACTGATTGAGACACCCTTTTTAGTTTCGATAAATTTTATCTAAATGCTTGAAGTTAAACAATTTAACAGCTGATAGCCAATTCAGACCATCATCCACAGACACCTGTTTGGGGGAACTTACCCCTCATCAGTGAAGAGCAGAATTTGTCTGTCTGAGTGGCAATGCTCAATGGGACAAAAGTGTGCAAAATTAAAGAAAAAATAAAACCTTGGAAATGACACATAGTGGAGGTAGCTGCTAAAAAAACAATGTCCAACCCTTCAAAAACCTTTAGAACATGACTACGGATAGCTAATAGCCAATTAAGACATCTGTCTACAGACAACTGTTTTGGGGGTTTTGCCCCTCATCAATGTAGAGCAGAATATGGCTGTCTAAGGCTATGTGCACACTTTGCAGTGTGCTCTGCGGGTTCTCCCGCAGCGGATTTGATAAATCTGCAGGGCAAAACCGCTGCGGTTATCCCTGCAGATTTATCGCGGTTTGTTTTGCGGTTTACGCTGCGGGTTTTACTCCTATACTATTGATGCTGCATATGCAGCAATATGCAGCATCAATAGTAATGTTAAAAATAATAAAAAATGGTTTATACTCACCCTCTGACGTCCCGATCTCCTCGGCGCTGCACGCGGCGATCTGGTTCCAAAGATGCTGTGCGAGAAGGACCTTCGTGACGTCACGATCATGTGACCGCGGCGGCATCACGGTCATGTGACCGCGACGTCACCCCAGGACCTGCTCGCACAGCAACCCTGAGACCGGCCGGCCATGTGCAGCGCTGAGAGGTGAGTATATCATTATTTTTTATTTTCATTCTTTTTTTTTAACACAAATATGGTTCCCAGGGCCTGGAGGAGAGTCTTCTCTCCTCCACCCCGGGTACCATCCACACATTATCCGCTTACTTCCCGCATCGTGGGCACAGCCCCATGCGGGAAGTAAGCGGATCAATGCATTCCTATGGGTGCAGAATCACAGCAATTCTGCACAAAGAAGTGACATGCTGCGGGTTGTAAACCGCTGCGTTTCTGCACGGTTTTTCCCGCAGCATGTGCACAGCGGATTGCTGTTTCCATAGGGTTTACATGTAAATGTAAACGCTATGGAAACTGCTGCGGACCCGCAGCTGCAAAAACGCTGCGGATCCGCGGTAAAACCCGCAAAGTGTGAACATGGCCTAAATGGGATAACATTTAGAAAAAAAACTAAAGAAGAGAAAACCTTTTAACTGCCACAAAGTAGAAGTAGCTACCCCGTAAATCAAAGTCTGTCCCATTAAGAATACTTTGAACTTGACCAAGCATAGGTGATAGCCAAGCCAGAGAGCCAATTACAGATAGCTGTTTCAGGGTACATGCCCCTCATCAGGGTTTGACTGTCTAATTGGCATTGCTCTGTGGAATAAATGAATGCAGAAAGAAAGAAAAGTGCCACCTAGTAGCGATAGCTACCCTATAAGTCAATGCCCAAGCCCATCCACAAGCAGCTGTTTCAGAGTGATTGCTTTTAGCAGTGTAAAGCTAGCTGAGTGAAATGCCCTTAATAGAGATAAAGAATAAAAAAGACTTTCTGGAGACTCAGCTCTCGAAACTCCAGACACTGTAGTTAAAGAAAGAGACATGTCATGAGCTGGGATCAGAGTCAAAGCTCAGTTCTTCTACCCCTGGGCATAGATCCAGTTTTGAATCTTATCCCTATATCAATCGTGTGATTACACCAAATGACAAACTCAGATCTATTGAATACAAGGGATGCTAGGAGCATAAAAATAATACAATAAAGTATTTTATACATATTCTATATACAGTGGGGCAAAAAAGTATTTAGTCAGTCAGCAATAGTGCAAGTTCCACCACTTAAAAAGATGAGAGGCGTCTGTAATTTACATCATAGGTAGACCTCAACTATGGGAGACAAACTGAGAAAAAAAAATACAGAAAATCACATTGTCTGTTTTTTTTATCATTTTATTTGCATATTCTGGTGGAAAATAAGTATTTGGTCAGAAACAAACAATCAAGATTTCTGGCTCTCACAGACCTGTAACTTCTTCTTTAAGAGTCTCCTCTTTCCTCCACTCATTACCTGTAGTAATGGCACCTGTTTAAACTTGTTATCAGTATAAAAAGACACCTGTGCACACCCTCAAACAGTCTGACTCCAAACTCCACTATGGTGAAGACCAAAGAGCTGTCAAAGGACACCAGAAACAAAATTGTAGCCCTGCACCAGGCTGGGAAGACTGAATCTGCAATAGCCAACCAGCTTGGAGTGAAGAAATCAACAGTGGGAGCAATAATTAGAAAATGGAAGACATACAAGACCACTGATAATCTCCCTCGATCTGGGGCTCCACGCAAAATCCCACCCCGTGGGGTCAGAATGATCACAAGAACGGTGAGCAAAAATCCCAGAACCACGCGGGGGGACCTAGTGAATGAACTGCAGAGAGCTGGGACCAATGTAACAAGGCCTACCATAAGTAACACACTACGCCACCATGGACTCAGATCCTGCAGTGCCAGACGTGTCCCACTGCTTAAGCCAGTACATGTCCAGGCCCGTCTGAAGTTTGCTAGAGAGCATTTGGATGATCCAGAGGAGTTTTGGGAGAATGTCCTATGGTCTGATGAAACCAAACTGGTACTGTTTGGTAGAAACACAACTTGTCGTGTTTGGAGGAAAAAGAATACTGAGTTGCATCCATCAAACACCATACCTACTGTAAAGCATGGTGGTGGAAACATCATGCTTTGGGGCTGTTTCTCTGCAAAGGGGCCAGGACGACTGATCCGGGTACATGAAAGAATGAATGGGGCCATGTTTCGTGAGATTTTGAGTGCAAACCTCCTTCCATCAGCAAGGGCATTGAAGATGAAACGTGGCTGGGTCTTTCAACATGACAATGATCCAAAGCACACTGCCAGGGCAACGAAGGAGTGGCTTCGTAAGAAGCATTTCAAGGTCCTGGAGTGGCCTAGCCAGTCTCCAGATCTCAACCCTATAGAAAACCTTTGGAGGGAGTTGAAAGTCCGTGTTGCCAAGCGAAAAGCCAAAAACATCACTGCTCTAGAGGAGATCTGCATGGAGGAATGGGCCAACATACCAACAACAGTGTGTGGCAACCTTGTGAAGACTTACAGAAAACGTTTGACCTCTGTCATTGCCAACAAAGGATAGATTACAAAGTATTGAGATGAAATTTTGTTTCTGACCAAATACTTATTTTCCACCATAAAATGCAAATAAAATGATAAAAAAACAGACAATGTGATTTTCTGGATTTTTTTTTCTCAGTTTGTCTCCCATAGTTGAGGTCTACCTATGATGTAAATTACAGACGCCTCTCATCTTTTTAAGTGGTGGAACTTGCACTATTGCTGACTGACTAAATACTTTTTTGCCCCACTGTATCATCTATTTTGGAATATGGGCAGCACAGTGGCTCAGTGGTTAGCACTGCAGCCTTTAGTCCTGGGTTGAAACCCCACTAAGGACAACATCTGTAAGGAGTTTGTATGTTTTCCCCTTGTTTGCGTGGGTTTCCTCCGGGTTCTCCGGTTTCCTCCCACGTTCCAAAAACATACCGATAGGGAATTTAGATTGTGAGCCCCATCGGGGACAGCTATGATAATGTGTGTAAACTGTAAAGCGCTGCGGAATGTTTTAGCGCTATATAAAAATAAAGATTATTATTATTCATTTCCACAAGCCAAGATGATCTGTTAACCCTGGCCTTAGGTACAGTGCAGCTTTCCTTATAAAGGAAATCTCTCAGCAGAATTTCACCCTCCTAAAACTATATATATGTCTTGAAAAGACAAGTCCAGCCACATTTTTAGCTAGACAGGCCATTCCTTCATTACTGAGAAATCTGAGTTTGAATTGAAACGCAAATGAGGCTGAAGTGCTCTTGGTGCTTAGAAGCACTTCCCAAGACTCTATGAGTCCGGCTTTGTTCCCCGCCCAGCACTGACTTCTCCTGCTGGACTGAGAGCTCCTTTGCTGTGTAATTTCAAGAAAAGGAGCTGTCAATTAAGCAGGAGGCGGCTCTGGGAGGGAATCAAAATTGAGTTACGGAGGCTGGAAAGAGCTAACGAGCTGAACGCACTTCACCCTTTTGTTCCTCTATTATTGAGAAATATGCTTTTGGAGCAATATGCAGACTATCTGACTGGACTTGTCTTTTCAAGAGCTACTTGACCGTATAAATAGTTTGGGTTCTGAAATCAATGTAACGGATCACATATACAGTACGCATCAGTCAAACATAAAAGTCATTATCTCACCTTTGGGTCCAGGCAGAATTGTGTGCGTTGAACAAACATCTGAAGCTGATCGGTTCTCGGACTCAGAAGGGCAGATGTCTCCCAGGAGGAACGCAAGCAATGTAACAACGCATAGAGTCACTCGACACAACATGTTTGAGACACTTCTGAGTTGTCGACTTTTGGAATGGCTGTTTGTAAGGAAGACAAGTAATTAGTGTAACCAATTATGGCTGACACATTATCTTCTAGCAGTCTGCTCAATGTCAAGAGGAATTATCTCAGCCTGACAAATGTTTATATTCATTCATCTCTGTACATGATGGAGCATTCCATGCTAAGGACACAAAGATGTGGGAAAGTTTGCTAATTACCACTCTCTGAAAGTCTTTCTTTTATTAAAAAATAAATAAATATAAATAGTAATTTGGACATAAAGTAATATGTTTTAGCCTTGGGCAGCATTAGATACCGTAAATCGTTTGTGATTCGAAGAATCTACAGTTGTTTAATGGAAGCTAACCAAAACCAACATAAAATGTCAAATCGACTATAAGCTATAAGCTGTGTGTAGGAGACGAGCTCTGCCCCACAGGTTTAGTGATAAATTCTATATTGATGTGGCTCCGACCACTGGGACACCATTGATCATCAGAAGGATCGCTTCTCAATTCAATTTCCATTGGAGAGGCGTCGTACTAAGCTTTCTCCCCATAGGGAATTAATAGAGCGTTGGTCGAGCACGTGCAAAAAACTAAGCAGTACTCCTGAGCATCTAGCAAGTGACCACTGCAGTCAATGTCTTCAGCAGTCACTGTACTACTGACATTTTAGTTCCCATTTTTGGAAATAATCAGTTTCTAAGTATATAGGATTGTAAAATTCTGGTGCTGTGCATGGAAAAAGCTTAGAGACGGATCCTGAATATGAAGTTGATAGTTAAGGTTTTCAGCATCAAAATCTTTAAAATCGACTCCATTAAAATCGATATAACAGATAAAATTTGTACAGAAACACATGGCCAATGATCACACTACCAAAGGGATCGAATTACTCCTGCACCACCCACAGACAGCAAACATTCTAAAATGTGCCTGCATGGTAAAGCACCTGCACATGATGGCGCAGCTGCAGGAATGGGAGCCGACAGTCAGACACAGCCAGACTCCACCTGCAGAGCCGGTCCCGTGTTTTGACAGGACCTGTGTGATGTCACAATCATGTGGTCAGTCATGTGATAAAGGAGTAACATGGTCTGGCGCTTAAGTACTTGTTTTCCAAAGGCTGCAGTGTTCAGTGTGTGCCTGGAGAGGAAGCACTCCAGGAAAGTGTATGCTAAAACCTGAGCCGTGTGTGTTCTGCTAGCCCTGAGCGGGAGGAATGCCGCTCCTAGAAGGACTGTGTTTTCTGCCACCATTTTGTTTTGTTTTCCTGTTTTGCCCAGAGGGCTGTATTTGCTTTGCTACACCTTGGTTTATGCTGCCTATAAAAAAAAGAAGCTCTTAAAGCCGCAGTGTACCCGTGACTACCTCCGCATGCAGCCAAGTAAGCCAATCTACCACAGGTGGTGGAGAATGCGGGAAGCGTTCCCAGCAAACACGTGGGATGGCTACAAGCCAGCTTATATGTCAGGCAAGATGGATGACCTGCTTAAAAATCTGCTACAAGCACAGCAGCAGCAGCAACTACAACACCAGCAAAAATTACAGCAGCAACAGATGGTGCAACAAGAGACCAGTAAGCCGCTTATACAATAAATGCACTAACAACAACACCAGCAACAGATTGAGTTGTTGGCAGAGGCAGTTTGTGGAAGGCCGGCAGCCCCTCCCCCAAGTCCAGGTGACAACACATACGTCTAGAATCCGGTAAGATGTGCTATGCAAAAAATGACCCCTGTGATGATGTGGAGGCATTTTTAACTGTGTTTGAGTGGGTGGCGGAGCATGAGAAGCTACCACCAGAGCAGTGGGCAGAGGTGCTGGTCCCCTATTTGGCTGGTGAGACCCAGAAAACCTATTATGATTTGGCTTAACAGGATGTGCAGGAGTAACCCAAGTTAAAACCTGAAATTTTGTCACGTGCAGGAGTGACTACGACAGCGAGAGAACAAAGGGTTCACCACTGGGCATATAATGAGGATAAACCGCCTCAGTTCCAAATGCTTGATATGCTGCATCTTGGGCAAAAGTGGTTGCAACTGGAATTCTCCACTCCAGCTCAGATGGTTGACCGGGTTGTCATGGCCAGATTAGTGCACTCCCTTCCTAGGCTGGTGCAAACCTGGGTTGCTCGGGGAGATCCCTGAAATTGGTTGGCCTAGTAGAACGGTACCAGGTGATCAAGAGGTCCCTAAGGAAGCCAAGGGGTGGTACTGGGGTACCCAGAGGGAACCTGAGCCCCAAAGGCGGGGTAGTAGAGACACCTATGGTTGGGAGTCCTAGACCCCAAGGGGTTGCTGAGGAGTTCTCAAAATCCAAAGGTAAAGACTTGCTTTGCTAGTGATGCCACTGTCTTGGACATATTGCCATGGAGAAGGATGGCCAAGATGGGGTTTGCTTCCTGCCATACCTACTGTTCTCCATCAGAGATGTCCTACAGGCCTCCATTGCTGTTTGAGCTCCTATACGGTCGGCACTCTTTAGGTCTTCTGGACATTGCAAAGGAGATCTGGGAAGCAGAAGTAACACCCCACCGAAGCATCATTGAATATGTGGCCCAGGTGCAGGACAGGATTGCGAGCATGATGCCGATTGTGAAGGAGAGTCTCCTCCAAGCACAAGAGGCCCAAACAAGGGTCTACAGTCGGTCGGCAAGACTGAGACAGTATAGCCCTGGAGACCAGGTGTTGGTGCTGATCCCCGCTGTTGAAAGTAAATTCCTGGCCAAGTAGCAAGAAACATGTTAGGTCGAGAAGTTGAGTGATGTCAACTGTAAAATCCACCAACCAGGGAGAAGAAAGCCATACCAAGTGTAAGACTTCAACCTGCTAAAACCGTGGCAAGTCAGGAATCCGGTAGAAGCAACGTGCCTAGGGGCCCATCCTGAAGCCAAGGTCGATGATGTCACAGTAGCAGAGACATTGTCGCCATTCCAGAAACAACAGTGCCATGAGCTGCTTCAGCGGAACCGAGATCTGTTTTCAGAGTTACCAGGATGTACGCAGGATGGTGCACGAAATCCTGACTGAACAGCATATGAGGGTGAACCAAAGTCCATATCGGAATCCTGAAGCTCGCCGCGAGGTGATCTTCAAGGAGGTGAAGATCAAGGAGTCAAAGAGCGGCTGGTCTATCCCTATTGTCCTGGAGCTGAAGCCGGATGGGGAGTGCCGCTTCCATAATGATTACAGGAAGCTTAATGAGGTGTCCAAGTTTGACGCGTATCCGATGCCCCTGGTTGATGAGCGCTTTGAGAGGCTAGGGTCAGCCAGATACATCACCACCATGGGTCTAACAAAAGAGTACTGGCAAATTCTCCTGTGTCCAAGTGCCAAGGAGAAGATGGCCCTGTGTATACCTGATGGATGCTTTCAGTATACCTGGATGCCGATCGGACTACAAGAAGCCCCAGCTACCTTCCAGAAGGCTATGGACAGGATACTACTCCCTCACAAGAAGTACACTGCCACTTACTTGGATGACATCATGATCTTCAACCCAGATTGGGGAAGTCACCTGCAGAAGGTCCAGGTGGTTCTGGATGCACTGAGGTAGGCAGAGTTTAGTATAAACCCAAAAAGTGTGCCCTTGGAAAAGAAGAGGCAGAGTACTTGGGCTACCTCATTGGAAGAGGCAAGATAAAACCGCAAATAGACAAAGTAGAGGCAATCCAAAAGTGGCTGCAGCCGGTCTCCAAAAAGCAGGTTAGAGCGTTTCTGGGAATTGTGGGATATTATCGGCGATTTATCCCGAATTTTGCCATGATAGCCACATCCCTGACGGATCTGCTCAAGGGTACAAGGATGTCGATGGTCAAGTGGTCCTCTGAAGCAGAGATGGCACTCCAGGAGATGAAGCTCGCCCTGTGCAGACAGCCAGTCTCCAGGTTTCACTAAGGAGTTTGTGTTCCAGACGGACACCTCTGACGTCGCGGTGGGAGCCATGTTGTCCTAGGTGATAGATGTGGAGCACAGGGCAGGTAAGCTGCATGGAAATGCAGATGCCCTTTCCAGAGTCCCCTGCTGAAGGTGCCAAAACCCCTGGATTTGGGCAGGGGGGGTAAATATGTGACAATGTCACTGGTAAAGTACGGGAGATATACTATGTGTTACGGAACTGCAACAGCACTAGAGTAGAAAGGGAAAACTGACCCTGCACTATGCCTAGGCTGATACCCTACGATGGAGTGGGCAACCCATTCCTTGCGAATAGACGCACCGACGATCCTAGGATGAAGACAAAAAGAGAAATGATCCAGCTGGAGGTGGAGGCAGTCTAGACTTTGTGAGACTTTATTAGACAACTAAAGCAATAAATAGTTCTTCAAAAAGAAAAATCTTTACATAGCAAACACCTGGCACACCAGTGAGGAGGATCAACGCGTTTCAACTATGAAGTCTTACTCATGATCTGACGATCTTAGGATAATCTCAAGTGAAAACCTATAGATAGGGGAAAGGGGGTCCCTAAAAGATCTAAAGACTGGGTACAAAAATGAGTCACCTCCTAATAGAAAACACATAGAAGGCTGTAGAAACCAACTGAAAACGGAAACTAAGACTAGCAGAGCCAGTGGTCACAGTACTGCACAAATTACACACACAGAAGACAAAGCAAAGCACCAAGCCAGAACTAAAGCTGATTAACACTGTTGTCCAGAAAGAACTGGGAGGCAGGTGCTGGTTAATAAAGAGTGATACAATCACCTGACCCAAGACAAACCCAGCACCAAAGGAAAAAGACCAGCAGCCATAACACCACAAGAAAATGACGGATGGTCACAAACTAAACAGATTCTAACACTACACTCAATGGCGTTAGTGATATAAAGCCAGAGTATTTTCCTCTACCACACTAAAGTGTCCACTTTATCTCCACCTGCAGAGCCAGCCACCATGTCCTGACAGGACCTGTGTGATGTCACAATCATGTGATCAGTCACATGATCTGGGGCTTAAGTACATGGCTTCCAAAGGCCACAGTGTTTAGTGTGTGCCTGGTGAGGATTCACTCCAGGAAAGTGTTTATGCATGTTTTGTATGCTAAAACCTGAACCTTGTGTGTTCTGCTTGCGGTGAAAGGGAGGAACTCTGCTCTCAGAAGGACTGATTTTTCTGCCACAATTGTTTTGTTTTCCTGTTTTTGCCCAGAGGGCTGTATTTGCTTTACTGCACCTTGACTTATTCTGCCTATCATAAGCCAAAGGAAGCTCTTAAAGCCGCAGTGTACCCTTGTCTACCTTTGTGTGCAGCCAAGTGAGCTGATAGACCACAATATATATATATATATATATATATATATATATATATATATAGTATATATTCAGTATATATATTTATGTATCATAACTTGCACTGATTACGGGCAATACCACGAAACACCGCATCTGTAAATTGAGATTCTGGTTTGGATTTTATAAGTCATATAGCAAGGTTTGCTAAAGAAACAATAGTGACTTTTAGGATTGCTAAGTCCAATAGATGGTGCTAGAGTTCTAATCCTCTTTCTCATTGAGATAATCCAGAATAACATCCCTCAGAACCCCTTCAAATATTTTACCAACAACAGAGGTTAAACTATAAGTTCCAGGTTCACTTTTAGAGCCCTTTTTGAATATTGATACCACATTTGCTATGCGCCAGTCCTGTGGAACAGACCCCGTCGCTATAGAGTCCCTAAATATAAGAAATAATGGTTTGTCTATTACATTACTTAGTTCTCTTAGTACTCATGGGTGTATGCCATCCGGACAGGGAGATTTATCTATTTTAATCTTATTTAGCCGGTTTCGTACGGTGAACCTTTATATAGTGTTTTATTTATCTCTCGGCATTTCACCTAGCATTTTATTTTCCACCGTGAATACCGTGAAGAAGGAAGTGTTTAATATACAGCTCTGGCAAAAATTGAGAGACCACCACATCAAAACCCTTTCATGGGCAGCCCAATCTCCAGACCTGAACCCCATTGAAAACCTCTGGAATGTAATCAAGAGGATGATGGACAGTCACAAGCCATCAAAGAACTGCTTAAATTTTTGCGCCAGAAGCAGTGTGAAAGGCTGGTGGAAAGCATGCCAAGACGCATGAAAGCTGTGATTACAAATCAAGGTTATTCCACAAAATATAGATTTCTCAACTCTTCCTGACATAAAACATCAGTATTGTTGTTTCTAAATGATTATGAACTTGTTTTCTTTCCATTATTTGAGGTCTGAAAGCACTGTTTTTTAATTTTGACCATTTCTCCTTTTCAGAAAAAAATACAAAATTTATTGCTTGTAAATTTGGAGACATGTTGTCAGAAGTTTATAGAATAAATGAACAAATTACATTTTACTCAAAAATATACCTATAAAGAGAAAAATCAGACAAACTGAACATTTTGCAGTGGTCTCTTCATTTTTGCCAGAGCTGTATTAGCTTTTTCCTCGTCATCTACAACCATTCTTTCCTCACAATTTCTTAAGGTTCTACACTTTCACTTATGATTCTTTTACTATTGTTATAGTTGAAGAACAGTTTGGGATTAGTTTTACTCTCCTTAGCAATGTGCTCCTCTGTTTCCTTTTTGGCAGCTTTAGTTAGTTTTTTAGATAAAGTATTTTTCTCCCTATAGTTTTTTAGAGCTTCAATGGTGCCATCCTGCTTTAGTAGTGCAAATGCTTTCTTTTTACTGTTAATTGCCCCTCTTACTTCTTTGTTTAGCCACATTGGGTTTTTCCTATTTCTAGTCCTTTTATTCCCACAAGGTATAAACCGCTTACAGTGCCTATTTAGGATGTTCTTAAACATTTCCCATTTATTATCTGTATTCTTATTTCTGAGGATATTGTCCCAGTCTACCAGATTAAGGGCATCTCTAAGCTGGTCAAACTTTGCCTTCCTAAAGTTCAGTGTTTTTGTGACTCCCTGACAAGTCCCCCTAGCGAAAGACAAGTAAAACTGTACAATATTGTGGTCGCTATTTCCTAGATGCCCGACCACCTGCAGATTTGCTATTCTGTCAGGTCTTGTAGATAGTATTAGGTCTAAAAGTGCTGCTCCTCTGGTTGAATTCTGCACCAATTGTCAAAGATAATTTTTCTTGGTTATTAGCAGAAACCTGTTACCTTTATGGGTTTTGCAGGTCTCTGTTTCCCAGTTAATATCCGGGTAGTTAAAGTCCCCCATAACCAGGACCTCATTATGGGTTACAGCTTCATCTATCTGTAGCAGTAGACTTTCCATGATTTCTGTTATATTTGGGGGTTTGTAACAGAAGTTTGTTATTGTTATTGTAAGTTGTTCAATAAAAGGAAGTTTTAGGCTGTGTGCACACGTTCAGGATTTTTAGCGTTTTTTTCTCTATAAAAATGCGATAAAACCGCTAAAAAGTGCTTACATTATTATTAGAATGCATTCCGCATTTTTTGTGCACATGCTGCGTTTTTCCGTGGCTGAATCGCATTCTGGAAAAAAACACAGCATGTTCATTCTTTGTGCGGAATCGCGGGGATTCCGCACACACAGGAATGCATTGATCCGCTTACTTTCCGCATGTGGCTGTGCACACCATGCGGGAAGTAAGAGGATCATGTGCGGTTGGTACCCGGGTGTGGAGGAGAGGAGACTCTCCTCCAGGGACTGGGCACCATATACCTGTAAAAAAAAGAAAAGAATTAAAATAAGAAATCGTGATATTCTCACCTTCCGGCGGCCCCTGCAGCCTTCCCGCTCCTCGCGATGCTCTCGTTCCCAGTATTGCCTCGCGGCATTAACCTGTGATGACATAGCAGTCTCGCGTGATGCTAAGTCATCTGGGGTCATTGCCGAGAGGCATTACTGGGAACTGGAGCATCGCAAGGAGCGGGAAGGCTGCAGGGGCCGCCGGAAGGTGAGAATATCACGATTTCTTATTATTTTTAACATTATATCTTTTTACTATTGATGCTGCATAGGCAGCATCAATAGTAAAAAGTTGGTCACACTTTGACCAACCTGAAGCTCCGGGAAAAAAAGCGAAAATTCCGCAAAAAAAAACGCATGCAGAAAAAGTCCGGTTTTGTGCAGGAAATTTCTGCAAAGAATCCTGAAGTGTGCACATAGCCTTAAAGTTTTTCTATTGCGGAGGTTGAAAATGTTGGTTATTTGCAAGTTCAGCAATTGACTAAGAGAATACATAAGACACTTTGTGACCTTACAGTACAATTTCTTAAAACTGAATTAGAGTGTGATCTTAATGTATCTGTGATGTGATCGCTGTAATAAATCCTAAATTAGTGACTGGTGACATCATTTTCTAGTAATCAGTCTTAAAACACAACCAAATCCCCTGTGCTTACTTGTATCTAGTGCTCAGTGCCTCTTTCCAACAGAAAGTTTAGATACTTTCATGTTACTTTCCATTGGGGCTCATTTCCACTTGCGATGAAAACGGACGAGTGCAATCCGATAAAAAATTGGATTGCACACGGACCAATGTTATTCAATAGGTGTCTTTTCATTTGCGATTTTTTTCTCAGCCGAAATCGGACTGAGAAAAAAATCGCAGCATGCTGCTTATTGCTGTGAGTCTCGGACGAGACTCGCCAATGCAAGTCAATGGGTGCGAGAAAAAAAACGCATGGAATACGGACCATCCGTATTCCGTCCGTTTTTTATGGATACATTACCATTCTGTGGCATAGAACACTGTAAATGGTCCTGTAAATGACTGGATCAAAATAGTTGCAGAGAAAAAAAAACTGATTACATACGGATGTCATACGGTTGTAAATCGCATTGCACTCGCATAACACTCGCATGACAATCGCATACGTTACATCCGTTTTTTTCGGTACAGATTACGGACCGTTTTTTCTCTTGCAAGTGGAAATGAGCCCTTAGACAGAGGCGTATACATAAGTATATGGTAATTAGGCTGCTCCATTACGAGCTTCTGAATTTAACACACTGGTGAATGAACACATTAAATACAGTATATATGACTTGGATAAAAAAGACGTTTACGTTTGTGCAATCCTTCTTACAGATCCCACAATTACTCCTTTTGTCTATTGCTTCTGCTGCATTTATTGTCTTGTAAGTACCAACAAGTCCTTTATCTTAATCATGCACTATGGAGTTTCAGTTGCCATGTTGCAAATATTCACGGTAGGCAAGCTATAAAACAATGGCAAAAATGAGAGAAAGTTCCAACTCCTATAGTGCTGGCTGAATGCTGATAAAGAGGAAGTGGATGACAAGCTTCGGAGCATGAGAATCCAGGCTGTTCTTGGACAAGTATGTGTTGTTTTACCTAGTTGTGGTAAATGAGAGACATAAAATAACGCATTAACAACAGGTTAATAAGTTTGTTTGTCATCTTTTGAGTATGGAACATGATTCTCGGACCAAGGGAGCATCTTCTGATCCTTAATAAACAGCCTTATATTCATATACTAGATTGTGGCCCGATTCTAACGCGTCGGGTATTCTAGTATATGCATGTCCCCGTAGTATATGGACAATGATGATTCCAGAATTCGCGGCAGACTGTGCCCGTCGCTGATTGGTCGAGGCAACCTTTATGACATCATCGTCGCCATGGCAACCATTATGACATCTACGTCGATACTGTGCCCGTCGCTGATTGGTCGAGGCCTGGCGGCCTCGATCAATCAGAGACGTGGGTTTTCCATTATGACATCATCGTCGCCATGCTGTGCCCGTCGCTGATTGGTCGAGGCCGCCAGGCCTTCGACCAATCAGAGACGCGGGATTTCCAGGACAGACAGACAGACAGAGACAGAAAGACAGACAGACAGACAGACAGACGGAAAAACCCTTAGACAATTATATATATAGATAAGGCTGTAAAGTTTAGGTTAGGAAAATTCATGGTCGGTCATACAAGCAAAATGAAATATGGCCTTACTCTGTTTTTTTTGTGAAAAGACAGGTACCCTTTCGGTTACATTCATACATCTATTTTTCTCGTTCATGTGCTGCTGACCAATGAAGTTTAAGGGAATCATACCAACACGTTTTTTTTTTTTTAATGGATCCATGTGTCCATTTTGTCCAACAACATGGTGCAAGTCCTATTGTCATCCGTATGTCCAGATCAGAGATGACAATAGGAAAAAAATGATACATTGCTAAGTGTAAATGGAAATGGGAAAAATTCAAGACACTTTACAGAACAGAAAAGAATGGATGTAAAAGGAATGCAAGTGGGAAAAAACTGTTTTTGATGGATGTAAATCTTGGAAACAAATGTGTGAATGCAGCATAAAATAAATGTGATCTATGATAAACAGCTAAATATAAAATAGTATGAAAAAAAAAATTGTTGCCAAAAATATTTTTAGATGCATTTTTTTTTTGACATCTATCCAAAGTTGACACCCATGATTTGTTTTCATATCCTTCAATGCATTTGATATAAAATATCCTACAATTAGCACATTAGCTTTTCAGTTTGTACAGTAAGAACTCCGGTCGCTCAGCACAGATCCGGCACATGTTTTCATTTCAGAACACGAATACATTCCTTTGCCGCAGCTGTTTACATTACTTATCTCAGAAATGTTGTTTTTTTTCCTCTTCTTGTGAGGCTTAAATTAATCCATAATAATGAATAATCCCAACTAGCAGTTTCACAATAAAAAGTAATTAAAAAATATTATTGCAATACTTTAAAGAAATACATTTCCAAGAAACAACACTTTGCTTAATTAATCCCAGATCAGATGGAAACAGAAACTAAAATTAATATTAACAAATTATAAATATAAATTTGCAGATACGTGTTTCGGAGTGTTGCCCCTTCTCAGTGTAAAGCAGGAGATCTCATTCCGGTATGGCACAATGCACAAGGAGAAATGTTCCCCCTTAGACCTCCAGTCCGAGGCCTCTCACTTTGTCAGCTCTCCTGCTTTGCACTGATGAGAGGCAAACACCCCGAATCACATGTATGCAAATGGAGTTTCTGGTTTGGCTTGTTACCTTAAGTCATGTGTCAAGGATCATTAAAGTGAACCTTTCAGCAGGATTTAGCTAAGTAAACTACATACACTGCCTGGTTACCGCTGTTATCCTGATTAAAATGATACTTGGGGTGAAGAAATCAGTCTTGTGGTTCTTGTGTAATCAGTGTTAGAAGTTTTCAGCTAATGATATGCCGTGCTCCGGAGAAGGACTGTAGGCAGAGTCTAATCTTGGTGTTCTAAGCCAGAGAAACCAAGGAAAGACTTATCCACACATTGCCCCGAAACTCAAACATGTTCCTCACCATAGAAACAGAATGTTCGTGCTTTGGGGTGGTCTGTAGGCAGGTCATTTCTTGGTTTCTCTGGCTTAGAGCAGGAAGATAAGACTCTGCCTACAGTCCCGCCCCGGAGCACAGGCATATCATTAACTGAAAACTTCTAACATTGATTACACAAGAACAGCAAGACAAATTTCTTCACCTCAAGTATCATTTTAATCAGAAAAACAGCGGCAACCTGACAATACCTGTAGATTACTTAGCAAAATCCTGCTGACAAACTCACTTTAAAGGGTCTATAATGACTTTTCGGCTTCTTCTTTGCAGGTAACCTAGATCAGGGGTGTCAAACTGCATTCCTCGAGGGCCTCAAACCATGCGTGTTTTCAAGATTTCCTTAGCATTGCACAAGGAGCAGGAATCATTATCTGTGCAGGTGGTTAAATTATCACCTGTGCAATACAAGGAAATCCTGAAAACATGACCAGTTTGCGGCCCTCGAGGAATGCAGTTTGACACCCCTGACCTAGATGATCCTGCAGCCGATCTTAGAAATTACTGTTCTGCTCCATTTCACTCTTAACTATAGGTCGTAGGTCCGAAATAAAGCATGAATCAAGGAAAAGCCTGATACTGATACTTCTTTGAGATTTTGGTGACGCCAATGCACTGTGCCATTCAACATCAAAAGAACAAATAAGACATTGTGACTGCCTGCCTTAGATAAAGGAAACTGTGCTCCGAAGCACCCTTTAGGCCATGTTCACACACTGCGGGTTCCTCTGCGGGTTAATCCTGCAGCGGAATTGAAAATCTGCAGGGCAAAACTGCTGTGGTTATCCCTGCAGATTTATCGCGGTTTGTTCTGCGGTTTCCGCTGCGGGATTACTGCTGTACTATTGATGCTGCATATGCAGCAATATGCAGCATCAATAGTAATGTAAAAAATAATAAAAATTGGCTATACTCACCCTCTGACGTCGCGATCTCCCCGGCGCTGCAAGCGGCTGTGCCGACAAGGACCTTCGTGACGTCACGGTCATGTGACCGCGGCGTCATCACGGTCATGTGACCGCGACGTCACCACAGGTCCTGTTCGGCACAGCAACTGAGACCGGACGCCGCGGGCAGCGCTGAGAGGTGAGTATAGCTTCATTTTTTATTTTAATTCTTTTTTTTACACTATTTTATGGTTCCCAGGGCCTGGAGGAGAGTCTCCTCTCCTCCACCCCGGGTACCACCCGCACATTATCCGCTTACTTCCCGCAACATGGGCACAGCCCCATGCGGGAAGTAAGCGGTTCAATGCATTCCTATGGGTGCAGAATCGCAGCGATTCTGCACAAAGAAGTGACATGCTGCGGGTTGTAAACCGCTGCGTTTCTGCGCGGTTTTTCCCGCAGCATGTGCACTGCGGTTTGCGGTTTCCATAGGGTTTACATGTTAATGTAAACGCTTTGGAAACTGCTGCGGACCCGCAGCATCAAAATCGCGGCGGTTCCGCGGTAAAAACCGCAGCGTGTGAACATGGCCTTATACAGAGCACCCGAAGAGATAGGAAATTCGATTTGCAGGACTCCGGACCATCTGCCAGGACAGACAGCAAACATGCATATCTCTTGGCATTCTAGGCTCCGCTTTTGATTAGCCGAGTTGGCGCTACATCATGTCATGTTGCAGTGATGACTTCACGCCAGTCTAGTTAATCAAAAGAAGAGCTGGGAATGTTTATTGTTAAGGAGCCAGGCCCCAAATGCAAAATCAACAACAACAACAGTGCTCCCAACTATCACTGATCTTTATTAGTTTTGGTCTTCCCTTACAAGCTAAATGGACTCTTTGAAGTAATTATTTTAAAAAGGTTTGGTTCCGGACCTCATTCAAATGAAAGGGGGTGGGGCCTGAGCATTGGGTGTTTCCCATGCTGTCATCTCGGTGACAGACACCGGCTCTGATCGTCGATAGCCTATCAAGTTACCGCCGGTCACAGTGCAATTCCCACACTGTCATACATAATAATTATTTTATTTATATAGCGCCAACATATTCCGCAGCGCTTTACAACTTATAGAGGGGACTTGTACTGACAATAGACATTACAGCATAACAGAAATCACAGTTCAAAACAGATACCAGGAGGAATGAGGGCCCTGCTGCTCGCAAGCTTACAAACTATGAGGAAAAGGGGAGACACGAGAGGTGGATGGTAACAATTGCTTTAGTTGTTCGGACCAGCCATAGTGTAAGGCTCGGGTGTTCATGTAAAGCTGCATGAACCAGTTAACTGCCTAAGTATGTAACAGTACAGACACAGAGGGCTATTAACTGTATAAAGTGTATGAGAACATGATGCAAGGAACCTGATAATGTTTTTTTTTTAATAGGCCACACAGGGATAGTTAGGTTAATGCGTTGAGGCGGTAGGTACATATGACAGCATGTGAGTCAGCAGCTGTGACTGGTGGTAAGAAGATTACCGAGAGTCACAGGTGTCGGCTGATGAGAGTACTACTCTCATCATCATACGCCTGGTCTTGCTGGGCAATAAATAAATATTAAAAAAAAAAATGGCATGGGAACCCATCAGCTTATTCTGGCTGTGTCTTTATTACAATAAGACTATGAGGTTAGTAATGGGGGTGTCTTAAAGATACCTCTCCATTACTAACCTGTGAGCTTGATATCAGCTGACATTACAAAGCTTACATCAACCCAACAAATATTACCCCTCTTGCCACCACACAAAGGAAATTAAGAAGAGTGGAGACTAAGCGCCAGAATTGGTGCATCTTATGGATGAGCCATTTCTAGGGCGGCTTAGAGCTCATGATCTTAGTCTGGAAGGGGGTCAATATCCATGGACCTTTCTTAGGTAAATAATATCCGCCTGCAGCTATCTGTTTAGCCTTTGCTGGTTATTGGGGAGTCCACGTCATTTTTTTTGAGGGAACAAGTCTACCCTATAATAACCAGTAAAGGCTAAGCAAATGGCTGTGAGCTGATATTAATAGCCTGGGAACCTTTATGGATTATGGTCCATTCCCAGAATATTAATATTATTCCTCAGCCCGCCGGCTTTATCTTAGCTGGTTATTAAAAATTGGGGGGACTCCATGTATTTTTTACATTTATTTTTTATTTAGTTAAATTAGTAAGAAATAAATAGAAAAAATGTTGTGGGTTATCTTGGTTGGTTATCAAAAAAGGGTCCAAAGCTGGCATCAATGATGCAACCGTTCCCAGTCCAGCCGATTCACACTGAGCAGAGCGTGAAAGCGCTACCTGCCTGTGACATCATTGAGGTTACCTCCAGTAACAGGCAGAGCTTCATTCTCTGCTCTGTGTGGAGAGCGGTCTCAACACTGATGTGACTGTTCTTCAAACCATCCGGATCATCGTGGGAGGTGTTTTTTATTTTTAATTTTTTTAAGTAAATGGGTAAAAAAGGGTAGGAAGTTTTTATTTCAAATAAAGGACTTTATTATTGATGTGTCTTTATTACAACCTGACTATGGGGTTTGTAATAGGGGCATCTTATTGACGCCTCTTCATTACTAACCTGTGGGCTTGATGTCAGCGGCTATATGGCCGGGATCACACATATGCGAGATACGGCCAAGTCTCGCAGGAGAAAACCCAGCTCTGGTGCCGGTACTCCGGCGCGGAGTGTGCAGCCGCACAGCAATACATGGAGCTGCACGCTCCGCTCTGGAGTGCTGGCACTAGAGCTGGGTTTTCACCTGCGAGACTCTGCCATATCTCGCGTATGTGTGATGCAGACCTAAAACAGCAGACATCAACTCCACAAATATTTCCCCACTTGCCACCGCACCAGGGCAAGTGGGAAGAGCAAGGCAAAGTGCCAGAATTGGCGCATCGAATAGATGCATCTTTTCTGAGGCTGTTATTTTTAGGCTGATTGGGGCTGATATCCAAGGCCCCTTACCAGTCTGAGAATACCAGCCCCCAGCTGTCTGCTTTAGTTTGGCTGGTTGTCAAAAATAGAGGGGACCCTACACCCTTTTTTTGTAATTATTTATTTAAATAATGTTAAAAAACGGCTTGGGAACCCCTCTATTATTGATAAGCAGCCAAGATAATGCTGATAGCTGAGGGCTGCAGCCCGCAGATGTCAGTATTGCTTGCGTTGGATGTCGAAAAAAGAAGGTGACCCCAAGACATTTTTTAAATTGCACAGGCGCTGGCTAATGAATGCTCTCAACATTGTACGCCTGCTGTCACTGCTATCAGAGAGAGCAAGCTTATGATGATGAGAGTAGTAACCTTTTTACTGCCGGTCAAAGCTGCTGGCTCACATGCTGTCATCTGTTTTACACCATGGGAACCGCAACACTCTGACTGGCGGTAACTTGGAAGAATACCGCTGATCAGAGCTGTATGTGCTTCTTGCGCTGTCACACAGATGTGTTTGGAGTCTGTGCACAGACACTAAGTGTTCGGTATGGACCCCGAACTTCACCGTTTGGGTACGGTCATTAATTCTGAAGAGCATTTAAGCATTAGACTCGGCCCTACTAGTAGCGTTTGGGCATATGCCTCTAAAGTGTGTGTATATCCTTACTGGGAATCACAATGGTGCAACACTGTGAGCAGAGCACTGCAGGTGTGCAAGTTACCTGCTAGTGAGTGTCCAGCCTAGGGAAAATTTGTCAAAGACCCCAAATGTGATCCTGAGAAACTTTGAAGCTGTAACACAATTGGTTTAGCCATAGGTATAACATAGAGAGTGGGACCCAATTTATCATGGGTCTTTAATAGTTTTGGTCTTATCAATTAAATGACAAAACCCATTTGGACTTAGTTTCCAGGACCCCGCTGTAACTGCAAACTCTATACCCACTATAGTTATGCCCCTGGACCTAATAGGCAGGAGACCAAAGCCCGATGATGACTCTACAGAGTGGAAGTCTAGCAGGTGGGAAAGATAGGCTCCTCACTTGGTGCCTGAGGAGGCTAAGCCGAGTACTGATGAAGTCCCTTTGGTTAGATCCCCATCAATTTTAGAGCCAATTAAAGTCTTGTGAAATAATGGCCTTACAAATGTTTGCTATATAAGGTCTTAGTCACTTGTTAGCATAACGTGAAGCATGTCCTGAATAATTTAACAGATCCTAAATAACTTTCACTTTACGGCTTTCCAGTCTCTCAAACTAGAAAGCATTTAATTCACAAGAAAAAAAGATCAAAGTCTTGGTAACTCCCACTCATTGCGTGATCTTCATCCAAGTCCATCATGACTCACGCTCCAACATCTAAATACGGAGTTCTCTGCAGACACCGAGAGCCATATGATTTATGTTAGTGAGTGTATGGTGTATCAGGCAGGTACCGAGGATCGTTTTAAGAAGTTGATGATTCACAGTAGTTCCCAAAATTCTATTTATTCAAGAAAAGTCTTGTTTTATGTTGTTTTATGTTCTCTATGAAAATCAAAATAAAAGCTCCTCATAAGAAGACAACCGCGATGTGTCCACAGATCCACTGCTAATATATACTTCTCTAACAATTAGCTATAAATGTTAGGTTAGTCATCTTTACGTAACTGCCAGGATGCATGTGGGTTGGAACAAAATATATGTGAGTCTAGGGTTAAAATAAGTGATCACCGCGAAGAGTAAACTATTGGGTGGTATTATGGTGAGAAGAAGGCCCTAACAAAATATTAATTGCCCAGTTCTGTAAGGGTAAAATTATTTTAAAAGTAAGAGGTGATTTTTATATACTTTCGGTTGCTAAACTCAGTAAAAATATTGAAAAAATTCCATCGCGTACATTTTTTTTCACAAACACTGACTCTGTGGTGGTGTCCACTGAAAGCTGCACCGTGATTGGTCGTTACAGGGAGCAAAGGCAGATTTTCTTCTAGACGGAGTTGATCAGTGTGGCGGGTGCGCTGCTTACCACAATTCATTGCAGTGTTTAGTGATTGTCATGGATTAAGCTTCTGCTTCTAAGAACGTGACTGAAATGGCTACAAGTGGGTGTCATGCAGACTTCGTTAGAAAAGTGTATTATGAGTACTTTGTTGTAAAACTAGGTCATCAGGACAAGTCATGGGCTCCACATGTAGTGTGTTCTGTTTGTGTAGAAGAACTATGACAGTGGTCTAAAGGGAAGAAAGAGATTTTATTTTTGCATGCCTATGATCTGGAGGGGATCGTAAAATCATCAAAGTGATGACTACTACTTTTGAACGTACAACGTGGAGGGATTCAATTCTAAAATTAAGGAGGCAATTATATACCCCGGCTTCCCATCAGCGATTCGCCCTGTGCTTCATGGTCCAGGAATACCTGTCCCTTCACCTACTTGAACATACACCTGGTTCAGTAGATTCAGAATATGAAGAGCAGGATTTTGATGAAGACTTTCACGCTAGTCCAAACGAGCCATAGCTTTTTTTCACAGCTCAAATTAAATTATTTAGTCCGTGACTTAGACCTTCATAAACATTCTGCAGAACTTTTAGACTATAGGAAAAGAGTCAGAGAAAAGGAATTCATTCCATACTTTTCCCAAGACGGTGCTCTACTGTATGGCAGTGATGTTCCTGGGCTGATGGAAAAATGTAACATTGAGTACAACGTGAGCGAGTGGGGACTCTATTGATTCATCAAATAAAAGTCTGAAAGCTGTGCTACTGCACAATGGCAGCAACTGTGCTTCAGTGCCTGTAGGGCTTTCTGTGCACTTGAAGGAAAGCTATGGGATTGTAGAGTTTATTCTCAAGAAACGTGCGAGGATCAAGGATGGTCAATATGTAATATATCTGAAAGTTCTCTTTTTGCTTCTTGGGCACCAAGGAGGATGCATAAAGTCAAGCTTTTTGTATAAATAAGACAGCCGGGATATGATTCATTACTGGAGCCCAAAAAGTTGGCCAATGAGAACATCTTTGGAACCTAGACTCAAGAACACAGTTGCAGAAAGTTTAGTTGATTCCACTAAAGTTCTCCTGCCACCACTCCACGTTAAGCTTGGACTAATGAAGCAGTTTGTGAAATCTCTTCCAAAGGAAGGATAAACTTTTAAATGCCTGTGTACCAAGGTTCAGGGACTGTCCAATGCAAAACTGAAGGAAGGAATTTTTCTGGGTCTGGATATTCAGAAACTCATGAAGGACAATGTATTCAAAACAAACCTGAAAGCTGTTGAGAAAAAGACTTGGGATTCTTTTAAAGAAGTCGTGAAAAAAAATTGAGATAATTTCTTAGGTTGTTGTCTGATGAAATTGAAGTTACATTTTTTACATTCCCATTTGGACTACTTTCATGAAAACTTTGGTTCTGTTGGCAAAGAGCAATGAGAAAGATTTCATACCATACCAATGAGATGGAATCATGACATGATGCGGAACTACTGCGGAATGCTTCACAGAGAAGATCTGCAGGCCTTCTATAAGAAAAAGGGTATCAAGAGAAGCTTTGAAGAGCAATGGAAAAGGTGCAAGAGTTAATTTCCAATAAAGTTGCAGACTGAATGTTCAATACATTTTTCTATATTATATTGTGCACATTTTTGGTTGCAATTAAGATTTCTCTGTTCATCTCTCTTGTACATCATTTTAGGCTAGTTTTGAGCAAAATCTTTACAGGATGGTTCATAAAAAGAAGTGTTTCTTTATATCAGGGCATAAGAAAATATGAGAATAATTCATTGGATTTGAAAACATTTTCAAAAACCCAAATTGTGCATACTTGTGTTATTTAACAGATGAAAGTTTGCTGCAGGGGCACAAGATGTTACGACACAGACTTGCATGTTAGATGCAGAAAGGACACTTTTTTGGCATCTGTGAGATCTCTAGATATGTTTGTATGCTCGGAGAGCTTTAGTGGAACATTATCCAATGCTACATTAACATAGCCTCAGACCTTCTGCTTAGACATAGAGGTCTACTCATTCTGTCGACCTGAGTATCAGGCCAGAGTGGTCAAGTTACCACTAAAGAGCAGCTTTGGAGCGGGAAGTTCCTCTTAGGCTGTGTTGACACATACAATATGTCTTGGCTAACTGAAGCTATGAAAAGAGGCCAGATATGTCATACGAAGGACCACAACAGTGCATGATGGACCCTAATGGTATTTTCCATGCTATTTCTATGTGTATCTGTCCCTGTTTTTGCTTTTGTTGCTTTCAAATGTGATGGAACCTCCAACAGTGGTGTGAACATCGCCTAATAGAAATGAAATCCAATTGGTTAGCAGTCAAAATCCTGTCTATTGCTACAGCAAACAACCTAAAATTGGACCTTTGCGCCTTTGCGTATCATTGTAATATCCCTGTAAGATATTTGATTCTCCTTTTTTATGATTAGAAAAGTGCAACCATAGAATCAGGATTATTGGGTCCAGCGGGTATTTGGATTCTGTTATTCCACACCTGACCTTGTTATGGAAAGCAATTCCTTGTATGTTCCCTTTTTAAATTAATTAAATTAATACATTACATTAACAAAAGTATTGGAATCCATGTCTTAATTATTGAATTCAGGTTTTTCTTTCAGCTCCATTGCCCCCCATGTATAACATCCACGCTACTCACCTCCGGTATATAACATTCAAACTCTTTCCCTGTGTCTATAACATCCGGCCCCCGATGTATAACACACAACACCATCGCCATACTGTCTGCCCTTAGTAATGTGTGATAGAACAGCTGGTTGTGCAAAGCTCATTGATACTAGCACAATCCTGTAATAGAATTTACTGGTGTAACAAGTCCGTAACAAGCCCGGTGTAACAAGCACATGACTTTCTTCCTCGTAAATCTTCCCCCATCACCTGTGAGTGATATTATTGAGAATTGGAAAAATTAGCAGCAACTCAGCTATGAAGTGGCGACCCTCTAATGTTACAGAGTGGGTCACCGAGTGGTGAGGAGCAGAAGGCAAAAAGTCACCCTCAAGACGCTGTGTTGACTCCATAACTGCAGAGTCCAGACCTCCACTGGTATTAACATCAGCACAAACCCTGCACCCCCGCCAGGAGCTTCATGGCCGAGCAGTTGCATGCAGACTTACGTCACCGAGCACAATGCTGAGCGTCAGTTGGAGTGGTGTAAAACTGCCACCACTGGACTCTCTAGGAAACGTGTTCTGTGCACTGACAGGTCACACTTCTCTATCCGGCACCTGATGGATGAGTCTGGGTTTGGTGAATGCTAGGAGAGCGTTACCTGTCTTACTGCATTGTGCCCACCGTAAGGTTTGGTGGTGGAGGATAATAATATGGGCTTGTTTTTCAGGGGTCGGCCTAGGCCTCTTAGTTCTAATGAAAAGAAATCTTAATTGTGGAGCACAAGACATTGTGGACAATTATGGCAACAGTTTGAGGAAGGTCTATTTCTGTTCCCCAAGCCTGTTTTCAGTGCAAAAGGTCAGTAACACCTTGATTGGGGGAGTTTGGTAGAGGAACATGACTGACCACACAGATCCTGGACCTTAACCCCATCCAACACCAAATAAAAGATTATAATGGAGATTGTAAGCTTTCTTCCAACATCAGTGCCTGATCTTATAATTGACCTTCTGGACAAATGGGCAAAAATTTACACAGACACTTCTAAAATCTTGTATAAAAGTGGTCGTTGTTCTTGCTGCAAAATGGCTTCCAACTCCATATTATTACCAAAGATCTAGAACGAGACGTCATAAAATCTATAAAATCTCTTGTTGGTGTAATGTGTAGGTGTCCCTGTACTTTTCTCCATATAGTGTGTTGACCATATAAATCCGCACCTGTTTGGCACTGTGCAAACATTTGCCTTTCATGAACCAGGACCCCTACGTGAGCCTCTGAAGGAGGATTTCTCACAAATCGAGGCTGCGGTTTGGTGACTAAATACTGTAGCTGTAGTTTCATTATTACAGACACGAAAGCCTTCACCTCAGTAGGAAAAAGATGATGTGATGCACAATAGGAAATAGAAGTGTTTTTCATGTGGGCACATGCAGAAAAGAAGTCTTTGTACTTTTTATAAAGTCGTTCGTTTAATGCTTAGTTAAAGTTGGATGCTTTCTTTTAGTTACAAGCTTTTGTAATAATTTTGGCTTGTGAGTCTTGGCTGCGTGACACCAAAACAATTTGCTGGTGACCACCGGAGGGAACTCCCTGCAGGCCTTACTAAATAAAGATGAAAGTGCAGGGTGTTCACTCAAGTGTTTACCATTCCCAGACTTTAAGCACAATTCTTACCATGTGGGAAATATATCCAAAACCAAGTATTTGTTTCCTTGCAGCTGTAATCGCTCAAAACGACTAAGGAGAATTATGGGGAATGTATGATAAATTCTTTGTAAACTTTTCCCTGAAGTATCGGCCCTATAATGACTGCCTTCATTAATAGATACAGGAAAGATATATATATATTGGTACCATGTAGCCAGTGGATGGAAAAATATTTAGAATTGAGAGTCCTCAGTGGTTGATACCTTTTAATGGCTAACTGAAAATACGGTAGCAAATTGCAAGCTTTCGAGACTACTTGGGTCTATGCCTGATGAAGAGACCACCGAGGACTCCCAATTCTAAATATTTTTCATTAATAGAAGTATCATTGTGGACCTATTAATGGTGCCATCAGTAACAACTATGAAAGTGCACTCCATAAATTTAGAAAGTGCCAGAGAAGTGCCCCCATATATATTGAAAATAGACTACACCTAGTTAATAACAGTGCCATAAACTCCCGCCAAAAACAGAAATATCAAAGCGCATCCCATAAAAAGTAACAGTAGAGTGCCTTTCATCAACTGATTATCCCCAATTGAAAGCAGTGCCATGAGAGTTATTAGAGTGCACCACATAAAAAATGTCAGAAGAGAAGAGTGTCCACCATAAAAAGAGCTCCGCAAATAGATAAATATATAGTGCCAGTGGAGCATCCTCCGTAAACATTGAAAGCAGATTACATGTATCTGTGCCATCAGAAACAGAACTGCACTATCAAAGTGCACTCCATAAAAAGTGAGAAAGCAGGGCCTCCATAACCAGTGGCAACAAAAGTGCCCCCCATATGCATTAAAAATAGTTGGTAACATAGCCAACAGGGTCCCGCTCCATAAAAGTAAATATCAAAATGGCCTCCAACTAATAGCGGTGTCGTCAAAGTGCCCTAATAACTAGAGTTATTAGAATTTGCCACATAAAAAAATGTCAGAAGAGGGTCCCCCATGTAAAGTGCTCTCCAAATTAATCCATAGATAGTGCCAGAGGAGCATCCCTCATAAACATTGCCAGCAGATTACATGTAGCAGTGCCATCGGAAAGACCGAATGAGTTATTTGAGCGAACCACACAAAAGTGTCCACCTATAACAGTGCTCGAGTGATGATCAGGCACAGTCGTTAATCGATCGAGTATCGCTGGTGCTCACATGCCATGCTCGAGTCCCCACCCCACATGTTGGGCACCTGTTAGCCAATGAACATGTGGAAATTGCTCGCCAGGCGCGGTAATGCCGTTGCCATGCTGGCTACTAGCACTACTGTGGTTTTCTGACCGCAGCGTGTCATGGGGTCGTCTAGAAGACCCGGTGATGCTATGCTCAGCACACTGCCCTTAGCAAGCAGTTCAGGAAGAGTTGTTATTGGAGGCAGAGCACAGTTTAGAGCAAGTATACAGATAGGGTTTAATAATATTGCTATAGGAGTACTTGTACACAGCTCCTGCAGCATGAAAACAACAGTCATTTTCAGGACTAAATATTGTCTTTCTGTAGTAAAACTGCTATTAGCTGCATTCAGTGGATGGAAAGTTTAGGATTAGAGGCATCTAGGCAGGGTTTAATATTAATATTGCAGTACTTGTATACTACCGCTTCTGCACCGTTAATACATTAGTACTTGTCAAGGCTAAATATTTATTTCTCCCTCTTAACCCCTTCATGACCTTAGCTTTTTTTCGGTTTTGCGTTTTCGTTTTTCGCTCCCCTCCTTCCCAGAGCCATAATTTTTCTATTTTTTCATCAATATGGCCATGTGAGAGCTTATTTTTGGGGGGACAGGTTCTACTTTTCAACGACATCATTGGTTTTAGCATGTCGTGTACTAGAAAACGGGGAAAAAATTCCAAGTGCGGTGAAATTGCAAAAAAAGTGCAATCTCACACTTGTTTTTTGTTTGGCTTTGACAACTAAACCTGTGCCTGCTGAGGAAGCACACCAAACACGCTCAACCATGAGACCTAGCTACTCTTGAAGCCAGAACAGTGCAAGCAGGTGGTCGCTTGGATGTCAGATAATAATTAGTGATGAACGAGTGTACTCGTTGCTCGGGTTTTCCCGAGCACGCTCGGGTGGTCTCCGAGTATTTATGACTGCACGGAGATTTAGTTTTCATCGCCACAGCTGAATCATTTACAGCTACTAGCCAGCTTGATTACATGTGGGAATTCCCTAGCAACCACTTCTGCGGCCAGAGACCTTTATGAGAACACTTGCCATGGTGACAGAGGAGGAAGAATCAGCAGATGCGGTTGATGGGACGGCCAGTGGTTGACAAGGCCAGCGGTTGGCAAGACCCGTTAGTCTGCATTTTAGCGCAGTAAGGTTCCCAGACTAAGGCTTGTTGATCATGCATGTGCCAGTTCATGCATGTAGTAGTAAAATGATTGCAATTTTTGCCTCTACTTTGCAAAGTTGGCAGATAATTTTAGTTGGGTCATCCTTTGCAGTCTCAAAAAAGGCTGAGGCGAGGCAACCCTTGCCGCCCCTGCGAACTGCAGACTCGAGACCGCTGCTGACCACAGCCAGAGTTGTGGCTGAGGATGCAGTTCTTGTAGTGGTTACATCACTCCGTGTCTGTGTAGCAAGCCGAAACATAACCTCCTTGTCTTCCTCCTTCTCCACCTCCTCTATTGAGCTACTCAGCTGTGTGCCTCTGGGTTCACACCAAATGGAATCTACAACCTCATCATCATCCTCTCTGTTCTCACATTGCTAGTGCCTGTTACACAGCCAATAAACATGTGTAGCCATCTTGGTAGTGGCATTATATAAGGAGGTGAATCTGGCTGGGGGTACCTGTACCGGGCCAGATCCGGAACTGTTGAGGCTGTCTCCCATTTTGCTTGGGGGAAGAGATAAGGGACCGGACCAACCTCATGACCTGGGTAGGAGGGGCCAGATAAAAGCAAATGCAAGCACGGCTGCAGGGAGCTTGGCGCGATCTAGCAGCGTGTAGCAGGGTAGAAGTGTGTTCCGTCCTCTGAGCACTGGCGCTGCAACCAGTCTTGCCTGCCAGCTCATGCCATCTTTAGCAGGGTTATTGGCGAGAGAGGCTCCGTGACCGAGACTACCACGGACGTGTGGAAGGGAGAAAGCCGCGTGCCAGTCAAGCAACCGCGGGCCTGCCTCGCCAGTTGCTGTACTTCAGCCCACAATTGTGCCTGGAAGGACTGCAGCCCTCTTTACTTCGGCCGCACAAGTTTATGGACTAGGGGCTCAGTGGAAGGTACCGAAGACAGACCACTTCCACCGACAGAAGACGGACCGTCGTTTAAAGGACCCCATTTGTGGACAAAACCACGGCCGTTGCCGGCGCTACAACCCCTGCGGCCTCAGCTGAGGAGGATCCTCAAGAGCACGATAAGTTTTGACAATTGGACTGCTGCTATTCTGCATCCTTTACGCTCTGTTTTGTTTCCTGCATTAACTCTTTAACTCTTAATCTCCCTGTAAGGAGCAAATACTGTTAAATTAAATTTTTAAACTTATTAACCCTTGTTCTGTCTCCTGTCCATCACTGCATCCTACAACCTGTTTAGAATTACACCGAAACAGGCAAGAAAAGGCAGTGGGGTGACCAGAGGGAGAATGCGGTCAAGTGTTCCGCATAGCACCGACGCTTGTGAATTTCAAAGAGCTAGGTGTTCCCCAGTATGGGACTTTTTAAAATAGTGTTCTGAGATTTAAAAAAATGGTGATTTGCAACCTGCGCCATGCCAAGATCAGTAGAGGCCTGACTTGGTTTGCCAAACACCTGGGTCCACGATTGGTGCCAGAGGGTGATACCACTGCCTCTTCGACTGTGCTAGGTACTTGACAATCCCCTGTAAATTAATCTATATACATATATTATCCATGTAATTAGTATAGATTTCGTATTTACAAAAAAATCTTTTTTGTTGACATTTATACTTTTAGTTCTGATTAAGTCCATGTAATTGGCCAAAATGTCAATTATTGTTTATACAAAGGATGTAACTGTATTAATTAAAAAAAACATTATGTTCTTTGCATCGATCCTGGAGTGCCAAATTTATTTTTACATTATTTGAGAAGTGGAATCCTATTTGTGCACCCACCCATAAAGGGGTGCTGTGCTGCCCAGCCTATTTTTGTAGAAAGAATAATTACATTTTTATCACTAAAATGTTTTTTAGCCCCAAGTTTTCGATTTTTTTAAGTGCTAAGAGGAAAAAATGGACTTCTCAGTTGTTGTACAATTACTGACTGCGCAAGTACCCTACATATAATCGGGAACTACTTTTTAGGCACAGTGGAAAGACCAGAAAGGAAGGAGAGTCATATTAGTGCAAATTTTACCGTCTTGGTTTGCGGGTGCTATGACCCACTGCGAGAGCCCCTGAGCTGCCAGAACAGCAGAATCCCCCCATAAGTAGCCTCATTTTACAAGCTACACCTCTCAATGAATTCATATAGGGGGGCACTGATCATATTGACACCACGGGTTTACTACAGAATTTTATACCATTGCGTAGTGAAGAAAAAATAATTATAATTTTACCACTAAAATTTTGTTTTAGCCCCAAATTTTAGATTTTCACACAGGAAAATGGGTAAAAATGGCACCAACATTTGTCACACAATTTCTACTGAACGTGGAAATACCATATGTGGCTGTATAGTACTGGTTAGCCACAGAGAGAGACTCATAATGGTCAGAGCGCTATATGCCTCCTGCAGCACAGATTTTCCTTTAATAGTTTGTGGACTCCATATACAGAGCCCCTAAGTGCTAGAAGAGCACAATTCCCCATCTAGTGACCACATTTTGGAAACTATACCCCTTTGGGAATTTATCAACAGGTGTAGTGACGATTTTCACTACGTTTTTTTTTCCTAGAAACAAGCAGCAGTGGATGTTGCTGAGTGAAAATTGCAAACTGTCATTGTAGTGCCCAGTACATTGTAGTGACCAGTACGTTGTAGTCACCAGTACATTGTAGTCACCAGTACACAGTGTCAGACTGGGGTGCCAAGGGTCTACCAGTAACATTGACTTTGGCGGGGCCCACTTTTCACCTGCATACAAAAATTACACTACCCTGGTTCACAAACTTACCTAATTCTCTATATAATAATAAACTGGGTAGTTTGGTCAATGAATGAGATGCTGCTTTTTTCTGTACGGAGTGAATTAAGTGAATTATGACAAGTACTGCCCATACAGAGAGGTTGGAGACCCAGATCTGCAGAGGAGCCCACCGGTGGATTCACCTGTTCTGTTCCCCTATGGGCCAGTCCGAGCCTGCCAGTACATTGTAATGATGACCAGTTCATTGTAGTGCCCAGCTTGTGCTTCTGGAGACATGCACTCGAAAGTTAGGCGGGCTTTCATCGCTACAGTAATGCCACACGTGTTGGCGCTATATGTGGTTTAGGCACACTCAGAAGGGAGGGGGCATTTGGATTAGGGAGAACACAATTTGCCGAATTTCTTTTGGCGGGCGAGGAGCCATTTCGCTTTTCCAAAGCCTTTGTACTATCAATAACATGGAAGCCCCCTATATTTTCATTAACAGATGACGGACATGAGTGGGGACTTTCTTTATTTGTAGATTGATTTGAAGTTTTTATTCGGAACATTTTACATAACAGTTTGGATCACATTTATCCAAGTTCTACGCTGAGCACTTTGTTATGATCCTTAGTGGCTGAGGATCACAGATCTGACGAGCTAAGTAACTGAACATAGGACGAGCTCTAGGGAGGTGGTAACTGGACTGACCGCAATCCTGATCCTATCCAATACACACTAAAAGTAGCCGTGGAACGTTACCTGAAATCCTAGACGTCTCTTCACGGCCTGAGAAACTAACTACCCCTAAAGAGAGAAAGCAAAGACCTCACTTGCCTCAGAGAAAATACCCCAAAGATATAGAAAGCCCCCCACAAATAATAACGGTGAGTTAAGGGGAAAACACAAATGTAGAAATGAAACAGATTTAGCAAATGAGGCCCGCTAATCACTAGATAGCAGAAGATAGATAGGAAACTGTGCGGTCAGTAAAAACCCTATCCAAAATATCCACGCTGAGAGTTCAAGAACCCCCGCACCAACTAACAGTGTGAGGGGAGAAACTCAGCCACCTAGAGCTACCAGCAAGCGAGGAAATCACATATTAGCAAGCTGGACAGAACTCATAATAAACAAGAAACACAATAAACACAGATGAGCAAAATATGAACAAACAGAAACTTAGCTTCTCTTGGAGAGACTGATAACGAATGTGGTCAGGGGAAATCAGAATTGCACTGAATACATTGACAGCAGGCAACAACTGAAAGTCCAGGTGAGCTAAATAGGGAACCAACTAGCAGATGACGAGACAGCTGATCTCAGCCACAGACCCGCAGAATGACAAAAAGAGCCACCAGAGGGAGCCCAAAGACAGCACTCACTCAGTACCACTCGTGACCACAAGAGGGAGCCCAAGAACAGAGTTCACAACAGTACCCCCCCTTGAGGAGGGGTCACCGAACCCTCATCAAAACCCCCAGGGCGATCAGGATGAGCCACATGGAAGGCATGAACCAAATCGGCCGCATGAACATCAGAGGCGACCACCCAGGAATTATCCTCCTGACCATAGCCCTTCCACTTAACCAAATACTGAAGCCTCCGTCTAGAAACACGAGAATCCAAGATCTTCTCCACCACATACTCCAATTCTCCCTCAACCAGCACCGGAGCAGGAGGCTCAACAGAAGGAACCACGGGCACCACATACCTCCGCAACAAAGACCTATGGAACACATTTTGAATGGTACACGATGCTGGGAGGTCCAAACGAAATGACACAGGGTTAAGGATTTCCAAAATCTTATAAGGACCGATGAAACGAGGCTTGAACTTAGGAGAGGAGACCTTCATAGGAACATGACGAGAAGACAGCCACACCAAATCCCAACACGAAGTCGGGGACCCACACAGCGACGGCGGTTGGCAAAGCGCTGAGCCTTCTCCTGTGACAACTTCAAATTGTCCACCACATGGTTCCAAATCTGCTGCAACCTGTCCACCACAGAATCCACCCCAGGACAGTCAGAAGACTCCACCTGACCCGAGGAAAAACTAGGATGAAAACCAGAATTACAAAAAAAACGGCGTAACCAAAGTAGCAGAACTAGCCCGATTAGTAAGGGCAAATTCGGCCAATGGTAAAAAAGTAACCTAATCATCCTGATCAGCAGAAACAAAACATCTCAAATAAGTTTCCAAGGTCTGATTAGTTCGCTCGGTTTGGCCATTCGTCTGAGGGTGGAAGGCCGATGAAAAAGACAAATCAATGCCCATCTTAGCACAGAAGGTCCGCCAAAATCTGGACACAAACTGGGATCCTCTGTCAGACACAATGTTTTCAGGGATGCCGTGTAAACGAACCACATTCTGAAAAAACAGAGGAACCAAATCGGAGGAGGAAGGCAACTTAGGCAAGGGCACCAAATGGACCATTTTAGAAAAACGATCACACACCACCCAGATGACAGACATTTTCTGAGAGACTGGAAGATCCGAAATAAAATCCATGGAAATGTGCGTCCAAGGCCTCTTCGGGACAGGCAAAGGCAAATGCAATCCACTGGCACGAGAACAGCAAGGCTTAGCCCGAGCACAAATCCCACAGGACTGCACAAAGGAACGCACATCCCGCGACAAGGAAGGCCACCAGAAGGACCTAGCCACCAAATCTCTGGTACCAAAAATCCCAGGATGACCCGCTAACACCGAAGAATGAACCTCGGAAATAACTCTGCTGGTCCATCTATCTGGGACAAACAGTCTCTCTGGTGGACAACGGTCAGGTCTATCCGCCTGAAATTCCTGCAGCACTCGTCGCAAATCTGGGGAAATGGCTGACAAAATCACTCCCTCTCTGAGGACACCAGCCGGCTCTGAAACTCCAGAAGAGTCGGGCACAAAACTCCTAGAAAGAGCATCAGCCTTCACGTTCTTTGAACCAGGCAGGTACGAGACCACGAAATCGAAACGGGAGAAAAACAACGACCAACGAGCCTGTCTAGGGTTCAGCCACTTGGCAGACTCGAGATAAATCAGATTTTTGTGATCAGTCAAGACCACCACACGATGCTTAGCCCCCTCAAGCCAATGTCGCCACTCCTCAAATGCCCACTTCATTGCCAACAACTCCCGATTACCAACATCATAATTCCCCTCCGCAGGCGAAAACTTCCTCGAAAAGAAAGCACAAGGCTTCATCACAGAGCCATCAGAGCTTCTCTGCGACAAAACAGCCCCTGCTCCAATCTCAGAAGCATCAACCTCGACCTGAAAAGGAAGAGAGATATCTGGCTGACATAAGACTGGAGCCGAAGAAAACCGGCGCTTCAGCTCCCGACAGGCCTCCACGGCCGCAGGAGACCAATTAGTAACATCAGAACCCTTCTTGGTCAAATCCGTCAAGGGCTTAACCACGCCAGAAAAATTAGCGATGAAGCAACGGTAAAAATTAGCAAAACCCAAGAACTTCTGAAGACTCTTAACAGATGAAGGCTGAGTCCAGTCATGAGTAGCCTGGACCTTGACTGGGTCCATCTCAATAGTAGAAGGAGAAAAAATAAAACCCAAAAAGGAAACCTTCTGGACTCCGAAGAGACATTTTGAGCCCTTCACAAATAAGGCATTGGCACGCAGGACCTGAAATACCATCCTGACCTGCTTCACATGGGACTCCCAATCATCAGAAAAGACCAAAATGTCATCCAGATACACAATCATAAATTTATCCAGATATTCTCGGAAGATGTCATGCATGAAGGACTGAAACACAGAAGGAGCATTAGTCAGTCCAAAAGGCATCACCAAGTACTCAAAATGGCCTTCGGGCGGATTAAATGCAGTTTTCCATTCATCACCCTGCTTAATACGCACAAGGTTATACGCACCACGAAGATCTATCTTGGTGAACCAACTAGACGCCCTAATCCGAGCAAACAGATCAGACAGTAATGGCAAAGGATACTGAAATTTGACCGTGATTTTATTTAGAAGGCGATAATCTATACAAGGTCTCAGAGAACCATCCTTCTTGGCCACAAAAAAGAATCCTGCACCAAGAGGGGAGGAGGACGGGCGAATATGTCCCTTCTCCAAAGACTCCTTTATATAACTCCGCATAGCGGCATGTTCTGGTACAGATAAATTAAAGAGTCGTCCCTTAGGGAACTTACTACCAGGAATCAAATTTATAGCACAATCACAATCCCTATGAGAAGGTAGGGCACTGGATCTGGGCTCATCAAATACATCCTGGTAGTCCGACAAAAACTCAGGGACTTCAGAAGGAGTGGAAGAAGCAATCGACACCAAAGGTGCGTCGCCATGAACTCCCTGGCAACCCCAACTTGACACAGACATAGCTTTCCAATCCAGGACTGGATTGTGAGTCTGCAACCATGGCAGACCCAACACGACAACATCATGCAAATTATGCAGCACAAGAAAGCGAATCACCTCCTGATGTACAGGAGCCATGCACATGGTCACTTGAGTCCAGTACTGAGCTTTATTCTTAGCCAATGGTGTAGCATCAATTCCCCTCAGTGGAATAGGGATTTTTAAAGGCTCCAAAACAAAACCACAGCGCCTGGCAAATGACAAATCCATCAGATTCAGGGCAGCACCTGAATCCACAAAAGCCATAACCGAGTAGGATGACAGAGAGCAAATTAAAGTAACAGACAAAATGAATTTAGGCTGTATAGTACCAATGGTGACAGGTTTAGCGATCTTTTTTAAGCGCTTACAGCATGCTGAGATAACATGAGCAGAATCACCACAGTAAAAGCACAACCCATTTTGACGTCTATGATTTTGCCGTTCAACTCTGGTCAGAATTCTGTCACATCGCATAGACTCAGGTTTCTGTTCAGAATACACCGCCAGATGATGCGCAGGTTTGCGCTCCCGCAAACGCAGATCAATCTGAATGGCCAAAGCCATTGACTCATTCAGACCTGCAGGCGTGGGGAATCCCACCATGACATTCTTAATGGTTTCAGAAAGACCTTTTCTGAAATTTGCAGCCAAAGCACACTCATTCCATTGAGTAAGCACCGACCATTTCCTAAATTTTTGACAATACACCTCAGCTTCATCCTGCCCCTGAGAAAGAGCCAGTAAAGCCTTTTCTGCCTGGTTCTCCAGATTAAGTTCCTCATAAAGCACTCCAAGCGCCAGAAAAAACGCATCCACATTCCGCAATGCAGGGTCTCCTGGCGCCAGGGAGAATGCCCAATCTTGAGGGTCATCACGTAATAAGGAGATAATTATTTTAACTTGTTGAGCGGAATCACCAGAGGAACGAGGTCTCAAAGAAAGAAATAATTTACAATTATTCTTAAAATTCAGAAACCTACATCTATCTCCAGAAAACAACTCAGGAATGGGAACCTTTGGCTCTGACATAGGACTGTGAACAACAAAATCCTGAATGCTTTGAACCCTTGCAGCAAGATGATCCATACTAGAAGTCAGACTCTGAATATCCATGTCTGCAGCTGAACTCAGAGCCACCCAGAGATTAAGGGGAAGAGAGAAGCTGGACAAACTGCAGCAAAGGAAAAAAAAATATGCACTCCGGACTTCTCTTATCCCGCTTCTGCGATGCATTAAACACTTTTGGGCCTGCTGTACTGTTATGATCCTTAGTGGCTGAGGATCACAGATCTGACCAGCTAAGTATCTGAACATAGGACGACCTCTAGGGAGGTGGTAACTGGACTGACCGCAATCCTGATCCTATCCAATACACACTAAAAGTAGCCGTGGAACGTTACCTGAAATCCTAGACGTCTCTTCACGGCCTGAGAAACTAACTACCCCTAAAGAGAGAAAGCAAAGACCTCACTTACCTCAGAGAAAATACCCCAAAGATATAGAAAGCCCCCCACAAATAATAACGGTGAGTTAAGGGGAAAACACAAATGTAGAAATGAAACAGATTTAGCAAATGAGGCCCGCTAATCACTAGATACCAGAAGATAGATAGGAAACTGTGCGGTCAATAAAAAACCCTATACAAAATATCCACGCTGAGAGTTCAAGAACCCTCGCACCAACTAACGGTGTGAGGGGAGAAACTCAGTCCCCTAGAGCTACCAGCAAGCGAGAAAATCACATATTAGCAAGCTGGACAGAACTCATAATAAACAAGAAACACAATAAACACAGATGAGCAAAATATGAACAAACAGAAACTTAGCTTCTCTTGGAGAGACTGATAACGAATGTAGTCAGGGGAAATCAGAATTGCACTGAATACATTGACAGCAGGCAACAACTGAAAGTCCAGGTGAGCTAAATAGGGAACCAACTAGCAGATGACGAGACAGCTGATCTCAGCCACAGACCCGCAGAATGACAAAAAGAGCCACCAGAGGGAGCCCAAAGACAGCACTCACTCAGTACCACTCGTGACCACAAGAGGGAGCCCAAGAACAGAGTTCACAACAGCACTTACTCTGGAGTTTCCGCCTAAATCTTCTAGTAGTGACACGACAGATGAAATCCACGATGGATCCATTCACTATAATGAGGCAGCAGAGTTACTCTGGACTCCGTCTGGCCTCTGTTCGGCGGTGTCCTTTTCAGAAGTGCAAAAAACTGTGGTCGACCGCACTCTATGCACTCCTGAAAAGACGAACACCACCGTATCACAGGCCAGATGGCATCAACAGTGACTCCAACTGCCTCAGTATAGGCACTTTTTACTGTGTATCACCATATTTTGAGAGGTTGAATTTTCCTATATTTCTGCTGACACATCATGTTAGGACTTGTTATTTTGCAGGACAAATTGATGTTTTTATTGGTACCATTCTTGGGCACATAAGTTTTTTGATCATGCGTGGTAAAATTGATAAAGCAGCTTTATTCTTTAGGTCAGTACGATTATAGTGATACCACATTTATATCAGTTTTTTATATTTTGGCGCTTTTACGAAATAAAAGCTATTTTGTATAAAAAGTCATTATTTTTGCATCTCTTTATTCTGAAAGCTATAACTGTATTTTTCCACTGACAGCTGTATGGCAGCTTGTTTTTTTGTGGGACAAGATGGCGTTTTCAGCGATACCATTTTTATTTATATATTTTTTTTATTCTGTTTTATTCTACTTTTTGTTCACGTAGTATGATGAAAAAGCATGCTCTTTTTCCAGGTTTTAGTTATTTTTTTTCTTACATTGTTCACTAAAGGGATTAACCAGTGTGATAGATTTATGGGGCGGTTCATTCCAGAGGCTGCTATACCAAATATGTGTACTCTTTTTGTTCATTTAATCTTCACATAAAACACAAATTTATGGGTATAATATATTTTTATTTTTTATATATTTTCTGATTTAAAAAAAAAAAAATATTTGTACAATTTTTTTTTCTTACTTAGTCCCTCTGTGGGACTTTCACTTTTACCACAAAGTACGAGCATTGAAATGCTTTAAAACTGTCAGTTGAGTGACACACAACCTTATAAGACCATGGTCTGAGCATGATCTAGCAAGCTTGCTAGCCTGGTGAACCGGGGGTCGTCATGATGGGGGCGCCGTTCGGAGGGGATAGGGAGCCTCCTCCCTCTTCCTGCCTTCTTAATGCAGCGATCAATATCGATCGCAGCTTTTAGGGGGCTAAACTGTTGGAAGCGGTGCAGGCATCATTCCTGGCAGTGAGATCCAGGTGTCAGCTCACACAGCTTCTGTTCTGTGCATGCAAAATCGCCATGTTGTACAAGTAGGTCCAAGGTCGGGAAGGGGTTAAAGGAAATAGAGTTAACACCTTCAAGGCAATTTTTTTCCCTTAATGCATGTGAGTCGCCCGCCTGGGCCATGAGTACTCTGGGTCCGGTGCTTAAAGGGGATGTCACGGTGGCTGCGACCCGGTCCGTGGCCCTGGGTGCCCAATTAAAGGGGAAAGGTCTTTAAGGGGATTTGTGAATAAAGTCTATTGTTCGTGACACCACCTGTGGTGTTCGGTCAGTGGGGACCGATGCTGCTTAAAGGGGTCCTCTGGGGGTGATGTTGTTGCAGCAAGATGGTGACGCTTCCCACAGGTGAAGCGGGGTCCCCATGGCTTCCCAAGAGTAGGGCACGGATGGTGTGGTGGATGGTATAGCAAAGAACGAGGACACAGGTTTGCAGTCTTTACCTGGTTTACTGATGGTAGCAGTCCTCAGTCCAGGGTACCAAGTGCAGGGGTAGCTGTGGTCCGGCCGGCTTGGAGGCAATAGGGGATCCTTCTCCCAGGTGAGGTCCGTAAGCCTTTCCTACTTGCGCTATTTAGTTGATTAGGTTCCTGCACCGCTTGAAGCTTATTGCAAGTCCCCTCTCTCCTGTCCTAAGACACATGTCTGTACGATAGACAGTTCGAGCCTGTTTATAGGATCTCTTTCATGACCCGGGCTCTAAGGTCACTGCTTCACCTCAGACTTGATGCAGGCAATTGACATACAGTACTATGCCCTCCGGTTCTGCCGTGCGTTCTGGAGAACAACATGGCCTCGGGCTCCCAGTACCCGGACTCTGCGTTCTGACTCCTAGGGTGTCCTTCCACTGTTTCCCTCCTGAGCCTCTTCCTCCTCTGTGCTTCTTCCCTCTAAGCTCCTCCACTATTCAACTCTCCTTCAGATTCTTGCTCTTTCCAGGGGTAGCAACTCCCTCGTGGCTGCTCGGCCCCTACATCTGCTCCAGACATCCTTCTCCTCTCCTCACTCTTCTACAACTCTCCAAGACTGACTGGCTCCTCCTCCAGACCAGGATACATAAAGTCTAAGGAAGCTCCCCTCAATCCGGGTTCTGAGCTCCCCCTCCTGGCCTAGATTCAGATGTGTTGAATGTGAATGCCTTACCTGATAGAGAGAATCTCCCTTGCCTCCAAGTGTGACATCACCCTCCCCGAAAGGAAGGCAACATCACTGCAACAACTAGTTACCTGGGGTGTTGCACGTGTATATTTGGCTAGAGATCATTTTGGAATTTGGTTTCATTAAAAAAATTGCACCATTGGCATTTTTTTGCATCTGTGTTGCTCTGCCTACTGCTGGCAGCAGAAGCAGTTAACTGAAAATCTATCAGTGAGTTCTTTTTGATGGGAGAGTTCACAATTTTGCAAGAGGAGCTCAGACACAAATTATATACGGTATTAGCAATTAGCTAATTATTCACTTTTTTTTTTTTTTAAAGGGAATTTTCCTACCACATCTGTGCCGCTGCTCCCAGTGTCTGTAAAGCTGAAGTTACGTTGACAGCGCAGCGCAGTTGCAGCCAATAACTGAGCTAATCTACTGTACCTGAACAAACATTACAAGCAGCTAAGTTTACTGACTGGCTGCAGCGATGTCAGTGTGAGGCCGGAGTCACACTCAAACTTTTTAAAAAAATCGGTCCGATACTCTCGGCCGAGAATCGCACCAATGTTCTCCGTATGTAATCCGTATGCAATGGTGGTGCCAGCTTGGGGGTAAGGGGGTCGGATGACTACCTTCTCACATAGGTGCATTAAATGATGGATAAAGGAGCTTTTACAATTCTCACCTAAAATAATATATTTACGATCCCCTCCCTCCTGACAGTCTGCAATCTCAGTTGGGTTTTATTCTGCAATTTTCTATTATTATTATTATTATTATTGAGGGGTATTTATAGCAGCTCCTATATATCACAGGTGATACAATACTTACATATCCTGCAACAATCCGAAAGTGGGAGAAGTTCTGCAAGACTTACATTAAGATGTGCGCAGTCAGCCCCGGCAGTGAAGTTCAGCCTGTTACTCCCTGCAATGTTGACATCTTTCTCCTTTGCCAGACGTCGGAGAAGAGCTCCTTTCATTTCTCGGAACAGTCATTTGTTAAACAAACAGAAATTGTCTGGCAGCGATTTATTCTACTTGGGAAAAAAATGTTTAGCCATTTTACTCAAATTTTAGCACCTTTATTTGTAAGGCTTTATTTCCAAGAAATAGCAAAGCAGACATTTATATATTAAGGGAGACGGTCATCAGATTCATGCCGCACGAAGCACGTGTAGCATGAGCAAGTCACAGGCAGCTGTCTGAACCATAGGCAGCATGAGTCAGACGATACCAGAGTTAGTTCAACCATATGTGCTTTAAAGGGAACCTGTCACCCCCAAAATGGCTGGTGAGGTAAGCTCACTGTCATCAGGGGCTTATCTACAGCATTCTGTAATGCTGTAGATAAGCCCCCGATGTAACCTGAAAGAGGAGAAAAAGAGGTTAGATTATACTCACCCAGGGGCGGTCCCGCTGCGGTCCGGTCCGATGGGTGTCTCAGGTTCGCTCCGGCACCTCCTCCGGCCTCTCTGACCTTTCCGGCGCCTGCGCACTGCAGTACTTTGCTCTGCCCTCAACAGGGCAGACAAAGTACGCCTGCGCCGGAGCCGCGGCGTGAAGGCCAGAAGAGGATGTCATTGAATTTAGATGGGAGGCCCCGGACCGGACCGCGGTGCCCATCGGACCGGACCGCAGCGGGACCGACCCTGGGTGAGTATAATCTAACGTCTTTTTCTCTTCTTTCAGGTAACATCGGCGGCTTATCTACAGCATTACAGAATGCTGTAGATAAGTCCCTGATGACGGTGAGCTTACCTCACCATCGATTTTGGGGGTGACAGGTTCCCTTTAACTATGAAGAACAGCAGTATCTCAGAGAAAACAAGCTTTATAAAGCCGGCAAGGGATTATTTGTCTTGTATGACTAGTCCGAAGCAGGACCCCCATGCTGCTTCCACCTGCGCCAATCCCTAGAGTAACAGATCTATCGCATATACATACATAAGGAGAGACTTGTCAGTCTAAAAGAGCGGAGCTTTGAAAAGATGGGCCCCAGACTAGTCATCCAAGACACATGGGGGGCCATTGATCAAAACCAGCGATTCTCTCACCGGTCTTGATTGCTGGGGGGGGGGGGGGGGAGGTTCAGGGCAAATGCTCCTGATTCATTATTCATTTTTTAAGCTATTGAAGCCTGAAATTTTTAAAAGAAGTTAGAAAAGATTTTGGCATTTTTTGTGCTTTTTTTTAACTCTCTTACAATCTTTAACGATCTTACATGAGGCACCAAGCTTGATGATTTCAACAATCTTCCAGAAGGCAAAGAGCATGATTATCGCACAATAATACATGAGGCATCAAGCGTTATCGTTTATACAGTCTTACAAAAGACAGTGAGCTTCATGGTTATTAATATTATCATTTATTTTTAGAGCACCATTGATTCCTTGGTGCTGTACATGTGAAAAGGGTTTGCATACAAAATACAAGTGTAGATTGCAATTAACAAAATAAGACCGAAGAGGAGAGTGCCCTGCCCTACAGTCTACAGTGTAATGGAGAAGGAGAAAGTAGTTTAGGGGTGGTTACATAGTCTTAGATGAGGCATCAAGCTTGATGGTTTCAATAGTCTTACAGAAGGCAGTGGGCTTGATGGTTACACAATCTCACATCAGGAACGACATACCTGCATCATTTTTTAAGTGGAACACACCGGCGGTGTTTTACCTGAAGAATCTTTTCTGATGGTTTTTCGGACATCTTTTGCCACCATTTGTTCATAACATAGTGACAGCTTCTAAGCAAAACCCACAAGAAGAATGAACCAGTCACAGCAGTCTTTCAGCCACTTTACGGTTTTCAAAACCTGATTTGGTTAAAAGAAGATACAGGGGATCAAATGTGACAGCAAATCATTCTTTTTTTTTTTTTACATCTTTTTTACTCTCTCTTGATTAAACAATTATTTATGTGGATGTAAAAAAAGGCACCTAAAAAAATTACGCCTCTAATTATTAAAATAGAAGACCTTAAATAGCTACATCTACATGCAAATAAGTCAGTATTTACATTTTTTATGGCTTATTATTATTATTATTGTTGCAAAATGACAGGGAAACAAAATTATATCATGTTTAATTGAAAAGAGCAGACAATTTTTTTAATTTTTTTTTTACAACATTCAATGCCAAATTATTTCAATGCAATGCCCACAATATTGCTTTTCAATGCTCAAATAATGCTGCCATTTAGTGCCGAAACATTACAATTTCCAATATAGTGCATGAATATTGCTATAATTACATACCCAAATATATGAATAATGACCTAAATTGTAGTGCCAGGGGCTAAAAGGGTGACTGTAGAACACAGAAAATCATCAATAAAGATCAGTGGGAGTCCGACACCTGATTCCCCCACCAGTCAGCTGATAACACCTGTGGGTGGCGGTCAGATGTAATAAAGTGTGGAAAACAGCGCCACTCACTGTTTAGTGGCTACTGCTGGGTACTGCAACTCAGCTCCTACTGACTGATAGGAACATGATTCAACAAAAAATACTCAAATAGTAACTAGAAAAATACACAACAAAGTAGTAGTAGAAGTATTTTATAAAATAGCAATCAAGATCTTAACAAGACAAAGAGACTTATTAAGGAACAATCATGATAGATCACTTTTACCATTAACAAAAAGTGATTTAGTGGCAGAAAAGAGGAAAATAAGATCCGAGAGGTTTTAGTCATCCCTATATGCTTTCTAGTAAGGAATTTAGTGGTCAAGCTTGGCACCAGTCTCCTGATATAAATCATGCTGTAATTTGTTACACATACTTCTTGTGAAAGAACAATATGAAAAAAATAAATTCCAATGTGACGGATGTTTTGGCCGAAAAGAAATTTGGACCCAGGAAAAATATGAGCACCATAATGGATTTACGAGGCATCATAGTCCACGCAATTTGTTTTTATCAAGCAAAATACGGTACACGCAATTTGTTTTTATCAACCTATTTGGCAGGCTTTGTAATTGATTTTCTTCCTATTCAAGTGACGAAATAAGTAACCTCAATTTATTTTTTTTTAAATTACCTAAAAAGCAATTTAGCAAGGAAATTTTACAAGGTTTTCTAAAATATGTATAAAGAGATTCTATTTTAAAGGGGAATTTCGGACAATCAGGTGTAAGATGATTTGCAAACGCCCTTGGGCTGTCATCTGTTTTCCATCTCTTCTCTTCAAAGAGGGGGTCACATCTCACTGTCACTCAAGTAAGAGTGTTGAACTGTACTATAGCGTTCCTACCCCTGAAAACACCAATCACATCAATATTATGTAATGTGCCCTATCCTACATGTTACAATCTGATGAAATTTAACTGTCCAGTAAACATTGTTTTTCCCGAGTTATGTGTGGCTGCTTACAAGTAAGTGTGAAGCACCCCACTCATGATAGCACATTGTGACATGGACACGATTTTCCTGCAAAGTGCCAGGTGATGTAAAGCAATAGATTGGTCATGGCCACCGCCTGCGGTCACTTTACATTAACATCATAGGAACATGGGTAAATGTAACTGTATAGTACTGTGCATAATATGGACTCAGTCTAAAAGTGGCTCACCTTTACCTCCTGCGTAGTAGTCAGTCCATGAGATCAACACAATTTCTATTACCATAAACACTGAGGTTCTGTCTAATTAGCAAAATTTAAAAAAATTGAGCCAATTTTTCAAATGTAATTGAAACTAAACAAATCCCAGTGACCAGTATATTTTGCAAATGCATCCCATATTGTAAAATCCATGGGCCACTATTTGCCAATGAAGTAATGTCTATACATGAAGTCCAACTAAAGTTCTACATGAAGTCTATTCATGATCATTTGTCCGTTTGGCACACAGATGCAGTCTTTTTTAACCCCTTAATGACCGCCGATACGCCTTTTAACGGTGGTAGTTAAGGGTACTTAAACCATAGCGCCCTTAATTAACGGCACTGTGGAAAAAGTGTATAGCACCCCCTAGAGTCGGATTTTCTCTGGGGTTTCAGCTGCCGGGGGTAGCCGAAACCCCAGAGAACATGATTCGGGTTGTTTTTTTACCAACCCCCGGGTTGCGATTGCCGGTAATACCCGTTCACCGCAAAAAAAAAAAAGTCCGAAGTGGCATTTAATTTCTCTCTTCTCTGATGTGATCACACATCAGAGGAGAAATAGGGTCCTAGATCCCCCGGTACCTCCCGGTGCTCCTCAGCCCTCTTGCTTCCCCCCATGGGCACCGCCATCTTCTCCCGGGAAGAAAATGGCGGGCGCATGTGCAGTGCGCCCGCCGAGATCTGCCGACCAGCACCCGGCAAATCTCAGGGTCTCGGCGGCCAGGGGTAGCCGCCGAGACCCCAGAGAACATGATTTGGTCGGTTTTTACCAACCCTGAGGTTGCGATCGCCGGTATTAACCGTTTACCGGCGACAGCAAAAAAAAAAAAAAATGCCAGCTGGCACCCGGCAACAATAGGAGGATTTTTCCTATTGGTTCATTTTGGTCAGTGTGATAGACCCTATCACAGTGATCAAAATAAAAAAAATAGTAAATAAACCCCCCCTTTATCAACCCCTTAGGGAAAAATAATAAAATAAAGAAAATGTTTTTCCATTTTCCCATTAGGGTTAGAGTTGGGCTAAAGTTAGGGTTAGGGTTGGGGCTAAAATTTAGGTTATGGTTAGGGTTGGTATTAGGGTTAGGTTTGGTAGTAGGGTTAGGTTTGGGATTAGGGTTACGGTTGGGATTAGGGTTAGGGGTGTGTGGGATTAGGGTTCTGATTAGGGTTAGGCTTCTGGTTAGGGTTATGGTTAGGGTTGGGATTAGGGTTATGGGTGTGCTGGGGTTAGGGTTGTGATTAGGGTTAGGGTTGTAATTAGGGTTATGGTTGGGATTAGGGTTAGAGGTGTGTTGGGGTTAGGGTTGTGATTAAGGTTATGTGTTGTGAATTCTGCTCTTGGGTTCCCTCCGGTGGTTGTTGGTGGTAATACAGCTGTCCCTGGGTTGCAATCCTGAGCAGGTGTCCCTGCTGATTGCAGCTCTGACTGGGTATTTAGATGTGCAGGATTCATTAGCCCTTGCCAGTTGTCCATTGTTCTTGGAGGTTTTACATCTCTGTCTGGTTCCTCCTGCCCTGCTGCCAAATCAGCTAAGATAAGTGTCTGGGTTTTGTTTCTGCAGCACACATGCTGTTTGCTTTACAATTCAGTACTAATCATTGTTTTTTCTTGTCCAGCTTAGACTGTGTTTGGATTTTTTCAGTCTAGTTGGATTCTCAGGAGATGCAGATATACTTTCTATGTCTTTAGTTAGATGTAGAATATTTGTATTATCTGCTGTGGATATTTTTAGGGTTTTAATACTGACCGCTTAGTATTCTGTCCTATCCTTTACTATTTAGCTAGAGTGGCCTCTTTTGCTAAATCCTGTTTTCTGCCTGCGTGTGTCTTTCCTCTAATACTCACAGTCAATATTTGTGGGGGGCTGCCTATCCTTTGGGGTTCTGCTCTGAAGCAAGATAGAGTTCCCATTTCCATCTATAGGGGTATTTAGTCCTCCGGCTGTGTCGAGGTGTCTAGGATGTGTTAGGTACACCCCACGGCTACTTCTAGTTGCGGTGTCAGTTTAGGGTTTGCGGTCAGTATAGGTTCCACCTCTCCAGAGAGTCTCATGCGGCTCCAAGGTCACCGGATCATAACAGTTATGGTTAGGGTTGGGATTAGGGTTAGGGGTGTGTTGGGGTTAGGGTTGTGATTAGGATTATGGTTAGGGTTGGGATTAGGGGTGTGTTGGGGTTAGGGTTGGCGTTAGAATTAGGGGGTTTCCACTGTTTAGGTACATCATGGGATCTCCAAATGCGACATGGCTCCACCATTGATTCCAGCCAATTTTGCGTTGAAAAAGTCAAATGGTGCTCCCACCTATTTGAGCTCTGCCGTGAACCCAAGCAGTGGTTAACCCCCACATATGGGGCTTCAGCATACTCAGGACAAATTGGACAAAAACTTTTGGGGTCCAGTTTCTCCTGTGACTCTCCTGAAAATAAAAAAAATTGGGGGCTAATAAATCATTTTTGTGGAAAAAAAAGTTTTTTTATTTTCACAGCTCGGCATTATTAACTTCTGTGAAGTGCTCACCACACATCTAGACAAGCTCCTTGGGGGGGGTCTAGTTTCCAAAATGGGGTCACTTGTGGGGGGTTTCTACTGTTTAGGCACATCAAGGGCTCTGCAAACGCAACATGACGCCCGCAGACCATTCCATCAAAGTCTGCATTCCAAAGCATCACTACTTCCCTTCCGAGCCCTGAAGTGTGCCAATACAGTGGTCCCCCAACATATGGGGTATTAGCGTACTCAGGACAAATTGCACAACAACTTTTATGGTCCAATTTCTCCTGTTACTCTTGTGAAAGTAAAAATTTGGGGGTGAATTGATCATTTTTGTGGAAAAAATATGATTCTTTATTTTCATGGCTCTACGTTATAAACTTCTGTGAAGCACTTGGGGGTTCATAGTGCTCACCACACATCTAGATAAGCTTCTTGGGAGGTCTAGTTTCCAAAATGGGGTCACTTGTGGGAGGTTTCTACTGTTTAGGTACATCAGGGGCATCAAATTCTGCATTTTAAAACATCACTACTTCTCTTCCGAGCCTCGATGTGTGCCCAAACAGTCGTCCCCCCCATCTGGGGTATCGGCGTACTCAGGAAAAACTGTACAACAACTTTTGGGGTCCAATTTCTCCTGTTACCCTTGAGAAAATAAAACACTGCGGGCTGAAAAATCATTTTTGAGGAAAATTTTTTTTTTTATTTTCATGGCTCTGCGTTATAAACTTCAGTGAAGCACTTGATGGTTCAAAGTGCTCACCACACATCTAGATAAGTTCCATAAGGGGTCCAGTTTCCAAAATGGTGTCAGTTGTGGGGGGGATTCTACTGTTTAGGCACGTCAGGGGCTCTCCAAACGCGACATGGCATCCGATCTCAATTCCAGCCAATTCTGCATTGAAAAAGTCAAACAGCACTCCTCTTCCAAGCTCTGCTGTGCGCCCAAACAGTGGTTTACCCCCACATATGGGGTATAGGCGTACTCACGACAAATTGCACAACAACTTTGGTGGTCTAATTTCTCCTTTTACAATTGTAAAAATAAAAATTTGGGGGCGAAAAGATAATTTTTGTGGAAAAAATTAGGCACATCAGGGGCTGTCTAAATGCAATTCTGCATTGAAAACGTCAAACGGCGCTCCTTCTCTTCCAAGCTCTGCCGTGTGCCCAAACAGTGGTTTACGCCCACATATGGGGTATCAGTGTATTCAGGAGAAATTGCACAACAAATTTTGTTGTTCATTTTCTATTTTTACACTTGCGAAAATAAAAAAAAAAGTTAAATGTTAATTTTTTCCTTCCACATTGCTTCAGTTCATGTGAAGCACATAAAGGGTTTAATAAACTTCTTGAATGTGGTTTGACCACCTTAAGGGGTGTAGTTTTTAGAATGGTGTCACTTTTGGGTATTTTCTGTCATGTACACCCCTCAAAGTGACTTTAAATGTGAGATGGTCCCTAAAAAAAAATGGTTTTGTAAATTGTGTTGTAAAAATGAGAAATCTCTGGTCAACTTTTAACCCTTATAACTTCCTAACAAAAAAAAAATTTTGTTGCCAAAATTGTGCTGATGTAAAGTAGACATGTGGGAAATGCTATTTATTAACTATTTTGTGTGAAATATCTCTCTGATTTAAGGGCATAAAAATTAAAAGTTTGAAAATTGCTAAATTTTAAAAATGTTCGCCATATTTTTGCTTTTTTCATAAATAAACACGTGTAATATCAAAGAAATGTTACCACTAACATGAAGTACAATATGTCACGAAAAAACAGTCTCAGAATCAGCGGGATCCGTTAAAGCGTTCCAGTTATAACCTCATAAAGTGACAGTGGTCAGAATTGTAAGGGGTTAATATGAGCTCTGCGGAGATGATGGGTAACTGTGTGTGTACATATGGCTCAAACACACGATGGTGTATCCATTACTTATACAGAATAGAAGTTGCTATGTGTCTGCATTACCTATCCATGAACTCTGTGTGTTGCCATAAGCTGCCTCTATGAAGCACCATATTTCCCCGCAAAACTGCTATGATTCCTAACACCTATGTGTGCATGAGCCATTTCATAATGTCTAGGTACTATAATATATAAATGAAGATGACAGTGCTGCATTAGATGTTGATATGCCCTCTGTCAGATTTAAGCAACAAGGTTGGTGCCCCGACGGTAAGTCACAAGACAGGAAACACAGTTTTGACTAGAACAATTGTGGCAGGAGGTATGGTCTTCAAATGTTACAGCACCTTATGCAACTTGTTAGCAATATTTTTTACTCTTCACTGTCTCTTTTTCACACTTTCAGTTGTGCTTGCGCTGGATTCATCCATTATTCTTACTTGTAGTCTAAGGCTTTTACTTGTACCTTGCCAGGCCTCCCTGAATTCACTCCAATATCTCCTGCAAAGGTGGTATTTCACCCACCAGGTACACCCCATTCTATGGCTCTGTCTACAACCGGGCAATCGCATCTTTCCAGCCTCACGAGTTCCTTCCACACCTGACTTCATGATTTTGGCACATCTCTTTGACTGCAGTTAACACAGTGGTCTTTTCTCGCAGCGTCCTCTCTTCCGTTAGTCTTCCACACCTGAGACACTTAAAAAGGCAGCCATACATCCAGTGATGTATCCCGAAGGAGCTCATTGTTACAGCTTACGTACCAGCCCCTCATTTACAACTTGGAAGATGTCTCGATTTGTGTGTCACCCACCTGTTGCTCAAGACTTCCAGGTAGGACACAAAACAATTTATCCAACAAGTCATGCTGGAAGCATTCTGATGTTGCCTACCATCCAAACCCTCCTGTCCAAGTCAGGTGCTTCAGTCCACTTGACATGTTTTTGCACCATTTGGACGTCACAGATGCAGCACCCAACAACAATCATGTGCACTACTTTGGTTGGCCGGTGCACAAACCTAGGTATACTGTCCAGAGCCAGATCGCCATGTGCCATCTAACTTGTCAACCAATCCATTTCTACAGTGTAGGGTACCCCCAAAAGAGCACATATATAATCAGTGCTATTCCACGGTGATATGCCTAACAGACACAACCCAGTAGAAAATGAAGAAAAAACATTTGTGGGACCACCTGGCCAAGCAAATATGACAGAACAGTCTCTTGAAAGAAGGGTGAAGAGCAGAAATGTCTAACCTTCCTACAAAGATCATTTGTAAATCCAAACACCAGTCTTTTCAGCGAAAAATAACAATATTTTTGGATTATGCATGTTTTTGCTGTTCACTTTTAAACCATAAGGTGGCATTAAAATCTCAGATTGTAATTGTTGTTATAATGAAAGTGGGTCTCATACATGAAGAGGGAGAGAAGTGCTGCCATGGTCAAGAGTGTACATAAAAATCATGGGGCCCTGTATCAAAAGTCCTAATGGAGTCCCACCTCAAAAAAACAAAAATTAGCAGAGTGGGCATGATCACGACACATAGGTGCATCCACAGAAGGGCAAACCTTCAAACTTTTAAACGCAGAGAGGGACACGCATTGCTCTGGTATATATGTGGTAATTTAGGTCCTATTGAAACATTTTAGCGTTCTCACTCACAAGGATACCCCTTCATAGCCCTCATCAAGTATGATGTCCCCAAAAAAGTATTCAATATACTGCATGATACCTTCATGAGGCCCTAAGCAACCCCTGATAGTATGATGTCCCTCATAGTGACTCCTGACAGCATAATGCCCCCACACAGTATGATGTCCCTACAACCCTTCACAAAGTATAATGACCCTCATAAAGTATGATGACCCCACAGCTACTCATACACAGCATGACGATCTAACGGCTGTGCTCAGACTCAGATCCACAGGCTAAATGGTGAAACGGAGCTGGCGGCTCCCTCTTTGACCAACGTATTCAACTGTATTTTCATCCTGAGTACATACTCTGGAAATTATACAACAGAGGGGGAATGTGGTGCCATTTGGCATCAGCCGCCCGACTCATAGGATCCATAGCAGCTACATGGCTTGCGGCGATTACCAGCACACCATTGGCCGTGATATGTTTCAGTATCAAGAAATTATTCTAAAAAGCCAATGTGTACATACACTACATGGCCAAACGTATATGTTTACCCAAACTTCATGTTCAGGAGTGTAGGTATAAATAGGTGGAGGTAGCAGTTCTACCAGATTTTGGACTGTAATACATGGTAACATACTACAGAGGTGTAACAGCCATCATCAGATTGCGGACCATACATGTACCACAGTACTGATGAGACACAGACAACTTCACAAATAAACATTTATGTCCAGGCACCTTACAGGTGACATCTCTAATTGGAGTAATTCGCTTTTTTTCTTCTCCATCTTGTCCAGACACCATGAGGACTTTGGACATCCATAACTTCTTTCTGCAGACATACATTTTCTCTGGCATATTGCAGCACAATCCAAAATGGTGCCTTAAAAATAACAGTGTCATTATAATGCTCCTGAATAAAAAATATCTGCCCATGCTGTGTTATGCCCTCACTCTGTCCCACCCACACTATCCAGTCATTATACGGTGCTCTTTTATTGCGTCCACTTACACTACACAACTTTGTCTCCTTACACTCCCCATACATCCATTATACTTTTTTCATTGCCACACACTTTCCTCCATTCTGACACCTCAGACTCTCACCTATACTGTACTATCCCTTGACAGTATCTCTCCCATACAGTACATCCCATTTTCCCTCACACTGTCCCCAGTTTTTCACTTTTTCTACCCATATTGTGCCTCGCATATTTCCTCATAATGTCTCCTCCCACTATTCCCCATACTGTCCCGACACACTCCTTTCCATACTGTCCCCTCACAGTTTCTGACTCAAAAACTGTCCATTAACACTTTTCTCCGCCCATAGTCTCATACTCTCCCCTTACATTTAGCTTATGCTTTTCTCTCTTCATACTGTCACCTTACCCTACCCAACACACTGTCCCCTCACTCCCCTCAATAAGGTAACTTTTCAATTTTCTGCCACCATATTGTCTCCTCCCACTACTCTTTTTTCTATTCTTTCTCTTCACACTTGACCTCACATTCTCCTCACAATTTTTCTCTCCATATTGTCTCCTCACACATTTCCCATTCATATTGTTCCCTCCTTTTTCTTCACACTTGACCTCATCTTCTCCTCACAATTTTTCAATTTTCCTCCATATTGTCTCCTCACACATTTCCCATTCATATTGTTCCCTCACATATTCTCTCTACCATACATCCTTATTACACTCCACCTCATTACACTCCACCTCATAACTTCTCCAGATACTGTCTCCTCATGCTTTTGTCCCTTCACAAGATCCCTCCAATAAAACCTCAGTATCTTTGGCTCCATTGGAGCACTTCCCTTATCACCGACCTCCTCCTCTGTGGCGCAAGTGGAGCGCCCCCACTGCTGCAGGGCCGAGGGGTACCCGGTACCGGGCCTCTGAGTCTCTGTTCTGGGGTTGTCACGGTGGCTAGACCCGGTCCGTGACCCTGCTGAGGGGCGTCCAGTGAAAGGTTGGTGAATGGTGGTGTAGTTGTGAAGTGCTGGTCGCAGTAAATAACGAGGACACCAGGTTGCAGTCTCTTTACCTCTTTACTGAAGGTCTCTGGGTCCTCAGTCCGGAATACGGTCAACCAGGCTGCGCAAGTCCGGCCGGTCCAATGGCACCTCCAGAGTTCCCTTTGCAGGTGGAAATCTGTGCCTTCCTGCTAGCGCTATGTGTTGTGGTCCTCCCCTGCTGTGCTTACGGGATAGTCCCCACAACTGTTGTGTCTATTTCTCGTGTTCCCTCACAACTCGATTAGATGATGTTCTGCTAATCCTCCGTCCCTCCCTGATGTTACGGTTGGGACACACCCGTATGACGGGTAGGCTCGGAGCTCTTCCGGGACCCTAGAGTCGCCCCTCTCCACAGGTTGCCCCCTATGTCTTCTTAGGTGATTTAGGTGAGACAGCCCGCCTGTGACTGACTGTCCTGCCGTTGGTTTGAAGTATTGCTTGGAGCTATATATATATAAATACTTCCTCGGCGTTCCGGCCGCCGGCTGTGCGCCTCAGTAGGATGTTGCCTCGGTCTTACAGCACGACTCCTACTGGTATTCTCCTTCTTGCTTTGATCTCGTTTCTCACTCAGCACAATAAATCTCGCTTCTTGTCCTTTCTTAGGGCACCGCCGCTATACTGTGCAGGCACGGTCCCGAAACGTTCTTTCTCATTGCCAGGCCTCTGTCAGGATCCCACCCCTGACAGGGACCCTACCGAATCTTCCCCCACAACACCCTCTGCCACAAGGTGTTGCCTGGTTCCAACCCAGTCAGCTTTCTCTCTAACTTCCTGCCTAACCCCCAGTTTTACCAGTATGTGAGGAGTGGCCTAATGAATAGTACCCTTAGCTCCCCCTGGAGGCCCGACTGTGAAATGTATTGGTGTATGTGATACCTGGTCAGATGAACTCCTTCAGTGCCATCAGACGTACCATAGCCCCCCTTAGCGGCAGAGCATCAGTACTGCAACGACCAGGACTCTGGGGCGCTGCACTCCCCCCCGGTTAAATCCAGTACTCCTGGACTGGGAAGAAAAACAACAATACATGTCAGCAAAAAGACATACAATTTTTGTGAGTGCAATAACAAGTAAACTTTAACAGAGCTTCCCTTTATGGGAGGTGAGGACACTTGAACGTTACAAACATGGTTAAATACTTTGAATTACTTAGTATAAATAACTTTACTCACCCAACCGGATATTCTACTTAGTGCAAATTTTTGAACAATAATTTAACATTGCCTTTAACCCCTTCACCCCCAAGGGTGGTTTGCACGTTAATGACCGGGCCAATTTTTACAATTCTGACCACTGTCCCTTTATGAGGTTATAACTCTGGAACGCTTCAACGGATCTTGGCGATTCTGACATTGTTTTCTCGTGACATATTGTTCTTCATGATAGTGGTAAAATTTCTTCGATATAACTTGCGTTTATTTGTGAAAAAAACGAATATTTGGCGAAAATTTTGAAAATTTCGCAATTTTCCAACTTTGAATTTTTATGCCCTTAAATCACAGACATATGTCACGCAAAATACTTAATAAATAACATTTCCCATATGTCTACTTTACATCAGCACAATTTTGGAACCAAAATTTTTTTTGTTAGGGAGTTATAAGGGTTAAAAGTTGACCAGCAATTTCTCATTTTTACAACACCATTTTTTTTTAGGGACCACATCTCATTTGAAGTCATTTTGAGGGGTCTATATGATAGAAAATACCCAAGTGTGACACCATTCTAAAAACTGCACCCCTCAAGGTACTCAAAACCACTTTCAAGAAGTTTATTAACCCTTCAGGTGTTTCACAGGAATTTTTGGAATGTTTAAATAAAAATAAACATTTAACTTTTTTTCACACAAAATTTATTTCAGCTCCAATTTGTTATATTTTACCAAGGGTAGCAGGAGAAAATAGACCCCAAAAGTTGTTGTACAATTTGTCCTGAGTACGCTGGTACCCAATATGTGGGGGTAAACCACTGTTTGGGCGCATGGCAGAGCTCGGAAGGAAAGGAGCGCCATTTGACTTTTCAATGCAAAATTGACTGGAACTGAGATGGGACGCCATGTTGCATTTGGAGAGCCCCTGATGTGCCTAAACATTGAAACCCCCCACAAGTGACACCATTTTGGAAAGTAAACCCCCTAAGGATCTTATCTAGATGTGTGGTGAGCACTTTGACCCAACAAGTGCTTCACAGAAGTTTATAATGCAGAGCCGTAAAAATAAAAAATCATATTTTTTCACAAAAATTATCTTTTCGCCCCCATTTTTTTATTTCCCCAAGGGTAAGAGAAGAAATTAGACCACAAAAGTTGTTGTGCCATTTGTCCTGAGTACGACGATACCCCACATGTGGGGGTAAACCACTGTTTGGGTGCATAGCAGAGCTCGGAAGGGAAGGAGCGCTATTTTACTTTTCAATGCAAAATTGACTGGAATTAAGATGGGATGCCATGTTGCGTTTGGAGAGCCCCTGATGTGCCTAAACATTAAAAACCCCCACAAGTGACACCATTTTGGACAGTAGACCCCCTAAGGAACTTATCTAGATGTGTTTTGAGAGCTTTGAACCCCCAAGTGTTTCACTACAGTTTATAACGCAGAGCCGTGAAAATAAAAATTCTTTTTTCTTTTCACAAAAATTATTTTTTAGCCCCCAGTTTTGTATTTTCACAAGGGTATCAGGATAAATTGGACCCCAAAAGTTGTTGTCCAATTTGTCCTGAGTACGCTGATACCCCATATGTGGGGGGGAACCACTGTTTGGGCGCATGACAGAGCTCGGAAGGGAAGGAGCGCCATTTGGAATGCAGACTTAAATGGATTGGTCTGCAGGCGTCACGTTGCATTTGCAGAGCCCCTGATGTACCCAAACAGTACAAACCCCCCACAAGTGACCCCATATCGGAAACTAGACCCCCCAAGGAACTTATCTAGATGTGTTGTGAGAACTTTGAACCCCCAAGTGTTTCACTACAGTTTACAACGCAGAGCCATGAAAATAAAAAATCTTTTTTTTCCCACAAAACTTATTTTTTGGCCCCCAGTTTTGTATTTTCCCAAGGGTAGCAGGAGCAATTGGACCCCAAAAGATGATGTCCAATTTGTCCTGAGTACGCTGATACCCCATATGTTGGGGTAAACCCCTGTTTGGGCACACGGGAGAGCTCTGAAGGGAAGGAGCACGGTTTTCCTTTTTCAACGCAGAATTGGCTGGAATTCAGATCGGATGCCATGTCCCGTTTGCAGAGCCCCTGATGTGCCTAAACAGTGGAAACCCCCCAATTATAACTGAAACCCTAATCCAATCCAAACACACCCCTTACCCTAATCCCAACAGTAACCCTAACCACTCCTCTAACCCAGACACACCCAACCCTATTCCCAACCGTAAATGTAATCCAAACCCTAACCCTATCTTTAGCACCAACCCTAACTGTAGCCCCAACCCTAGCCCTAACCCTAGCCCTAACCCTAGCAATAACCCTAGCCCTATCACTAGCCCTAACACTAGCCCTAACCCTAGCCCCAACCCTAGCCCTAACCCTTGCCCTAACCCTAACCCTAGCCCCAACCCTAGCCCTAACCCTAGCCCTAACCCTAGCAATAACCCTAGCCCTATCACTAGCCCTAACACTAGCCGTAACACTAGCCCTAACCCTAGCCCCAACCCTAGCCCTAACTCTAGCCCTAACCCTAACCCTAATGGGAAAATGGAAATAAATACATTTTTTAATTTTTTTATTTTTCCCTAACTAAGGGGGTGATGAAGGGGGGTTTGATTTACTTTTATAGCGGGTTTTTTAGCGGATTTTTATGATTGGCAGCCGTCACACACTGAAAGACGCTTTTCATTGCAAAAAATATTTTTTGCGTTACCACATTTTGAGAGCTGTAATTTTTCCATATTTGAGTCCACAGAGTCATGCGAGATCTTGTTTTTTGTGGGACGAGTTGACGTTTTTATTGGTAACATTTTCGGACACGTGACATTTTTTGATCGCTTTTTATTCCGATTTTTGTGAGGCAGAGTGATCAAAAACCAGCTATTCATGAATTTCTTTTGGGGAGGCGTTTATACCGTTCCGCGTTTGGTAAAATTGATAAAGCAGTTTTATTCGTCGGGTCAGTACGGTTACAGCGATATCTCATTTATATAATTTTTTATATGTTTTGGCGCTTTTTTACGATAAAAACTATTTTATAGAAAAAATTATTATTTTGGTATCGCTTTATTCTCAGGACTATAACTTTTTAATTTTTTTGCTGATGATGCTGTATGGTGGCTCGTTTTTTGCGGGACAAGATGACGTTTTCAGCGGTACCATGGTTATTTATATCAGTCTTTTTGATCGCGTGTTATTCCACTTTTTGTTCGGCGGTATGATAATAAAGCGTTGTTTTTTGCCTCTTTTTTTTTTTTCTCTTACGGTGTTTACTGAAGGGGTTAACTAGTGGGGCAGTTTTATAGGTTGGGTCGTTACGGACGCGGCGATACTAAATATGTGTACTTTTATTTTTTTTTTATTTTATTTAGCTAAAGAAATGTATTTATGGGAATAATATTTTTTTTTTCTTTATTTAGGATATTTTTTTTTTTTTTTTTTTTTTACACACATGTGGGGAATTTTTTTTTAACTTTTTTACTTTGTCCCAGGGGGGGACATTAAAGATCATTGATCTGACAGAGTGCACAGCACTCTGTCAGATCGACGATCTGCTGTGCAGGGCTGCAGGCTTACCAAGTGTCTGCTCTGAGCAGACACTCGGTAAGCCACCTCCCTCCCTGCAGGACCCGGATGCCGCGGCCATCTTGGATCCGGGACCTGCGGCGAGGAGGGAGGTAGGAGACTCTCGGAGCAACGCGATCACATCGCGTTGCTCCGGGGGTCTCAGGGAAGCCCGCAGGGAGCCCCCTCCCTGCGCGATGCTTCCCTATACCACCGGTACACCGCGATCATGTTTGATCACGGTGTGCCGGGGGTTAATGTGCCGGGGGCGGTCCGTGACCGCTCCTGGCACATAGTGCCGGATGTCAGCTGCGATATGCAGCTGACACCCGGCCGTGATCGGCCGCGCTCCCCCCGTGAGCGCGGCCGATCGCGTATGACATACTATCCCGTCGGTGGTCATACGAGCCCACCCCACCTCGACGGGATAGTACGTCAGATGTCAGAAAGGGGTTAAGGACGTACACTCTGCATCCACTAAAGACCTTCTTATAATCACATTATAAGGCAATTAACTTCATTCTCCTTCTTTAAGTCTGCAGGACCGCCTGTCCTAACTGCTCCAGGCCTGCTGCCTCTCCTTTCTATGCAGGACCGCCCCTTTCCGCCCGGGCCTACTGCATTTTCCACTACTATACACAGTATAGAACATATCATTTTTCCTTCAGTTCAAGATTACTGAGCCATCTCTATATGGCTCCTAGAAGGACTCACTAATTAACCCCGTCCGGGTTCACTTTCTGTCCTCATTCTTCCATCAACATTATCAAACATTTCTCACAATTAACTAGTTGGTTACACTTAACTTTTACATATCAACATAATTACTTCTTCTCTCAAGACATTATTGCCATTCAACCATCTTAAGGCAACGCTGTTCATAAGTGCAACACGTGTGAACATCCCCTTTAAGGGGGGACCAAGTCTCCATAAGGTAGTGCATCTTCTCAAGCTGCAAGTCTGGTCACTGTAAGGACTCCGGTGCTGTTTCCAGGAACAGTTTCTTCGCAAAGAGTCCTTCTTTTAAGTAAAACCAGTAGAGAGCACCTTTAAGAAGGTGCAAACTATTTACAAGAAGTTTGTATCATGCATTGTTCATGATTCAGCAGTTTTTGAAAACTTGTGCAAAAAGTAGAAAACAAACAAAAAGCAATAGGGATCCCGGGTCAACAAAGGGATCCCTTTAAGAGTTAACCCTAGTCGGGTTTAAAGTAGCAAAAAGCAGGAAACAAACAGTTAACTATGTACAGTTTCAGGTTTCCGAGGTTTAGTTGGACGGCTTCCAGGGCTGCACCTGGCACTTAACCCTTCTTGGCCTGGGAAAAGTGAGGTCCAGGGTTACACCCAGTGCTGGACAAACGCCGTTAATCCGTCTTTCATGTACGGTTAAATCATGCGCAGTGATGGAGGTCTGCGCAGCTTGAGTATGGGCATCTGCTGCAGCAGAGGTAGCGGCTGCTGCGAGATCAGTCACTGGAACGGAGTCAGCAGCTGTGGCACTAGCAGTCACTGGAGTGGTGTCAATCGTCAGGGCAGGGTCGTCCTTCATACCTGCTTCAGACTTGGTCCCTCCGGTGCCGGTCTGCTCCGCCTCCGCTGGGGTCTGGAACGCTGGTTGCGGGGCCTTGCGCTGCGGCGTTGTCATCTCCGTTTGCAGCATCTCGCTTTCCGGCAGGGCCTTGCCTTCTGGCTTCGGAGCGCTGGAACTTCTTTCGTGCTCCGAACCAGACGAGGCTGCCGTCAGACGTCTGGTGATGCTCCCGATGAAGGACTTCTTCCACCCGGCCTCAGTGCTCAGCTGCGTTCGCAGGGGTTGGCGGATCAGCCCATCCGCTCCGGTCTGCAGGAGGTCAGCGTCAACTGTGGAGGTCTGGCTGCGGTGCCTCTCCGGGTAGCTGGGGGAGTCCTCAGCTCCGACCCCACGCTCCGGCTCCGGGCGGCTCGCCATGGCGTCCTCCATAACGCTGACTTCTTCTTCCTGGTCCTTTTCCCGCTCTCTCCTTCGTGGGCGGTTTCGTTTTCTCTGTCTCCGCCCTCCATTGAGGATTAGGAGGCGGATCTCTGCTGCTGACGGACACGTCCTCACGGTGCAGAAATATTTAGACTGGGCGGCCATTGTCTTTCGCGCTCTCCAGCTTGTCTACACCCACTCCACGCCCCTCTTCTTCTCCTGCGCTTCTCCTCAGCGCTGCAAAGGCGGCGGTTTTGGCGGTAATCCTTGTAGTAATGGCAGCACACAGTTCTTTTCAATAAAGCGCAGTCCAAGCACTATAAATCACAGTTCCAAGGCACACATGACCTGATTCTTCAGGCTTAAGTAGATCCTGTTCGTGACGCCAAAAATTGAGCGCCCCCACTGCCGCAGGGCCGAGGGGTACCCGGTACCGGGCCTCTGAGTCTCTGTTCTGGGGTTGTCACGGTGGCTAGACCCGGTCCGTGACCCTGCTGAGGGGCGTCCAGTGAAAGGTTGGTGAATGGTGGTGTAGTTGTGAGGTGCCGGTCGCAGTAAATAACGAGGACACCAGGTTGCAGTCTCTTTACCTCTTTACTGAAGGTCTCTGGGTCCTCAGTCCGGAATACGGTCAACCAGGCTGCGCAAGTCTGGCCGGTCCAATGGCACCTCCAGAGTTCCCTTTGCAGGTGGAAATCTGTGCCTTCCTGCTAGCGCTATGTGTTGTGGTCCTCCCCTGCTGTGGTTACGGGATAGTCCCCACAACTGTTGTGTCTGTTTCTCGTGTTCCCTCACAACTCGATTAGATGATGTTCTGCTAATCCTCTGTCCCTCCCTGATGTTACGGTTGGGACACACCCGTATGACAGGTAGGCTCGGAGCTCTTCCGGGACCCTAGAGTCGCCCCTCTCCACAGGTTGCCCCCTATGTCTTCTTAGGTGATTTAGGCGAGACAGCCCGCCTGTGACTGACTGTCCTGCCGTTGGTTTGAAGTATTGCTTGGAGCTAGATATATAAATACTTCCTCGGCGTTCCGGCCGCCGGCTGTGCGCCTCAGTAGGATGTTGCCTCGGTCTTACAGCACGACTCCTACTGGTATTCTCCTTCTTGCTTTGATCTCGTTTCTCACTCAGCACAATAAATCTCGCTTCTTGTCCTTTCTTAGGGCACCGCCGCTATACTGTGCAGGCACGGTCCCGAAACGTTCTTTCTCATTGCCAGGCCTCTGTCAGGATCCCACCCCTGACAGGGACCCTACCGAATCTTCCCCCACAACACCCTCTGCCACAAGGTGTTGCCTGGTTCCAACCCAGTCAGCTTTCTCTCTAACTTCCTGCATGACCCCAAGTTTTACCAGTATGTGAGGAGTGGCCTAGTGAATAGAACCCTTAGCTCCCCCTGGAGGCCCGGCGGTGAAATGTATTGGTGTCTGTGATACCTGGTCAGATGAACTCCTTCAGTGCCATCAGATGTACCATAGCCCCCCTTAGCGGCAGAGCATCAGTACTGCAACGACCAGGACTCTGGGGCGCTGCACAAGCGGGAGCCGAGTGTCATGCATCTGTGCTCCGAGCCTCTCGCACAGAGGGGTCAGCGTATAACTCACTCGCACCTATAGGCTAATATGGGTGCAAGTGAACCGATACTCAGCCGTGTGTCGGTGACAATCGCAGCATGTGGCGCACGTACAATACGGCCGAGGAAAAAAACAGTGATGGGAGCTGCCCCATAGATGAATACTGGTCCGAGTGCTATGCGATTTTTTTGTATCGCATAGCACTCATCCGTATTCCTCTCTAGTGTGACTTCGGCCTAAAAGCAAAACTTCGGAACTCTCTGAGTACACGCAATGTAATAGATGTCACCTGCAGTCCTAAAGAAATACAACTCATAACACACAGTGATATTTCTGAGTATAGATAATGTAGTAGATGTAACCTGCAGTTCTACGTAACTGTGATATTACCACCATACACATACACGTTTGTTCTGCAGACCTTATATGTGTTTGCCATACACATAAATCCATTGATCGCAATGATAAAAAGGGGTATTCCCATCTCAGAGATCCTATCCTAATATGAAGTAGGTGTAATAATAATAATATTAGCAAATACCTCCAATTAGAAATGTAGTATAGTTCTTCTGATTCACTATGTATCTTTCCTCTTGCACAGGCATTGAAGGACTTAGATATCCATGATTATGACCACTGATATACTGACAGTTGGTGAGTTTCTAGTGGTGGTAACCATGAATACCCAAGATCCTGCAATGCCTGCCTATGAGGAAAGAGACATACAGTGGGTACGGAAAGTATTCAGATCCCATTAAATTTTTCACTGTTTCATTGCAGCCATTCGGTAAATTCAAAAAGTTCATTTTTTCTCATTAATGTACACTCTGCACCCCATCTTGACTGAAAAAAATGTAGAAATTTTTGAAAATTTATTAAAAAAGAAAAACTGAAATCTCGCATGGTCATAAGTATTCAGACCCTTTGCTCAGTATTGAGTAGAAGCACCTTTTGAGCTAGTACAGCCATGAGTCTTCTTGGGAATGATGCCACAAGTTTTTCACACCTGGATTTGGGGATCCTCTGCCATTCTTCCTTGCAGATCCTCTCCAGTTCCGTCAGGCTGGAAGGTGAACGTTGGTGGACAGCCATTTTCAGGTCTCTCCAGAGATGCTCAATTGGGTTTAGGTCAGAGCTCTGGCTGGGCCAGTCTAGAATGGTCACAGAGTTGTTCTGAAGCCGCTCCTTTGTTATTTTAGCTGTGTGCTTAGGGTCATTGTCTTGTTGGAAGGTGAACCTTTGGCCAAGTCTGAGGTCCAGAGCACTCTGGAAGAGGTTTTCATCCAGGATATCTCTGTACTTGGCCGCATTCATGTTTCCTTCAGTGACAACCAGTCATCCTGTCCCTTCAGCTGAAAAACACCCCCATAGCATGATGCTGCCACCACATTTCACTGTTGGGATTGTATTGGGCAGGTGATGAGCACTGCCTGGTTTTCTCCACACATAGCGCTTAGAATTAGCACCAAAAAAGTCTATCTTCGTCTCATCAGACCAGAGAATCTTACTTCTCATAGTCTGGGAGTCCTTCATTTAGCAAACTCTATGTGGCTTTCATATGTCTTGCACTCAGGAGAGGCTTCCGTCTGGCCACTCTGCCATAAAGGCCCGACTGGTGGAGGGCTGCAGTGATAGGTGACTTTTTGGAACGTTCTCCCATCTCCCTACTGCATCTCTGGAGCTCAGCCACAGTGATCTTGGGGTTCTTCTTTACCTCTCTCACCAAGGCTCTTCTCGCACGGTTGCTCAGTTCGGCTGGAGGCCAGGTCTAGGATGACTTCTGGCCAGATCTGTGCCTTACCACAATTCTGTCTCTGAGCTCCTTGGCCAGTTCCTTTGACCTCATGATTCTCATTTGGTCTGACATGCACTGTGAGCTGTGAGGTCTTATATAGACAGGTGTGCGCCTTTCCAAATCAAGTCCTATCATTTTAATTAAACACGGCTGGTCTCCAATAAAGGAGTAGAACCATCTCAAGGAGGATCACAAGGAAATGGACAGCATGTGACTTAAATATGAGTGTCTCAGCAAAGCGTCTGAATACTTATGGCCATGTGATATTTCAGTTTTTCTTTTAATCTGAAAAAAACTTTTTTGAATTTATCAAACAGCTGCAATGAAACAAAGAGTGAAAGATTTTTAAGGGGTCTGAATACTTGTTGTACCCACTATAGTTAATCAGAAGAATTATACTTCATTTCTAATTGGAGGTATTTGCTAATATTACTATTATTACATCAACTACATATTGGGATAGGATCTCTGAGACGGGAATACCCCTTTAAGTTTACATTCTCTTCTCCACCCGGCCCAGTCCCAGATGACTTTTTCCTTCATTGCCTTGCTTCTGTATAGTATATCGCACAGAAATCTTTGACTCACTTTTCCAGAACTCTCGGCTCCTATTCAGTGAAGTTCGAGCTATCAAAATATAAAATAAATTAACACGATCAGTAAAGACTGTTAAACGGAAAATATTTAAGAACGCGAAAATTAGATTTTTTTGGTCGTTGCGATACCACAAAAAAATGTTGCAACAAAAGATCAAAACGTCATATCCTTCCCAAAATAGTATGAATATAAATGTAATCTTGTCCCGCAATGTTATGGTTCTCGGAAAATGGCGACACAACTAGAACATTTTTTGTTCAAACTTCTGATTTTTTTTTCACCAGTAAAATAATAAAAAAACCAGACATGTTTGGTATCACCGTAATCGAACTGATGAGCAGAATCATATGGTAAGGTTGTTCTTACCATACAATGTACGCCATTAAAACAATTTAAAAAAAAAGACAGAATTGAGGTGTTTTCTTTCACAAACTCCCTGCACTTGGAATTTTTTTCCCCATTTTCCAGTACACTATGTGGTGAAAAGAATTGTATAATTTAAGAAAAAGAAGCCATCATATGTCTATCTGGACAGAAATATAACAAGATATGGCTCTGGGAAGAAGGGGAGAAAAAAACGAAAACGCAAAAAATGGAAAAATGGCTGTGACGGGAAGGGGTTAAAGTTCCCATCCTTTTTGTTAATGCAAAAAAACATTTATTTAATTGGATAATATAATTGGAAAACTCATTAATAAGCGTAGCACGAATCGTGGGAAACTACAATTCATGGTAAAAATTATTCATAAAAAAAATAAAAAAAATTCTCTTGTTGGGAGAGAATGGAATTTTTTTTTTTTAAATTATTACCGTACTTGGACTTAAAGGGATTTTCCATTTTGAGGTTTAACATGTCATACCAGACTGACCATATTAGGACATTAATATCGGTCCGGCTTTGGGACTTCCCTTGCCCAATGAAACATCTGAATGAATAAAATTCTAAATGTATAAAAATCCCTTTACTCACAACCTAATTTTCTTGGTAACTGAAGGTTTCATAAGCAGGAAAAAGAATAGATTGGTGCAGAATTAATAAAGTGCATCACTTGTGTAGTAAGTAGGAAAATGTAATATCTGTGGTGTTACAAGGAAAATGTTGTGCAGACCACTGCAGCGGCCAGTGCTGGATCTATGGGGGAGAGCAGCTGACTATTTCTTATTTTACTACAATATTTCCTGACCTTAACAGATTTTTTTAGAAGCCAGATAGCCCCGTTAATGATAATATCCTAGATAGTATTGGGGAATGAACAGCTGAACGGTAATGTTCTTGGTGGGCTACCGAGGTTCATAGGATAATAGAAATAACAATGGTGGCCTTGGGAGGTAATTAGTTGACTAAGTAATATGTGAATGACCATGTTCTCCAGTGAGAAAATCAACGTTATATTGGAAATCACCAAACTCCTTTTTTTCTAATAATTTAAGAAGAACTTTAAGGGTTATTCCCTCTCCCAAAAAAGTTATCTGCCATCGTTAGGATAGGGGATAACTTACTGATTCCAAGCTTTAGAACTTCGAGAACACGTCTCAGGGCTCGGTTTTCTCTAACAGTCCCATAAACAATGGATAGAGCGGATACTCGGCACTAGGGATGAGCGGAGCCGTGGAAGTTTGGGTTCTGGTACCCGACCAGAACTTTATTCCAAAGTTCTGTTCAAGTACCAAAACCCTACCCAAACTTGAACCACAACATGAATCCCATTGACAATATTGGGTACCAGAACTTTGATCTGAAAAATATTCTCTCTCTCCTCCCGGACCCCCGAACATTGCAACGGACGTCCAGGAGAAGTCTATGTTCGGTGATTAAGTTTGGGTTTGCTGATTGCTACTTGGCACCATTTCGAATGGGGCTGTTGGGGTCTCTAAAGTCCCAGATCTTGGAATTGCTGGTGGTCCCTGTGGTCAGACCCACTTGGATCAGTAAGTAATCTCATATCCTATAGATCAATTTTTGGAAGAGTAATAACCCCTTAAAGGAAGTGTCCAAAGTCCTTTTCATATACAGATCGCTGTTAGAGAAGACAGGGTATCATCTGTTCTGTCTTCCACCTCTAGACCGAAAAACAATCGCAGGGATCGTTTCTCTTGCAGTCTTGTGTTACGCAAGCAACCCATTGAGTTGAATGTACGTGATATAATGCTTTAGTTCTACAGTGGTGGCTCAGCAAGAAAATGTAACACTTGATGCCAAGTATTGCTGTAGATTAGAGCTGATCGCTGGGGGGTCTGATCATGGGGACACTTTGTGATCCATCTTTTGTCAAAGGATCCTTTCAGCAATTAGATATTGTCCAAGACGGAGAGCACCTTTAATAACGTTGTCACATACCTGCCTGCACCTTATCTCTATGAGACAGATAATTACCCTACCGTTCTGGCTGTAGATCTGTTATTCTAGGTGGTTTTGTAGTGTACATCTACAGTATGTCATTTGTGGAGAAATCACTTTGGGATTTTCCAAATATGAATCATTGCATCCACCTGTAGACTGATCATTCAGTGCGATACACAATTTATAGACGGTCCTCGAGGTGACTCAATAGAACGTCTTCTACTTTTAGTTATGAATTAAAACAGTGTTATTTCTCATTCCAAGAACCCTGTGGTTTAGACTGTTGTTTGATGGGTGCAGAGTACGGGAAACCATACTTGTCGGGCTCTAAACTACTAGTAAAATGACTGCAGTATGTTTCCAGTTACATAGGGCAGAAATCCCTCTGTCACCTTATTCCGCTGATCACCCTAGTCTGCGATATGTTAAAATATCAGGGCAGGCGAAGTGATGTGAGGCACTTTATGATTGTTCGAACTGCAGAAACCGTTGCGTAGCTGAATAAGTAATGTACAGGAAACGATGCGTTAATTTTTTCTGCTCTGGTTGTAAATTGTATTGACTGGTTGTTTATTATGCAGTATTTCATTGAAGTTGTCTTATGCATTATTATTTTATTATTGCATTTTACGCAGCATATACCGTATATACTCGAGTATAAGCCGACCCGAGTATAAGCCGACCCCCCTAATTTTGCCACAAAAAACTGGGAAAACTTATTGACTCGAGTATAAGCCTAGGGTGGAAAATGCAGCAGGTACCGGTGAATTTCAAAATTAGAAATAGATGCTCCATACCGTTCATTATGGCCCCATAGATGCTCCACATAAAGCTGTGCCATATATACAATGCTCTGCACCGTTGCCCCATAGCTGTGCCATATAGTGCTCTGCACCATTGCCCCATAGCTGTGCCATATAGTGCTCTGCACCATTGCCCCATAGCTGTGCCATATAGTGCTCTGCACCGTTCATTATTGCCCCATAGCTGTGCCATATAGTGCTCTGCACCGTCCATTATTGCCCCATAGCTGTGCCATATAGTGCTCTGCACCATTATTGCCCCATAGCTGTGCCATATAGTGCTCTGCACCATTATTGCCCCATAGCTGTGCCATATAGTGCTCTGCACCCTTATTGCCCCATAGCTCTGCCATATAATGCTCTGCACCATTATTGCCCCATAGCTCTGCCATATAATGCTCTGCACCATTATTGCCCCATAGCTCTGCCATATAATGCTCTGCACCATTATTGCCCCATAGCTCTGCCATATAATGCTCTGCACCATTATTGCCCCATAGCTCTGCCATATAATGCTCTGCACCATTATTGCCCCATAGCTCTGCCATATAATGCTCTGCACCATTATTGCCCCATAGCTCTGCCATATAATGCTCTGCACCATTATTGCCCCATAGCTCTGCCATATAATGCTCTGCACCATTATTGCCCCATAGCTCTGCCATATAATGCTCTGCACCATTGCCCCATAGCTGTGCCATATAGTGCTCTGCACCGTTGCCCCATAGCTGTGCCATATAGTGCTCTGCACCATTGCCACATAGCTGTGCCATATAGTGCTCTGCACCGTTGCCCCATAGCTCTGCCATATAGTGCTCTGCACCATTGCCCCATAGCTGTGCCATATAGTGCTCTGCACCGTTGCCCCATAGCTGTGCCATATAGTGCTCTGCACCATTGCCACATAGCTGTGCCATATAGTGCTCTGCACCGTTGCCCCATAGCTCTGCCATATAGTGCTCTGCACCATTGCCCCATAGCTGTGCCATATAGTGCTCTGCACTGTCCATTATTGCCCCATAGCTGCTGCTGCTGCAATAAAAAAAAAAAACACATACTCACCTGTCTTGCTTGCAGCTCGGCGCCATCTTCCCGGCGTCTCTCCGCACTGACTGATCAGGCAGAGGGCGGCGCGCACACTATATGCGTCATCGCGCCCTCTGCCTGAACAGTCAGTGCGGAGAGACGCCGGGAAGATGGCGCGACGTGTGGAACGAGGAGAGGTGAATATGACATACTTACCTGCTCCCGGCGTCCCGCTCCTTCCCCCTGCCTGTCTTCGGTGCCGCAGCCTCTTCCTCTATCAGCGGTCACCGGCACCGCTGATTAGAGAAATGAATTATGCGGCTCCGCCCCTATGGGGGGTGGAGCAGCCTATTCATTTCTCTAATGAGCGGTCCCACGTGACCGCTCAGGGGAAGAGGCTGCGGCACCCGGAGACAGTGGGGAGTGCAGGGGGAGCGCCCGGAGCCCCGGAAGCAGGTAAGTATATGACAGTGCTCACCCGCCGACCCCACCACCGATCATGACTCGAGTATAAGCCGAGAGGGGCACTTTCAGCCCAAAAATTTGGGCTGAAAATCTCGGCTTATACTCGAGTATATACGGTAATTGTTGTATTAGCATTATTTTTTATTATTGTATCTTCTGCTTTATTTGTATATGCATTATTACTTATGAACAAATGTGATATTTCATTTATAGGCTCTATTCACCTTTGCAACTTAGTTTTTATTTTATTGTTCCATTGCATCTAAAATATCTTTTTTGTTGTGTGTCTACGACCTCCATTCAGACCATTATGTCATTATAGTGAAATAAAGACTTGTAACAAAAGTAACTGGCAAAGTGCTGGAGGGCAGATACGTTTCACTGAGGCTATTAGCTTCAGTGAATTGAAACCCAGAAGTTTGCTCAGAGAGCCAAGTAGAAAGTGAAACTTGTGTGGTTCTGTAGTCTTTTTCATGGAGTGTGGAGGCACACAAAGTTATGGCAGCCATAGATATGAGCAGATCATTAAAAATAAAGTTTGTCAATTCTGACAAATGTTCCCCAATAGTTACATTTTCAGCAAATAAATATGCGCAAATTTCAAAACTGGAAATCTTGTAGTTGTGCAGAAAATACATGTGGGGGAGAGGAGGGACAGATAAAGAGATTGAGGACCTCGTTTACCTTAAGAGCTTACACTCTACAGGAGAGAGAGGACCCTGCTCACCATAAGAGCTTACACTCTAAAGTAGAGGAAGGACCCCGCTGACCATAAGAGCTTACACTCTACAGGAGAGAGAGGACCCCGCTGACCATAAGAGCTTACACTCTACAGGAGAGAGAGGATCCCGCTGTCCATAAGAGCTTACACTCTACAGGAGAGAGAGGACCCCACTGACCATAAGAGCTTACGCTCTACAGGAGAGAGAGAGGACCCCGCTGACCATAAGATCTTAGACTCTACAGGAGAGAGAGGTCCCCACTGACCATAAGAGCTTACACTCTACAGGAGAGAGAGGACCCCACTGATCATAAGAGCTTACACTCTGCAGGAGAGAGAGGACCCTACTGACCATAAGAGCTTACACTCTACAGGAGAGAGAGGACCCCGCTGACCATAAGAGCTTACACTCTACAGGAGAGAGAGGACCCCAATGACCATAAGAGCTTACACTCTACAGGAGAGAGAGGACCCCACTGACCATAAGAGCTTACACTCTACAGGAGAGAGAGGACCCCACTGACCATAAGAGCTTACACTCTACAGGAGAGAGAGAGGACCCCGCTGACCATAAGATCTTAGACTCTACAGGAGAGAGGACCCCGCTGACCATAAGAGCTTACACTCTACAGGAGAGAGAGGTGTTGTGAATTAGACTTTTTTGGCTCCCTCTAGTGGTTACTAGTGATATGACTGGGATTTCCTTCCCTCTGTTTGCACCCAGCTGGGTCGTTACTTCAGGGGTGTTGCTATATAAACCTCCTGGAACCTTAGTCCAGTGCCTGGCATCGGTGTTATCAGACACATTCTGTTTGCTCCTGTTTGCTGGTCCTGGTTCGTGTTAAATTAAGCTAAGTCTTGCTTCTTTGTTTTTTGGGTTATTTGTTTGCTATCATTTTTGTCCAGCTTGTACTAAATGTGATTCCTGACCTTGCTGGAAGCTCTAGGGGGCTGGTGTTCTCCCCCCGGGCCGTTAGACGGTTCGGGGGTTCTTGATTTCCAGTGTGGATATTTTTGATAGGATTTTTTGCTGACCATATAAGTTATCTTTCTATATTCTGCTATTAGCTAGTGGGCCTCTCTTTGCTAAATACCTAGCTCATTCTTATGTTTGTCTTTTCCTCTTACCTCACCGTTATTATTTGTGGGGGGCTTCTATCCAACTTTTTGGGGTATTTCCTCTGGAGGCAAGAAAGGTCTTTCTTTTCCCTTCTAGGGGTAGTTAGCTCTCCGGCTGGCGCGAGACGTCTAGGATCAACGTAGGAACGTTCCCCGGCTGCTGGTATTTGTGGTGCTAGGATTAGTTATATGGTCAGCCCAGTTACCACTGCCCTATGAGCTGGTTTTCTGTATTTACAGACTTAGCATTATTCCTGAGACCCTCTGCCATTGGGGTCATAACAGTATGCCAGGCCAACATTGAATGTTTAAAGCATTGCAGAAGTGGGATAATAAGAAAGGAAATTCTGAGTTTTTTTTTTTTTTCCTTCTCTTCCTCCCCTTTACCTTTGAGTGGCGTGTGCTTGCTGCAGACATGAATGTGCAGACCTTGATTACAAGTGTTAACCAGCTGGCAGCTCGTGTGCAGGGTATACAAGATTTTGTTACCAGTAGTCCTATGTCTGAACCTAAAATACCTATTCCGGAATTGTTTTCTGGAGACCGATTTAGGTTTAGGAATTTCAAGAATAATTGTAAATTGTTTCTTTCTCTGAGACCCCGTTCATCTGGAGATTCAGCTCAGCAAGTTAAAATTGTTATTTCTTTTTTGCGGGGCGACCCTCAGGATTGGGCTTTCTCGCTAGCGCCATGAGATCCGGCATTGGCGAATATTGATGCGTTTTTTCTGGCGCTCGGATTGCTTTACGAGGAACCCAATCTTGAAATTCAGGCAGAAAAAGCCTTGCTGGCTATTTCTCAGGGTCAGGATGAAGCTGAAGTGTATTGCCAAAAATTTCGGAAATGGTCCGTGCTTACTCAGTGGAATGAGTGTGCTCTGGCCACAAATTTCAGAAATGGCCTTTCTGAAGCCATTAAGAATGTGATGGTGGGTTTCCCCATTCCTACAAGTCTGAATGATTCTATGGCGCTTGCTATTCAAATTGACCGGCGTTTGCGGGAGCGCAAAACCGCTAATCCTCTGGTGGTGTTGTCTGAACAAACACCTGATTTAATGCAATGTGATAGAATTCAGACTAGAAATGAACGGAAAAATCATAGACGTCAGAATGGGTTGTGTTTTTACTGTGGTGATTCTACACATGTTATATCAGCATGCTCTAAACGCCTAACAAGGGTTGTTAGTCCTGTCGCCATTGGTAATTTGCAACCTAAATTTATTTTGTCTGTGACTTTAATTTGCTCTTTGTCTTCTTACCCTGTTATGGCGTTTGTGGATTCAGGTGCCGCCCTGAGTTTTATGGATCTGTCATTTGCCAAGCGCTGTGGTTTTGTTCTTGAACCGTTAGTAAATCCTATTCCTCTTAGAGGTATTGATGCTACGCCATTGGCGGAAAATAAACCGCAGTTTTGGACGCAGGTGACCATGTGCATGACTCCTGAACATCGGGAGGTGATTCGTTTTCTTGTTCTGCATAAAATGCATGATTTGGTCGTTTTGGGTCTGCCATGGTTACAGACCCACAATCCAGTCCTGGATTGGAAGGCAATGTCTGTGTCAAGTTGGGGCTGTCAGGGAATTCATGCTGATTCCCCGCCGGTGTCTATTGCTTCCTCTACTCCTTCGGAAGTTCCTGAGTATTTGTCTGATTATCAGGATGTATTCAGTGAGTCCAGATCCAGTGCTCTGCCTCCTCATAGGGACTGTGACTGCGCCATAGATTTGATTCCAGGTAGTAAATTTCCTAAGGGAAGATTATTTAATCTGTCAGTACCTGAGCATGCCGCAATGCGTTCATATATCAAGGAGTCTCTGGAGAAAGGGCATATCCGTCCATCCTCTTCCCCTCTTGGTGCGGGATTCTTTTTTGTGGCCAAGAAGGACGGATCTTTGAGACCTTGTATTGACTATCGGCTACTGAATAAAATCTGTTGTGAATTCTGTTTTTGGGCTCCCTCTGGTGGTTACTGGTGGTACTGGCTGACTTTTGTCTTGCACCTGTTCCCATCAGGAAACTGGGAGTTTCCTATTTAGTCTGGCTTCTCAGTCATTCTAGTGCCGGCAATCAATGTTACCAGAGCACCTCTGTTGCTTGCTACCTGCTCCAAGTCTGCAATTCAGCTAAGTTGGATCTTTGGCATTTTTTGTGTTTGTTTGTCCAGCATGCATTTATATTTCTCTTGCTGCTGGAAGCTCTAGTGATCTGAAATTACTACTCCGGTGTCATGAGTTGATAACGGAGTTAAAGTAATTTCAGGATGGCTGTTTAGGGTTTTGAGGTGACCGCGAAGTCCTCTTTTGTATTTTCTGCTATCTAGTCAGAGGGCCTCTCTTTGCTGAATCTATATTCATACTGCGTACGTGTTTTCCTCTTACCTAACCGTTATTATATGTGGGGGGCTACTATCACTTTTGGGGTTTCCCTGGAGGCAAGCCAGGTCTGTGTATTCCTCTACTAGGGGGTAACTAGATCTCCGGCTGGTGCGAGGTGTCTAGGGATAATCGTAGGCACACCCCCTGGCTACTATTAGTTGCGTATTAGGTTCAGCGTCGCGGTCATCTGAGATTCCATCATTCCTAGAGCTAGTCCGTTTTTGCCTGAGTCCCTGCCATTGGGAACCATGACAGTATTGCCGGCCGCAAATGTATTAAAGGTATTGGCTGAAGAAAGAGAGAAAAGAAAAAGTTTCTGACACTTTTTTTTTTTTTTACTCAGAAGTTCTGTCTAGCCATAATTGCAATCTGCTGCTTTTTTCTCTCCTCTTAACCCCTGAATGGCTCAGATCTCAGCTGTTGAGAAATGGATATCCAGAGTTTGGCTACAGGCCTGAGTGCTCTTGCTTCTAAGGTTCAAAATATCCAAGACTATGTTATACATGCTCCTATGTCAGAACCCAAGATTCCTATACCTGAGTGAGATAGATCTCGTTTTTTGAATTTTAAGCACAATTGTAAATTGTATCTTTCTCTGAGATCTCGCTCCGCTGGAGACTCTGCTCAGCAGGTTAAAATTGTGATTTCCTTGTTGCGGGGTGACCCCCAGAATTGGGCATTTGCATTGGCACCAGGGGATCCTGCGCTGCTCAATGTGGATGCGTTTTTTCTGGCACTGGGGTTGCTCTATGAGGAACCTAATTTGGAGATTCAGGCTGAAAAGGCCTTGATAGCCCTCTCTCAAGGGCATGATGAAGCTGAAATATATTGTCAAAAATTTCGAAAATGGTCTGTGCTTACTCAGTGGAATGAGTGCGCCCTGGCGGCGAATTTCAGAGAAGGTCTCTCTGACGTCGTTAAAGATGTCATGGTGGGGTTTCCTACGCCCACAGGTCTGAATGAATCCATGACTATGGCTATTCAGATTGATCGGCGTTTACGGGAGCGCAAACCTGTGCACCATTTGGCGGTGTCTTCTGAGCAGACACCGGAGATTATGCAATGTGATAGAATTCTGTCCAGAAGTGAACGGCAGAATTATAGGCGTAAAAATGGGTTGTGCTTCTACTGTGGTGATTCTGCTCATGTTATATCAGCATGCTCTAAACGCACAAAAAAGGTTGATAAGTCTTTTGCAATTGGCACTTTACAGTCTAAGTTTATTTTGTCTGTAACTTTGATCTGTTCATTATCATCTATTACCGTGGATGCCTATGTGGATTCTGGCGCTTCCTTGAGTCTTATGGATTTGTCCTTTGCCAGACGCTGTGGGTTTAGCCTAGAGCCTTTGGATGTTCCTATCCCTCTGAAGGGTATCGACTCCACACCATTGGCTAGGAATAAACCACAATACTGGACACAAGTGACTATGTGTATGACTCCTGACCATCGGGAGGTGATTCGCTTCCTTGTGTTGCATAACTTGCATGATGTCTTAGTGCTTGGATTGCCATGGTTGCAAACTCATAATCCAGTCCTTGACTGGAAAACAATGTCTGTGTTAAGCTGGGGATGTCAGGGGGCTCATGGGGAAGTACCTTTGGTTTCCATTGCTTCATCTACTCCCTCTGAAATTCCGGCATTTTTGTCTGACTATTGTGATGTTTTTGAGGAGCCCAAACTTAGTTCTCTCCCCCCTCACAGGGATTGTGATTGTGCTATAGACTTGATTCCGGGCAGCAAGTTTCCCAAGGGTCGTTTGTTTAATCTGTCTGTGCCTGAGCATGCTGCTATGCGGGAGTATATTAAGGAGTCCTTGGAAAAGGGACATATCCGTCCATCCTCATCCCCTTTAGGAGCAGGGTTTTTTTTCGTGGGTAAAAAAGATGGCTCCCTGAGGCCCTGTATTGATTATCGCCTGTTGAATAAGATTACAGTCAAATACCAGTATCCTTTGCCACTATTGACTGATTTATTTGCTCGTATTAAAGGGGCAAAGTGGTTCTCTAAGATTGATCTTCGGGGTGCGTATAATTTGGTGCGGATTAAGCAGGAAGATGAGTGGAAAACTGCATTTAATACGCCCGAGGGCCATTTTGAGTATTTGGTAATGCCTTTTGGTCTTTCTAATGCTCCTTCAGTCTTTCAGTCCTTTATGCACGATATTTTCCGTAAATACCTGGATAAATTTATGATTGTGTATTTGGATGATATTTTGATTTTTTCGGATGACTGGGAGTCGCATGTTCAACAGGTTAGGAAGGTTTTTCAGGTTTTGCGGGCCAATTCTTTGTTTGTAAAGGGTTCAAAGTGTATTTTTGGGGTTCAGAAGATCTCCTTTTTGGGGTATATTTTTTCCCCTTCTTCTGTTGAGATGGATCCTGTCAAGGTTCGGGCTATTTGTGATTGGACGCAGCCTACTTCCCTGAAGAGTCTTCAGAAGTTCTTGGGCTTTGCTAATTTCTATCGTCGATTTATAACTGGGTTTTCAAGTGTTGCTAAACCTCTGACTGATTTGACTAAGAAGGGTGCTGATGTTGCCAATTGGTCCTCTGCGGCTGTGGAGGCCTTTCGGGAGCTTAAGCGCCGCTTTTCTTCCGCCCCTGTGTTGCGCCAGCCTGATGTTTCGCTCCCTTTTCAGGTCGAGGTTGATGCTTCCAAGATTGGAGCGGGGGCGGTTTTGTCGCAGAGAAGTCCCGATTGCTCAGTGATGAGACCATGTGCATTCTTCTCTCGAAAGTTTTCGCCCGCCGAGCGAAATTATGTCGGTAATCGGGAGCTCTTGGCTATGAAGTGGGCATTTGAGGAGTGGCGTCATTGGCTTGAGGGTGCTAGACATCAGGTGGTGGTCTTGACTGATCACAAGAATCTGATTTACCTTGAGTCTGCCAGGCGTCTGAATCCTAGACAGGCACGCTGGTCGTTGTTTTTCTCCCGGTTTAATTTTGTGGTTTCATACTTGCCGGGTTCAAAAAATGTGAAGGCAGATGCCCTTTCTAGGAGTTTTGAGCCTGACTCCTCTGGTGATTCTGAGCCTACGGGTATCCTTAAGGATGGGGTGATTTTGTCTGCTGTCTCCCCAGACTTGCGACGTGCTTTGCAGGAGTTTCAGACTGATAGGCCTGATCGTTGTCCGCCTGGGAGACTGTTTGTTCCAGATGAATGGACCAGTAGAGTCATCTCGGAGGTTCATTCTTCTGTGTTGGCAGGTCACCCTGGAATTTTTGGTACCAGAGATTTGGTGGCCAGGTCCTTCTGGTGGCCTTCCCTGTCTCGGGATGTGCGTGCCTTTGTACAGTCTTGTGATGTTTGTGCTCGGGCCAAGCCTTGCTGTTCTCGGGCTAGTGGATTGTTGTTGTCCTTGCCTATTCCGAAGAGGCCGTGGACGCACATCTCTATGGACTTTATCTCCGACCTCCCGGTTTCTCAGAAAATGTCCGTCATTTGGGTGGTGTGTGACCGTTTTTCTAAGATGGTTCATTTGGTACCCTTGCCCAAATTGCCTTCTTCATCTGAGTTGGTTCCTTTATTTTTTCAGAATGTGGTTCGTTTACATGGTATCCCGGAAAACATCGTTTCTGACAGGGGGTCTCATTTTGTGTCTAGGTTCTGGCGAGCGTTCTGTGCCAGGATGGGCATTGATTTGTCTTTTTCGTCTGCATTCCATCCTCAGACTAATGGCCAGACGGAGCGAACTAATCAGACCTTGGAGACTTATTTGAGGTGTTTTGTGTCTGCTGATCAGGATGATTGGGTCGCCTTTTTGCCGTTGGCAGAGTTTGCCCTCAATAATCGGGCCAGTTCTGCCACTCTGGTTTCTCCTTTCTTTTGCAATTCAGGGTTTCACCCTCGTTTTTCATCTGGCCAGGTGGAATCTTCGGATTGCCCTGGAGTGGACACGGTGGTGGATAGACTGCACCGGATTTGGAGTCATGTGGTGGACAATTTGAAGTTGTCTCAGGAGAAGACTCAGCAGTTTGCTAATCGTCATCGTCGTGTGGGTCATCATCTCCGCGTTGGGGACTTGGTGTGGTTATCTTCTCGTTTTGTCCCTATGAAGGTCTCTTCTCCTAAGTTTAAACCTCGGTTCATAGGTCCTTATAAGATTTTGGAGATTCTTAATCCTGTATCTTTTCGTTTGGACCTACCAGCATCTTTCACCATTCATAATGTCTTCCATCGGTCGTTGTTGCGGAGGTACGAGGTACCGGTTGTTCCTTCTGTTGAGCCTCCTGCTCCTGTGCTGGTGGAGGGTGAATTGGAGTATGTTGTGGAGAAGATTTTGGACTCTCGCGTTTCCAGACGGAGACTTCAATATTTCGTTAAATGGAAGGGATACGGTCAGGAGGATAATTCTTGGGTGACTGCCTCCGATGTTCATGCCTCTGATTTGGTTCGCGCCTTTCATAGGGCGCATCCAGATCGTCCTGGTGGTTCTCATGAGGGTTCGGTGCCCCCTCCTTAAGGGGGGGGTACTGTTGTGAATTCTGTTTTTGGGCTCCCTCTGGTGGTTACTGGTGGTACTGGCTGACTTTTGTCTTGCACCTGTTCCCATCAGGAAACTGGGAGTTTCCTATTTAGTCTGGCTTCTCAGTCATTCTAGTGCCGGCAATCAATGTTACCAGAGCACCTCTGTTGCTTGCTACCTGCTCCAAGTCTGCAATTCAGCTAAGTTGGATCTTTGGCATTTTTTGTGTTTGTTTGTCCAGCATGCATTTATATTTCTCTTGCTGCTGGAAGCTCTAGTGATCTGAAATTACTACTCCGGTGTCATGAGTTGATAACGGAGTTAAAGTAATTTCAGGATGGCTGTTTAGGGTTTTGAGGTGACCGCGAAGTCCTCTTTTGTATTTTCTGCTATCTAGTCAGAGGGCCTCTCTTTGCTGAATCTATATTCATACTGCGTACGTGTTTTCCTCTTACCTAACCGTTATTATATGTGGGGGGCTACTATCACTTTTGGGGTTTCCCTGGAGGCAAGCCAGGTCTGTGTATTCCTCTACTAGGGGGTAACTAGATCTCCGGCTGGTGCGAGGTGTCTAGGGATAATCGTAGGCACACCCCCTGGCTACTATTAGTTGCGTGTTAGGTTCAGCGTCGCGGTCATCTGAGATTCCATCATTCCTAGAGCTAGTCCGTTTTTGCCTGAGTCCCTGCCATTGGGAACCATGACAAAAATCACTGTAAAATTTCAGTATCCTTTGCCTCTCTTGTCGGACTTGTTTGCCCGGATTAAGGGTGCCAAGTGGTTCACCAAGATAGATCTTCGTGGTGCGTACAACCTTGTGCGCATTAAGCAAGGTGATGAATGGAAGACTGCATTTAATATGCCCGAAGGTCATTTTGAGTACTTGGTGATGCCTTTTGGGCTTTCTAATGCTCCCTCAGTATTTCAGTCCTTTATGCATGATATTTTCCGGAAGTATCTGGATAAATTTATGATTGTTTATCTGGACGATATTCTGGTTTTCTCTGAAGATTGGGACTCACATGTGGAGCAGGTCAGGATGGTGTTTCAGGTTTTGCGTGAGAATGCCTTGTTTGTTAAAGGCTCAAAGTGTCTCTTTGGAGTACAGAAAGTTCCCTTTTTGGGGTTTATTTTTTCCCCTTCTGCTGTGGAGATGGACCCAGTCAAGGTCCGAGCTATTCATGAGTGGACTCAACCCACGTCAGTTAAGAGTCTTCAGAAGTTCTTGGGTTTTGCTAACTTCTACCGTCGTTTTATCACTAATTTTTCTAGCGTTGTTAAACCTTTGACGGATATGACCAAGAAAGGTTCTGATGTTGCTAACTGCAGCCGTGGAGGCGTTCCAGGAGTTGAAGCGCAGGTTTACTTCGGCGCCTGTTTTGTGCCAGCCTGATGTCTCACTTCCCTTTCAGGTCGAGGTGGATGCTTCTGAGATTGGGGCAGGGGCCGTTTTGTAACAGAGAGGCCCTGGTTGCTCGGTAATGAGACCATGTGCTTTCTTCTCTAGGAAGTTTTCGCCTGCTGAGCGGAATTATGATGTGGGCAATCAGGAGTTACTGGCCATGAAGTGGGCATTTGAGGAGTGGCGTCATTGGCTCGAGGGTGCTAAGCATCGTGTGGTGGTCCTGACTGATCACAAAAATTTGATGTATCTCGAGTCTGCTAAACGCTTGAATCCTAGACAGGCCCGCTGGTCATTGTTTTTCTCCCGTTTTGACTTTGTGGTCTCGTATTTACCAGGTTCAAAGAATGTGAAAGCTGATGCTCTTTCAAGGAGCTTTGTGCCTGACTCTCCTGGAGTCACAGAACCTGTTGGGATTCTTAAAGAAGGAGTTATTTTGTCAGCCATTTCTCCTGATTTGCGACGTGTGTTGCAGAGATTTCAAGTTGGTAGACCTGACTCTTGTCCACCTGACAGACTGTTTGTTCCTGATAAGTGGACCAGCAGAGTCATTTCCGAGGTTCATTCCTCGGTGTTGGCAGGTCATCCGGGAATTTTTGGCACCAGAGATCTGGTGGCTAGGTCATTTTGGTGGCCTTCTTTGTCACGGGATGTACGGTCATTTGTGCAGTCCTGTGGGACTTGTGCTCGAGCTAAGCCTTGCTGTTCCCGTGCCAGCGGGTTGCTCTTGCCCTTGCCTGTCCCGAAGAGGCCTTGGACACATATTTCCATGGATTTCATTTCTGATCTCCCGGTGTCTCGGGGTATGTCTGTCATCTGGGTGGTATGTGATCGCTTTTCAAAAATGGTCCATTTGGTGCCTTTGCCTAAGCTGCCTTCCTCTTCCGATCTGGTTCCTGTGTTCCTTCAGAATGTGGTTCGTTTACACGGCATTCCTGAGAATATTGTGTCTGACAGAGGATCCCAGTTTGTTTCCAGGTTCTGGCGATCCTTTTGTGCTAGGATGGGCATTGATTTATCGTTCTCGTCTGCCTTTCATCCTCAGACTAATGGACAAACTGAGCGAACTAATCAGACTCTGGAAGCTTACTTGAGGTGTTTTGTTTCGGCAGATCAGGATGATTGGGTGACCTTCTTGCCGTTGGCTGAGTTTGCCCTAAATAATCGGGCTAGTTCCGCTACTTTGGTTTCGCCATTTTTCTGCAACTCTGGTTTCCATCCTCGTTTTTCCTCGGGACATGTGGAGCCTTCTGACTGTCCTGGAGTGGATTCTGTGGTGGATAGGTTGCAGCAGATCTGGAATCATGTGGTGGACAACTTAAAATTGTCACAGGAGAAGGCTCAGCGTTTTGCCAACCGCCGCCGCGGTGTGGGTCCCCGACTTCGTGTTGGGGATTTGGTGTGGCTGTCTTCTCGATTTGTTCCTATGAAGGTCTCCTCTCCTAAATTTAAGCCTCGCTTCATCGGTCCTTACAAGATATTGGAAATCCTTAATCCAGTGTCCTTTCGCTTGGATCTTCCGGTTTCGTTTGCCATTCACAACGTGTTCCATAGGTCTTTGTTACGACGCTACATTGTGCCTGTGGTTCCTTCTGCTGAGCCTCCTGCTCCGGTGTTGGTTGAGGGCGAGTTGGAGTACGTGGTGGAGAAGATCTTGGATTCTCGTCTCTCCAGGCGGAGGCTTCCGTATTTGGTCAAGTGGAAGGGTTATGGTCAGGAGGATAATTCCTGGGTGGTTGCCTCTGATGTGCATGCGGCCGATTTAGTTCGTGCCTTTCACGCTGCTCATCCTGATCGCCCTGGTGGTCTTGGTGAGGGTTCGGTGACCCCTCCTTAAGGGGGGGGTACTGTTGTGAATTAGACTTTTTTGGCTCCCTCTAGTGGTTACTAGTGATATGACTCTGGGATTTCCTTCCCTCTGTTTGCACCCAGCTGGGTCGTTACTTCAGGGGTGTTGCTATATAAACCTCCTGCAACCTTAGTCCAGTGCCTGACATCGGTGTTATCAGACACATTCTGTTTGCTCCTGTTTGCTGGTCCTGGTTCGTGTTAAATTAAGCTAAGTCTTGCTTCTTTGTTTTTTGGGTTATTTGTTTGCTATCATTTTTGTCCAGCTTGTACTAAATGTGATTCCTGACCTTGTTGGAAGCTCTAGGGGGCTGGTGTTCTCCCCCCGGGCCGTTAGACGGTTCGGGGGTTCTTGAATTTCCAGTGTGGATATTTTTGATAGGATTTTTTGCTGACCATATAAGTTATCTTTCTATATTCTGCTATTAGCTAGTGGGCCTCTCTTTGCTAAATACCTAGCTCATTCTTATGTTTGTCTTTTCCTCTTACCTCACCGTTATTATTTGTGGGGGGCTTCTATCCAACTTTTTGGGGTATTTCCTCTGGAGGCAAGAAAGGTCTTTCTTTTCCCTTCTAGGGGTAGTTAGCTCTCCGGCTGGCGCGAGACGTCTAGGATCAACGTAGGAACGTTCCCCGGCTGCTGGTATTTGTGGTGCTAGGATTAGTTATATGGTCAGCCCAGTTACCACTGCCCTATGAGCTGGTTTTCTGTATTTACAGACTTAGCATTATTCCTGAGACCCTCTGCCATTGGGGTCATAACAGAGAGGATCCCGCTGTCCATAAGAGCTTACACTCTACAGGAGAGAGAGGACCCCACTGACCATAAGAGCTTACACTCTACAGGAGAGAGAGGACCCCGCTGACCATAAGAGCTTACACTCTACAGGAGAGAGAGAGAGGACCCCACTGACCATAAGAGCTTAGGTTGTGGTGTGTTATGTCTCATTCAGAATTGATACATTTACTTTTAATTGCAAGGGATTTTCTATTAGGGTTGCAGAAAGAATCCAGGTGGACACCAGTAACAGATCAAGGAGATTTTTCTCACTCGGAGGCAATGAGCTTGATGGTTACAGAGTCCCTTTAAGATGCAACAAGCTTGAACAAAGGTAGACGGACTGTTTACAAATTATGGCAATTTGAGTGAATATTAATTTCTAATGTAAGTAATTATATTATCCTATCATTATGTATGAAGTGAATATCTGCAAATTTACATAATGAAAAACATTTTTTTTTAGTTTGGTTCCAGTAAAGTAAAAAAAAATAAATCATAAAATAGAAAATAAAAAGCAGACAGGGGTCTGTTATTAATATCCTCATTACTCAGTTCTTCTTTTGTCAGGTTAGCTTTTAATTATGTTTACACGTCTTCTCTAATGTGGTTTTCCCTGTTAATTACAGAATTATATGCCCATCATCGGCTATTTTTACCATTTCTCCCTGGTCGCAGTATTCATTTCCTATCTGCTATTTCAGTCAGTTTGGTACAAAGTTGAACCCATAACAGATTCCCGGTAATGAGTAAAACATCTGAGACTGAAAAAGGCAAAGCGCAGAAGTGCCAAATATTCTAACGCAGAAGCTCCAGTAGGAGGATTTACGTAATGTTTGATTTCAAGCTTTTTATTTTGGCTAAATAATTTGGCTTTGTGTCCTTGTGCCATATACTTCAATTACAGGTTCCCATCACGGAAGAATGACTTTGCTGTGTAATGTGGGAAGATTTAGGGTGCAGCCGGAAAGTGAGTCAAAGTCATCAAATCTATTTCTCTGTATTCCTCTTTCTAATCCATGACAAAGGAAGATTAAAAAAAACAACCGAATAGTTTGGAAGAAACGTTGCACAATAGTTACAGATAATTCTCTTTTGGTTCTTTTATTGTTTCATGCCAAAAATGTAAAATAGACTTGTGGGTTCTTTCAGGATTGTAGCTTCATCCAAGTCAAAGATTCAGTTTATCGAAGCCCTAACTCTAAACGCTCTCGCCAAGATAAAGTGACTTGTTGGTGCTATTTTGGCATTTAACATTGTTGCCATTTTAGCAAATATGGCGGGATCATTCTTGATCTCCATACATTACATGCTGAGTTCCGGGTGTATGGCGCAAGAATCGACTCCAATCACTGTTATTTAACCAATTAAATGATGCAGTAAATCTCTGAAAAAAGGTATTTAAATGCACTGATTATTGTCACATGCATGCACTGGTGACCATCGCCCCACCAAAATGCAGTCATGGGGTGCTGAAGAGCCCCATCACTGTAATCCTTGTTTGAAACCCAGCCACATAAGAGCACCAAAATGCAGTCATTGGGTGCTGAAGACCCCCATCGCTGTAATCCTTGTTTGAAACCCAACTACATAGGAGAATCAAAATGCAGTCATGGGTTGTTGAAGAGCCCCATCGCTGTAATCCTTGTTTGAAACCCAGCCACATAAGAGCACCAAAATGCAGTCATGGGTTGTTGAAGACCCCCATCGTGATAATCCTTGTTTGAAACCGAGCTACATAGGAGCACCAAAGTGCAGTCGAGGGGTGCTTTAGAACCCCATCACTGTAATCCTTGTTTGAAACCCAGCTACATGGGATAATATCAATTTCTCTATGTACTGCAATATTAAGTAAAAATATATAAAAATAAGTAAAAAAAAAAGTTGAAATCACTAAATTGACCTGCTCAATAATAGATAAACAAATATATAATAATGTAAGAAAATGGTATTGCTATTTTTGTAAAATAAAGGCTTACCAAAATATAACATTATTTAAATAGTGCATTAGACTTCAAAAAGGAAAAAAAGCTGAAATTCCAGAATTGGTTTTTTAGTCACCGCACTTTCCCCCCCCCCCCCCGAAAAAAGAAAAAAAAAAACAATCAAAACTTTGCATGCATAATAAATGGTATCAATAATGATGTCGGCTCTGTGCGTAAATAAAATAAAACAAAACAATCTTTCACACAGCTCCATTCACGGTTGAATAAAATAGTTATAGGTTTCAGAAAAGTAATTTTTTTTAAAATAAAAATATATATATATATATATTTTTTACGTTTGGTATCTCCATAATTGTACTGACCTGGAGAAGTATACTACCATGTTATCTTTACAGTGCAATGAACAAACTCAAAAACACAGGATTTATTTTTTCATTTTTTTCTCTTTTATATGGTAAAGCGAATGGTCTAATTCAAAACTACAACTCGACCTGCAAAAAAATAAAGTTTTGGGAGAAGGGGGAGGAGGGACATTAAAGCTTAAAAATGGAAAATCACCCTGTCATGATGTGTTATTCGAGTTTGTCAGGTCAAAGAACAAATCTACTTGATTGCTATTATTAGTGATAAGAGGGTTGTCCACTTTAGCCAATATTTTGTTTGAAAGATCTTCCAATGATTGAAGGGTATCCTGCTCCTATGGATGAAACTACCAGCAACTTTTTAGCTTCCACACATGAAAAAAAGGGATCGGGGTTCTGAAAAGCCCCCGCTAATGGAACGACGGCCAACCATGCCCACTGCCGCTCTATTCATTCTTATGGAAGTGCAGAAGACCAGCCGAGTGCATCCTTCAACAATCTCCGGCGCTCCCATCAAGAAGGAATGAAACGGCAGTGGCCATGATTGACCTCCACTCCATTCAGTTGGGGCTTTTCAGACCCTTAGTTTTTGATAGGGAACGTTGATAAGGGCACCTTTAACAGCTTGGAAAAGAATGGTAGGCTCACACGCATGATCACAGCTCCATTTGATGGGCTTGGCACCCCATTCTACTCCCTACACTTATCCTGTGGATAATCCTTTTAATATTATAGGGGTTGACCACCTTTTTTTCTCCTTTCTTAAATGCATCTGGGGCTAAAACTAATTTTTTGTACCTGGGTTGAATTAAAACTGTTACCCGGCTTACCTCTGATAGCTTCTTTGTTGCACTATCTATTGTTGGCTGCAGAATGAGTTAACGCAGATTCATCAGTGAGCTTGCTCTGATGGGGAGTGCGACTCTTATCTGACATTTTTTGGACTCCTCTCAGCTGATTTATGATCACAGACCACATCAAAGTCGAATGAGCAGAAAAACATAGAGCCTGAAAGCCAACTTTTTTTTCCTGAAACTCAATTGCAAAAATTATTTTTAGAATTAAACATTTAAGTTTTTTTTTCTGTTTTTTTTTTTTTTAATGTTCTATTCTAACCCGTTAATGATATCTCGTTATCTGCTTCTTCACAACCAAACTGTTAAATCAAAAGCAAAACTGATTTTCTTTAGTTTGTAAAAATGAAAACACATGTTTAACATATGCATAACGCATAAAACGTGATTTTTTTTTCCCAGTCATTTCCTATCTAATTGATGACATCAGATTATTGTTATAAGACTAAATACTGACCAGATCTTGTCTGTTTCCCCTTAAGTCGATGTCGTAATCCTGTTCTGCTTAAACATTTTGCACAACATTGCTGCGTAGATCTACAAAAATTCAGACCCGGAAAAAAGTAACCAGAAATTTCCCTTCAAAGTCCAAAGTTCATCTGTTTGGGATCTCAATATTCCCTTCTTCCTATTTGACTAGAGCCGCGTTCACACATCCGTTGGACACATCCATGTACTGTGCGTTTTTTTTTCGCCGACACCGCACTGACCCATAAAGTTTCATTGATCCACACACACATCCGGCTTCAAAATGGATTTCTGTCTCCCAGAGCCGGTCCTATAACCATCCGTTTTGGGGATCGGAATCATCCATAATACTAAATAATCCATCTATAATAAATAAAATAAAAGCAAAAAATAACAATAATGATAATAATAATAATAATAAAACATCCATTAGACTCTATGGGGATCCGATAAACATGCACTGAAAAACTTTGGACTTTAGAGTTCCATCTGGGTTTTATCAGTTTTTCTCTGATCCATTGTTAAGAGTCTCATCATTTTTTTAAAATGCAAGAGAAACAAACAGATTCCACATGGATCAAACACTTTCTGTTTTTCATGGATGTGAAAATTGACTTGGATGTGGGTGTGAGGGCCGAGAAAATTAGTCCGATCACGAAAATCACACTCTGATCAAACTCCGATCAGAGTGAGATCGTAGTGTGATCCCTTTTTCTCGAATGAGAAGATAGAAAAAAAAAGTCTCCATCTTCTCCATTGTGTCAGGCCGTCAAAAAAAAATCAGACTGCACTCAGATGTCATCCGAGTGCAGTCCCATGGTTTCCATGAACTCATTGACTTGCTTGGCTGAGTGCGATACGAATATTGGATGCAAATCGTGCGTGCTGCAATTTCTTTCTCGGACAGACTCAGTTTGAGGAAAAAAAATGTGCACGGCCCCATAGAATAACATTGGTCTGAGTGTGAACCGATGTTTTGTCGGTTCACACTTGGACTGAAAATACGGTCACCTGCACCTGCCATTAAGAGAAGTTGTTATTGCTGTCTGCCATGTTACAGACACAGTAAAGGTGCAGACAGTTCACGGTCACTTTGTCTACAACCCTGCAAGCTGACAGTTCACTTTCTCCTCCCTCTGATATACTCAAATGGCAGAAGGAGAGAGTGGGAGAAGGAAGGAGCAACTGGCTACTTTAGTCAGACCAGCAGAGTTTTGCTATGTAATCTGACAGCAGTATGATGTAGGGTTAGAGACCCTGATTCCAGTGATGTATCACTTAGCTTACTGGGTGGAAAAGTTGTGATACCAGCACAGTTTTATCTGTTGCAGATCTAGTAGAGCTAGGAATGCAGAGCTCTGTATAACCCCTCCCACACCACTGATTGGCAGATTTCTGTGTATAACCCCTCCCACTCCACTGATTGGCTGCTTTCTATGTACATTGTATAGTGACAGAAAGCTGCTAATCAATGGTGGAGGTGTGGCTGGACTAAGAGGCACAAGACACCTAGTCCTCTAGTGATAATCTCCTGCTGATAAAACACTAATTGTATTGAAACAGCCCAATAATGACACATCCCTCATGGAATCAGGTTCTCTTTAACTAATTCATTGTGTATAATATATATAAAAAAAAAAACCTGGTGAGTGATTGCCTTTAAATTATAGGGTACTTTTTTCTTAAAGGGGTGGTTTAATAAAATGGCCACAAAGCAAGGAATAAGATAAAATAACCACTACCTACTTCCTGAGACATATCTGCCACAGCTTTGGGGGTCTCACCAGTGTCTAGCAGTAATGAGGTATCGACAATGTGTAACTGACCGACTGAGTCAATCTGAGGACTGTGATTGGCTGCAGCAAACATCGGGACCAACAGATGGGCGGCGCTGGAGTGGTGGGCTTGGGGGATTTGCCAGGTAAATAATAGTTATTTTGTTATTTGATCTCACACTCGGCTTTGTGGACTTTTTTTAATCCTGGATATTTTTTTTAATTTTACATTAGAAATGTGAATTTAGATTGATGCTTTTATTTGTGGATTTACTAAAAAAAATGGACATGGGTTTTGGCAGACGATTGAAGAACTATGTAGTCCAGCTAGTCTTGTGGCAGATCGTCGGTTAGGGTTGTTTTTCATGGTTTGGGCTTTGAACCTTACCTATTAATCACGGTCATTTTTATTACAAAAGACTTGTGGAGAATTTTATGTTTCCAACTTTGTGGCGACAGTTTTGGAAAAGACTTGATGCGTAAAAAACATGTTCGTTAAGTTCGTGGTGAATTTTTGGACTTACAGTTCCAGAACATCTTTTTCATTTTTACTCCGTCTACTTTTTAATGTTATCATTTTCGGAGACAAAATAGTTACTATTTACTCTCATACTAATTTTAATTACTAGGAAAATTTTGTGAAAAACAACAATTTTGCCAACTTTTTTCCACATTCTTCAATAATCAAACATCATTTTGAACTAAAAGTATCTAACAATGTTGCTTTCCCAGATATGGCAAGTTCACAGAGGCGCACACTGAAGAGAAGGAGGTCCTTTGGCCAAAAATCTAAATGGGCATCCCATCGAAATGGGATTTCTGTGTCTTTGACTTTTGGGTGATTTCTCTAGAAAAGATCTTCCATCCAGAAGCTAAATGGATTGGCTCAACCAAGGTAGTGCCACCTCTCTTCAATGCATGTGCAGATTGAGATCTCGGGACATGAGATCTCCATTAATTTCCCTGCTGTGGGCTTCAGGAAAATTGATGCCCCTGGCAACGCATGCGCAGATTGAGGCTCTGGCGGCCATTTTCCCAAGGCCCACTGCAGGAAATCACATGGGAAAGGGGACTGCCTTGACACCCCCTGCTCCCAGCCCAGGGCTGCAGAATTGTCCCACTCCTGCTACTGGCCTCCTGAAGTGACCCTGCTCCACCACCGTCACCCCCCAGTAGGCTGCCATTAATACAGACTATAAGATACACCATTATTTTATTTAATAAACATTTTTCCTATTTTCCACCTTTGGGGTGCGTCTTATGGTCTGGGGAGTCTTATAGTCCACAAATGTACGAATTGTGTCTTTGTCACCAGTGAAATGTTCCTCGTTGATTTGACCATAGCTCTTCTTCTATTAACTTCTGGAGTCGTCGCTGCATCTTGAGAGCTCATTGATCCAAGAAGGCTGAAGTCCTCTTCAACTTCCAGTTCATCGCCTTCGACCTCAAATGTGTCCTTCTTGTCCCTAGGAGTAGTCACCATCTTTGTCTTCTAAGTGTTGAGTAGCAGTCCCATGTTCGAGCTTTCCATCTTGAAATTCCATAATAAGTCCTTCATTCCATCAATGTTGTATCGTCTGCATATTTAAGATTGTTGATGATTCGTCCAGCAATTTTGATTCTCTCTTCTTTTTCGGCAAGTCTAGCCTTTTTGAAAATAGCTTCTGGATATAAAAGGAAGAGAAATGGTGACAGGACGGTGCCTTGTCTGATTCCTCGCTCTACTGTGAAGCACGCCGTGTCGCCATGTTCCGTTTGGGCTGCTGCTTCTTGGCCGATGTATACGCAGTACTGGCACCTAATTTTGGGGTATACTACGAATGGTTTCTGGATCTTTTTTGATGCTTTTCAACACTACTTCATCTTATGACCACTTATTTTTCCACTTTTTATTTTTATCGACTCATTAATTATTAACCATTTTTGTTACTTTTATGTCTTTAAATGATGTTGTTTTTTTGGAATTTTCATTGGAAGTCAGTTAAGGAGTCTTCAGTTTGGTGAATAAGGAGAAGTAATAGGAAAAGCAGCTGTACAGTATAAGCTTAGGCATACATTGGTACAATCTGGCACGGATCGTCACACTGGAATTTCCAGCTGATGTGTTTTAATAACATTATCGACCACACAGGAAAAAGGAAAGCGAAAAATTCACAAGAAATTCAAGGGAGTTTAGGGTTAAGTGGGAAGCTAGGAAAAATATATATAAAAAAAACAGCAATTCTAGTTTAAAGATTTGTGTTTTCTTTGATTGTTATTTATATATGTTTTCAGGGTTTATATAAAGGTCAAAGGATATTATAGTGACTGGACCCATTATGAAAACCTCACATAAAAAGGAGCAACGAGACAGAATACAAAGTCACTGAAAATACAAAGTGACCTGAAAAAAATAACTACAAGCATAAACGTAACATAAAAATAATTTGGTTTCTTTACTTTTTTACTTTCTAGACCATTTATTTTAGCAGCATTGAAAGGTTATGAGATCGCAGTATTCAAGAGATCCACCCCCTCCGTCCTTCCTTTCCTGATGGCCTCTCTGCTTGTACTACCTGTACTGTTCCCTACCAGCACTATATGTGCTGTACTGTTACCTATCTATGGTACAGATATCATACTGATCCCTACCTGCATCACATGTACCGTACTACTACTAACCAGTACTGCATGTACTTTACTACTTCTTACCTGTATTACATGCACTGTACTGCTCCTTACTGGTACTACATGTGCTATACTGTCCCCCACCTATATTACTTCCCTACCTGTGCTACACATGCTGTACTGTTATCTATTTGTACCACAAGTTCCGCACTGATCCCTACCTGCACCACATGTACCGTATTATTCCTTGCTTACTTGTAGTACATATACTTTACTGCTCCCTACCTACCTACCTGTACCTACATGTACTGTACTGCCCCCTATCTATAGCAGATGTACTGCACTGTAATCTATCTGTAATACAGGCAACATAACTGATCCCTACCTGCACCACATGTACCGTTCTAATCCTTACGTATACTACATATACTTTACTACTCCTTACCTGTATTACATGTACTGTGCACCCCCTATCTATACTACATGTACTGTACTGTTATCTATTTGTACTACAGGTTCTGTACTGATCCCTACCTGCACCACATGTACCGTACTACTTCTTACCTGTACTAAATATACTGTACTGCTCTTCACCTGTACAACATGAACTATACAGCCACCTATTTATACTACATGTATAGTACTGCACGCTACCTGTGCTAGATATGCACTCATCGCTGCAGGTGCTTCATATACTGTACTGCTCCCGACCTGTACTACTTGTACTGTAATCCATTTGTACCATAGATATTGTGTGATTCTGTTCTGCACACATTTATTACACTACTACTTAACTGTGTTACATGTATTATACTCATTGCTGCCTGCACTACATGTACTGTTCCAATTCAATTGAAATGTTAACCCCTTGTAAAGATGTAGTAGCATCGTACGTAGGTAGTGAAGAAGCAGTGACCCACAAATTCAAACACAAAAGTCTCTTTTAATGTGTTTCTTCACAGCATTAAAGTCCAGTTCACATAAATGCATATAACTTCAGTGATCAGTTTACACCAGTTCAATACAATACATTTCACATGGCTTTAGATTTGCGGTCCCTAAACAGGCCAGACTTCCCTTGTCCAGTTTCCCTGGGCGACCGCACGCCATCTCAGACTCTATACGTCTCCATACACACAGCCTCATATGTTGCAGACACTACACACGCCAGCCCTCCTCTGACTAGTTCTCGTGGGTGTCCTGCATCGCTGTATCACAGTCTCTGTACTCACTCAGCGCACTGCACTCTTTATCCTCTGGAGTGCAGCCGGGTACATATAAAACAGAGTCTCTGTACTCACTCTTTATTCACACAGTCGTACACAGTTCAGGATATCCTCCGGATAGCAGCCGGGCACCATATCCACCTGTTTGCAATCGTTGCACATGCTAGTCCTCTTTCGGGCACAGGACATCCACCTCCGGGCACAGGACATCCACCTCCAGGTACAGAACATCCACCTCCGGGCACAGAACATCCACCTCCGGGCACAGAACATCCACCTCCGGGCACAGGTCTGTCCACATCCGACTCCTATGGGCACAGGACAACCACCTCCGGGCACAGGACTGTCCACCTCCACGACCAGTACCATGGACGACTTGCATCTCTGTGTACGCTGCGGGTGCCAGGCTATTCAGCTGCCCTGGGTGCTGGCTCTGCTGGCCTCCATGCACTCTGCAGACCAGCACACACCAGACTGACACTGACGTGCACCTCGCACACCTGGCCAGACACCTGACACGGCCTGCACGGCCTGACACACCCATACCCCTTACTGCAGGGCTTTTAAACACACACAAACCTGTGGCCTTCAGCCACCTGGAAAACCCGGACCGGAAATCCATGACTCTCATGCACACCTATGGACTTCATCCGTCTGCATGCACATTCTGGGGAGAACAAACAGCGCCCCCTAGCTGTATCAGAGGCCACAGCCTCACACCCTGCATTCTCTGACACATGCGCTATCCAACTGCTATATGACCAAACCAATTACAATTGTGTTGAAAATTGTAATACGACCATTGTCTAATACCTCAAAGAAAGGTGGTAAAAGAATGTGCATCTTTAAGCTGTTATGACTCCATGCACAGGAATGTTTTAAGCCAAATCTTATAAATATTTATTCATATTGCACTTATTACTCAATAACCATAATGTAATTAATAATTTCCTCATTGGCGACCAATTGTCCAGTATTCTGCAATAATAAAACATGTTGAAATTCCGCAGAAAACAAAGGGGTTAGACCGCAGCTGATTGGAGCTTCTGACTTTTTAGTGAATGATACAATAGAGGACAGATGATTTTTGTACAGCACATACTTCATCATGTGATGGCAGCAATTTGCTGTTAGTCCTTGATGCTTCAACTTCACATTACTAGTACTTTCCATTCACTTTCCACTAGGGCATATCTAGAAATTTTTTTTGCTGTTTTCCTTAGGATAAAAATATAAAGTGAACTTTATACAGATAGCATTAACCCCTGAGTGGTGCTCAGCAAAAATGCGTAAAGAATGCTAAAATTTCAGCAGACTTTATTCAAAACACATAAAAGTAGCGCATTATGGCATGTGGAATACTTTAGACTAGGGTTGAGCGAAACGGATCGGTCAATTTCATAAGTCGCCGATTTTCAGCAAAGTCGGGTTTCGTGAAACCCGAGCCGATCCCAGTGTGGGATCGGCCATGCGGTCGGCGATCTTCGCGCCAAAGTCGCGTTTCATATGACGCTTTAACCGCCATTTTTCAGCCAATGAAGGAGTGTAGGCAGCATGATGACATAGGTCTCGTCTTGCTTTCTGCGGCGTCACAGCGGGTGGGGGTATAAACGCCATCTTACCGTTTTGGATGTAGCGATTTACACTGTCCAACGAGAGAGAGAGAGAGAGAGAGATCCCCATTGACTTGCATTGGGTTTTGTGTTTCAGTCGGATCCCCGACTTTTTCGCAATAATCGGCCGATTTCACACGATCCAACTTTCACGAAACCCGACTCGATCTTAAAAAAGTAAAAATCGCTCAACTCTACTTTAGACAACAGCCGTTTCACTCCTGACAAAGGCTGGTCTTTGGAATAAAGTCTGCTGAAATTTGAGGCTACCCATCAGTTGCGCACTTCATTCTACATTTATCCAATTTTTTTTTCACGCAAATACTTACGAAAAAGGCTAAAAAAATATGTTTTTCCATTCATTTATATTTGGAAGGAGAATTTGATTATGTGCAATTCTCTGTACAGAAAGCTGCACAACCAAGGGTCACAGAAGGGGACAAATACTACCGCACCATGACCAGACGCCATATTACCACCACATAGTGACCTATAATACAACATACATGAAACAAATACCGCCACACCATGTCTAGATCACATATTACCACCACAGTGACCGAATAATATCACATAGAAGGGACAAATACCACCGTACCATGTCCAGACCACATATTACCACCACATGATGACCAATAATACCACATTCAACTAACAAATACCACCACATCATGACCAGACCTCATATTACCACCACACAGTGACCAAATAATAGTACATTTAAGGAACAAATACCGCCACACCATGGCCGGACAACATATTACCACCACATAGTGACTGAATACTAAAATACTGATCAATAATAAAAAAAAACACAATACTAATATCACCATAAGAGTGAATACCAAACCACCATGGATAGGAGACCACCAGAGAATAAATGAACTTTGGGAATAAATGTAAAAAATAGGCCTTTATTTAATACAGTTGTCAACAATTACATACAGCAAAATATATAATATTTAAAAATAAATAAAAAGTACATATGACTTGTTCGCACGGTCAGGATTTAAAATATATTCAATAAGAAAACCCCAGTACAATATCACCTTTCTCACTATGCCTATCAAGAGGTGCAAAGGTTACAATAATTAAGTGTTACAAAAAGGGGGGGAAACCGTGAATAAAAAATATATAATATTAGATTATGTGCAAAATACAATTGAGTTTTATAACGCTGTGCAAATAGTGCAAAAAAAGTGCATAATAGCAGAGGATTTAAATAACCCAATAATGTGAAAAGTCCACGTGCCAGCCTCTATTCAGGGCAAACAATAGGTAGCCATTTGCACATAGGAGATAGCACAGTAATATATCAGAAAGGTTTTTATACATATATATATATATTTACCTGGGGAATAGTAGATACCTGGACCGGCGTGCGCCCGACGCGCGTTTCGGATGTATTTCCCCTGACGAAGGAAATACATCCGAAACGCGCGTCGGGCGCACGCCGGTCCAGGTATCTACTATTCCCCAGGTATATATATATATATATGTATAAAAACCTTTCTGATATATTACTGTGCTATCTCCTATGTGCAAATGGCTACCTATTGTTTGCCCTGAATAGAGGCTGGCACGTGGACTTTTCACATTATTGGGTTATTTAAATCCTCTGCTATTATGCACTTTTTTTGCACTATTTGCACAGCGTTATAAAACTCAATTGTATTTTGCACATAATCTAATATTATATATTTTTTATTCACGGTTTCCCCCCCTTTTTGTAACACTTAATTATTGTAACCTTTGCACCTCTTGATAGGCATAGTGAGAAAGGTGATATTGTACTGGGGTTTTCTTATTGAATATATTTTAAATCCTGACCGTGCGAACAAGTCATATGTACTTTTTATTTATTTTTAAATATTATATATTTTGCTGTATGTAATTGTTGACAACTGTATTAAATAAAGGCCTATTTTTTACATTTATTCCCAAAGTTCATTTATTCTCTGGTGGTCTCCTATCCATGGTGGTTTGGTATTCACTCTTTTACTATAGTGGTTCCCGCTAGTAATACTTCACAGCATATCCCGACCACGGTTTTACTCTGATTTATTGAGAACATTTTCTATATTTATACAAATCTGTGGATCATTTTGGGTATTCTGTGTTTTAATAACTATTATCACCATAAGTGCCATTATACACAGGAGAGCTGTACTTAGTATACAGTGTCTGTGCACAGGTAATACAGTGATCACGGTGACATTATACACAGGAGCTCTGTAGTGTATAGTGTAAAGGTAATACAGTGATCACTGGTGACATTGTACATAGGACTGCTGTATATAGTATACAGTGTACAGTGTCAGTGTACAGGTAACACACTGACTCACCAGTGACGTCTATAGGTGAAGTCCTACATCTTTGCTTTTCATCTTCATTCAGAACAGACTGCCGTCACTTCTTCAAGCCAGGGCTTGTCTCTGCAGGAAATAACACAGTTATCTAGAGCACCGCTTGCAGAACACATTTTTTTTCCCCCAAATTCTAAACTACACCAGATGAAGAAAAAAGGCAACAGTGTTGCTCTGCACAGTAACAGGACCACCTCCCCCATTTAAAACAGTATCCTCAAAAAATAAAATAAATACATGACTGCAGTAATAATATCCCCCATCCTGGCCCCCGTGTGTCTCATTCTTGGCCCCAGCCATATGTTCTCCCATCCTGCCTCCGTGTGATGTCCCATCCTGCCCCATCTGTGCCATGATCCTGCCCCATCTGTCCCATGATTCTGCCCCATCTGTCCCATGATCCTGCCCCATCTGTCCCATGATCCTGCCCCATCTGTCCCATGATACTGCCCCATCTGTCTCATGATCCTGCCCCATATGTCCCATGATCCTGCCCCATCTGTCCCATGATCCTGCCCCATCTGTTCCCATGATCCTGCCCCATCTGTCCCATGATCCTGCCCCATCTGTCCCATGATCCTGCCCCATCTGTCCCATGATCCTGCCCCATCTGTTCCCATGATCCTGCCCCATCTGTCCCATGATCCTGCCCCATCTGTTCCCATGATCCTGCCCCATCTGTCCCATGATCCTGCCCCATCTGTCCCATGATCCTGCCCCATCTGTTCCCATGATCCTGCCCCATCTGTTCCCATGATCCTGCCCCATCTGTCCCATGATCCTGCCCCATCTGTCCCATGATTCTGCCCCATCTGTCCCATGATCCTGCCCCATCTGTCCCATGATCCTGCCCCATCTGTCCCCATGTGATACTAATAGAAAGAACCTGGCACTCAACTTAATGCTGTGAAAGGTTTATTGTAGTACCAAAAACGTTTCGGTCCTCATTCAGGACCTTCATCAGTTACTACCAGGTGAACATAATAATAAATCATACTGCAAGTATATGCAAAATTTAAACAAAACACAAAATAAAATAAAGTATGTACAGGAGAGGTATCTATACGAGACATAATGGTCATAAGTGAATCAATAATATCATTATGCAGATAAGAGCACAAGGATACAAAGGCACAGATAGGTGATTTGTGTGGGAGAGAATTGAAAAATCGTACCGTACTGGCAGGTGAGTATGTTTGACACTTATTGTAAACCGGGTCTAAAGAAGAGGGCATTGTTCTCACCATTAGTCCCAATACACGGTGGGATTTTATAAGAAGTAGCTTATTGGTACCTACCAATCAATGGCTGTGGGTGACAGTGTGTAAGTGGCTAGATGAGGCTGAAAAAGGTATGGATATGGATGTTTCCTCCAAATCCTTAACATCTCGGGGGTTGGGATTACATAAGAAGATTCAACTTTAGCTCCCCACAAGGCTCACATGCTATCGAGACCTTCATTGATTTTGTGCAGGATTCTTTTCAAACACTGCATAAAGACATTGATAAGGGTAGACTGTTCTATCCACCTAACCTAACTGTCACTCAGCGTCAGGCCCTCCGAAGTCTCCAGGAGGATGAAAGCCTCATTATCCAACCGGCAGACAAAGGCGGGGCAATTGTTGTCATGAACAAGTCAGACTATCTGACTGAGATTTTAAGACAACTCAATGATACTACCATTTACCGTAGGTTGAAAAATGACCCCACCACTTCCATACGTAATAAAATAATGGACATTCTCCATAGATATTCGAGCCTGGGCGTCCTGGATACTGAGACCTGTGACTTCTTAAATATCTCAAATCCAGTTATCCATCGGCTCTGCTACATACAGGCGATGATCAGTTCGCCTATATGTAGCTGAATTACTCACTAGCTATGGGCGCCGAACACTGGGCGGCACTCACAGCAAGCCGGCAGTGACAACCACAGAGGTCTCCAGGAGAGCTCTGATTGTCATGCCAATCCACGGGTGACCGGTGATCATGTGATGGGGGTCACCGGTGTGCGTATTTCCAGCGCGATTGCCAGAAGCGCTTGTTAAATGCCACTGTCAGTGTTTGACAGTGGAATTTCACGGGTTAATAGCCGGGGTGAATCGCGATTCCACCCGCTGCTGTTCCGGGCACATGTATATAGAAATTTGGGGGCACCACGGTCAGTGGGATACACACCAAGACCTATTGAAAAACCAATACTAAAGTGCAGAAAAGCAGAGTAGGTCTTAAAAACGGGGATCACCACACACATGAATGTAGCAAAATTGAACACAGCTTTATTAGAATATACAAACATGAGGCAAAGCACAAACATTTAAAACCATTTAAAAAGGGAATACATAACAGCCCTATACACAAACTGCCCCTAATAAGGCTAAAGCCCGCACATAACTTGGAGGTATAATGTAAACATGGCCAACAGTGGAATACCTATATAGACAGCATGACCATCATGTGGATATAGTAGGTATAAATAGTCCATATACCTATAAAAATAACATTGTGATAACTGAAAAGTATAATAATAACTGGAGTGGTGTCACCAGTTCCAAGCCGCGTGATAACACAAAACATCCGTAATAAGATGAGCTGTCAATGGAACACCAAAGTACAACACTAGGTAAACAGACAGGACTAATAATGCCACTATGGAAAACACAGGCTGTATCAAATGCAGACCCAAATAGACCTGAAGACTGGAAAGAGGGGAATAGATGAACGGCATGCCTGCCTTACATAATGACCCCTCAGTAACCAGCCACAAAAGAAGCCATGAAGGAATAGAAGACCTCACAGGTTAAAGTGCGGGCTATGCGGATGCCCAACGCGTATCGCCACCCTCTGGTGGCTTCATCAGGGGTAGTGTTCACATAGCAAACCTGATGTTTAAATAAGAAATAATTAGTATACAATACCATATGCAGCTGTATTATGCCAGATTCGTCGCGTGGAGTGTATGCCGAACCCAATGCGCTCACCGGGCCCGGCATCCCAAAGAGCGGAAGTGCGTCACCGGCTCAGGGTAGCCTAGCCAACATGCACGCCTGGCATAGTGCGCACGCGCTACAATTCAATGGCGTGACAGGTGACAAAGAAAGCAGGTATGTCAATGCGCAAGTGCTCTGCAGCAACCAAACTGTGTGCGTAATTAATGGAGCAGAAAACATGAAAGTATATAAATGAAAGCGCACACAGCGATACCTAGAGCGATGACAATACCCCAACCCCTATGTTAAAACAAAAAATAAAGAACTACTAATGCGACTGTCAATACAGGTTTGAGCATGCACCAGGAAATCCTTAGATGCTGAACGAGACAAAAGAGCGCCCATATGACTTACCAACACTATAACACTTAGGTAACAGAAATACCACCAGGCAGAAGTATCAATGCCAACGCTTATAGATATGGTATGTATGATGTAGGTTGCCCCTGAAAACCCCAAAATATTCTAGAAGAGTAAATGACAACGCAACTGTATAAGTGCCAAGTACTCATTGATCGCTGGTCTTTGAACCAACAATTAAAGCCCACAAGCGCAGCAATAAACACAAGTCAAAACGTATGCACATCCTCAAATGTTAAAAGAATGCAAGCGCGCCTATATGAAGTATAGATAGTTGGACGGTTGCACAAAAACCCATATGCAGTGAAGCTCATAAGAGGGCAGCGTACTTACAATAAACCAAACCCCCATATAGTAATGTGGCAGGTACAAAATGCCACAATGCACCGAACACAGATGATCACCTAGAAGGATTCATATATGCTTTTTATTGTATTGTAAAAAAAAAGGGCAAAATGGTCCATTAAGTACATGTGCCAGTGGTGACAAAAAACCAACCAAGGATTGGCAAGGGTTTGAAAATTCGCCAATTGGGGTCCTATGGTGAGAAGACAACTATATTAGATGGCATGCTGTCTATAAAGCTAGAATCTAGCTAGTCCACATAGGTAAAAAAAGGGTTGAGGGGATGGAGGCCAATGTGGAATTGCTGACACACACACAAACGGCTATACCCAAATACAATTCTAAACACAATCCATGCTAGGCAATTGGATAAGTACATACCAGGTCTGTTTATAGAAACCAGTAAACAGTAAATCCTCGTTGATGCCAAAAGGAGTAACACAGTTAAAATCAAAGATCCATTTGGATTCTCGTCTCGAAAGTTCCAAGGTGGTATCACCACCCCTAATGTTCGTATGGACTCCCTCCAGTCCCAAAATCTTCGTGCCGGTCCTCTGTGAGTTGTGTTCAGTCAAAAAGTGAGAGGTTACGGATGTAAGAGTCTTCCCCTTCGCCTTATCTTTTTTGGCTGTGGTGATATTGGAGAAATGCTGCTGAATTCGTCTTCTTAATTCTTGTGTTGTTTGGCCAACATACACTTTTGAGCATGGACATACCAGGGCATGCACCAAATTGCGGGACTTACAATTAAAGTAAGCCTTAGTGGAAATCTGTGAAGGCAAAGAGGGCACAGTAATTTTCTCGTCACCAGCAGTAAAAGGGCAAATACTGCAGTTACCACAGGGAAAAGTACCCACCAGCCTCACTCCCCTATTGAGCCTCCTAGCTGGTCACTGGAAATGGCTATGGCTCAAACAGTCCCTGAGGTTCCTCGCCCTCCTTGCTACCAGACTGGGTTGAGGGGCTATGTGGGGATGGAGTTTAGATCCACAAAATGCCCCAATACTTGGATAAGATTCCCCGTATGTCTTGCCACTGGTTGTTAAAAGCCATGACTATCCCCAAAGGTTTGTCAGTAACCCCAGCCCGGGTTTGTAAGAGGTCCTCCCTATTGCTGTCCTTGGCCGCAACAAACGCCCGAGAGATCACCCTTTTAGGGTAGCCTCTCTCTCGAAAACGTGTAGTGAGCTCACGGGACTGTGTAACAAAATCCTCGTTGGCTACAATTCCTCCTCACCCTATAAAATTGGCACTTCGGAATACCTGTCTTAAGGTGCTGAGGGTGGAAGCTTGTGAAGTGCAATAAGCTGTTAGTTGCCGTGGGTTCAAATCAGCTGCCATGTGTCGGGAAAGATGTGGGCTCACTGTCAGAGCCCACATCAAAGGGAGGGAGTCTGACATCAGCGTACTATTACGCCGATGTCGGAAAGGGGTTAAGGTATAGCCCAAACTGAATAAAATTATAGCAAGCTATAGCAGCACAGACAGAAGAGGCCCCTATGTAAGAAAAATATATGGGCCCTTTCCCTTTGCAGTCCAAGGGCCACATTATCATATTGAACCAGTCCGAAGGGCCACAAAAAATTTAAAGGGGTATTTACATGAAAACATCAACAGAACCACTGTCAATATATTAATACATCATCATAAACAAGTTTTGAGCATTTGAGAAGGATTTGGAGAGTTTCTGCTACACTGAGTTTTTGAAGCAGAAACGCGACCAAATCCTCCTTATAATCTCAAACTATGTTTTGAAGATTTTTCAGTTTTTATATGAATCATGTTATGGATTGTTACATGATCAGCACATGAAAGCAGTGCCAGAACCACCATCAGTACATGAAAGCAGTGCCAGAACCATCATCAGTGCATGAAAGCAGTGCCAGAACGACCATCAGTACATGAAAGCAGAGCCAGAACCATCGTCAGTACATGAAAGTAGTGCTAGAACCACGAGTACATGAAAGCAGTGCCAGAACCACCATCAGCACATGAAAGCAGTGCCAGAACGACCATCAGTACATGAAAGCAGAGCCAGAACCATCGTCAGTACATGAAAGCAGTGCTAGAACCACCATGAGTACATGAAAGCAGTGCCAGAACCACCGTCAGCAGATGAAAGCAGTGCCAGAACCACCATCAGTACATGAAAGCAGTGCCAGAACCACCATCAGCACATGAAAGCAGTGCCAGAACCACTGTCAGTACAGGAATACATCACCAAGCTTTGGACTGTACAGTGACCATTTGTAGTTTCAGGTTAGCTTAAATTTGATACATTTTATGTTAGTGTGACCTTGTATAGCTATATCACTATAAGGATTAATATACACACATATATACCTGGAAAATCCCATAAAGGTGTTAATCAATAACAAAGTCACATTCCAAATAAAGTCGCTCTGGTGGTTTATACACTGTCGGTCGCCATTCACAATGATGCGTCATTATGAGCCGTGGGACGTAACAGCTCTCGACCTCAGCGAGGAGCTTATTATAAAGAAATTGTTTGTTTTTGATCAAAAGAAGGGGAAAAAAAACAGTAACTTCCTGTTTTGTGTCGGACGGTGATATAAAGCTATAAAACTTAGAGGTGGATCCTTGTAGCAGTCAGAGGAGAGCTGCGCTCCCAGAAGCTGAGGTTTGGACACAGACCACAATGTACAAGTTCATTAGCTGCACGCTCCTGGTGGTGAGTACACACAGTCACATCCACACGGCTCTGCGGCTGACGGGGGGATTTACTCAAAAGCCTCTTCGGAGAAAAGGCACAAACTGCACATTTCTTATAATGATACTATCGCCGATCGTGAAGCCTGAAAAGAGGACAGAGAGAGAGGGCAGAGGATGGTGATTAGAGGGGAATGCATGCGGAGTAGCAGAGCTATCCTTAGAGGTAGCAGAGCTGAGTTTGTTAGAGGGGGGATTACGGTTTTAACAAATGTGGTTCATTCTTTGTAGATTTACATGTTGCCCAATTTTCCTATACAATTTCAATTTCTCATGGCATAGGTGCAGGGTTTGATAGAGTTACAGTAGGGATCAGAGCCGACCACCATGACCAGGACGGACTTTAATTTTCCAATGAATAATCCTATTGAATGACAGCGAGCGGGGTTCTTGGAAAGTGTTCAGAAAGTTGTAGAACTTCATCATCCATTTATTTCCTACGGCCGGAATACCCCTTTTATCTTCCCCTTCTTCTAAAAACTATACATTTTTTTTTTTTTCCGTTTGTTTTTCACAGGACGAGTTGTTCTTTCGAACGACATGGTTCATTTTATCACATGATGCATTGGAAAACGGAAAAAAATTCCAAGTGCAGTGACATTGCAAAAAAAAAGTGCAATTCCACAATTATTTTTTGGGGTTTTATATTCACCATGTTTACTGTATGATAAAACTGACCGGACATTATGATTCTCCAGGTCGCTACGAGTGCGCAGATACCAAACATGTATAGTTTTTTATTTTGTTTTAGCAGTAAAAAAAAAAAAAAAAATGTGATTTTTTTTTTTTTTTAAAAGAAAAAAACATTTGCTTATGTCACCATTTTTCGAGACCCGTAACTTTTTCATCTTTCGGGATCTGGGGCTGGGTGATGGTTTATTTTTTGCACCCAAGCTGACGTTTTTACTGATATTATTTTGGGGTTAGGTATGATGTTTTATACCATTTATTGCAATGTTGTGGCAGCCAAAAATTGTAATTCTGGTGTTTAGATTTTTTACTGACCAGATTAATTTATTTATGATTTAATATAGCGACACCACATATCTGTATTTTTTTAATTATTTAATTTTTAATTGGGTAAAAGAGGGGGTGATTTAAAGTTTTGTGTTTTTTTTTTTTAATTCATAATTTTGTAAAACATTTTTATTTCACTTTTACCTGTAGTTGTTAGACCGCTTAGCGGGACTTGAAGCTTTGATCACTTGTACGTGTAGCAGCACTGCTACAAATTGTGAAAATCACGGTCTCCTATGAATGCTGCCCATAGGCTTGCTTTCCCAGGAGAATCGTCATGGCAAGCATGCAGACCCCCAGATGTCTTTGGCGGACCCCCAGATGTCATTGTAAGTTTGCAACCCATTGGCACCCCGTGATCACATTACCGATGTGTGTGTGTGGAATGATGTGGCCCCCTGTCGGCACATGTTAAATGCTGCTTTGAGAGATTTACTGTGGCATTTAACAGGTTAACAGTTGCAAGGAAACATTGCCTGGCCTTTAAGTCTCTTCACACTAGGAGAACCATTATTCCGTAGATGAGAATGATAATGACTTTCACAAACATTAGTGTTGTCAACATGCAGATTAGCATTTCTCTACTCATAGTATACATGAATTTTATTCAACAGTTGGACTCCCAGTGATCAACAAGGTGTCCCCTATCATTACTTGATTTTTTGGGGAACAGCATGATGTAGAGGCAGAGACACTGATTCCAGCAATGTATCACTTAGTTTAGTGGGTGCAGCAGTTGTGATACAATCACTGTTTTCTGTGCTCCTGATCTCTGAATGCTGAGCTGTGTATAACCCCGCCCACACCACTGATTGGCTGCTTTCTGTGTAAACTGTAAAGTGACAGAAATCTGCCAATCGGTGGGAGAAGAGTTGGACTAGGAGGCACAAGACACCCAGTCCTGTAGTGATAATCTCCTGCTGATAAAACACTGATTTTATCGAAACAGCAACATACAGCCCAGTAAGTGACACATCACTGAAATCAGGGTCTCTGCCCCATACATCATGCTGTTCTCAGATTACAGAGCATAAACTTGCTGCCAGGTTCCCTTTAAGACCCCAGTGTAAAGAAAGTTTTTAGTTTCCCATAGAGATATACCTTATGATAATATAAATGCAAAAATAGGAAATCATTTCACTTGGTTCTCAAAGTCCATGCAGGAGAAAAATCAATTTGACTTCTAAATGATGTCAAATTAATTCTGAATGTGTCCTCATGGCCAAACTGAAGACAATAAATAGGGTCTGCAATTCCAGTTACAGTTCAAGAACAAAAGTGGAGCAGTTCCTTAAAAAAAAATAAGCACACCCTCATGTAAACTTTGCGCGAAAAGCTGCATCTCCCTCCTCTCCCCTCTACCGTCTTATTTCAGGTTTTTTGATAACTTAAGGAAGAACTAAACTTTTAAGTTTTTATAAAATATTTTTGCCCAGAAGGAAAAGTTATTAAACTTTGCAAATCATTTTATTATGATTGTCTTCATTACTATAATGAGCTTATTCGCTAAGTGCTACAGCTTGCCAAATAAGCCCTGACCCGATCAAATTTGCTCATCTCTAATCATGATGTAGGGGCACAGACCCTGATTCCAGCAGGTTCACTTACTGGACTGCTTAGTGCAGTTTTGGTAAAATCCTTGTTTTCTCTAGATGTAGCAAAGCTTGGAATGTTGAGCAGTGTATAATCCCGCCCACACCATTGATTGGCAGCTTCTTGTGTACATTGTCAGCAAGCTGCCAATCAGTGTTGGGGCGGGGTTACACAGATTAGCCTGCAACACTTAGTCCTATAGTGATAATCTCCTGCTGATAAAACTACAGCAACATGCTGAGCAAATGACACATCCCTGAAATCTGTATCTTTGCCACTACATTATTCTAGTGTCAGTGTGCCATTTTTTTTGTAATTATGTAATGCAATATGGCTCCTCCTTAATTTTTCCATGTATATTAGCAAGGACATTTAGGTGATGTACATTTAACAAAATAGGACTGAGTTGCAGATGTCTGCACAGCACTTGGACAGAAGTGTTTTTTTTTCAATGTAAACCCCAGGGATGGCTTGGCCAGTGAAAGAATCCTCTGGGAAAGTAAATAGTTGTGATTCTCCATGAAGCAGGCAGGAACAAGGACAAATAAAGCAGAGAAGTCCCCACTGTTTAATTGACTAATTGATACATGGTAGGGAGAGGAACCTGCTGCAGATGTTACATTGGGACCTACAGTAGGAGTAGGAGCTACTACAAGTTACGGCTCTACCTTTCATAATGGATGTCCTGGTGAGCGGAATGAGGAACTAGACTTACACATTCTAGTGATCAGTTGGGTTCCAGATGTTGGACCTCCACTAGTCTATCAGCTGTAGCTCAATAGCTAAGCCAGCCCCGTTCCATGTCTATACTATGAATGCTGGCTTTGCTTTTGCAATAAGATATGAGTCAGTTAGCCCTCTTCAATCACTGCTCTAGTCACGTGAGATACTGAAAATGTTGTCCTGTGTCAAGCACTGGACCGGAAAAAAGACAGCCGTGACCTTAGATTGAGTGACTACCATAGGATCGGGGCTCCCGTCCTAACAGAACTATGTTTGGAAGTAGAGTTGGTGCAAATCAATTCACGTGTCCTGTTCCATCAACCACGACAGTGGTCTGTAGCCACGGGACGGGAGAAAGAGTACTGCCTCTCACCTGATAAAGTCCACTACTCTTCTTTTTTTAATCAGCTGGCCTAGTGAGAAACCATCATTGCGGCATGATATCCATGTGACGTCACACCAGGCCGGTTAATCAAAAGAGGAGTCATGGATGCCGTCAGGTAAAAGGTGGTACTCTTTCTCCTGTTCAGCATCTTATGTGCCAAAGTCCATGACTCTTAATTTTTTAATAAACTGGCCTGGCGTGACACATTTGTGACGTTGCCCCCGACCGGTTTATCAAAAGAGGAGGCACCAACGCCAGCGGGTAAGAGGCGATACTGCTTCTCCCGTCCAGCAGCCATAGACCACTATCGAAGCCTGTAGTATACGACTTGTGAATAAAGTCACACCAAGTTATATAACTTATGATTTACAGCTGATATAGGTATATTTGTTCCCCCCAAACCCCCTTTAATCGTGAAATAAAAGGCCACGATGGACATGTAAACAGTATCTACATGGAAGACATTACGTCCTGGGCTCCACATCTTAATGAACCGTCTCTGCCCACCAACGTCTGTAACGTCCTAATTTATGCACCAGGCTCAGACAAGAATCTTTCTGAAAAAATATAAGTTCAGACTGTTCCTTGTGTATTTCTGTTTGATGTCTGTGGTCCAGAAAGATCTACACTGAGAGCTTATTAGAGACAGGGCAGACGGTCTAAATTAACCGGCAATGAAAACCATGGCGTGGAAAGCCTGGGTGATGGATCAGAGGAGCTATTTCTAGGTTCTGTAGAGTCAGTGGAAGGGAGGAAACAAACTCGGGCTTGTTGTTCCCATCTTATTTCAAATTCTTGTCTACTCACAGTTTCTGTTTGATGTGAAATTGCTCGTGGCAAAATTAAGAGTAAAAGCAAGCTGAATACATGCCAACAGCTTAAAGGGGTGAGAGTAATCACCCTTAGAGGCCAGGTTAACACAAATATCTTTCATGGTCAATGCCTGGCCTCCCGACCCAAACTAAGAACCTCATATACACATATGAGGCTGTAACCTTGGATTGGGAGACCCTTTGATCAGTCTAGGAACTGTGGTCCGCATAACGACCATGAAACATGCTCGTATGAACCCGGCCTAAGGTTCTGTCTACAAGAGGTCAACATGAGAGGAGAGGAGATGTAGCAGAGAGGTACTCTACATAGGTTCTCTACTGGACATCCAAATGCCCCTGACGCCCTCTGATCACAGATGTTTCCTTACGTAAATACTGGGGTCAGCACTGACCACATTATACTTCAAGAGGACCCTCTACTTCACATCATGGACTAAGCCTATCGCCTAACATGATGGCAAGTGTTACCATGACCTTGGATATACTATAATAGTGTTAATAATGACATGTCTCATAAAAGGTAAAAAAATGGAAAACACTGAAAAAATGTAAAAAAAAAAAAACATAAAATTTCTACGTTGGACATTTATGACTTCAGGGTTAGAAGAGAATTAGTAGTTATGGGTCCGGAGGTGGCTGGGGAGTCCAATCCGGGCCCTGAAGGTGGACAGCGCACTTTATTTTCCTATCTTCTGCTGCACTTGCTCCTGAGGTGATCCTGCCCCGCCAACATGGACGATCCAGGGCAAGCTCTTCCCATTCATTGGTGCTGACTTCCAGGTTTTTGAGAGACGCCTTAAGGCAGTCTTTATAGCCCTTCTGCTGCCCCCCAACTGCTCGCTTTCCTTGGCACAGTTCTCCGTACAGCAGTTGTTTTGGTAGTCAGCTGTCAGGCATTCTGACCACATCTCCAGCTCACCTGGCCTGGACTTTCAGCAGGAGAGTGTAAACGCTGCAGAGCCCAGTTTGTTCCAGAATTGCCGTGTCCGGGACATTGTCTTGCCACCTGATGTGGAGGAGTCTGCAGAGGCAACTCATGTGGAAATGATTAAGCTGTTTAGCATGCCAGCTGTACACTGTCCAGGCCTCGCTAGCATAGAGAAGTGTGTTGAGGACCACCACCTTCAGCTTGGTGGTAAGGCTGAGTCCCCTTCGCTCCCAGATGTTCTTACGCAGTCTCCCGACGGCGGCACTGGCTTTGGCAATTCTGTTGTTAACCTCAGCGTCTATGGTTACTTCACGGGAAAGTAGGTGAAGTTAACGACTGCTTTGAGGTTTTGCTTCTTCACTGTCATACGTGGCTCCTTGTATAGTTTTCCTGGAACAGGTTGATACATGACTTCGGTTTTTCTAATGTTGATCTCGAGACCAAAACTGTCGCAAGCTTGAGAAAAACAGTCCATTTCATGCTGCGTCTGCTGTTCATTAGGTGCACAGTCATCAGCAAATAATAACAGTCTCATACCACTAACGGATAACATACCCCTAGAGGTTAATAAATATTTTGTGGTTTTATTCTACGCGTTTCGAAGTTACAAGCACTTCTTCAGGAAAAAGACAGACCACATGTCATGATGTGTATGGCTGGCAAACCACTACAATTTATGGTTGTGTTGCATGTAGTGATTTCCTATGGTATCACATTGGGACCTGAGGTTTACCGGGACTGCAAGACAAAATTGTAAATGTTTACAGATGCGACTGATTTTCTGTCGTTGGTCACAAGTTGCGTGAGACTCACTTTCCGTTGACATCAATGTAAATCACAAGGGATTGCTTCTTGCATTCAACTTGACTGTAATTTTGTTTAAAATTATTTCCTTGACCCCCAAATCGCAGCTCTAAAATTGTCACACAAGGAAAATCACAGACAAGTTCCACAAATGTTTTTGGTCTCAGGATTTCTCATAAAATTGCTGTAATGCAACACAATTCCAGACTTAAGGGGGTTAACAATAACTAGTAAAAGACTCACCGCCAGAACTAAAAAACAATCTGGATGACAGCTGAGCTCACAGCCTATAAAACTTAATTAAGAAATACGGGATTCATATTTTAAAGACCAAAAGTTGACTAATCCACAGGCGCCTGTATAGATATAGAGCGGCAGGACTTCCTCTTCACATAAATTACTGAATGGGGTCGTTATATTAATACATTACATGTATTATATCAGAATTAGAGACTCTTCATCAAACACAGATGTGCCAACTCCACAGACAAGTGGAGAAAAGAGATTATTAAGCTGAAATCCATCTTTAGTGATTTACTTCCTACTGGCCGTATTCTGATCACATGAACAGCAAAGTGGTTTTTCAATAGAAATAAATAGGAAGACTTTTTTGTGTCATTTTTCAGTCGTTTATTTAAAGTGAACCAGATGCAAAAATCTACTTTAAAAAACACTCCTTGTTAATACCCTTACTGGCGATGGACTCTACAACATGGCCTCCAGCTTACAGGCACTTCTCATATGGGTCAAAGGGACTTTTTAGGCAATTCTAGGCTCCAGGGTGAGGCTGAAACCACAAATTCTATGTAAGTCGTTGACTGAGCCTTGACTCAAGATGGAGCCCACAACTGAGCCACTGACTATAATGAGGCAAGCAAAATCACTTTGTACTCTGTCTGGCTTCCACTCAGGCAGAGTCCATCTTTTCAGGAGGGCAAAAAAAACAGAGTTTACCACAGTTTTTTGAACACTTAAAAATATCTGGACACTGCCAAAGTGGAGTCCATACGAAGTGTAAACAGACTGCCTCATTATAGTGAATGGTTAATTGAATATAATAAATGGTTCTGTTGAAATTAGTTTTCAGGCTTCAGATGGAAGCCCTAGTTCAGCCATAAACATTTGGTCAAAATATAATGTGATCACAGCCTAAAGGCTCCCATACACTAAAGTCGGATGAACCCACCAATATCGATGGTCTAATGTGCATTGAGGCTCCGGCCGACCGATGGTCAGGAGAGATGTCGATCACGCATGTCCGATTTTGGACTGCTGCTGATCACATTGTTTTCCATAAGATTAGCCGATGGCTGATGTGTCATAGAGAACAGAGGAACGCTCAGCCAAGCATGCCCTCCTGCGTATGGGAGAGTCGGCTGAGATGGCTGCCAGATGAACAATCAACTGAAGCATTATTTTCCCGACAGATATCTAATGTATATGTCCGCCTAACCATGCTGAATGTCTAACAATTCCACACCTGTTTAGTCCTATTGATGTTGAATTAAAGGACTTTCAAAGGACTTCCTTAATAATTTATAAGGGAAAGATTTACAACTGGAACTGCAACAACTTTTTTTTACTTTATTACAGCACTGTTTCCTCCTTGTTTAAAGCTGGGTAAAATTCTATAGAACCCAACTGTCACGCTGCAACTATGCAGGATGATACTAGCTCCACTAGATGGCAATAGAATGGTGGGAGGACAGCAAGTCTGCCAGAACAGACCTGCAGCGCTGCAGCGAGGCTTCCACCAGGTGTCAGCAGAATAATCAAACAAGCCAGGTCAAAACCTAGAGAGTAAAGGCCCCGTCTCACATAGCGAGATCGCTAGCGAGATCGCTGCTGAGTCACAAGTTTTGTGACGCAACAGCGACCTCCATAGCGATCTCGCTATGTGTGACACGTACCAGCGATCAGGCCCCTGCTGCGAGATCGCTGGTCGTGTCGGAATGGCCTGGACCTTTTTTTGGTCGTTGAGGCCCCGCTGACATCGCTGAATCGGTGTGTGTGACACCGATCCAGCGATGTCTTCACTGGTAACCAGGGTAAACATCGGGTTACTAAGCGCAGGGCCGCGCTTAGTAACCCGATGTTTACCCTGGTTACCAGCGTAAATGTAAAAAAAAACAAACAGTACATACTCGCCTTTCGGTGTCCAGGTCCCTGGCCGTCTGCTTCCTGCTCTCACTGACTGCCGGCCGTACAGTGAGAAGTGAGAGCGCAGCAGTGACGTCACCGCTGCGCTCTGCTCTCACAGTACGGCGGCTCAGTCAGAGCAGGAAGCAGACGGCAAGGGACCTGGACACCGAAAGGCGAGTATGTACTGTTTGTTTTTTTTGGTAACCAGGGTAAACATCGGGTTACTAAGCGCGGCCCTGCGCTTAGTAACCCGATGTTTACCCTGGTTACCCGGGTGCTGCAGGGGGACTTCGGCATCGTTGAAGACAGTTTCAACGATGCCGAAGTCGTTCCCCTGATCGTTGGTCGCTGGAGAGCGGTCTGTGTGACAGCTCCCCAGCGACCACACAGCGACTTACCAACGATCACGGCCAGGTCGTATCGCTGGTCGTGATCGTTGGTAAATCGCTTAGTGAGACGGGGCCTTAACACAGCTCAAAGGGAAAACACCAAATACAGAGTCAGCGCGGAGATAGGGGGTCAATACCAGTCAGAAGCCGAAGTACAAAGCCGAGACAAACACCGGCAAATCCAAATACTAAGGGAAACACTAAGACAGGATGGGGAGAGAGGAGGGAACAGACAGGAGTGAAGTCAGCTAAAGCAGCAGGACAAATCAGGGTTATACCAGAGTCAGATACTCATGCCATAGGCAGAAAGTATAACTGACACCGCCTGCAGGATGCAGCAGAGATAAATAGCAAACCTGAACCCAGAAAGAGGCAGAGCAAAGTTAATCCCTGACATCACCAGGCCGGGAAACAGGTAGACAGGACTCAAAACCCATTCTTCATCATGACACCAACCTTTTCTTACCTTGACTCTGCAAAAACTCTTACTATTCATTCTTGTCTGGACTATTGCAACTCTTTACTAATCGGTCTCTCTCTAACAAAAAATGTTCCCTTCTCCAAACTATTCTATTATTCAGCATCCAGGATTATATTTCTGTCCAGCTGCTACACTGATGCCTCCACCCTGTGCCAGTCATTAAACTGGTTGCATATCCGCTACAGTGTCCAATATAAACTTATCAAACTCACCCAAAGTTCTCCATAGTTTTGCACCACCCTACATCTCCTCCCTCATTTGTCTATCTCCCGACCCGTGCCCTCCATTTTGCTATGGCTAAAATCCTCGATAATCCGACCTCCCACTGACATCTCCAAAAGTTTTAGCGGGCTGTGCCAATTCTCTGGAATGCACTACCCAGGACAATTCGATTAATTTCCAATACACACAGTTTTAAGTGTGGAATAAAAACGCATTTCTTTAGACTGGCCTATCGTCCCACCTCACTTATCTAACTATCACCTTTTTTGCCCTTACTAAATTTTCCAAAAAGGGCCCCCGTAGCGTATGTTCACCCACCCTCCATGCACTTAGTAGTATTCTGTGTCTGTGCTGTACACACACTAGCTGGTGACCAGTTTAGGCAGCGTTATGTGAATAACCTATATATTATATTGATGGCTGGTCCGTACAATAGAGGCATTTTTTACCATTCACCTTTCGCCTCCTCCCCTATTTCTTCATACATTGCTAGCATGCGAGCAGCAGGACTCTCACTCCTTTTTGTATATGAGTCATGTGTTATTCAGTAATGTCTTTATGACTGTACAAGTCTCCTCTAAAATGTAAAGTGCTGTGGAATATGCTGGCGCTACAGAAATAAAAATTATTATTATAGTTTTGCACTAATGTACACAATAAGATACGCCAATGTGTACCAAAATTTTGCCAAAAAAGCATAGGTTGAAGGTAAGCCAACTAGGAGGAGGTGTAAGCAAATAATCCATAGGAGTTAGATTCCAAATCAAGGTGGGCACTCTGGGTTCACTCAGATTGTTTTATCACCACTCAGAGATAACACTATAAAAAATGGGCTCTGGGGAACAAGAAGGATCAGATTTCCCTACCAGCCTTTCTAGACAGTTTTTCTTGTACATTCAGACTTATAGTAGCAAGACATTACATGAATATACAGTACACATAATAGCACAATATGGTGCTCAAATAATATGCAGGAAAAATATGTTTCCTTGAACGAAGGCAAATGTACGTACATAGAATTCCATAGACTGGTTTAATGTCCACCAGTCAAAGCAAATTATTTCTGACTATATGTGTTTTATCGGCGTACTAATGCATTCATTTTATAATTTTTGTTCTTACATTTTAGGTGTTCCATGTCAGTATCACAGTAGGGAATTCTCCAAAATACACCCATTATGACCCTTACACACATCTGGAGTTCCAATGTGACCAGTGCCCACCAGGGACTTGTGTTAGACAGGACTGCACCGCTGAGAAGAGGACGGAGTGCGCACCTTGTCCTTCCAAATATTTTACCAACGAATGGAACTTCTTTAAGGACTGTCAGTACTGCAGTACCATCTGTAAGGAGCTGCAGATTGCCACGCAAGAGTGCAGTAGCACCGGCAACAGGATATGTGAGTGCATTGGTGGCTATTTTTTGGATGTAGAGTTCTGCTCACCTCACAAGGAGTGTCCACCTGGTTACGGAGTAGTTCAGCAAGGTGTGTATTCATTTTTTTAATCATTACTTTTGTAAAAAGTCAACTCCAGTTGAGTTTGAGAGTTTTAGAATGGGTTAAAGTGATAAAAGAAGCAATGCTCCCCTCGCAGATCTCTTGACATTTTTTCTCCTGATGCTGCCTCATCCATTGACTATCTCAACCTCCTGCCACAGCGATGACGTCTAGTGATGAGCGAATATACTCGTTACTCGAGATTTCTCAAGCACGCTCGGGGGTCCTCCAAGTATTTTTTAGTGCTCGGAGATTTAGTTTTTCTTGCTGCAGCTGAATGAATTACATCTGTTAGCCAGCATAAGTACATGTGGGGGTTGCCTGGTTACTAGGGAACCCCCACATGTACTTATGCTGGCTAACAGATGTAAATCATCCAGCTGCGGCAAGAAAAACTAAAACTCCGAGCACTAAAAAATACTTGGAGGACCCCCGAGCATGCTCGAGAAATCTCAAGTAATGAGTATATTCGCTCATCACTAATGATGTCCCTTCTCATGTGGCTGCTGTAACCAATCACAGGCTGCAGTGGTGATCAGCTACATAAAAATGGAAAAATTGTAATCTAGAACCAAGGGATATTAAAAGTTCCAAATTTATTAAAGAAAATCCATTAAAAAGTACATGTGATAAAAAACAGTGATCCAAAACATCCTGAAACTTTATGCATTTTGGACTACTGTATAAAAAGGCCTTACTCATAGGACATAAGACTATGAGTAAGGACTAGTCCGAAACGCATAAGGTCTCAAGATGTTTTGGATCCCCTTTTTATCGCATGTACTTTTTAATGTATTTTCGTGAATTAATTTGGAACTTTTAATATATCCCTTGGTGACAGTTTTCAAGTTTTTCATTTTTCTATTGCCTTACTTGAGGATACTGGCCACAAAGAATCTGGGTGCCTGCAATCCGTAATTGACCAGCATTTCTTCCAGTGCAGTGGTGAGCTGATGTCCTTTTCTTTCTATGGTGACACTGACCGGTCAGCGGTAGGAGGAAGTAGAGATCCCGGATGGTGGACCAGACAACAGCAATACATGAAATGTGGGGATCGGTGAGATAAACATTGCTTCTTTTATCACTCTTTAACTCTTCTATTACTTTTAACCCATTATGAGCATTTTGAGAAATATTTCCCACCAGCAACCCATTTACTGAAAGGTTCATCGACGATGTTTACCTCCTGCTACAGTGATGATGTCCCAACGCGGAATGGCTCAAATAAAGAATTCCTTTTTATTTTTGAGTAATAAATGAAGCTTAAATTTGAAGTAATAGTAAAATAAAAAGGCAGGATGTGCCGAGCCTGTGGAATGCCATCTTCACCAATGCCATGGTGGGATACCATAGCTTGGCACAAACCACTCAGATGTGAAGCTAACAGGGTGGTTGCTTAAAAGTGGTTACATATTTAATCAGCCAAACCAGAAACAAAATGCTCCATATTTATACAGACGCAGAACTCAACATTTAACAGTGTCTCCTTTGGTGCGATGAAATGTGTTTTCTATTTGCCGTGTAGTTTGGGGGTTTCGGTTGAATATAATTACACACTGTGAACCTGGGTATAATAGAGGGAAATGTTTCAGCACTTACAGAACATTGCAGAACATTTACCAGGAAAACAGATGAGTTCAGAGACTGTATTATAACATGCAAGTTAAAAACTAGACCACCAGATCTACTGTTAAAGACGTTGCCTCATCATTAAAGTCAGTGCCTGACCATGAACGCCAGGACGAGACATGCTGTCACAAACCTGGACAAGATGATGGAAAGCACAGGAACTGAGCCAGAAGAACTTGGCCACAAGGCATGCTGGAAAATGGTGACATGAACAGAACATGGTCACAGGACTAGAAAGTGGACACAAGTTGGACAATGACCACTTGACCAGCATAAACATGGCCAGAGGACTGCATTATGGTCACAAAGCAGACTAGTGTGTAGAGACAGGATCGTGGTCACAAGGCATACCAGAGTGTGGGCCCAGAACTTGAGGATGGTCAGAGGACTGAAATGTAGTCAGAGAGTAAACTGTCATGAATGCCCAATGGCTAGGGATAGCACAGGACAAGCAAAGTATAACAAATATCGGACGAGCTCTAGGGTGATGGAACCTGGGCTGACCTCTGCCCTACGCCTGACAAACGCAACTAGAGATAGCCAGGGAGCGTTCCTACGTTGGTTCTAGACGCCACGCACCAGCCTAAGAGCTAACTAGTACTGCAGAGAAAACAAGACCTCACTTGCCTCCAGAGGAATTAACCCCAAAGGAATAGTTGCCCCCCACATGTATTGACGGTGAAATGAGAGGAAGGCACACACATAGAGATGATGTATATAGCTTTAGCAAATAGAGGCCCGCTGAAAACTAGAAAGCAGAATGATACAAAAGGGGACTGAGCGGTCAGCAAAAAACCCTAATCAAAAAAACCATCCTGAGATTACAAGAACCCATGTGCCAACTCATGGCACATGGGGAGAACCTCAGTCCACTAGAGCAACCAGCTAGCATAGAGACATTCTAAGCAAGCTGGACCAAAAACCAAACAACTGAAAATCAGCACTTAGCTTATCCTGAAAGATCTGGGAGCAGGTAGGCAGGAACCAAACAGAGCACATCTGAACACATAGATAGCCGGCAAGGGAAATGACAGAAAGGCCAGGTAAAATAGGAAACACCCAGCCTCTGATGGACAGGTGGAAACCAAAGGCCGCAACCCACCAAAGTCACCCAGTACCAGCAGTAACCACCAGAGGGAGCCCACCAACAGAATCCACAACAGTACCCCCCCCCTTGAGGAGGGGTCACCGAACCCTCACGAGAACCCCCAGGGCGATCAGGGTGAGCTCTATGGAAGGCGCGGACCAAATCAGAGGAGGAGGGTAACTTAGGCAAGGGCACCAAATGAACCATCTTAGAAAAGCGGTCACACACAACCCAGATAACGGACATTTTCTGTGAAACCGGGAGATCAGAAATAAAATCCATGGAAATGTGCGTCCAAGGCCTCTTCGGGATTGGCAAAGATAACACTAGCCCGTGAACAGCAAGGCTTAGCTCGAGCACACACTTCACAAGACTGCACAAAGGTACGCACATCCCTAGACAAGGAAGGCCACCAAAAAGACCTGGCCACCAAATCTCTTGTACCAAATATTCCAGGATGACCAGCCAACACAGAAGAATGGACCTCGGAGATGACTCTACTGGTCCAATCATCCGGAACAAACAGTCTTTCTGGTGGACATCGATCCGGTTTATCCACCTGAAACTCCTGCAATGCGCGTCGCAAGTCTGGGGATACGGCGGACAATATTACCCCATCCCTAAGGATACCAGCAGGCCCAGTGTCTCCAGGAGAATCAGGCACAAAACTCCTGGAAAGAGCATCTGCCTTCACATTCTTTGAACCTGGCAGGTATGAAACCACGAAATTGAAACGAGAAAAAAACAATGACCAACGAGCCTGTCTAGGATTCAAACGCCTGGCAGACTCAAGGTAAATGAGATTCTTGTGATCAGTCAAGACCACCACGCGATGTTTAGCACCCTCAAGCCAATGACGCCACTCCTCAAATGCCCACTTCATGGCCAAAAGCTCCCGATTACCCACATCATAATTGCGCTCGGCGGGCGAGAATTTTCTAGAGAAGAAAGCACATGGCTTCGTCACCGAGCCATTAGAACTTCTCTGTGACAAAACCGCCCCCGCTCCAATCTCGGAAGCATCAACCTCCACCTGAAAAGGAAGTGAAACATCTGGTTGACACAACACAGGAGCAGAAGAAAACCGGCGCTTAAGTTCCCGAAAGGCCTCCACGGCCGCAGGAGACCAATCAGCAACATCAGCACCCTTTTTAGTCAAATCAGTCAAAGGTTTAACAATACTGGAAAAATTAGCAATGAACCGACGATAAAAATTAGCAAACCCCAAGAACTTCTGAAGGCTCTTAACAGATGTAGGTTGTGTCCAGTCACAAATAGCCTGAACCTTAACGGGATCCATCTCAATAGTAGAAGGAGAAAAAATGTACCCCAAAAAAAAAATCTTCTGGACTCCGAAGAGACACTTTGAGCCCTTCACAAACAGAGAATTGGCCCGCAAAACCTGAAACACCTTCCTGACCTGTAGAACATGAGACTCCCAGTCATCAGAAAACACCAAAATATCATCCAAATACACAATCATAAACTTATCCAGATATTCACGGAAAATATTGTGCATAAAGGACTGAAAGACTGACGGAGCATTGGAGAGTCCAAAAGGCATTACCAAATACTCAAAATGGCCCTCAGGCGTATTAAATGCGGTTTTCCACTCATCACCCTGTTTTATCCGCACCAGATTATACGCACCACGAAGATCTATTTTAGTGAACCACCTAGCCCCCTTAATGCGAGCAAACAAATCAGTAAATAATGGCAATGGATACTGGTATTTGACTGTAATCTTATTCAGAAGGCGATAATCTATACAAGGCCTCAGGGAACCATCTTTTTTTGCCACGAAAAAAAAACCTGCTCCCAGAGGGGACGAAGATGGACGAATATGTCCCTTTTCCAAGGACTCCTTAATATAATTCCGCATAGCAGTATGCTCTGGCAGTGACAGATTAAATAAACGACCCTTAGGAACTTACTGCCAGGAATCAATTCTATAGCACAGTCACACTCTCTATGAGGAGGGAGCGAATTGAGCTTAGGCTCCTCAAAAACATCCTTATAATCTGACAAAAACACAGGGATCTCCGAAGGAGTCAATGAAGCGATAGAAATCGGAGGTGCATCATCATGAACCCCCTGACATCCCCAGCTTAGCACAGACATTGTTTTCCAGTCCAGGACAGGATTATGAGTTTGTAACCATGGCAGACCAAGCACTAGTACATCATGTAAATTATACAGTACAAGGAAGCGAATCACCTCCTGATGAACGGGAGTCATGCGCATGGTCACTTGTGTCCAATACTGCGGTTTATTCATAACCAATGGTGTAGAATCAATTCCCTTCAGAGGAATAGGAACTTCCAGAGGCTCTAGACTAAAACCGCAGCGTTTAGCAAATGACCAATCCATAAGACTCAGGGCAGCGCCTGAATCCACATAGGCATCGACGGAAATGGAAGACAGTGAAAAAATCAGAGTCACAGACAAAATGAACTTAGACTGCAGAGTATCAATGGCAAAAGATTTATCAACCCTTTTTGTGCGTTTAGAGCATGCTGATATAACATGAGCTGAATCACCACAATAAAAACACAAACCATTTTTCCGCCTATAATTTTGCCGTTCACTTCTGGACTGAATTCTATCACATTGCATAGTCTCAGGTGCCTGTTCAGAAGACACCACCAACTGGTGCACGGGTTTGCGCTCCCGTAAACGCCGATCAATCTGAATGGCCATAGCCATAGACTCATTCAGACCTGTAGGCGCAGGGAACCCCACCATAACATCCTTAATGGCCTCAGAAAGACCATTTCTGAAGTTTGCAGCCAGGGCGCACTCATTCCACTGAGTAAGCACCGACCATTTCCAAAATTTCTGACAATATATTTCCGCTTCATCATGCCCCTGAGAGAGGGCTAATAAAGCCTTTTCAGCCTGAATCTCTAGGTTAGGTTCCTCATAGAGCAATCCCAATGCCAGAAAAAACGCATCCACACTGAGCAACGCAGGATCCCCTGGTGCCAATGCAAATGCCCAATTCTGAGGGTCGCCCCGTAGGAACGATATAACAATCTTGACCTGTTGAGCAGGGTCTCCAGAGGAGCGAGATTTCAAAGAGAGAAACAATTTACAATTGTTCCTGAAATTCAGGAAGGTAGATCTATCTCCAGAAAAAAACTCTGGAATAGGAATTCTAGGTTCAGAAATGGGAGTGTGAACAACGAAATCCTGTATGTTTTGAACCTTTGCCGCGAGATTACTCAGGCTGGAAGCCAAACTCTGGACATCCATGATAAACAGCTAAGATCAGAGCCATTCAAGGGTTAAGAGGAGGTAAGAAGCAGCTAGACAGCAATTAAGGGCTAGGCAGCAAAACTCTGAAGGAAAAAAAAAAAAAAAAATTTCCTTGAACACTTCTTTTCCTCCTGCTTCAGCCCAAACAATTAACACTTTGTGGGCTGGCTATACTGTCATGAATCCCCAATGGCTAGGGATAGCACAGGACAAGCAAAGTATAACAAATATCGGACGAGCTCTAGGGTGATGGAACCTGGGCTGACCGCTGCCCTACGCCTGACAAACGCAACTAGAGATAGCCAGGGAGCGTTCCTACGTTGGTTCTAGACGCCACGCACCAGCCTAAGAGCTAACTAGTACTGCAGAGAAAACAAGACCTCACTTGCCTCCAGAGGAATTAACCCCAAAGGAATAGTTGCCCCCCACATGTATTGACGGTGAAATGAGAGGAAGGCACACACATAGAGATGATGTATATAGCTTTAGCAAATAGAGGCCCGCTGAAAACTAGAAAGCAGAATGATACAAAAGGGGACTGAGCGGTCAGCAAAAAACCCTAATCAAAAAAACCATCCTGAGATTACAAGAACCCATGTGCCAACTCATGGCACATGGGGAGAACCTCAGTCCACTAGAGCAACCAGCTAGCATAGAGACATTCTAAGCAAGCTGGACCAAAAACCAAACAACTGAAAATCAGCACTTAGCTTATCCTGAAAGATCTGGGAGCAGGTAGGCAGGAACCAAACAGAGCACATCTGAACACATAGATAGCCGGCAAGGGAAATGACAGAAAGGCCAGGTAAAATAGGAAACACCCAGCCTCTGATGGACAGGTGGAAACCAAAGGCCGCAACCCACCAAAGTCACCCAGTACCAGCAGTAACCACCAGAGGGAGCCCACCAACAGAATCCACAACAGTAAACTGGATTGCGGAGAGAAGACTGGAACATGGTTGGAGGACTGGGACATGGTTACAGTGCAGAATACATAATGGAGACTTGATTGTAGCATGACCAGAGACTGGAATATATTCACAGGGCAAACTAAAGCATAGAGGCAGGACTGGAGCATGGTTAAAAAGGTCTCTTGGTAGGATAGTACTGGAACATGGTCAAGAGTAGACTACAGCTTGGAAACAGGACTGGAACATGGTCAAAGGACAGAATAGAGTGTGGAGACTTGACTGCAGAGAATGGAGTATGATTAGAGGACTGGAATATGGTCAAAGAGTAGACTAGAGCATGGGGACGGGATTGGAGCATAGTCATAGGATTGGAACATAGTCACAGAGCCGACTACAGCATTGAGACAGAAGGTATCATAGTCAGAAGATTGGAACATAGTCGAAGGGTAGATTAGAGCATGGAGACAGGATTGGGGCATGGTCTGATGACTGGAACATGCTCACATGGTAGACTAGAGCATGAAAACAGAAGGTAGCATTGTCAGAAGATTTGAACATGGTCAAAGGGTAGATTAGAGCATGGACACATGATGGAGCATGGTCAGAGGACTGGAAAATGGTCATAGGGTAGTCTAGAGTACGGAGATAGAGTTGACATATTGTCATAGGACTGGAGCATGATCTAATGATACTAAAGCATGCAGACATAATTGAAATATGGTTATAGGACTAGAATGAGGTCATGGAGCAGTAACCATTGTTCCATGACTGAAACTTTTAGCTATGCTGGGATGTGGTCACAGGACTGAAACAGAACAAATTGGAATATGGTGACAGTAAAGGTTTGAATATGGTCAGGATCACAGGACTGGAGCATAATCAGTAGAACAGAAAGAAAAAATAACTCATTGCAGGTGTGCAACCAGGAACATGGAGACCAGGTCAGGAGTTTACAGGTACCTCATGGCTTGAGGCAGAGACAAGAGAGGAACTGGAATGAAAGCAAAATTAAATTAACTGTAGTGAAACTGAGGGACCGAGGACACAAAGACCAGGGAACAATCCAGGATCAAAGCAGCTTAAAGAGGGCCTTTGACCACGTCAAAAATTGCTACTCAGAGAATGCCATTTTTCAAAAATAATTTTTACATAATGTTATATTTTTGGTCTTTACCAAGGAGGCGTAGCTCATAGGATTCTCTGGGGGGCAAGTCTTTAGCTGTTCTGCATTATTATCATGTGAGCCATGTCCCCTTGGAAAAGGCTATAAAAATCAGCACTAAATAAAGAGGCACCCTATCTCTAAAATCATATGGTGGCCCTACAAAAAAAAGTGGATTACTCCGAGGAGCAGTAGAAATGAAATAAGAGCAAAAACTGGTTACTTTTGACATAGTGACAGGTCTTCTTCATTTTCAAATAAACTTTATTGGGTTTTACAATTATCGGGGAGGGGAAGGAAGTAGGCAAAAAGGAAGGGGTAAGGGAGGGGTAAGAAGAAAGGGAGAGAAAGTGGATAAAAGGGGAGGGGAAGAGAAGGGGGAGAAAAGGAGAGACAGGTCTTCTTCAAATGGAATTATCCAGACTTGGGGTTTAAGTGTGCAGTCACTTCATGTGATTGCAAACTTGTGATTCTCTTTTGCAGCGAGCAAGCAGTCATGGAATTTGCACACTTGCGGCAACATTCCGAATAGACGTGTCTGTTCACTTGTATTGAGAGAGGCTGCGTACCTCTAGTCGGCACGTGACCGCACGTATGCAAATCGCATACTTTTGGTCAAATGCTCACCCACGGCCTTCACTGGAGAATCCTGAGAGTGTGCATTGTGATGGCTATGAGGTTTAAGAAATTTGCAGTAACATGGAGTGACTGCAGACTTGAACCTCAACCCGTCTAAAGGTACCGTTACACTAAACGATTTGCCAACGATCACGACCAGCGATACGACCTGGCTGTGATCGTTGGTAAGTCGTTTTGTGGTCGTTGGAGAGCTGTCACACAGACAGCTCTCCAGCGACCAACGATGCCGAAGTCCCCGGGTAACCAGGGTAAACATCGGGTTACTAAGCGCAGGGCCGTGCTTAGTAACCCGATGTTTACCCTAGTTACTAATGTAAATGTGAAAAAAAAAAAACCAGTACATACTTACATTCCGGTGTCTGTCACGTCCCTCGCCGTCAGCTTCCCGCACTGACTGTGTCAGTGCCGGCCGTAAAGCACAGCGGTGACGTCACGGCTGTGCTCTGCTTTTACTTTACGGCCGGCGCTCACAGTCAGTGCGGGAAGCTGACGGCGAGGGACGTGACAGACTCCGGAATGTAAGTATGTAGTGTTTTTTTTTTTTTTTACATTTACTATGGTAACCAGGGTAAACATCAGGTTACTAAGCGCGGCCCTGCGCTTAATAACCCGATGTTTACCCTGGTTACAAGCGAACACATCGCTGGATCGGTGTCACACACACCGATCCAGCGATGACAGCGGGTGATCCAGCGACGAAATAAAGTTCTGGACTTCTAGCTCCGACCAGCGATGTGACAGCAGGATCCCGATCGCTGCTGCGTGGCAAACACAACGAGATCGCTATCCAGGACGCTGCAACGTCACGGATCGCTGTCGTTCTCGTTGGAAAGTTGCTCAGTGTGATGGTACCTTAAGGCAGGAACCACTTTCTGCAAAGTCGAACTGTCTCTGTTACAATATTCAGATATTTGCAAGTATGTATTATGTCGTAAATTCTCCCACAGGAACTGTCTACGGTGATTGCTCTTCTAAGTGATCAAAGGATGTACACAATTTTTGGACACTTTTTTTTTAAACATTCTTACAAACTTAGCACTGCCTCATTTCATTAAAGATTTTTAATTGTAGTTTCTAATTACATTTCTGTGTTTTCAGGGACTCCTGACAGTGACACTATTTGTTCTGAATGTCCAAAGGGGATGTTTTCAAACGTAACTTCATCCACAGCTCCATGTCAGACACGAACCAACTGCAGAAAGCTGGGCCGCAAAGTGCTGCACAAAGGAAGCTCTACACATGACGCTGTGTGCAAAGAAGAATCTGCCTTTTCATGTGAAATAGGTAAAATAGAAGTAAATTCCTGCACTGATATATATATTTGTGTCGGTAGAGCAAACCTTTTTTCTGCCGTGGACCATTGGGATATTTAGACCATCACTGGGTAGCCGTTCAAAATTATCAATTTAGAAATTGCCCTGCTATATTTGATCAAACAAATTTAATTAATTCCCCCTAGTGTGACGTCTGGAACTGCTTCTTTTTGGTGTGGCCGTGATGTTAGGTGGTTTGGGTGATGTTGCTACTGGTACCTGCTTTTCCAAATTTGCGTCAATCTGAAGAGCAGTCGACTCTTTTCATTGATGAGTTTTGTAAAGAATGCACAGCAATAAGTTTAGACAGATGTATATTACACTGATGGTCTCCTCGCAGTGCGAAATTCATCACTGCTCACATTTATAGAACTCAAGCAGTGGGAGGTTATATGCATCACATAGGTGACACTGGGACTCTGCTGTATACACATCACATAGGACACAAGACTGCTGTATACATCACAAAGGTGGCACCATGACTGCTGTATATATGTAATAGAAGACATGGGGCTGAAATATATACATAAAAGGAGAAATGGGGTTGCAGTATATACATCAAAAGAGACATGGGGCTGTGGCAAATACATCACAGGAGACACTTTGGGGCTGCAGTAGAGAGGAGATGCTGACACTGAGGTCTCCAGGAATCTAACCTGGTGCCGGAGAAAAAGTAATTGAGGGTCGTAAACTGCCTTCAGGCTCCTGCTCTGCTGTATAGTATTATAATAGTTGCATTCCTGTACATAGGAGCAGTATTATAGTTGTTATATTCTTGTACATAGCAGTATTATAGTAGCTATATTCTTGTACATATGGGGCAGTATTATAGTAGTTACCGTATATTCTTGCTCATAGGTGGCAGCATTATAGTAGTTATATTCCTGTACATAGGTGGCAGTATTATAGTAGTTATATTCTTGTACATAGGTGGCAGTATTATGTAGTAATCTTACCCGTAGGTGGCAGTATTATAGTAGTTATTTTTTGTACCTAGGGATAGTATTATAGTAGTTATTTTCTTGTACATAGGAGCAGTATTATAGTAGTTATATCCTTGTACATAGGAGCAGTATTATAGTAGTTATATTCTTGTACATAGGGGTCAGTATTATAGCAGTTATATTCTTGTACATAGGGGCAGTATTATAGTAGTTATATTCTTGTACATAGGGACAGTATTATAGTAGTTATATTCTTGTACATAGGAGCAGTATTATAGTAGTTATATTCTTGTACATAGGGGTCAGTGTCATGATCTCTGCAGGCAGAGATCATAGCAAGCCTATAGAGGGACAAGCTCTCGGAAGATGGAACTATACTGACCATGAACTAAGCCTGCCGCGCAACTAGAAATAGCCAGGTAGCATTTCCTATTTATAGCTAGATGCCCAGCTCTGGCCTAAGACCTAAATAGCTAGCAGAGGGAAATATAAGACCTGGCTCACCTCTAGAGAAATATTCCAAAGAAGACAGTAGCCCCCCACATATAATGACGGTGAGTTCAGATGAAACAACAAACGCAGCAGGAAAATAGTCTTAGCAAATTTGAGGTCCGCTTACTAGATAGCAGAAGACAGATAGTATACTTTCATGGTCAGCAGAAAAATACTAACAAAACACCATCCAGAGATTACCTTAAACTCTGGCATTAACTCATAACGCCAGAGTAGCAATCCCTGATCGACGAGAGCTTTCCAGACACAGTAACAAAACTTCAGCTGCGAACTGGAACAAATAGGCAAAACAAAACATGGACAAAAGTCCAACTTATCAGTAGTTGTCTAGAAGCAGGAACAAGCACTGAGAGGCATCAGATAACATTGTTGACCGGCAAGAAACCACCAGAGAAATGAGCTTAAATAGCGACACCCACTACTGATGGAATCAGGTGAAACAGGAAAGAGGATGACAAGTCCAATTCCACAAGCGGCCACCGGGGGAGCCCAGAATCCAAATTCACAACAGTACCCCCCCCTCAAGGAGGGGGCACCGAACCCTCACCAGATCCACCAGGGCGACCAGGATGAGCCCTATGGAAGGCACGAACAAGATCAGAAGCATGAACATCAGATGCATTGACCCAAGAATTATCCTCCTGGCCGTAACCCTTCCAGTTGACCAGATACTGGAGTTTCCGTCTGGAAACACGAGAGTCCAAAATTTTCTCCACAACGTACTCCAACTCACCCTCAACCAACACCGGAGCAGGAGGCTCAAGAGAAGGTACAACAGGTACCTCATACCTGCGCAATAACGACCGATGAAAAACGTTATGAATGGAAAAGGACGCAGGGAGGTCCAAACGGAAAGAAACAGGATTAAGAATCTCCAATATTCTATAAGGGCCGATGAACCGAGGTTTAAACTTAGGAGAAGAGACCCTCATAGGGACAAAACGAGAAGACAACCACACTAAATCTCCAACACAAAGCCGAGAACCAACACGACGATGACGGTTGGCAAAACGCTGAGTCTTCTCCTGTGACAACTTCAAATTGTCCATAACCTGCCCCCAGATATGATGCAATCTCTCCACCACCGCATCCACTCCAGGACAATCCGAGGATTCCACCTGACCGGAGGAAAATCGAGGGTGAAACCCCGAATTACAGAAAAACGGGGACACCAAGGTGGAAGAACTGGCCCGATTATTGAGGGCGAACTCTGCCAATGGCAAAAAAGCAACCCAATCATCCTGGTCAGCAGAGACAAAACACCTCAGATATGTCTCAAGGGTCTGATTAGTCCGCTCGGTCTGGCCATTAGTCTGAGGGTGAAAAGCAGATGAAAAAGACAAATCTATGCCCATCCTAGCACAGAATGCCCGCCAAAATCTAGACACAAATTGGGTACCTCTGTCAGAAACAATATTCTCAGGAATACCGTGCAATCGGACAACATTCTGAAAAAACAGAGGAACCAACTCAGAAGAAGAAGGCAACTTGGGCAGAGGAACCAAATGGACCATTTTAGAGAAACGGTCACAGACCACCCAGATGACAGACATCTTCTGGGAAACAGGCAGATCTGAAATAAAATCCATCGAGATGTGTGTCCAAGGCCTCTTAGGAATAGGCAAGGGCAACAGCAGTCCGCTAGCCCGAGAACTACAAGACTTGGCCCGAGCACAAACGTCACATGACTGCACAAAGACTCGCACATCTCGTGACAGAGAAGGCCACCAGAAGGATCTTGCCACCAAATCCCTGGTACCAAAAATTCCGGGATGACCTGCCAATGCAGAAGAATGTACCTCAGAGATGACTCTGCTGGTCCAATCATCCGGAACAAACAGTCTATCAGGCGGACAACGATCCGGTCTATCCGCCTGAAACTCTTGCAAGGACCGCCGCAGATCAGGAGAAACGGCCGACAAAATTACTCCCTCCCTAAGGATACCTGTGGGTTCAGAATTACCAGGAGAGTCCGGGTCAAAACTCCTAGAAAGGGCATCTGCCTTAACATTCTTAGAACCCGGTAGGTATGACACCACAAAATTAAAGCGAGAAAAAAATAAAGACCAGCGCGCCTGTCTAGGATTCAGGCGTCTGGCAGTCTCAAGATAAATCAAATTTTTGTGGTCAGTCAATACCACCACCTGATGCCTAGCCCCCTCGAGCCAATGGCGCCACTCCTCAAACGCCCACTTCATGGCCAAAAGCTCCCGATTCCCAACATCATAATTCCGCTCTGCGGGCGAAAATTTGCGAGAAAAGAAGGCACAAGGCCTAATGACGGAGCAGTCGGAACCTTTCTGCGACAACACTGCCCCAGCTCCGATCTCCGAAGCGTCAACCTCAACCTGAAAAGGCAGATTCACATCAGGCTGACGCAACACAGGGGCAGAGGCAAAACGGCGCTTAAGCTCCTGAAAGGCCTCTACAGCATGAGGGGACCAATTAGCAACATCAGCGCCTTGTCTGGTCAAATCAGTCAGTGGTTTAACGACATCCGAAAAACCAGCAATAAATCGGCGGTAAAAGTTGGCAAAGCCCAAAAATCTCTGAAGACCCTTAAGAGAGGAGGGCTGAGTCCAGTCACAAATAGCTTGCACCTTGACGGGATCCATCTCAATGGAAGAGGGAGAAAAAATATACCCCAAAAAGGAAATTTTCTGGACCCCAAAAACGCACTTAGACCCCTTCACACATAAAGAATTAGACCGCAGAACCTGAAAAACTCTCCTGACCTGCTGGACATGAGAGTCCCAGTCATCAGAAAAAATCAGAATATCATCCAGATATATTATCATAAATTTATCCAGAAAATCGCGGAAAATATCATGCATAAAAGACTGGAAAACTGAAGGGGCATTAGAAAGACCAAAAGGCATGACCAAATACTCAAAGTGGCCCTCGGGCGTATTAAATGCGGTCTTCCACTCATCCCCCTGCCTGATCCGCACCAAATTATACGCCCCACGAAGATCAATTTTAGAGAACCACTTAGCACCCTCTATACGAGCAAACAAATCAGTAAGCAATGGCAATGGGTATTGATACTTAACAGTGATCTTATTCAGAAGCCGATAATCAATACATGGTCTCAAAGAGCCGTCTTTTTTTGAGACAAAGAAAAACCCAGCTCCCAAGGGAGAAGAAGATGGACGAATATGTCCCTTTTCCAAAGACTCCTTTATATATTCCCGCATAGCAGCATGTTCCGGCACAGACAAATTAAACAAACGACCCTTTGGATATTTACAACCCGGTATCAAATCTATGGCACAATCGCACTCACGGTGCGGAGGTAACGACCCAAGCTTGGGTTCGTCAAAGACGTCTTGATAATCAGAGAGGAACTCAGGGACTTCAGAGGGAATGGACGACGAAATAGAAACCAAAGGTACGTCCCCATGAATACCCTTACATCCCCAGCTCAACACAGACATAGCTCTCCAGTCCAAGACTGGGTTGTGAGACTGCAACCATGGCAATCCCAGTACCAAATCGTCATGTAAATTATACAGCACCAGGAAACGAATAATCTCCTGGTGATCCGGATTGATACGCATGGTTACTTGTGTCCAGTATTGTGGTTTATTATTAGCCAATGGGGTGGAGTCAATCCCCTTCAGAGGAATAAGAGTCTCCAAAGGCTCTAAATCAAAACCACAACGATTGGCAAAGGACCAATCCATAAGACTCAGAGCGGCGCCAGAGTCAATATAGGCGTCCGTGGCAATGGATGACAAAGAGCAAATCAGGGTTACAGACAAAATAAACTTAGACTGAATGGTGCCAATGGAAACAGACTTATCAAGCTTCTTTGTACGCCTAGAGCATGCCGATATAACATGAGAAGAATCCCCACAATAGAAACACAATCCATTCTTCCGTCTAAAATTCTGTCGCTCACTCCTGGACAGAATTCTATCACACTGCATACTTTCTGGCGTCTTTTCCATAGACACCGCCAGATGGTGCATCGGTTTGCGCTCCCGCAGACGCCTATCAATCTGAATAGCCATTGTCATGGACTCATTCAGACCTGCAGGCAAAGGGAACCCCACCATAACATCCTTAACGGCATCAGAGAGACCTTCTCTGAAAGTTGCCGCCAAGGCGCACTCATTCCACTGAGTAAGCACAGACCATTTACGGAATTTTTGGCAGAAAACTTCAGCTTCGTCTTGCCCCTGAGATAGTGCCATCAAAGTTTTTTCTGCCTGAAGTTCCAAATGAGGTTCCTCATATCTGGGGGGGCCGGTCAAACTGTCATGATCTCTGCAGGCAGAGATCATAGCAAGCCTATAGAGGGACAAGCTCTCGGAAGATGGAACTATACTGACCATGAACTAAGCCTGCCGCGCAACTAGAAATAGCCAGGTAGCATTTCCTATTTATAGCTAGATGCCCAGCTCTGGCCTAAGACCTAAATAGCTAGCAGAGGGAAATATAAGACCTGGCTCACCTCTAGAGAAATATTCCAAAGAAGACAGTAGCCCCCCACATATAATGACGGTGAGTTCAGATGAAACAACAAACGCAGCAGGAAAATAGTCTTAGCAAATTTGAGGTCCGCTTACTAGATAGCAGAAGACAGATAGTATACTTTCATGGTCAGCAGAAAAATACTAACAAAACACCATCCAGAGATTACCTTAAACTCTGGCATTAACTCATAACGCCAGAGTAGCAATCCCTGATCGACGAGAGCTTTCCAGACACAGTAACAAAACTTCAGCTGCGAACTGGAACAAATAGGCAAAACAAAACATGGACAAAAGTCCAACTTATCAGTAGTTGTCTAGAAGCAGGAACAAGCACTGAGAGGCATCAGATAACATTGTTGACCGGCAAGAAACCACCAGAGAAATGAGCTTAAATAGCGACACCCACTACTGATGGAATCAGGTGAAACAGGAAAGAGGATGACAAGTCCAATTCCACAAGCGGCCACCGGGGGAGCCCAGAATCCAAATTCACAACAGGTCAGTATTATAGCAGTTATATTCTTGTACATAGGGGCAGTATTATAGTAGTTATATCCTTGTACATAGGAGCAGTATTATAGTAGTTATATTCTTATACACAAGGGCAGTATTATAGAAGTTATATTCTTGTACATTGGGCAGTATTATAGTAGTTATATTCTTGTACATAGGAACAGTATTATAGTAGTTATATCCTTGTACATAGGGGGCAGTATTATAGTAGTTATATTCTTGTACATAGGAGCAGTATTATTGTAGTTATATCCTTGTACATAGGAGCAGTATTATAGTAGTTATACTCTTGTATGTAGGGGCAGTATTATAGTAGTTATACTCTTGTATATAGGGGCAGTATTATAGCAGTTATATTCTTGTACATAGGGGCAGTATTATAGTAGTTATATTCTTGTACATAGGGACAGTATTATAGTAGTTATATTCTTGTACATAGGGGCAGTATTATAGTAGTTATATTAGTTATAGTCTTGTACATAGGGGCAGTATTATAGTAGTTATATTCTTGTACATAGGAGCACTATTATAGCAGTTATATTCTTGTACATAGGAGCAGTATTATAGTAGTTATATTAGTTATATTCTTTTACATAGGGGTCGGTATTATGTATAGTAGTTATATTCTTGTACAGAGGGGCAGTATTATAGTAGATATAATCTTAATGTTAATCATAATGTTGTCATCATAGTTATTCTCTTGTACATAGTTCAGGATATAAGACTTATATTCTAAGTCAGAGGAAACAGTGGTGTTGGTATAATCTAGCACATGGTAGGCAATATTAAAGTAGAAATTCATGGGGGGTTTCTTGGTATGGGGGGGTGTTTGGTGTATTTACATTTATTAAAAAATGGGGAAAGTATTATAATTTGTACTCTATTGCATGCTTATGTATGTAATGCTATCCTTTCTGCTTTCCTCAATAAAAAGTATTTGATTTAAAAAAAAATAAAAAAAAGTAGAAATTCATGTTTATTTATTATTTGGAATGTCACCTTTCTTGCAACGCTTTCTCTAGATGTCACACTTTGTGAAGAGGCCTTATTTCGGTTTCCAACACCTCCAGAGAACTGGATAATGACTCTCATTCAGAGATTTTCTACCACAGCGATGATATCACAGCAAATAAATAAAATACGGGAAATTCATAACCCAAAGGTACAGCCTTTCTACTTATATAAATTATACAAGAGTCACAGCCAAGCGGATGACTCCTTCAGCAATGTCATCAAAGGTAATACCATTTACGATTAAAAAAGAAACATGTTTTTAGTAACTCAAAATATTTCACAGGCTCTGAACATCATCATCACATACAAATATGTACCGTATATGATTGTCCGTGTCAACAGCCATTTTCCTTTTTTATATGCTTTAAATAACAGATGATGAATTGTAGATGGGCTATGGACCAATAGATATTATTTTGTGGGCATATCTACTCTAATTTAAAAGGACCTGGCAACAGAAATCTCTTTCTGGCAAGCTTGAAAAAGAAACTTTCACTATGTAGTAAAATCAGGGATGGAGGCCTAAATGCTTCTTTTGGCCTCGTTATACTGCTTGGATTTGTTAGCTTTCTCTCTGGCTATGTTTAGGATGACCATAGATGACAAACATCCAGGAGGTCCTCGTTCTAATCTGCAGTCATTTTCTAAAATATCACTGTATATAGTACATGCAATCGTGCAGCTGCAGGAACGAGGAGCCGGATGTCAGACACAGCTGAGCTCCCCATAGAGAAGGCAGAGATGGTTGACTACCATCTCTGTCTTCTCGATCACTGTATACAAAGCAATGAAGAAGCAGTAATGAATAATCGAGATTTGGTGTCGTCAGCCTGTATATACATGGTCCATGCAACATCCCCAACAGATAGCAGAAAATAGTACCCGTACAAATAGACATAAAAACATTTTCTTCTTCCTTTTCTTCCAGATTTAAAAGAGTGCGAAAAGGGAGTATTTAACCTTCTAGGATCCCTAAATCTGACCAGCAAAAACATCTTGACCTTAATGCGGAGTTTACCTGGAAAGAGAGTAAAGCAAGAAGATATTGAAAAAACCTTAAAGACGTGTGAGCGGCCAAAACATCTAATAAAACTTTTGAGTCTTTGGAGGAATAAAAACAAAGGGAACACAATTGAGGGTCTCAAAGAGATAAAAATGGCCCAACTCCCCAGGGTGTTACGCAAGAGGATGAAGAAACTGGGACAATTTCTGATGGGAGATTCCATGTACAGTCTGTATCAGAAAATGATTCTGGAGATTAATGGGAACCAAACACAAGCTGTAAAGCTGGAGACATTGCTGTGAGCGGTGAAGAAGTGACTTTGTATCGCCTCACCGTCTCATCCCCTCTTGCACAACACCTCAGACTGGAGTCCTATTCTGGTACCTGCTGTATAAGCTTTATTTATGGAAGTATTTTTATTATACTTTTTTTTTGTAAGGAAATATTGATGGATACATGAGCGGTATAGAAGAAGACCAAGATGCGGTGTTCTTTCCTTATCATCTGGTCTATAGGTGTTTTTATATGTATTTAATATGTCTCTATGTCGTAGTTATCAAGATGCTGTAAATGGTAGAAATATTCTATTTATGCTAATTTAATCCTAAAATTTTCTATATTTTTTTTTTAGAGAGATGTGTAATATATTTTCTACTTAAAAAAAAAAATCTTGGAACATGCTATAAATATGTACTTTTATACCTTGTGTAAATTCTGCTGTTCTCTTGAATCTGGTGATGTTTTTCTTTTGCTCCTGCTGCTCTCCATTTCTGAGATATGGCCCCTTCTTCCCGGTATGTAAATCTAGTCTTGTTAGTCAAGTGTGAGTGTGGTATTCAATAAGACACACACAAAGAAACCTCTCCAACTTGGCTAAAATGACTAGATTTACATAGAAGTAAAAAGGGCGCAAATGTCAGGAATTTTTTACATCGAAAAACTGGAGCAAGTTCAAAGAAGAGCTACCAGGATGGTGAGCGGACTGCAAACTATGTCCTACAAGGAACGGTTAAAAGATCTGGGAATGTTTAGCTTGCAAAAAAGAAGGTTTAGAGGAGACTTAATAGCTGCCTACAAATATCTGAAGGGATGTCACAGTGTAGAGGGATCATTATTATTCTCATTTGCACATGGAAACACAAGAAGCAATGGAATGAAACTGAAAGGAAGAAGATACAGATTAGATATTAGAAAAAAAAATTTGACAGTGAGGGTGCTCAATGAGTGGAACAAGTTGCCACGAGAGGTGGTGAGTTCTCCTTCAATGGAAGTCTTCATACAGAGGCTGGACAGACATCTGTCTTAGATGGTTTAGTGAATTCTGCATTGATCAGGGGTTGGACATGATGACCTTAGAGGTCCCTTCCAACTCTATCACTCTATGGTTCTTGGAGCAAGAATAAAAGAAAAACAGCTTCACATTTGGAAGAACAGCGGCATTTCGCCAAGTAAAAAAAAATAGATGTTTTCGGTAAGTGACAGGTCTCCTTTAACAATAATTAAAGGCTAATTCCACTGTAATAACTGCTTACACAACATTTCCCTATTATTATAAATCTGTATCTGGAGAACCACGTGTCAGTTGACTCCCATCTTCCAGTCCAAAATGACTGGTGGTTGTGTAGAGAGATGAGAGGAGAAGAAAAAGATTTCATATATACCAACATTTTCTGGAGATGTTCAAAGCCCCTCATGAGTGTCACCTACACCTGTACCACTAATATTCTGGTTTTCTATGTCACCTGTGCATCGAAGCAAATCCAAGACAGTTGCCAGCTACAACATTATTGACATGCAATGAATTGAGCTCACACTTTCTATGTTACTTTCTACTACACATCCTCCGCCACTCCAGTCCCCCACACCGATCTCGTTTTTTCTGTCTTTCCATTCTGGCGTGAGGCCAATCTGAGACCTATGATAGGCTTCATGCAGTCAAGTGAAGGAGGACAAAACTTGCACTAATGATAATGTTTGTTGGCCACTCACATGAGGTAAATCTGAAGCAGCTTATGAGGCCTTATGTGGTCACATGGGTGTGCAATGCATATCATGATGTACACTGCCCCCAAATACCATCACAAACGTCAAATTGTCCTCAGCGGCAGAAGAAAAGAAGACTGATGAAGAGGACTGAGACTGTGGCAGTAGCAGAGGTGGCAGAAAGTGAGGATAGGTAAGGGTAAAGGGTTGTTTTATTTTACTTTTCTCACAGCAACTGGGGTAGTTACGATTTGGAAAGGATCAATTCTTCCTGCCAAATTTGAGTGAATCTTCACAAATTTCAGACGATTCTCTTAGTTCTTCTGGTAATGGAGGAGCTTGTGACCAGATCGGCCCTTCAACCTCCACAAACTGGAAACCAGGTATCCCATGTGCAGTGTTTTTCTATTGGAGGAGGCTGATGGATGATTCTGGTCACATGTTCCTCCATCAGTGGTCACTGAGAACAGGAGAGCTGTGCAGTCTGTGAGGGAGGGGGAGAACCTGAAATACTCATATATTAGAGAGGGCCACAATCATGTCCCCAATATATTTGCTATCATAAAGATAAAGTAGATGACCTCTTTAAAGGGCTCAGGAGAGTCACTGCTTTACTAAGCTACTTCTGTTTTTACTTCAGCACTTAAGCTAACAGTAAAACTGTTTATTCCTCAGCATTTCTTCTTTTAGGCTACCTCTTTATTCATCCATACTAATCCCTAGAGATCAGCCGTTCGGTCCATTAGTGTTCACTGTCCATATAATGCATAGACAGACAGGATACGTTAGACAAGGAGCTGATTTTATAGCACAGCGCTTGGTTGTGGACGACAGAGGAGATCCAAACTGAGAGACACTTCTGTGATATTCATATAGCCCTATCCCAAATAGCCACATGTCAAATCCTGGTGCCTGAGAGCAAACAGAAATCCAGCAGAATTTTGAATACAGCTCTGGATATGATTAGATGAAAGGCACAATGTAACTCAATGTAAGATAATACACTGCGTGCTTAATTATTAGGCCATTTGTATTTTTGACAATTACTTTTATTATTGAACAACCTCAGAGCTCTCAGTCAATCCAAAAGGTTAGTAAACCTGAAAATTGAATATTTAAAAAAGGAAAAGTGAGGTTTTGTCTTTCTTAGGAGAAGAAAATTTCTCAGAAATGGCCACAAGTGCTCCATAAGGTTTAGGTCAGGTGAGGAAGGAGCTGGGTCATTATTCTTCATCTTTATGGCCAATGGAGACTTCGATGCTGAGATGGAGAATTGTCCTGCATAAAAATCTTGGTTTTCCATGAAAGATGCTGACTTTCAGTCCATCTTCTACCTGAAAAGGTCCAACTAGCTCATCGTTAGTAATACCAGCTTATAGCAGTACCCACCTCCAATTTGCTGGTGTCTGAGTATAAGTGGAGGTGTGCCACTGCCTATTATTGATCTAGCCCCAGGTCCATCATCTGGTCCATCAAGAGCAGGGCTGTGGAGTCGGCAAGCCAAACCTCCGTCTCCTCAATTTCCATGACACCGACTCTGACTCCACCAAAATGGGCTCCGACTCCACAACACCGACTCCACAGCCCTGATCAAGAGCCACTCTCATCTCATTAGTCCAGAAAACCTTTGCACAATCTGTCTTTAGATATATCTTGCTATGTCTTGATGTTTCAACTTTTGGGTCTTGCTCAGTGTTGATCGCGTTCAGCCTCTTCACCTCGGCCTTGTCTCTGAGCATTGAACAACTTGTACTTCTGGCCTCCATGGAGCTTGCAGTTCTGGAATATGACAGCACTGTAGGATAATGGTTTCCTGATCGCTTCACGTTTTATTTTCAACAGATGTCATATTAAATGAAACATGGATATTTGTGTTTCTCTGTGTTTAATGTGTTATATATTAAAAGTCTCCTGTTGTATTTATACATAAATGACTTTAATGATTCACTGTAAATGTCACAGTGAGAATGGACTTGTTACGTTCTCTGTTCTTTCTGAATTCTAAATGGATGGGAAGTGGTTAAACATATACTTACATTTCCCCTTGCTCTCACATGCTAGAAGTCCTTGCTAATTCCTATAGGTGGCATTAGAGTCTAGTCCTCTTCCTCTCTGAAGAGACAATTTGAATATTTCTCAGAGGAGCACTGCAGCTTGAAAGTCTTCTCATCTCGGCATGCTTGACATGTAACTCTCTGCAAGGAGAGACAATACCCCTTGGATCCCGGTCAGACGCCTCTAACACAGCCAAACCAGATCTCACACTTCGCACTGATGATGGGCAGTACATTGGGTGGCAGGGGCTCCTGGAAGTAATAGTATGAGACACTGTGTGGCAGGGGTTCTTGATAGAAATTAGAAGGCAAACCTGGGTGGTAGGGGCTCTTGTTAGGGATTAGAGTGAACACTATCACAGGGCCTCTTGGTGGGGACTATAGGATAACATTGGGTGGGAGGGGCTCTTGATGGGTGTTATAGGGGAACATTGGGGAGGGGCTCTTGATGGGGATTATAGGGGAATATTGGGTGAGAGGGACACTTGCTGGGGATTATAGGTGGACATTGGGTGAGGGGCTCTTGGTAGGGGTTACATTGGAAGGCAGAGGCTCTTGGGGAGGATTAGAGGGGGACATTACGTGGCAGGGACTCTTGGTGAGGATTAAAGGGGGATATTTGGTGGCAGGGGCTCTTGTTGAGTATTAAAGGGGGACACTGGATAGTAGGGGCTCTTGGTGGAGATCTCCCAAGAGGGAGATACTGGGGGGCAGGTGCACTTGGTGAGGAATAGAGGGAGACACTGGGTGGCAGGGACTGTTGGTGAGGATTAGAGGTGGACTCGGTGGCAGAGGCTCGTGGTGGGTATTAAAGGGGGACTGTTGTGAACTCTGTTTCCGGGCTCCCTCCTGTGGTCATGAGTGGTACTGTGTGAGTTCTCTCTTTGGGCTCCTCCTGGTGGCTCTTTTTGTTATTTTGCAGGTTTCTGGCAGGATCAGCTGTCTCGTCATCTGCTAGTTAGGTTTCCTATTTAATCCACCTGGTCCTTCATTCCTTGCCTGTTGCCGTTGTATTCAGTGCTATTCTGATTGCTCCTGTCTACATCCGTTATCAGTCTCTCCAAGAGAAGCTAAGTTCTGTTTGCTTATTTTTGCTCATCTGTGTTCAAGATGTTTCCTAGTATATGATGAGTTTATGTCCAGCTTGCTAATATGTGATTTCCCTGCTTGCTGGTGCTCTGGGGTGCTGAGTTGCTCCCCCCACATCGTTAGTTGGTGTGGGGGTTCTCGCATTCTCTGCGTGGATATTTTTGCATAGGGTTTTTTACTGACCGCACAGATCCCATGCTATTTTCTGCTATCTAGCGTTAGCGGGCCTCATTTGCTTAACCTGTTTCATCTCTGCGTTTGTCTTTTCCTCTTAACTCACCGTTATTATTTGTGGGGGGCTTCTATATCTCTGGGGGATTTCTCTGAGGCAAGTGAGGTCTTTACTTTCTCTTTAGGGGTAGTCAGTTTCTCAGGCCGTGAAGAGACGTCTAGGATTTCAGGAAACGTTCCACGGCTGCCTATAGTGTGTGCGGTTAGGATCAGGTTTGCGGTTAGTCCAGTTACCACATCCCCAGAGCTCGTCCTATTATTTTCTACTTAGCTGGTTAGATTTGTGATCCTAAGCTACTAGGATCATAACAGTGCAACAGGCCAAAAGTGTTAAATGCATCGCAAAAGTGGGATAAGAGAAATCCTGAGTTCAATTTTTTTTTTCTGCTCTGCAGTCTGTCCTGCTTCTCTCCTCCCCTTAATCTCTGGGTGGCTTTGAGTTCTGCTGCAGACATGGATATTCAGAGTCTGACTTCTAGTGTGGATCATCTTGCTGCAAGGGTGCAAGGCATTCAGGATTTTGTTGTTCACAGTCCTATGTCTGAGCCAAAAGTACCTATTCCTGAGTTTTTTTCTGGAGATAGATCTAGGTTTCTGAATTTTAAGAATAATTGTAAATTATTTCTTTCTTTGAGACCTCGTTCCTCTGGTGATTCCGCTCAGCAAGTTAGAATTGTTATCTCTCTGTTACGCGGCGACCCTCAAGATTGGGCCTTCTCCCTGGCGCCAGGAGATACTGCATTGCTGAATGTGGATGCGTTTTTTCTGGCGCTTGGATTGCTTTATGAGGAACCTAATCTGGAGAACCAGGCAGAAAAGGCCTTGCTGGCTCTCTCTCAGGGTCAGGATGAAGCTGAGGTGTATTGTCAAAAATTTCAGAAATGGTCGGTGCTTACTCAATGGAATGAGTGTGCCCTGGCTGCAAATTTCAGAGAAGGTCTTTCTGAAGCCATTAAGAATGTTATGGTGGGGTTCCCCACGCCTGCGGGTCTGAATGAGTCAATGGCTTTGGCCATTCAGATTGATCGGCGTTTGCGGGAGCGCAAACCTGCGCACCATCTGGCGGTGTTTTCTGAACAGAAACCTGAGTCTATGCAATGTGATAGGATTCTGACCAGAATGGAACGGCAAAATCATAGACGTCAGAATGGGTTGTGATTTTGTGAATTAACTGTGGTGATTCAGCTCATGTTATCTCAGCATGCTCTAAGCGCACAAAAAACTTTGCTAGATCTGTCACCATTGGTACTGTATAGCCTAAATTCATTTTGTCTGTTACTTTGATTTGCTCTCTGTCATCCTACTCAGTTATGGCTTTTGTAGATTCAGGTGCCGCCCTGAATCTGATGGATTTGTCATTTGCCAAGCGCTGTGGTTTTATCCTTGAGCCATTACAGTTCCCTATTCCATTGAAGGGAATTGATGCTACACCATTGGCCAAGAATAAACCTCAATACTGGACAAGTGACCATGTGTATGACTCCTGCACATCAGGAGGTGATTCGCTTTCTTGTGTTATATAATTTGCATGACGTTGTCGTGTTGGGTCTGCCATGGTTGCAGGCTCATAATCCAGTCCTGGATTGGAAAGCTATGTCTGTGTTGAGTTGGGGTTGCCAGGGAATTCATGGCGATGCTCCCTTGGTATCAATTGCTTCCTCTACTCCTTCTGAAGTCCCTGAGTTTTTGTCGGACTACCAGGATGTATTTGATGAGCCCAAATCCAGTGCCCTACCTCCTCATAGGGATTGTGATTGTGCTATAAATTTGATTCCTGGTAGTAAGTTCCCTAAGGGACGACTGTTTTAATTTGTCTGTACCAGAGCATGCCGCTATGCGGAGCTATGTAAAGGAGTCTTTGGAGAAAGGACATATTCGCCCCTCCTCGTCCCCTCTTGGTGCGGGATTCTTTTTTGTGGCCAAGAAGGATGGTTCGTTGAGACCCTGTATAGATTATCGCCTTCTAAATAAAATCACAGTCAAATTCCAGTATCCCTTGCCATTGTTGTCTGATCTGTTTGCTCGGATTAGGGGGTCTAGTTGGTTCACCAAGATAGATCTTCGCGTTGCGTATAATCTTGTGCGTATAAAACAGGGCGATGAATGGAAAACAGCATTTAATACGCCCGAAGGCCATTTTGAGTACTTGGTGATGCCTTTTGGACTTTCTAATGCCCCTTCTGTGTTTCAGTCCTTCATGCACGATATCTTCCGAGAATATCTGGATAAATTTATGAGTGTGTATCTGGATGATATTTTGGTCTTTTCAGATGATTGGGAATCCCATGTGAAGCAGGTCAGGATGGTATTTCAGGTCCTGCGTGCCAATGCCTTGTTTGTGAAGGGTTCCAAATGTCTCTTCGGAGTCCAGAAAGTTTCCTTTTTGGGCTTTATTTTTTCTCCTTCTTCTATTGAGATGGACCCAGTCAAGGTCCAGGCTATTCATGATTGGACTCAACCTACATCGGTTAAGAGTCTTCAGAAGTTCTTGGGTTTTGCTAATTTTTACCGTCGCTTCATTGCTAATTTTTCTGGTGTGGTTAAACCTTTGACGGATTTGACCAAGAAGGGTTCTGATGTGACTAACTGGTCTCCTGCGGCCGTTGAGGCCTTTCAGGAGCTGAAGCGCCGGTTTTCTTCGGCTCCAGTTTTATGTCAGCCAGATGTCTCTCTTCCCTTCCAGGTCGAGGTTGATGCTTCTGAAATTGGAGCAGGGGCTGTTTTGTCACAGAGAAGCTCTGATTGCTCTGTGATGAAGCCATGTGCCTTCTTTTCAAGAAAATTTTCGCCGGCTGAACGAAATTATGATGTTGGTAATCGGGAGTTGTTGGCAATGAAGTGGGCATTTGAGGAGTGGCGACACTGGCTAGAGGGAGCTAAGCATCGTGTGGTGGTCTTGACTGATCATAAAAATTTGATTTATCTTGAGTCGGCCAAGCGGTTGAATCCTAGACAGGCTCGTTGGTCATTGTTTTTCTCACGTTTCGATTTCGTGGTCTCGTACCTTCCTGGTTCGAAGAACGTGAAGGCTGATGCTCTTTCTAGGAGTTTTGTGCCTGACTCCCCTGGAGTTTCTGAGCCGGTTGGTATCCTCAAAGAGGGGGTAATTTTGTCTGCCATTTCCCCAGATTTGCGACGGGTGTTACAGGAATTTCAGGCGGATAGACCTGACCGTTGTCCATCAGAGAGACTGTTTGTCCCAGATAGATGGACCAGCAGAGTTATTTCCGAGGTCCATTCTTCAGTGTTGGCGGGTCATCCTGGGATTTTTGGTACCAGAGATTTGGTGGCTAGATCCTTCTGGTGGCCTTCCTTGTCGCGGGATGTGCGTTCCTTTGTGCAGTTTTGTGGGATTTGTGCTCAGGCTAAGCCTTGCTGTTCTCGTGCCAGTGGTTTGCTTTTGCCTTTGCCGGTTCCTAAGTGGCCTTGGACGCATATTTCCATGGATTTTATTTCGGATCTTCCGGTCTCTCAGAGAATGTCTGTCATCTGGGTGGTTTGTGATCGTTTTTCTAAAATGGTCCATTTGGTGCCCTTGCCTAAGTTGCCTTCTTCCTCCGATTTGGTTCCGTTATTTTTTCGGAATGTGGTTCGTCTGCACGGCATCCCTGAAAACATTGTGTCTAACAGAGGATCCCAGTTTGTGTCCAGATTTTGGCGGTCCTTTTGTGCTAAGATGGGCATTGATTTGTCTTTTTCGTTGGCCTTCCATCCTCAGACGAATGGCCAAACCGAGCGAACTAACCAGACCTTGGAAACTTATTTGAGATGTTTTGTTTCTGCTGACCAGGATGATTGGGTGACTTTTTTGCCATTGGCCGAGTTTGCCCTTAATAATCGGGCTAGTTCGGCTACTTTGGTTTCGCCTTTTTTTTGTAATTCTGGTTTTCATCCTCGTTTTTCCTCGGGTCAGGTTGAGTCTTCGGACTGTCCTGGGGTGGATTCTGTGGTGGATAGGTTGCAGCAGATTTGGAACCATGTGGTGGACAATTTGATGTTGTCACAAGAGAAGGCTCAGCGCTTTGCTAACCGTTGTCGCTGTGTGGGTCCCCGACTTCGTGTGGGGGATTTGGTGTGGTTGTCTTCTCGTTATGTTCCTATGAAGGTTTCTTCTCCTAAGTTTAAACCTCGTTTTATCGGTCCTTATAAAATTTTGGAAATCCTCAACCCTGTGTCATTTCGCTTGGACCTCCTGGCATCGTTTAACATCCATAATGTGTTCCATAGGTCTTTGTTGCGGAGGTATGTGGTGCCTGTGCTTCCTTCTGTTGAGCCTCCTGCTCCGGTGCCGGTTGAGGGAGAATTGGAATACGTGGTGGAGAAGATCTTGGATTCTCGTATTTCAAGTCGGAGGCTTCAGTATTTGTTTAAGTGGAAGGGCTATGGTCAGGAGGATAATTCCTGGGTTGTCGCCTCTGATGTTCATGCGGCCGATTTGGTTCGTGCCTTCCATGTGGCTCACCCTGATCGCCCTGGGGCTTCTGGTGAGGGTTCGGTGACCCCTCCTCAAGGGGGGGGGGTACTGTTGTGAACTCTGTTTCCGGGCTCCCTCCTGTGGTCATGAGTGGTACTGTGTGAGTTCTCTCTTTGGGCTCCTCCTGGTGGCTCTTTTTGTTATTTTGCAGGTTTCTGGCAGGATCAGCTGTCTCGTCATCTGCTAGTTAGGTTTCCTATTTAATCCACCTGGTCCTTCATTCCTTGCCTGTTGCCGTTGTATTCAGTGCTATTCTGATTGCTCCTGTCTACATCCGTTATCAGTCTCTCCAAGAGAAGCTAAGTTCTGTTTGCTTATTTTTGCTCATCTGTGTTCAAGATGTTTCCTAGTATATGATGAGTTTTTGTCCAGCTTGCTAATATGTGATTTCCCTGCTTGCTGGTGCTCTGGGGTGCTGAGTTGCTCCCCCCACATCGTTAGTTGGTGTGGGGGTTCTCGCATTCTCTGCGTGGATATTTTTGCATAGGGTTTTTTACTGACCGCACAGATCCCATGCTATTTTCTGCTATCTAGCGTTAGCAGGCCTCATTTGCTTAACCTGTTTCATCTCTGCATTTGTCTTTTCCTCTTAACTCACCGTTATTATTTGTGGGGGGCTTCTATATCTCTGGGGGATTTCTCTGAGGCAAGTGAGGTCTTTACTTTCTCTTTAGGGGTAGTCAGTTTCTCAGGCCGTGAAGAGACGTCTAGGATTTCAGGAAACGTTCCACGGCTGCCTATAGTGTGTGCGGTTAGGATCAGGCTTGCGGTTAGTCCAGTTACCACATCCCCAGAGCTCGTCCTATTATTTTCTACTTAGCTGGTTAGATTTGTGATCCTAAGCCACTAGGATCATAACAGGGGACACTGGATAGTAGGGGCTCTTGGTGGGGACTAGTAGGGGATCGTGGGTTGTAAGGGCTCTTGGTGATTATTACAGGCGGACATTGGGTGACAGGGGTTCTTAGTAGGGAATAGAGGGGGACACTAGGTGGCAGGAGCTCTTGATAGGGATTGGTGGGGGCATTAGGTAGCAGGGGCTCTTTGCGTGGATTAAGGTAGGACACTCGGAGGCAGGAACTCTTTCTTAGTGGGGATTGGAGAGGGACATTGCTTAGCATCGGCTCTTGGTGAGGATTATAGGGGGACACTGGGAGGCAGGGGCTTTTGGTGGGGATTAGAGGTGGACATTGGGTAGAAGAGGCTCTTGGTGGGGATTACAGGAAAATACTGGGAAGTAGGGGTTCTTGGTGAGGACAAAAGGGGGACATTGGGTAGCAGGGACTCTTGGTGGGGATTAGAGGAGGATACTGGGAGGCAGGGGCCTTTAATGGAGATTAAATGAAGACAATTGGTTTCAGGGACTCTTATTGGGGATTAGATGCAGACACTGAGAGTCAGGGGTTCTTGCTGGGGATTGGAGTGGGACTCTGGGTAGCATGGGCTCTTGGTGGGGATTAGAGGAGGACACTGAGAAGCAGGGACTTTGGAGATTAGCATGGGACACTGGATAGCAGAGGTTTTTGTGGGGATTAGAAGAGGACAGTGGGAGGCAGGGGCTTTTTGTAGTGATTAACGTGGGACACTGGGTAGCAGGAGCTCTTGGTGGGGACTAAATGAAGACCCTAGGTCACAGAGACTCTTGGTGGGGATTAGAGAAGAACGCTAGGAGGCATGGGTCCTTAGTGGGGATTAGATGAAGGCACTAGTTAGAAGAGGCTATTGGTAGGGATTAGAAGAGGATATAGGGAGGAAGGTGCTCTTGGTGGGGTTACATGAAGACCCTGGGTCACATGTCCTTTTGAATGTGGGGCGAGCCACTGAAAAACTGAATTCATTGAAACATCTACCTGTACAAGCACAGGAAGGCAGGTAATTCATGAGCTTCATGACCTTACTGTAAAGTCACGAATAAACAAAGCAACAGACCTCTGCAGTGAGCTCAGTCCCTGAGAGGAGTCCATTAGTGATGAGCGAATGTGCTCGGATAACTTGTTATCCGAGCATGCTCGGGTGTTATCCGAGCATCTGGGCGTGCACGTATATAATATCATGTTCAATTAATTGTGGCTGCATGATCTGAGGCTGTTAAACGGCCTCAACACATGCGGGGATTGCCTAATAAATATGTTGAGGCTGTTTAACAGCCGCAAATCAAGCAGCTGCGGGGAATTGAAAATAATACACGAGCACACTCAGATAAGACGTTATCCGAGCACCTTCGCTCATCACTAGAGTCCATTGATATTGGCAGCTGGGCTGTAAGGAGGGAAGGAGGATGGCTTCACACGTCCCCTCCTCCTCGCTTATCCCTCAGCAGCATGGGTTTTCTCACGAGCGTTTGAGTCTGCAGCGTATGCCTGCGTACTTTTTTCCTTAAGATCCGCATACATCCGCATGTGTCTTGCGTACCTATGTTTAACATTGTGTACACAGGGACATACGTTGTATGCGGATGGGACCCCATGTTTCGTTTGGACGTGCCCGTCGAACGCAACATGTTGTCTTCGGCAGGCACGTCCAAACGAAGTACGGAGACGCACGGAGCTCTCACGTCCAAACGATGCACGGAGGCACATTCGCATACAACGCATGTCCCTGCGTACATCTGCATACACAATGTTAAACATAGGTACATAAGACACATGCAGATGTATGCGGATCTTAAGGAAAAAAGTACGCTGCGGACTCAAACGCTAGTGTGAAACCAGCCTAATCTCACTACTGGACCCTGGCTGTATTATGACACCAGCAGGAGGCAGCGCAGCAATGCTGCCACCTACTGGACGCAATAATTATCTCTCCTGCAAAACAGGAGAGATGATACTGTTGCTGCTGAATGAACCTGTGCCCCATCTCTTCTCTCCAAGCTGCTAGGAGCAAGGTAAAGTCAGGAGATCCCCCCGACCTTCCGGGGCAGCTCTCAAATTAGGAATAGTTCTGCTGGATAAGAAGAAGTTGAGAGATATGGGGGTAATATACAGTGACGAGCAAAAAGGTAACAATGTTTTGAACTTTTGCCTTTCAGGCTCTATATCTCACAATCCACTACTGCTTCAGACGAGCCCCTATATGCAGTATGATGTCTCCCACAGCTCCCTATATTCAATAAGATGACCCCATAGCTTGTAATATACAGTACAATGTCCCTACAGCTCCCTATATACAGTATGTCTCCCACACCTCCCTATATACAGTACGATGTCCCTACAGCTCCCTATATACAGTATGTCTCCCACACCTCCCTATATACAGTACGATGTCCCTACAGCTCCCTATATACAGTATGTCTCCCACACCTCCCTATATACAGTACGATGTCCCTACAGCTCCCTATATACAGTATGATGTCTCCCACACCTCCCTATATACAGTACGATGTCCCTACAGCTCCCTATATACAGTATGATGTCCCCACACTTCCCTATTTACTGTACAATACTGTTCTCTCACAGTACCTTATGCACAATATGATGGCCGTGCAGCTCCTTATACATTGTATGATGCCGCTGGAGCGCCTGCTAGGACCATGGGGTACTCGGGCCGGGTCCGGCGGTACTTAAAGGGGTGGTCACAGTGGCAGTGACCCGGTCCGTGGCCCTGGGAGTCCAGTTAAAGGGGATGAATGAAAGTGGAGAATAAAATCTATAAAGGATAATTCATGACGCCACCTGTGGTATTGGGCCACAGATGGCCGACACTGCTTAAAGGGGTCCACTGGGGCTGATGGAGTTGCAGCAGAGTTGGTATAGCTCCCCACAGGTAGAGCTTAGTCCCCAGGACTACCAGTACAGTTGGTAAGAAGGACGATTGACAATGGGGTGCAGGACTGAGAGTGCAGGAAATAATTAAAGGACACAGGGATAGCAGTTTCCTTTACCTTTTACTGGTGGAATGCAGGCACAGTCCAGGGTACAGATAACAGGTGATGATGGGGTCCAGGCAGCCTGGAAACAACTTGGGATCCACCTAGCCAGGTGGATTCGGAGGCCTTCCTTCTGTGCTGTATACTCTCACCCTTGCTGCCTGAAGCTCTGCACAAGTCCTCTCAGTGTCTGTACTCCCACCCTGTATGGCTGACAGCCTGAGCCTGTCATGGGCACTGTCTCACTGGCAGCCCCAGCCTCCTGACTTGCTGTGGTACCTGCAGGTGTTAGATGGGACAGGAGACTTGCAATCTCCTGCCCTCCAGATTCAGTGGATGGAAATGTAATTCCCACACCAGCACAGACTCCGGTGTCCGGTCTCTTGGCGCTTTCCTTCTGGGGTCAGCCCAGTCGCAGCTCCACTCCCCAGGCTCCTCTTCTTTGCCTCTGCTTCCTCACCCTTCGTAGTCTCACACTGAACTAACTAACCCCGCCTCAAGACCAGAACTTGTAAGGGAAGATAACCTGAAATTAGGTTTAGAGCTCCCCCTTCTGGCCTGGAGTCAGGAAGGTGTTGTATGTTTATATTACCTGATTAGGGAATCCCTCCTTACTTCCAGGCTGTCTGGACTCTGAACATTTTTTATTACCTTTTGTGCATTACTGCCCTTTTTCAAGATGGCGTCTTTGGTCTCATGTGCACTTGTCTTCCTGCTATAAAACTCCACCCCAGCCTTCAATCTGTGCTAGAGTATTCTGCCTTGCATCCAGCTCCTAATTACTCCATGGCCTTGCACCTGCACACCTGTATTGGAGATCCTGCCACTCTGCTCTGAGTTCCTGCTGCATACACCAGTGTTCAGTAATCCTCCTTCATCTGCTGCTCGTGTTACTTCCATCTGCATTTGCTGGACATGTAAGCTTTTTGCTGCTCTGCAAAACCTGAGACTATTAATCAGGCCTCCCTGGTTGAGCTAAGATATGATTTTAACTGCCTTATAGCATATCTATCAGTGTCTGGACTAAAGACAAGGATTTATTCGTGTCAAGTATCCTCAAGAATAACTGTGCTTCATAGACTTTCTGCTTGTTTGCATTTTCATCTGAAGTTTCCTATTGACTGCTAAACTGCGTTTAATATTTACACCAAGTGTTGTGGACTTGAGTTTCTCTCTGCACCTGTTTGAATGACCGTGTTATAATATAAACTTTACCACTTATAAACTGTGTCCTGTTGTCTTGTTCCACGCAAAGAGTCTCCTGAGTTATCCCCTATAATTATTACAGGATACTCTAGCCTAAAAAAAAAAAAGGAGACTGCTGGAACAATGACTGCAGAAAGCAGACTAGAGCAGGTGTTCTCCATAATTAGATCACTGCAGAAAGATGTGGAAGGTCTGCAAAAGAAGTTTGGAAGCTTTGAACACAATCAACAAGTGTTTGGACAATCTTTGCAGGACTTAAGCAATCGCATGGCAGCCCAGGAAAACAAACTTGCTGGCATAGAGTCACAGTATGGACGGGCTTTTCAGGACATAAGCACGCAAATAGCTGCACAAGTGACTTTACCCTCTGGGCAACCACCACCAGCTAGCCCACCTAAGTTGCCTCCATTCAGATTTAATGGTGATCGCGACAAATTTTGTGGCTTTGTGAATCAATGTATGCTATATTTTGATGTGCATGCTGACCGTTTTCCTACTGATAGATCTAAAGTATTGTGTGTAATAATGCTACTGACCTCACGAGCGCTCGCCTGGGCGAATCCGATGATTGAGTCTCGTGATCCACGGTTAAATGACTTGGATGATTTCTTGGCCGCTATGGCATTAATGTTTGATGACCCTAATCGCCGTGCAACCGCTGAATCTGCTTTGTTGTCTTTACACCAGGCTAAACGTTCTGTTATTGAGTATGCCACTGAATTCAGGAGATTGGCGGTAGATACTAATTGGGACAGTTATGCACAATTGCCTATTTTTAAAAGGGGTCTGTCTAGTATTATAAAAGATGAACTAGCCCGCTCTGAGTTGCCACAAGAGCTGGACATTTATACAGCATTGTGTGCGCATTGACATTCGCCTTACTGAGCGTAGGCAGGAGAAGTTTGCCGCATATAACCGTATTTCTAACTTTTCCCTTCCTTCCAAAGAGCCTGCAGTTAAAATATCTCGGGAGGTGGAGGAGGTGCCCATGCAAATTGATTCCGTTCAGAGACGCGAGATCAATGAGCGCCGGGAGCATCGCCTTCGTGAAAGTCTATGTTTCTACTGCAGCCAGTCTGACCACTTCTTGATCAATTGTCCTAAGTGTCCTAGACGGCCTAACAAGGTGATAGCAGCAGTAGGGGAGTATGATAACTGTGATGATGAATCTGACATCTCTGAATGTAGCCTGCCTTTAAACGCTGTATTCCATTCACTTTCTATGACTTCACCCCCCAAGGAGCTGAAGGAAAAGAACTCTCACTGTTCTCTCCCTATTAAGATCCTGTGTTCAGGACAGTGGATTTCCAGTGCAGCTATGATTGACTCTGGTGCAGGTGGCAATTTCATGGATATCCTATTTGCCAAGGAACATGGTATTGAAATTCAGCAAAGAGCCTCTCCAATTACCATGGAAACAGTGGATGGGTCACCTTTAATCTCTGGGCCTGTGGATCAGGAGACCGTACCCCTTGAAATTTTGTTGGAGCCTAATCATCAGGAGCAACTTTCTTTCTTGCTAATTTCTTCTCATTTTCCTGTGATTTTAGGCATTTCTTGGTTGCGTTCCTTGGTTGCGTTCTCAGAACCCAATAATCAACTGGGAGACAAAGTCTTTCCAACAAGGAGCAACTCAGCGTTAACAGAAGCTGTCCCTGAGTCCACGGCTACGGAACCACATGTACAGGTATTTTCTTTACCTCCAGCAAATAAAGAGTTCTCTGACCTCTGTGACAAGAAGAATGCAGATCAGCTTCCGCCACACAGGCATTATGACTGTTCCATTGAGTTGCTTCCTGGGGCAGATATTCCTTTTGGTCACGTATACCCTTTGGCGGCACCTGAGCTTCAAGCCTTAAAGGAGTATATTGATGAAAATCTGGCCAAAGGCTTCTTACGTCCTTCTTCCTCACCAGCAGGGGCACCCATTTTTTTTGTAAAGAAGAAGGATGGGACCCTGAGACCCTGTGTTGACTATCGGGAACTCAATAAGGTAACCGTACGAAACCGTTACCCTTTGCCTCTGATTCCCGAATTACTGGAAAGAGTCCGCCATGCTAAGGTGTTCTCTAAGCTGGATCTTCGTGGGGCTTATAATTTGGTGCGTATTCGTCCAGGGGATGAGTGGAAGACAGCATTCAGGTGCCGGTATGGACACTTTGAATCTCTTGTGATGCCCTTCGGGCTTTGTAACGCCCCTGCAGCATTTCAACACCTTGTTAATGACATCTTCAGAGATTTGTTGGACCAGTTTGTGGTGATCTATTTGGACAATATACTAATCTTTTCTGACTCTCTACAGGAACATGAAGAACATGTCAAAACTGTTTTAAGACGTCTGAAAGAGAACCAACTGTATATCAAGCCGGAGAAATGAGAGTTCCATCGTTCTGAGATACAGTTCTTAGGTTATATCATCTCTCCCCAGGGGCTGAACATGGAATCTGGTAAGATTCAGGCTATCCTTGACTGTCCGGTACCCAAGAACGTTAAGGAGGTCCAACGTTTTATTGGCTTTGCAAATTTCTACAGACGCTTCACTCGAAATTTTTCTGATATTGTCCGTCCCATTACTTCCTTGACAAAGAAGGAAAAGCCCTTTAAGTGGTCATCACAGGCTCAAGAAGCTTTTGATCGGCTTAAGATCTGTTTCACATCAGCACCGCTGTTGATACACCCAGATCCAACACTTTCTTTCATTGTGGAGGTGGACGCTTCTAATAACGCTTTGGGGGCTGTTCTCTCCCAAAGAACTGGAGAGAAGGGTCTGCTACATCCTTGTGCTTTCTTTTCCCGTAGACTAACCTCAGCAGAGAAGAATTACAACGTGGGAGACAAGGAATTGCTGGCTATTATTGCGGCTTTCAAAGAATGGAGGCATCATCTGCAAGGAGCTGCACAGCAGATCATAGTGCTAACTGACCATCGTAATTTAGAGTTCCTTAGATCCGCTAGATGTCTTTCTCCTCATCAGGCTCGTTGGAACTTATTCTTAAATCAATTTAACTTTGTTATCTCGTACCGTCCAGGTTCTCGTAATGGGAAGGCTGATGCTTTATCCCGGATCCATGCTGTGGATTCCGTACCTGGAGCCCCGTCCAAGACCATTCTATCTGATGACAATTTCATCGGAGTTATCCACGATCAGGACTTGTGGAAGGAGTGCACGGAGGCCTATGAGGGTGATGTATTTCTGGCCATCCCACCTGTGGATATTAATCTTGTCTTTAAGGGTGGCATGTGGTTCAGAGATCGACGTATCTATGTCCCTGAGGTCGTCCGTCTGCAGATCCTCAAGTTGGTACATGACTCCAAGTTGGCTGGTCACAGGGGGGTACTGAAGACACAAGAGTTCCTGAGGCGATTCTTCTGGTGGCCAACTTGCCTGAAGGACACCAAGGACTATGTTCTCTCTTGCGAGGTATGTGCTCGTTACAAGACTCCTCATGTGGCACCTACGGGTCTTCTACAACCATTACCTGTTCCGTCCCGCCCTTGGGGGTCTATATCGATGGACTTTATTGTGGAGCTGCCTACATCAGGGGGCATGAATACAATCATGGTGGTAGTTGATCGCCTCACTAAAGCTGCTCATTTTGTTCCGTGCACCGGCCTCCCCTCAGCTAAAGATACAGTGAACTTGGTTATACAGAATGTCTTTCGGTTGCATGGGTGTCATGATCTCTGCAGGCAGAGATCATAGCAAGCCTATAGAGGGACAAGCTCTCGGAAGATGGAACTATACTGACCATGAACTAAGCCTGCCGCGCAACTAGAAATAGCCAGGTAGCATTTCCTATTAATCGCTAGATGCCCAGCTCTGGCCTAAGACCTAAATAGCTAGCAGAGGGAAATATAAGACCTGGCTCACCTCTAGAGAAATATTCCAAAGAAGACAGTAGCCCCCCACATATAATGACGGTGAGTTCAGATGAAACAACAAACGCAGCAGGAAAATAGTCTTAGCAAATTTGAGGTCCGCTTACTAGATAGCAGAAGACAGATAGTATACTTTCATGGTCAGCAGAAAAACACTAACAAAACACCATCCAGAGATTACCTTAAACTCTGGCATTAACTCATAACGCCAGAGTAGCAATCCCTGATCAACGAGAGCTTTCCAGACACAGTAACAAAACTTCAGCTGTGAACTGGAACAAATAGGCAAAACAAAACATGGACAAAAGTCCAACTTATCTAGTAGTTGTCTAGAAGCAGGAACAAGCACTGAGAGGCATCAGATAACATTGTTGACCGGCAAGAAACCACCAGAGAAATGAGCTTAAATAGCGACACCCACTACTGATGGAACCAGGTGAAACAGGAAAGAGGATGACAAGTGCAATTCCACAAGCGGCCACCGGGGGAGCCCAGAATCCAAATTCACAACAGTACCCCCCCCTCAAGGAGGGGGCACCGAACCCTCACCAGATCCACCAGGGCGACCAGGATGAGCCCTATGGAAGGCACGAACAAGATCAGAAGCATGAACATCAGATGCATTGACCCAAGAATTATCCTCCTGGCCGTAACCCTTCCAGTTGACCAGATACTGGAGTCTCCGTCTGGAAACACGAGAGTCCAAAATTTTCTCCACAACGTACTCCAACTCACCCTCAACCAACACCGGAGCAGGAGGCTCAACTGAAGGTACAACAGGTACCTCATACCTGCGCAATAACGACCGATGAAAAACGTTATGAATGGAAAAGGACGCAGGGAGGTCCAAACGGAAAGAAACAGGATTAAGAATCTCCAATATTCTATAAGGGCCGATGAACCGAGGTTTAAACTTAGGAGAAGAGACCCTCATAGGGACAAAACGAGAAGACAACCACACCAAATCTCCAACACAAAGCCGAGAACCAACACGACGATGACGGTTGGCAAAACGCTGAGTCTTCTCCTGGGACAACTTCAAATTGTCCATAACCTGCCCCCAGATGTGATGCAATCTCTCCACCACCGCATCCACTCCAGGACAATCCGAGGATTCCACCTGACCGGAGGAAAATCGAGGGTGAAACCCCGAATTACAGAAAAACGGGGACACCAAGGTGGAAGAGCTGGCCCGATTATTGAGGGCGAACTCTGCCAATGGCAAAAAAGCAACCCAATCATCCTGGTCAGCAGAGACAAAACACCTCAGATATGTCTCCAGGGTCTGATTAGTCCGCTCGGTCTGGCCATTAGTCTGAGGGTGAAAAGCAGATGAAAAAGACAAATCTATGCCCATCCTAGCACAGAATGCCCGCCAAAATCTAGACACAAATTGGGTACCTCTGTCAGAAACAATATTCTCAGGAATACCGTGCAATCGGACAACATTCTGAAAAAACAGAGGAACCAACTCAGAAGAAGAAGGCAACTTGGGCAGAGGAACCAAATGGACCATTTTAGAGAAACGGTCACAGACCACCCAGATGACAGACATCTTCTGGGAAACAGGCAGATCTGAAATAAAATCCATCGAGATGTGTGTCCAAGGCCTCTTAGGAATAGGCAAGGGCAACAGCAGTCCGCTAGCCCGAGAACTACAAGACTTGGCCCGAGCACAAACGTCACATGACTGCACAAAGACTCGCACATCTCGTGACAGGGAAGGCCACCAGAAGGATCTTGCCACCAAATCCCTGGTACCAAAAATTCCGGGATGACCTGCCAATGCAGAAGAATGTACCTCAGAGATGACTCTGCTGGTCCAATCATCCGGAACAAACAGTCTATCAGGCGGACAACGATCCGGTCTATCCGCCTGAAACTCTTGCAAGGACCGCCGCAGATCAGGAGAAACGGCCGACAAAATTACTCCCTCCCTAAGGATACCTGTGGGTTCAGAATTACCAGGAGAGTCCGGGTCAAAACTCCTAGAAAGGGCATCTGCCTTAACATTCTTAGAACCCGGTAGGTATGACACCACAAAATTAAAGCGAGAAAAAAATAAAGACCAGCGCGCCTGTCTAGGATTCAGGCGTCTGGCAGTCTCAAGATAAATCAAATTTTTGTGGTCAGTCAATACCACCACCTGATGCCTAGCCCCCTCGAGCCAATGGCGCCACTCCTCAAACGCCCACTTCATGGCCAAAAGCTCCCGATTCCCAACATCATAATTCCGCTCTGCGGGCGAAAATTTGCGAGAAAAGAAGGCACAAGGCCTAATGACGGAGCAGTCGGAACCTTTCTGCGACAACACTGCCCCAGCTCCGATCTCCGAAGCGTCAACCTCAACCTGAAAAGGCAGATTCACATCAGGCTGACGCAACACAGGGGCAGAGGCAAAACGGTGCTTAAGCTCCTGAAAGGCCTCTACAGCATGAGGGGACCAATTAGCAACATCAGCGCCTTGTCTGGTCAAATCAGTTAGTGGTTTAACGACATCCGAAAAACCAGCAATAAATCGGCGGTAAAAGTTGGCAAAGCCCAAAAATCTCTGAAGACCCTTAAGAGAGGAGGGCTGAGTCCAGTCACAAATAGCTTGCACCTTGACGGGATCCATCTCAATGGAAGAGGGAGAAAAAATATACCCCAAAAAGGAAATTTTCTGGACCCCAAAAACGCACTTAGACCCCTTCACACATAAAGAATTAGACCGCAGAACCTGAAAAACTCTCCTGACCTGCTGGACATGAGAGTCCCAGTCATCAGAAAAAATCAGAATATCATCCAGATATATTATCATAAATTTATCCAGAAAATCGCGGAAAATATCATGCATAAAAGACTGGAAAACTGAAGGGGCATTAGAAAGACCAAAAGGCATGACCAAATACTCAAAGTGGCCCTCGGGCGTATTAAATGCGGTCTTCCACTCATCCCCCTGCCTGATCCGCACCAAATTATACGCCCCACGAAGATCAATTTTAGAGAACCACTTAGCACCCTCTATACGAGCAAACAAATCAGTAAGCAATGGCAATGGGTATTGATACTTAACAGTGATCTTATTCAGAAGCCGATAATCAATACATGGTCTCAAAGAGCCGTCTTTTTTTGAGACAAAGAAAAACCCAGCTCCCAAGGGAGAAGAAGATGGACGAATATGTCCCTTTTCCAAAGACTCCTTTATATATTCCCGCATAGCAGCATGTTCCGGCACAGACAGATTAAACAAACGACCCTTTGGATATTTACAACCCGGTATCAAATCTATGGCACAATCGCACTCACGGTGCGGAGGTAACGACCCAAGCTTGGGTTCGTCAAAGACGTCTTGATAATCAGAGAGGAACTCAGGGACTTCAGAGGGAATGGACGACGAAATAGAAACCAAAGGTAAGTCCCCATGAATACCCTTACATCCCCAGCTCAACACAGACATTGCTCTCCAGTCCAAGACTGGGTTGTGAGACTGCAACCATGGCAATCCCAGTACCAAATCGTCATGTAAATTATACAGCACCAGGAAACGAATAATCTCCTGGTGATCCGGATTGATACGCATGGTTACTTGTGTCCAGTATTGTGGTTTATTATTAGCCAATGGGGTGGAGTCAATCCCCTTCAGAGGAATAAGAGTCTCCAAAGGCTCTAAATCAAAACCACAACGATTGGCAAAGGACCAATCCATAAGACTCAGAGCGGCGCCAGAGTCAACATAGGCGTCCGTGGCAATGGATGACAAAGAGCAAATCAGGGTTACAGACAAAATAAACTTAGACTGAATGGTGCCAATGGAAACAGACTTATCAAGCTTCTTTGTACGCCTAGAGCATGCTGATATAACATGAGTAGAATCCCCACAATAGAAACACAATCCATTCTGCCGTCTAAAATTCTGTCGCTCGCTCCTGGACAGAATTCTATCACACTGCATACTTTCTGGCGTCTTTTCCATAGACACCGCCAGATGGTGCACCGGTTTGCGCTCCCGCAGACGCCTATCAATCTGAATAGCCATTGTCATGGACTCATTCAGACCTGCAGGCACAGGGAACCCCACCATAACATCTTTAACGGCATCAGAGAGACCTTCTCTGAAAGTTGCCGCCAAGGCGCACTCATTCCACTGAGTAAGCACAGACCATTTACGGAATTTTTGGCAGAAAACTTCAGCTTCGTCTTGCCCCTGAGATAGTGCCATCAAAGTTTTTTCTGCCTGAAGTTCCAAATGAGGTTCCTCATAAAGCAAGCCCAAGGCCAGAAAAAACGCATCCACATCGCGTAACGCAGGATCCCCTGCTGGCAATGAGAAGGCCCAATCTTGAGGGTCACCCCTGAGCAAGGAAATCACAATCCTAACCTGCTGAGCAGGGTCTCCAGCTGAACGAGACTTCAGGGACAAATAAAGCTTACAATTATTTCGGAAATTCTGGAAGCTAGCTCTATTCCCTGTGAAGAACTCCGGCAAAGGAATTCTTGGCTCAGATACCGGAGCATGTACCACAAAATCTTGTAAATTTTGTACTTTCGTGATGAGATTATTCAAACCCGCAGTTACACTCTGGAGATCCATTATTGTCAGGTGCACACAGAGCCATACAGAGATTAGGAGGAGAGAGAGAAAAAAGACTGCAGCAAGGCAGAGTGGAGGGAAAAAAAAAAAAAAAAAAAATTCCAGCAGACTTCTTATAACTCTCCTTTCTCAACCTGGGTCTTTAACACTTTAAGGGCCGGTCAAACTGTCATGATTTCTGCAGGCAGAGATCATAGCAAGCCTATAGAGGGACAAGCTCTCGGAAGATGGAACTATACTGACCATGAACTAAGCCTGCCGCGCAACTAGAAATAGCCAGGTAGCATTTCCTATTAATCGCTAGATGCCCAGCTCTGGCCTAAGACCTAAATAGCTAGCAGAGGGAAATATAAGACCTGGCTCACCTCTAGAGAAATATTCCAAAGAAGACAGTAGCCCCCCACATATAATGACGGTGAGTTCAGATGAAACAACAAACGCAGCAGGAAAATAGTCTTAGCAAATTTGAGGTCCGCTTACTAGATAGCAGAAGACAGATAGTATACTTTCATGGTCAGCAGAAAAACACTAACAAAACACCATCCAGAGATTACCTTAAACTCTGGCATTAACTCATAACGCCAGAGTAGCAATCCCTGATCAACGAGAGCTTTCCAGACACAGTAACAAAACTTCAGCTGTGAACTGGAACAAATAGGCAAAACAAAACATGGACAAAAGTCCAACTTATCTAGTAGTTGTCTAGAAGCAGGAACAAGCACTGAGAGGCATCAGATAACATTGTTGACCGGCAAGAAACCACCAGAGAAATGAGCTTAAATAGCGACACCCACTACTGATGGAACCAGGTGAAACAGGAAAGAGGATGACAAGTGCAATTCCACAAGCGGCCACCGGGGGAGCCCAGAATCCAAATTCACAACACATGGGGTTCCGGATGAGATCATCTCTGACTGTGGAGTACAGTTCACTTCAAGATTCTGGAAGGGGTTTTGCTCTGCACTCAATATTAATGTCTGTCTCTCTTCCGCTTACCATCCCCAGACAAATGGTCAGACTGAGCGTACCAACCAGTCGCTGGAACAATATCTAAGATACTATGTCAGCCATCTCCAGGATGATTGGTTGGAGTTGCTGCCGTTAGCCGAATTTTCATATAACAATTCTCAGAGCGCCTCCACTAAATTTACACCTTTCTTTGCCAATCTGGGTTATCATCCGTGTATCTTACCTAGGTCTCCAATTAATTCTCCGGTTCCGGCAGTGGAGGAAAGGCTGACTGCGATGAGGCAAAATCTGGAGGTTCTGGAGGAATCCCTGACCACAGCTCAAGAACGTTACAAGAGATCGGCTGATAGATTCCGTAAACCTGCACCCATGTACAAGGTAGGAGATTCCGTGTGGTTAGCAACTAAGAATCTGAAGTTAAACGTTCCTTCACAAAAACTTGGACAGAAATTCATTGGCCCCTTCAAGATCAACGGTATTGTGAGCTCTGTGGCCTGCCGGCTGAAGCTTCCTAGGACTATGAAGGTACACCCAGTCTTTCATGTATCTTTACTAAAGCCTGTATCTCCTAATACCTTCCAGGGACGTGTTGTGCCACCTCCGCAGCCTGTGGTGATTGAACAAGAACAATTTGTGGTGGAGGAAATTATTGATTCCAGGATTCGCAGGAATCGGCTTCAATATCTGATAAGATGGCAGGGATATCCCCGAGGAAGACTCTTGGGAACCTGTGGAAAACATCAATGCCCAACAGAAGATTTCTCGTTTTCATCAGAGATTCCCTGAGAGACCAGGTCCAGGATCGTCCTGAGGCCGCTTCTAAGGAGGGAGTAATGTAAGGACTCTGAACATTTTTTATTTTTTTTTGTGCATTACTGCCCTTTTTCAAGATGGCATCTTTGGTCTCATGTGCACTTGTCTTCCTGCTATAAAACTCCACCCCAGCCTTCAGTCTGTGCTAGAGTATTCTGTCTTGCATCCAGCTCCTGATTACTCCCTGGCCTTGCACCTGCACCTGCTCCTGTGAACCTGTGTTGGAGATCCTGCCACTCTGCTCTGAGTTCCTGCTGCATACACCAGTGTTCAGTAATCCTCCTTCATCTGCTGCTCGTGTTACTTCCATCTGCATTTGCTGGACATGTAAGCTGTTTGCTGCTCTGCAAAACCTGAGACTATTAATCAGGCCTCCCTGTTTGAGCTAAGTTATGATTTGAACTTCCTTATAAGCATATCTATCTGTGTCTGGACTAAAGACAAGGATTTATTCGTGTCAAGTATCCTCAAGAATAACTGTGCTTCATAGACTTTCTGCTTGTTTGCATTTTCCTCTGAAGTTTCCTATAGACTGCTAAACTGCGTTTAATATTTACACCAAGTGTTGTGGACTTTAGTTTCTCTCTGCACCTGTTTGAATCACCGTGTGATAATATAGACTTTACCACTTATAAACCTGTGTCCTGTAGTTCTCTTGTTCCACGCAAAGAGTCTCCTGAGTTATCCCTTATAATTATTACACAGGCATGACATCAACCCCCCGTGAGGAAGGCAATGCCATTGTGGCATCCGGACTCCCAGGATGCCACATTCCCCACTAGTACAATTCAGCACTCCCGGACTGAGGAAACAAAAAGGAAACGTAAACTGGTGAACAATTAATAAAAATTACGAGGTTTTCAAAAATACAAAAAATTACAAAAACCAAAGCAAACAGTCAGCATTGACCAATTAAGTTCCTGAGGGAAACAACGGTCCATTTGTGTTACCCACCGGATTTTTAAGTTGCCTAGGTGGGAATCGCCCCAACCCACCTTTGTTTCATTCCTAGGCGTGTCTATGGGACTCTCTGTTGATGGGCCAGATCTTCGGTCACGCCGGCGGTTTATTTTCTAGGCCAAATCAGGGTAACTATGTACAAGTAAAGGGTCCTGACCACACCTAGTCCTATGGCCCAATTGTCCTTTAACAGGTTATTATGCACGCTTGAAAGTTCATACAGTAGTCTCTGTAGGTACTCATGCTTGAACACGTAAACAAGAAAGAAAAAATATAACGGCACTGCTGTGGGGCCAGATAACCATATGCTGAATGGAGTGCTTTCCGGATGGAGACCACATCTATGGACTTCGGGTGCTCATGCAAAAACGGGGTGTATGCAGCAAAAAAGAAAAATGCAGATAGTACTCACCGGTCCTTAAAACTTCATCCTTTATTCAAACTTTAAAATGTCATGGCCAGAGGAACAGGTTGCTGGGATGTGCGAGCTGGTGTAAGACGACGGCCGTTTCGCGCCACTCAGCGCTTCAACGGGTCTATACATCAGAGGATATGACGGTGAGTGATATACTTTAGTCCAGGACATGCTCCTCCCATCAACCACATGACAAAGTGCAAAAGACATACAACTGTAAAACATTGCCACATTACTCATATCAAAATCTCTGTATAGCAAAGAGAGACAATACATATATCACATTACTGGAGTAACAATATCTTAATATAAAATTGTCAGGGAGTTATTATTGTACCTGGCTTAGCCTATTCCAGGGAGAAAGAGAAGCAGATCTATATACCCTTCGAGACCAATCTTACCTAGTTGTTTCACAGGAATATGGACATGTCTATTCTGTCATTTAACCCCATTGCGCCTGTGTGTGTTCTCGCTGCAACAACAGTCTATGTAAATTTCCACCTCTAGGTGGCAGCACTACTCTCTCCAAGCCTGCAAACATTAAGACATTAGGATCCCCCATATGCTTCTCCTTAACGTGATTGATTGATCAATCGTGGGATGCCTTTACCTGTCATTACAGATTTATAATGTTCTCTGAAACGTACGTATAAGGGGCGTTTTGTTTTTCCTATATAGAAAGACCAGCATGTGCATAAAATTACATATACCACAAAGTTTGTTTTACATGATATAAATTGATTTACGGTGTTTTATTGCCCCCATGCGGATTTCACGATCCGTGATATGCGTCCGACAATAGGGGCAATGTCCACACTTGTGGTTACCCTTAGGATCATCTCTATTTAGCCATTTTTTCCCCTTTGATTATCCAAACGATTATGTACTAAAATGTCTCTCAGTCTCGTGCTTTGTCTGCACGAGATAAGGGGCCCTCTAGCCACAATCTCAGTAAGATCTTTGTCCCTTTCTAGGATATGCCAGTTTTTTCTTATGGAGAAGCGTATCCGTTGGTCCATGGGACCATATTGAAAACAAAATGCCAGGTTTTTTTTTTCTTTTTTCTGACCACCAACATCATTATTATCCTCTTTTACTTTTTCCTCCACCTTTTCCAATGCTGCATGCAGCGTAGTACTAGGATACCCTCTTTGCCTAAATCTATTAAATAGATCCTCAGCCTGCTGTTGGTAGCTTTCCTGTGTGTTACGTTTGTGCAGTTGGTATTTTTATTGCCGTACTTGCTTATACAGCATGGTCCTGAGAAACGTGCTGGGTATCTTAATACACTGAGTTTTTAATTGAAATACATTTACAGTGTAGCCATTGTATTATCTCCATTAAGAAAAAAAAAAATGACAAGCTCAACCATTTATATAATTACTTTAATTGTAATATTACATCATATTAATAAGAAAATGAACAAACGTGAAAAAATATTTTATTATAAACATTAGATAACAGCATTTAATTTCACACCTAGTTCTACAATTGAATCATACTACAGAACAAAAAAAATAAAATAAACACCATACTGGCGAATATTCACACATACAGGATTTTAGCTGTTGGTTTAGCAGCATTTCTAAGTAGTGAGCATGGATAGTATGGATTACACCTTGTGTTTGAGTAGTTCATCCCCATTGACCTAAAGAGGAAAAAAATTAGTGCATTATAAACAACTCTAAATGAGTCAATAATGTATCATCAAGGCCACAGTAAGGTAAGAATCCAACAGATTATGTCAAGGCAGGCTTATATTGAGATTATTGCTCAACCAGATTCAAAGTTATTGACATGGCACGTACCGCACTACAGATGGCCGTCCTGTTCTTTCAGAGGAGACTACAGTTTGGTTTATATCCTTAGCCATGCTACGAGGCTCAGTAATAGGTTGGATATATAGGTTAGCTACCCCCTTTAAGTAGTACACATTTTCCCCCTTCTGAGCTAACTTGACGACACTGTCCACCTTGGGGACCAATGCAAGTAATTGTGGCCAAATCATTTTTTGTAATAGGGTTTCAGTAAAATTTCAGCTGTTTTTTTATTTATTTTACAGGCTGTTTCTTGCACATTTCACTTTGATGCGGTCTGTGGTCATAAATCAAAAGTAGTAGCACACCCCGATTAGACCATCATAGTGGGCTGAAAGATTACTCATTAATAAATTCTACAGCCAACAAAAGTGCAACAGATCCTATAAAGGCAAAAACAGAGTAAAAAAAATTTGAACAAAACCCAAACTGTAAAAATTATTTTGTCCCCAAATAGATGAATTAAAGGTAAACAAAAAAAAAAACATTTTAAAAAAATATTGTCCCCAAAGTTGGACAACCCATTTAATTTCATTACCCCCTTCCCCATAGAGCACTCTCTGTCTTGTAAAACTTTGTACGCCAGTTGGAGATGTCCACAAAAGACATCATACTGCATGTGCATCGCTCCACATCTTGAGAAGTCGTAGGTAGGACATCCTGAAGTACTGGAACAGTAAGGGTGCTTTCACATTGCGTTTAGGCACCCGTTCGGTGGCCCTGTCGAAACTCAAGTCTGAATACCCCTCAAAATGGAATTCGTATGTATACGCCGATGGGGCCATGGACTACAATGGTGCCGGCATAGCGAATGCGTGTTCTGCCATGCATCATTTTTGAGCGTATACGCCTATTGGAGGCAGACACTCAGACGTTGCAACATGAAACTATTTTTTTGCTTGTTATTTGGGTACCTAAAGACAACATGTTTGCGTAAAATACAATAAATGGGCAAATTCATGAAATATTGCTGAAGACATCTTCTACCACTCACAATTTTGTTCTAGGAAGAATAGGGGGATACTTCCACAGTCATACCTTTTTAATAGTTCTTCCTTTCTGATATTTGGCACCACTGATTGGAGAGTTACATAAAGATGCTTTTGGCATTATCATAAGGAGTGTATCACAAATATCCAGTCAACATTGCATAAATACTAAATTATTGGGTGTTCAAAATATGGGAATCCCCACTAATGCTGAGGACGCCGCTTCTTAAACATCCCCATAGACTACAATAGAGTATAACCACAAATGTGCTGCAAAATCTCCATAACAATAACCTACAGCAGGCTATGATTATAGAAATGTGTTCTTCATATGTGGCAATATTAGATCGTAATTACTGTAAAGATCAAAAACTCATGAAATATTCACAAGTCTCGGTGGAAATCAGTTTACGACCGACTTCCACAATTCATCTTATGCAAATTGGCTCTCCTCTAGAAGAAAAAAAAAACAACCTATGTTAACTAAACCAGGGACCATCTGTAGACAGCAGTTCCTGGATTCTGCACCTTTTCAGGGCAGTGAAGGGTCCTGGCTGGCTGAATAAAATGACCGACAACTCTGGATGGAGGGAGAGTCTGGTTCTCACTGTCAAGAAGACATTCCATCTACCTCACCAGGACCCCTCTCTGTATTGACATGGGTATAAATCCTGAAACAACTGTCTACACAAGGGTGTCCGTCAAGGAAAACAGTCATTTTCTTCTTTTTTAGAGGAGAGTTCATTTGCATACTCTTTACCCATGAAGTTTTGCCCGGAATTAGTCCCCCAGAGCCACTTTTCATCTTACAAAGTGTGAACTTCAGAGATTTCAATCTTGAACTCCAGGGGCTGCAGGCTGTGCACCTGGGTACTACACTTAGGACATGTAAAATACATGTCAGCCATGTAATTGCTCTTAATGCAGTAGTAGCAAAAGACATGAGTGCAACCGATGGTATGAAGCATCATAGGCCATTCTCCACACAGGCAGCATTCCTTGCAGATGGTGGCTACGGATGGGTCAGCCAGTCGCAGCCCTCTGACTGGCCTACACCAAGAGAACAACTTCGATTTTAGCTTTTGAGTATTAACAAGAGGCAGGAGAAAAATCAAGAATTCAGCAAATCCATGCCACAAAATTTCCCTGTTCATGAAATCAAAGCCGACTTGAAGCACATCTTAGGGTTTCTTGAAAACGGATCGAATCCCAAGCAATCGTTCAGTCAAAGTCGCAAACTTTCCTTGCTGTAGAAAAATTAAGAAGTTCAAGAGTCCGAAGACCTTGGAGAGTCCAGAAACAACATTAATTATATGCTTCATCCTGAGAAACGATGACCCGAAAGGGTTATTACTGAATATGTCATAGGACCTTTCCTCTAGCCATTTGCCCCCCGCTGATAACAGTGCAAACCATACTTTCTGCTGTTTATTATGTGGTTGGTATTTCGGAGTCTCAGACAAGTCGTTTTTGTAATGAATGTTCAATATTGCCTGGCCCACAGTTGCATTCTTGGAATAGATGGTGTATCTCCACAAAAACAGCCATAAAAAGGCTTTAATCTCCGCTTCGTAGCAGCTCAAAAGTCCTGGTTTGAAGCATTGAAAACAACTATTAAACTGAGTCCAGATTAATTGCTCCAATGCCTTGTTTAGTTCAATAGCATCCAGTTGACTAATTCTTAATACAGGATTTATGTCTTCCATATTGTTTTTAGCGATGGCCGATTCAACTGCAGGGAAATAAATCAGGTTATTTAACATGCAGAATAATTATCCGAATGAAAAGCTCTAAGTCTAATTCAGACCATATATTATCACCAAGGTCAATAAAGGAAGCTATAAGAGCGCAAATTCTGGTTATTAACATTAGAGACTTTGGCTCCGAGTGGCTTGCAGGCCAGCTTTCTCTTGCCTTACACCATTTGGCCCATGGTTTGGGTTCCATAGGGTCAGCATATCAAAGTACCCAAGTTTCTGCACACTTTTTTAAGACAGATTGCTATGAAACTGGCTACAATGAAGGCACAGAGGGGAACATTTCATATGCCAGTCTTCAACCTAAATCCTGCTAGAGTGAGGCGAGCCAAATTGAGCAGCAAGTACCATATCCATTTATCTCCATATCTTCAGCTATGGAGACCCCTATAGTGCATATAAAGGGGTTGTCTCAGGACTGATGGCATTATGCTAGGATGTCAATCTACGGCCGTGTCTATCTCCAGGGACAGCATGATCTGACCATTTCAGATGATGGCCAACCATGTGAACTTAGCAGTTTGTGCTTTACTTGTGCGTCACCCCAGTGATTGGATGTTGATGGCATTTCTTAGTACTATGTCATTAATGTCTGCCCGAGACATCCTCTGAAATGGCTCCGTAAGCTTTATATGCTCAGTTTAATCACAGCATATTACAGGCGCAGGTCCGTACTTCTGGTAACTAAACTGCACAAGGAAAATGGGTTTTTTTGGCTCCTACCAGATCTGGTGCCAAGTTTATGAGTCCGGTGGCATTTATGGTAACAGCGCTCCTCCCCATGTCTTCGCCCCTCAGAACAGTGATTGACAGACTGCAGTGTACATATGGAGGGAGCGGTCTACTCATGAATACACCAGACTTGTAAACCATTTGTGCTCTGCAGGCTTTCAGTGCTGATAGCAACACTACATTTTTGGCTTCTGGCTACCAGGAATATGGACCTGCAAGATGTTAAATGCAGTACATACATAGGTCAGAGCATTCAGCTGTCAGATCTGCTTGAAAAAATAAAATACAGAAAAAAAACCAAAACAGGCCCTTGTTCTTAAATACCAGTTTTCTGATTTCTATTTTAGAAAATAAAAAAGATGGTGGCTCAGCGTTCAGCATTGCACCGCTGGGGTCCTGGGTTCAAATCCCACCAAGGGCAACATCTGCAAGGAGTTTGTATGTTCTCCCCGTGTTTACGTGGGTTTCCTCTGGGTTCTCCGGTTTCCTCCAACACCAAACTGATAGGGAATTTAGATTGTGAGTCCCAATGGGGACAGTGATGATAATGTATGTAAGAAATGTGGCATATGATAGTGATATATCAGCAAAGAATAATGAATAAATGCCAATATGAGCATCTTACCTGCTTTGCATGAACAGTTAAGCAATTATTAATAAATTGCAGTTCTGCATGGAGTATGCATTTACACTGATGCCAACGTGCATGAATGCAATTTCATATGTTTTGGAAGAGACTAGAGGAGACCCCTGAACACAAAGTAAGAACACACAATCTTCAGATTGATAATATTCTGGCCAGAATGTAACCTAAAGCCCAGGTGCGTCCATACAACTACCTTATTTAGTAAGCCAGCGTACCACCCAACTCTTATACATCTCCCTCCTAATGACCAGAAGTAACAATAAAGACGTAGGGGTATTTCTAACTCCAAGATCCTATTCCAATATGTAGTAGGGGTAATAAATAAATATAATAATAATAATTATTATTATTATTGTAGGATTTTTTTTTTGTGTGTGTGTGGGGGGGGGGGGGGATAAAAATAAAATAAGTAAAGCTATACTAACTTCCTAGACTGGAACCGCTCCTCATCACTAGTGTCCTTTGTTTGATCTGGGGAAAGGGTGTCACTTGAGCATTTCAACCAATCAGCGAGGAACAAACATACATATACATATTTCCTTGCATGCTCCCTATACAGTGTGACCCCATTGGGGTACTCTGATAACAGAATTCTCAAAACATACAGTACAGACCAAAAGTTTGGACACCCCTCATTTAAAGATTTTTCTGTATTTTCATGACTATGAAAATTGTACATTTACACTGAAGGCATCAAAACTATGAATTAACACATGTGGAATTATATACGTAACAAAAAAGTGTGAAACAACTGAAATGATGTCTTATATTCTAGGTTCTTCAAAGTAGCCACCTTTTGCTTTGATGACTGCTTTGCACACTCTTGGCATTCTCTTGATGAGCTTCAAGAGGTAGTCACCGGGAATGGTCTTCCAACAATCTTGAAGGAGTTCCCAGAGAAGCTCAGCACTTGTTGGCCCTTTTGCCTTCACTCTGCGGTCCAGCTCACCCCAAACCATCTCTATTGGGTTCAGGTCTGGTGACTGTGGAGGCCAGGTCATCTGGCGTAGCACCCCATCACTCTCCTTCTTGGTCAAATAGCCCTTACACAGCCAGGAGGTGTGTTTGGGGTCATTGTCCTGTTGAAAAATAAATGATGGTCCAACTAAAGGCAAACCGGATGGAATAGCATGCCGCTGCAAGATGCTGTGGTAGCCATGTTGGTTCAGTATGCCTTCAATTTTGAATAAATTCCCAACAGTGTCAACAGCAAAGCACCCCCACACCATCACACCTCCTCCTCCATGCTTCACGGTGGGCACCAGGCATGTAGAGTCCATCTGTTCACCTTTTCTGCGTCACACAAAGACACAGTGGTTGGAACCAAAGATCTCAAATTTGGACTCATCAGACCAAAGCACAGATTTCCACTGGTCTAATGTCCATTCCTTGTGTTCTTTAGCCCAAATAAGTATCTTCTGCTTGTTGCCTGTCCTTAGTAGTGGTTTACTAGCAGCTATTTTACCATGAAGGCCTGCTGCACAAAGTTTCCTCTTAACAGTTGTTGTAGAGATGTGTCTGCTGCTAGAACTCTGGTGGCATTGACCTGGTCTCTAATCTGAGCTGCTGTTAACCTGCGATTTCTGAGGCTGGTGACTCGGATAAACTTATCCTCAGGAGCAGAGGTGACTCTTGGTCTTCCTTTCCTGGGGCGGTCCTCATGTGAGCCAGTTTCTTTGTAGCGCTGGATGGTTTTTGCCACTGCACTTGGGGACACATTCAAAGTTTTCCCAATTTTTCAGACTGACTGACCTTCATTTCTTAAAGTAATGATGGCCACTCATTTTTCTTTACTTAGCTGCTTTTTTCTTGCCATAATACAAATCCTAACAGTCTATTCAGTAGGACTATCAGCTGTGTATCCACCAGACTTCTGCACAACACAACTAATGGTCCCGACCCCATTTAAAAGGTAACAAATCCCACTAATTAAACCTGACAGGGCACACATGTGAAGTGAAGTGAAGTGAAAAAACCATTCCCATTGACAACCCCTTGAAGCTCATCAAGAGAATGCCAAGAGTGTGCAAAGCAGTCATCAAAGTAAAAGGTGGCTACTTTGAAGAACCTAGAATATAAGACATCATTTCAGTTGTTTCACACTTTTTTGTTAAGTATAAAATTCCACATGTGTTAATTCATAGTTTTGATGCCTTCAGTGTGAATGTACAATTTTCATAGTCCTGAAAATACAGAAAAATCTTTAAATGAGAAGGTGTGTCCAAACTTTTGGTCTGTTCTGTACATTTCTCAGTACTAAATTCCTTCTCCACCATCCATGCCATGGTGTTTTAATGTACTAAAAAGGAGTGCAAAAAAAATGGAAGAGTGGCTCATGGCTACCAACAAGGTCAGTGCTTTATTATTGCCAAGTTTTTTGCTTTTTTTTTTACAAAAATCAAGAATGACAAATTAGCAGAAAGAAGGAGCAGGTGGACAGTCATTGGGGAATTGTAACATTTACATCAAAATCCTTCCGATTCTCTTGCAAATTGTGCCTTTTGCTTCGGCCCGTATAAATATACAGAAGATTATTTATTAAGCCACAAAAAAAGAAAATGAGCACAATAAAGTGTGAATAAAAGACAAAAATACGTAAAGAGCAAAACTGCCTGAAAAAATGAAATCTCACTAAACTGCACTGTGTGTGTCTAAAGAATAAGGTTCACCAAAACTTGGGGCGAGTTGTATAGACCTCAGCAGGTGGAGAGCTCCTAAATGTCCAGCTCCAGTTTGACTGACTGCTTCTGGAATTTCGTATTATTTTGTCCACCTATGGTCTAAACATACACAGATAGTTGACCCCATGCTTGAAGCATAGAGTAGAAACCAGGAACAAAAGCCTGGCTTCTGCAGGTAGGCCTGACTATTGTATTGTGATTATGCGATGAAAGAATAAGATTGTGTGTGGGGAGAAAAAGGAAATCTAAATGCTCCGCAGTCCAGAGACTATTCATGAAACGCTCCACTCTGCTACCTATTGACATTTTCTCAACGTCACATGAATATCATGTTGTAACAAAGAATGACCCCAGATCCGCAGACAAAACCGCTGAACAAAGGGAGGTTCTTTCTCTTGAGGTCACTGCACTAACAAAAAGAAAAGTCAAACTACTGAAGCCAAATTGTGCACATGCATAAAATGTGGAGGCGAGCCCACTGCGGCCATTCGCCGGCTTCTAGTCCCTGTAGGCCAATTTAAGTGAGCACCTTCCAAGCAAATGAGATGTGTGCAAGAATGCGGCATCGGATTCCCCCTTCTAGGCCAGGAGTAAATAAGTCAGCACGCGCTACATTTATTCCTATGTTATGATGCTTATGTAACAAAAATAGCTCTAATTTTTGCTCCCTATTACTACAGTTCTATAGTCTATATTTACTACATGCAAGAGATTACTGAAGGATGCAATTGTCATGGCATGTGTAGACCCCGAGCAGAGCCTTACAGAGCATTTATAGCCAAAACAAGTCTGTCCATAAATGCAGACAAAGAAAAAGCTAAAAATGCTCTTAAAAAGGGTTCATTTTAGAATATATATATATAAAAAAAAATCATAATTTCTCCCATAGGTTAGGAGTATTTCTTGACATACAACTTCAAAGTGCTAAGAAAATTATGAAATTGGATATATCTGTATCTACTGAGCCATCACTGCTCCACCTTCCTGTTGGCCGTATCTCCCCCTACACTTTTCTGGCTGTATCAACGCTTGACTAGTACAACTTCTAGCTGTGGCAACTGATTGGCTGCAGCAGTCACATGACAACCATACCGGAAGTGAAGGATGAGGCCAGTTAGGACATGGACAGTAGGACAGAGGTGTTAAGGAATCGAGTTGAGTATGCCATTTATTATTTTTCTAGCACGTATATAATAAAAGTGCAGAAAGCCCCTTTAAGCAATGAGGCTAATAGTATGCACCATGGACGGCGAGACCAGTAACTTCACAATAGACACATGACCATTGCAACCTGATGAAGGAAAACCTAGGAGGAAAAGGCATGGCTGGTTCTAAACGGGTTTGTAGAGGTGAGCATTTTTTCTTCCTGCATTTTCTTTTTATAGAGATTAAGAAACTTGGTAGCAAAAGTTGATGACTGGCTAAAAGGTGTTACCTTCAAATTTCTGGATCTCTTGCTCAAACTTGAGAAATAACAATTAGTCCAAGTACCATAAAATGGTCCCAAGGAATCTCAGAACCTACCAGACGACTGTCGTCTAAACCTGGTATGTAGGTAACAAGCAATCATTTGGATCATGTATGTAATTCTGAATACATTCCATACCTTTCCTGATCGTGTGGGGCGAGATTGTCCGGATACAGCGGCCACTTGTTTACACGAATAACCTGAAAAAAAGAATACGGAAATGTGTCGGTGATCGGCAAGGCGCTGGACATGCCATCATTCTAACATATCATCCTGTAACAATCACACAGCTAGTCCAATGGCTAGAAGTGAGGGACACGCTCAACTCCCCATAAACAGAAGTTACTATTTCTATAAGGCTTGCGGCAAAACGTGCGACATGAGCGGCCTGTGCGGTATCCACAAGGCTGACAGCAGTAGTTTTTATTTTTAAGCTGTCAATACCAAAAAAGGTAAAGCTTTCATTAAGAATGAATAACCCCTGCAGGGACACTACTGGCCTTCTTTAGGTGGTGAACACAGTTGGTGCACGTCAGGATATGTCCCACCATAGATAATACACGTGTACTGGAAACGCAGGGTGAACACGGCCCACTCTAGTAGTATGGTGCAGGTTTAAGTTGTCACTTTATGTATGTAGATCATTTGCAAGTCCACAGTACATAGATTCAAGAGTCTTTCCTCTGGAGGGTCTTCCATGTATCCCCATGATAGTGCTATACGCTCAGGGCACCTACCCAGTGAACTGATGGATGTCCTCTGCCACAAAAAAACCCCTGCATCAACTTTCCCCCTTCCTCCTCCTGTCCGAACTCCGCAGCTCCACAGATCTGCAATACATTACAGTTTGGCTGAGTGTTCTGGTTGCATTAAAGGGCCACTGTCACCTCCTCCAGCCGCTATAAACTAAAAGAGCCACCTTGTGCAGCAGTAATGCTGCAGTCTAACAAGGTGACTTTTTTAGTTTTTGTTGCTGATATTCCCACAATAAAGATATTTATAATTTTGCTCAAATACCTATCTTTGTACCTGGAGGCGGGTCTGAAGCCTCCTCCTAGAAGCGCCCAACTGCCATCAGTCATCTCTTCTGGGGCGCCGGGCGCCGCCCCCTCAGCGCTGTTTTCGTCCGAAATCCGGCGCCTGCGCTGTGCTCTTCTGCCTGGAGCAGGCGCATAGAGCATTGGCCGTCCTAGCTCTGATGCCGGGTTCCGGTCTGCGCCTGTGCGGGCAGTGCGGCCACCCTGTTACTGAATCCCCGCCCCGCAGTGTGTTATGCATTATGCACAGTGCGGGGCTGGGATTCCTGGGCATGCGCACTGCGCTTGTCAGACGCTCCCCCAGGTCCCCCGCCTTCCAGCGTTGTTCTGTGCAGCTGTTCCACACGCCGGCAAGGATACCTGTATATTCCAGCAAGCTGGTGTGTGGTTTGTCTTGGTGTCTGTGTTTGTATGTTGTAAGGCTAATGCACACAAAGGGGTTAATCTTTACCCAGCAACAATGAAAATTAGGTACTGATGTGGCCATAAATTAGAAAGCACTGTAGATCAATATTGTTTGTTGGTGGAGCATTATATATTTTGGCTAGGTTCACATTGCGTTAGGGCAATCCGTTTAGCGCATAGCGCTAGCGGATTGCGCCAACGCAATGTCTTTAGCGGGATCGCGTTTGCCGATCTGCGCTAGCGAGGAACGGACCTCGGACGCTGCAAGCAGCGTCCAAGGTCTGTCCGAAAATAATGCCACATCGCTAGCGATGCGCTACAGATCCTAAACACATTGCCTTCAATGGGTGCGCTAACGGACCCGTTGCATGGCGTAAATTGCGACAATTTCGCCATGCATCTGAGTCCGTTAGCGTTAACCCATTAACGCATTGTGAACCTATTCTACCGCACTGAAGATCACTAAAGGAGGAGGGGTGAGCATTATACCGCACTG